>NC_090440.1:921093521-921706771 GCF_031143425.1 Pleurodeles waltl
GGATTTTTCACTAGCCTCGGCAGTTA
Organism: Pleurodeles waltl; assembly: GCF_031143425.1. Classification (NCBI taxonomy): domain Eukaryota; kingdom Metazoa; phylum Chordata; class Amphibia; order Caudata; family Salamandridae; genus Pleurodeles; species Pleurodeles waltl. The sequence continues at coordinate 921,093,548 of NC_090440.1, forward strand.
TTCCATCTTTCTCGGTTTCCCACTTTCGCAAGCAAAATTTGACCCGCAAACTTTACTCTCAACTGATCAATGAACTATTCTAGTGCACTTTAGAATTCGTCAAATCTCAAAGTCGAAATTTTCTTTCACTCTGCAACATTCATACCGACTTGTTGACCACGCCCGATCAACCTATTAAACCGACCAGATCACAACATCAAACAAGTGTCACATACACTTTTCAACATACTCCGGAGTCTCTTGACCTCGCAGGGCCCATCTCAACATCGACAACCACGTGGACAATTTTTTTTTTTATGCTCAAAGCGCTACACACACGTGAAGTTCAACGACTTCCCTACTCTCACACCTTTGGAGGAACACTCCTCTAATATCTTTTAACTCCTTAAATCCTCACAAACTTCTCAATTAATCTGCGGCGATAAGCTGTGCAAGCGCGAAACCCTAACTTCACTCATACGTCACTGGAAATGCTGAGACCATTCTCATACCTCCATGTTCCTCATTCGCAAGCTCCGAGATCCCGGGAAAGTCATTGGGGACTTAGGGCATCATCATCTCTCCAACTTGTTTTATCAAAGAAAATTCTAACCTGACTCTGTCTATTGTTTGGATGGGGTCCCAAAGGGCTAAACCATCAATCTCTGCTACCATCTACTGATAACGCGTCCAGCCCTTTATAAATTACCTGTATCTGGACACGTTGGAGGTCGGTGAATCTTTTAACCGAGTCGGGCTCTCCTCATCCTCAATAGTCGAGTCACTCAGATCAATAATCAATAACTGTTGTAATCGGTAATCAATACTCGATTAATAGGTCAATATAACACATCAGAAATCAATAACAGTTGGTATTTCGGCGCACCATGACCTTTCAGTCATGAATAACCACACCAGTTTATTAAAAGTTAGTGAATTTATTTCCCTATATTAACAAAGCTAGCACGATATATATGTGCCTCAAAACCAATTGATATATGTATATGAACATACTAGCTGTCCATATCGGCGGAAGAAACGCAATCTACGTAAAATCTGGATAATAATACACTCTGTTATAGCAATGCAAATCACCAATGTGACTAACTGTATTTGACTAATTGCATACATTCGGTCAGCATAACAAGATTTCAATTCTTCATGATACATTGAATGAAAACCTCGACTAACCTCTAATTAGCATTGGCATGTGGGACTTCATGCAAAACGAATTTAGTCAACACAAATTTGGAAAACTTCTAGCTAGGACCCTATCAAAATAGCAGTTGGTACCTAAAAGGAAAAAAACACAATGCATTATACATTTATCCTTTCATATTTACCAAATACAATCAGCATTCAAGAAAAGTCTTCGTCCTTCAGGTACCGGTTGGTCAGCATGGGGCAAATTTCAAAGGAGCAAAGTTAAGGGCAAGCTCCCTTGCAGCGGCAAGGAGAATGGGGCAAAGTTATTGCATGGGCAAGACGGGGCAAATCAAAGTTAAAGTCTCTAGGGTGAGAATTCTTAAAGTCTCTTTCTCTCAGATAGAGAAAAGGGCATCAGGGTGTCGTCCAAAATGGAGTCTGGCATCAGGCTTCAAACTGGCATCGAGGAAAATGGCTGACTTCTCTTTGTCCGGTGGGTTTAAGTAAGAAACATTCCAAATTCTGCAGGGTCTTCCATTGGAGGGTTCATAGGTTGGCTTCAAATTGTCCAATGAAAAATTGCCTTTTACTAGAACTTATTTGTGCATACATTAGCCTTGGAGCCTTGGAACACAAGTTGTATCATGGTCTGCCAATTATTTTGGTATCTGTATCTTCATTGTCCGCACCTGCAGAGACTGACCTTGTATCAAAAGGGATGTAACCGGCCTAGCACGAAACCTTGGAGATAAGTGTACCAGCCAGTTTCTACTGGAAAAATACAACTTCAAGCAAGAATATATGTTTCATTAGTTCGAGGGAAAAATATCATGCAGTTAGAATTTTGAGACCAGGCAACTAGGCCAATGCCTGTACCAAATTTAAGCTAAGCAAAACAGTTTTCAAACAAGAAATCATAGCATACATTTGCAATTATGATGGATTACTACATTTTCAATACTTCACGATTAATAAAGCTCGTTTACAATGATGGCGAACTACCCCGAGGGCACAATTTCCCTCGTATATATTTTTCTTTACTAAAATCACAATTCATTATATGTCTTGATTACTTGGTATACATGAATATATGTCGGACCTTCTTTTTCTGCGTCATCACCAGTGAGCCACTTTTTGGAAATGGAGGCAGTGCTGCACACAGTCGAATGCCGACTTGAAATCCACAAAGCAAAGGTAAAGAGGTTGCTTTTTCAGTTGTTTGTTCAAAATTACTGACAGCGATAGAACGTTGGTTGCCATGCCAGTCGCTTGTATGTTCTGAGGAATGATGTGTACTTTTTCTGCCCAGAAGCAAGAGATCGGTTAAAAGAAGACCTGGAAACTGTTTTGCCTTGGTATCTCTTAGCATGATGAGGCAATAGTTTTCCACACGGGAACTATCTCCCCCTTTGAAGCTGAGGTGGACTATGTAGCCTTTCCATGATTATGGAGGGCACTATTAACAACTGGCGACCGTCCGTCCGCCCAGAAGGCCAGGTTTGTCCTGTACAATGCACTTAGTATTCCACTCGGACCTTGGGCCCCATATTGTCTGCTCTTTTGGATGGATTTACAGATTTGTTCTTCAGAGAATCTGGGCATGGAGTCGTCTGGGTTTATGGGATGTTTTGTGGGAGTGGAACATCCCCTACTATGGCTACAGGTATCGTGAAAGGTCCTTAACGACGTGTTGTTCAGCAGACAAGTGTAACCACGTTTGCCTGAACAATACATGGCTTTTTCTGTACCTAACCATGCATGTGCCAAACTATACATATGCGTGGTTAAGGCAGCGAAAAAGCCAGAGTGGATTGGTAGAGGACACGGTGGGGTAAAGGGGGCTGAGGCAGGAGTGGGGGGGTGGAGGAAGGACTTGGGGTTGGTGGGGGTTCAGGAGTGGGCTATTTTCTTTTTAAAGGGGTGGGGTGGTTTGGGTATTTTTGTTTTAGATTTTAGGGTGGGGAGCAGGGCTATTTTTCTTTTAGGGGCTGAAGTGGGGGTATTTGGGCATTTTTTTATTTAGGGCTTAGGGTGGGGGCGGGTAGTTTATTTTTAAAGGGGTGTGGGAAAGGTTTAAGGAAAGGCGAGAGGAGGGAGGAGAGAAGAGGAGGAGGGATCGGGAGAGGACGCAGTGAGGTAAGTGGTGTTTGGGCACGGCTGGTGGGTAGGTTTTAGCAGTTGAGGAGATTTAGGGCTTAGGGCGGTGGAGGGTCTAGGGGTCTTTTAGTATTCAGGGGCAGGACCTGGGTGTTGGTGTCGGTTTTTTTCTTAGGGCTCATGGCGGGTGTGGAGTTGAGTAGTTACATTTTTATGAACGGGGGTGAGGGGTCAGGATAGTTTTTTTTTAGGGCTCAGGGTTGGTGGGGGTGTCGGGGTAGTTTAGTTTTATGGGGCCGGGGTGGGGTTGTTAGGTAGGTTTTTTAGGGTTCAGGGCGGGTGGGGGTTGGGGTATTTCTGTTTTTAGGGGTGGGAGTGGTGGGGTAGGAATATTTTTTGGGGGCTCAGGGCAGATGGGGGTCGGGGTAGTATAGCAATTTGTTGAAGGTTTTAGGGCTCAGGGCGGGTGGGGGTTGTTGGGGTAGTTTCCTTTTTAGGGGCCTGGGGGGTTGGGGTACTTTATTTTTAGGGCTCAGGGCGGATGTGGAGGTTGGGGTAATCTAGCACTGCAGCCTCTGGAGGTTGGCTAAAGTGTTTAGATAAGAAGTCATCCCAGACTGTTTTCGTTAGGTTGGACTCGCAATTGCTGTTGGAGCCCTGTTCAAGTTGTTGGCCATTTCCCAGAAACCTTGCGTCTTTCTTCTTATTGAGGTGGAGTGCTTTTGCCCAGAGGTCGTGTTTTGTTGTAATTTTCTCCTCTCAGACTGTTCTCCAGTGTGTTTTGTTTATGAGCTTCAATTTAGCCTGAATCTCGAGATTCCCTGGATGCCTCCTAGCTAATCTCAGAATTCTGTTGCGATTCTTCTTTATGATGCAGCATAAGGCAGATATATATATATTTTTTTAAGTCTTGTATCTGCTCTTTAGCTTGGCGAGTGCTATACTGTTTTTTGAAGGGAAAGTAGCCAGGAGTTTATCTGTGAAAAGTGTCCACTTTTCCATCAGATCGAAGTTGCTTTTGTTAAATCAAAGCCTTACAGGGGTAGAAGCGGAAGACCCAATTGACTCTGTTGTGCCTTTCGACCAGGTAGCTTCCTTTAATTTGCTGTGGCAGGACTTCCTTGCAAGGAATGTACCAGCTGGTGGAGAGGGCACTGGGTGGTGATTTCTTAAATTTGTTGCCACTGGTCGCTTTTGTCCATTTTGTTAATCAGATAAGATTAAATTAAGGGGTTTGGAGTTAGAGTTACTGCCATACAGTCGATTGTGGAGTGTGTGCCAGCTGAGTAGTAAGACTGCGCTGATGGAATGTCTTCCTGGAACATGCCGTTCAGTTCTCAGAGCCCAAGAGATTCAAGGTCTTTTACCAATGCTGCAGGTTTTACATCCCTGGGTCCCTTATGTTTGACTCCACCAGGCTGGCTAGGGACAGCCCATAGAATATCCTGTTGTAATGTGTGTTCATCTCGGGTGAGAGGCCACAGCAGGTTCATATTGAAGTCCCCTGTGATTAAGATTTCTGGGAACGTTGAATCTTGTAGGCAGTCTAATAAGATATTTACCAGTTTGGAGGGCATCAACTTCCTGGATCGTGCATCTGGATGAATGTAGAGATTAATTAGTAGAAGAGGTTTCTTGGCCTCTTTGTGGCACTTCTGAAGCTTGACTACCAGGATGTTGTGAATGTCTGCTTCCACCTGTTCACTGTACATTTTGAGAGCTGTGGCTATAAAGATTGCCAGTACCCCCCTTTGGTGGCCAAACCTCTTTATTTTTTGTGCTGGGATGAAGTAGCTGGCAAATCCTTCTGTTGTTAATGGCTTTGTTGCCCGTGTTTCTTGTAAAAGAATGATTTGGTATTCACTCATAAGGTTAATCAAGTGTTCATTTTGACTTTTGGTACATGCAACACTGATATTCCATGAGCACAATTTCGGAGATTTGGTTGAGTTCTATACTAGAAGTGATTGGGTGGGGGGTCCCTTAGTGTGTCAGGATTGTCTGCTGCCATGTAAGGCTGCTTTTAGCCAACCCATGCTTGGCTGACCGGGGCTGTGATTGCGTGTTGGGGAGGACAAGTTCTGCTGCAGCAAGGAAGAGGAAGAAGAAAAGACCCTTTTGCCACTAGGGTTCCTAAGGATTGAGAACGGTTGTTTGTTGCCTTTTGTACCTTTCTTAGGAGTGGATTCATTGTGGGTGATAAGTGCCTCGAGCTAGCCTGCTTCATGAGGCATGCGTATCCTGATTCCTCAGTCAAGAAAGTTTCTCATGGAAGACATTCCTAGCTAGCCAATTAGAGGCCTAGGTCACAAAGGAAAGCCTCTTGTCTTCCATTGGTGGCAGGAATTCAATAGATTCAACATCTATCGTTGACATCTTCACACGTGATGGGACTGTTTGTAGAAGTATTAAGATGTTTCCACGATTAAGTATATTGTGTCACGCCCCGGACTGGTACTCTGGGGTGAAAACTGTCTGATTGCCCTCGGCTAATGGGACGGGTGATTGAGCCCTGATATTTTAGCCAAGGCTAGTTGGCCCTAAAACAGGTTGTTTTTGGATCTGAGGAGGGTCTGGTGGCTTGGTCAATAGGTATGTAACAGCTACAGGGTACCGATGGACTGGCATGCTTCTCATGGCCCTACAGGCAGTCTTTCTTTGTGAGGATAGAGGATGAGCTTAGGCTGTGTTGTTTGTAGAGACTTCTAGACTGCCCCTGTTGGTAGCCGTAGCATGTTGATGAGGTTGGACCTCCTTCCTTTGGCTCTCACCCGGCAAGGCGGGGTCTGCTAGGGGACTGGAAGCTGCAGGGGCTGAGGTTTGCCCTGGGATGAGGACCACATATTCGTCTGAAGCGGCACAACTTTGAGCTATTTTTCGCATCTTTTTTATGAAATTAATGGTAGGACCTCATTCTCTTTTGTTGGCCCTAACAGTTGTGGCTTAGCTCTTGCGTTGGCTCTACCCTGGGCTAAATTACATTGTCAGCTAGTTTATTTGCAGTGGTACAAGTGATGGCTATTAGACTGCCTTTAGTTTAATTTCTGGCCTTACATTGTTTATGCTATGTTTTTTGTCATTGGTTCATTTAGCTGCTCTGGAGGGAATGAGTGGAGGTTATAGAGGGAGGCCTTCCATGTGATGATGCCCTCTATAGCAGCATCACCTTCCTTCTCAGTTGGCTTTGTAAGTTGGTGATCGACTTCTGCCCCTAATATTTCTTGTACTGCTAGAGTCACAAGGACTGCTACATTGCTGTGGTGATTGCACTGGTGGAGTTGAGTCTTTATTGTAACAAGGAATATCCAAATTTAGCTTTAAGTCTTCTATTAAGGTGGTAAGAGCCTCTGGGCTTGTTGCAGGCTTGTTGGTTAGTGGTAAATGGGTGCAATCGATGTTAGTTGCTGCTGTGTAGTTTTGTACCCCGGAAATCAGGTTATTTTTGTCGGTCAACTTCTGGTCGATTCCAGACACTGATTTTGCTATAATGCTAAGCAGGTCCACATGGACTTCCATTTTGGTTGACTGATATGTCAGGGCATCTAGTGTCAGTTGTGACGTTTTGGAAAAGATATCCCACACAGCCCCATAATCTACAGGGAGTGCAGAATTATTAGGCAAGTTGTATTTTTGAGGATTAATTTTATTATTGAACAACAACCATGTTCTCAATGAACCCAAAAAACTCATAAATATCAAAGCTGAATATTTTTGGAAGTAGTTTTTAGTTTGTTTTTAGTTTTAGCTATGTTAGGGGGATATCTGTGTGTGCAGGTGACTATTACTGTTCATAATTATTAGGCAACTTAACAAAAAACAAATATATACCCATTTCAATTATTTATTATTACCAGTGAAACCAATATAACATCTCAACATTCACAAATATACATTTCTGACATTCAAAAACAAAACAAAAACAAATCAGTGACCAATATAGCCACCTTTCTTTGCAAGGACACTCAAAAGCCTGCCATCCATGGATTCGGTCAGTGTTTTGATCTGTTCACCATCAACATTGCGTGCAGCAGCAACCACAGCCTCCCAGACACTGTTCAGAGAGGTGTACTGTTTTCCCTCCTTGTAAATCTCACATTTGATGATGGACCACAGGTTCTCAATGGGGTTCAGATCAGGTGAACAAGGAGGCCATGTCATTAGATTTCCTTCTTTTATACCCTTTCTTGCCAGCCACGCTGTGGAGTACTTGGACGCGTGTGATGGAGCATTGTCCTGCATGAAAATCATGTTTTTCTTGAAGGATGCAGACTTCTTCCTGTACCACTGCTTGAAGAAGGTGTCTTCCAGGAACTGGCAGTAGGACTGGGAGTTGAGCTTGACTCCATCCTCAACCCGAAAAGGCCCCACAAGCTCATCTTTGATGATACCAGCCCAAACCAGTACTCCACCTCCACCTTGCTGGAGTCTGAGTGGGACTGGAGCTCTCTGCCCTTTACTAATCCAGCCACAGGCCCATCCATCTGGCCCATCAAGACTCACTCTCATTTCAACAGTCCATAAAACCTTAGAAAAATCAGTCTTGAGATATTTCTTGGCCCAGTCTTGACGTTTCAGCTTGTGTGTCTTGTTCAGTGGTGGTCGTCTTTCAGCCTTTCTTACCTTGGCCATGTCTCTGAGTATTGCACACCTTGTGCTTTTGGGCACTCCAGTGATGTTGCAGCTCTGAAATATGGCCAAACTGGTGGCAAGTGGCATCGTGGCAGCTGCACGCTTGACTTTTCTCAGTTCATGGGCAGTTATTTTGCGCCTTGGTTTTTCCACACGTTTCTTGCGACCCTGTTGACTATTTTGAATGAAACGCTTGATTGTTCGATGATCACGCTTCAGAAGCTTTGCAATTTTAAGAGTGCTGCATCCCTCTGCAAGATATCTCTCTATTTTTGACTTTTCTGAGCCTGTCAAGTCCTTCTTTTGACCCATTTTGCCAAAGGAAAGGAAGTTGCCTAATAATTATGCACACCTGATATAGGGTGTTGATGTCATTAGACCACACCCCTTCTCATTACAGAGATGCACATCACCTAATATGCTTAATTGGTAGTAGGCTTTCGAGCCTATACAGCTTGGAGTAAGACAACATGCATGAAGAGGATGATGTGGTCAAAATACTCATTTGCCTAATAATTCTGCACTCCCTGTATTTTACCTGAAGGGCCTTGCTTTTGATATGGCTTATTGTTATTTCCTGGGCTCTTGTGTACTGTGGGTAACTGTGCGTGAAACCCGATTTCTACCTTCGCCAGTTTAGGTTTAGGCTTAGTGACTGAATTATTAGTTGGTCGCGGAGTTCTCTGACAGTAGGACTTGGTCCTCTCTTGTAGCTGTGTATAGTTTATCCACCATTCTGACCTGGTTGGGTTTGTTGCCCCATGACACAGGTCACCCACTATTTGTTCAGTATGTGGATTTGGTGGATTGGAGATAAGCTGGGGTGAGCCTTTAGGGCTCAACTGTTGCTGCTCCAGTTGACCAGTCACTGCATGGTGTGTTTGGTCTTCATCCTTCTGGATCAGCTGCATGTCCAAGCTATTTTGTCCTGTGTGATTGTTTACCCTGGCCTCTATTTGCAGTGGTGTACCATTTCTCAGTAACAACTTAGGGGCTGTTAGGGGTGAGGGCAGACTGGGAGAGTTTTGTGGTGACTGTGACCTTAGTGAAAGTAGTCCCAGATTGGCTATCATTCCCCAAATAGTCACCCTATTCCCTTTGTTTTCTACCATCTCTGGATTTTGTGCTTTGTCCACAGACCCCTTGCAGGAACCAGTATTGTAGCTTATGCCTTGAAGAGTACTTTTTCCACTTATAGTTGAAGAAATTGGGGCTAGAAGGGTGTTTGTGTCCTCTGAAATGAAGAGGATAGCCCTAACGGAGTCCTCTAAGAGGTCACATTTATGCGGTATATTTGTGGATTTCTCAAACATTCGGTACACTGGAGAGATTAAGGACTGGTTCTCCCAAATCAGTTTTGCCTTAGTACTTTTTGCAGCCTGTGAGATTTGCAGTTTTTTCTTCCTCCTTCTGAGAGATTGTGGTGCTTTTTCTCGTCCTGATCGCATGTTGTACCTGTCTCAGCTTTCAAGTCCTTACAGGCGCGAGCCGGGACTGCCTGACACTTCAAGGTAATTTAAAAGTGATTAAAGAGCGCTTGGAAATGTAGCATTGAGTTCTTTATCGCCTGTTGGTGACTGCCTTATGCATCTTCACACTATTCTGCCCCAGATTCTGAAGTTGAAAAGTAGAAGTAGGACTGCAGAAACAGAGGTTTGTGGTTTGGACGCAGCGGGGCAAAGTGAAAGTGGGTGGGCCGGGGGCCAAGGTGCGCACATCCTGGACCAGCCTAATGCCAACTGCCTGCGTGCATCACGCAGCACCTACAGCCTAGTGCTTGTTTACCGCTCACTGCCCTCAACCCCCTGCCGAGTGCCTGTATCCTGTATGCTCAGTCCCAACACAGGCTACAGTGTTATGCTACCTTTACTGTGTACAGTTATGCACTGCAGCACTACTGATTCACACCTGACCTCTACATGTGGCCACCTAGTAAACAACAGCAAATAGCAGTTGTTTACTTGACTGAACACCAACATTGAGAAAGATGTTAACAAATGGACAAGCATTACTTACACATTAACTTAAGGGAAAGTAGCACTGAAAGTGTCCACTACCATTTATCTTCAGGGACACCATCATGTTTAAAAACATTGGGCTAGCTTCACAAACGTAAACTTACATGTTTTTAGTATTCACAAAACTGCAATTGAATAGTAACTTTACGACTGCAGAAACTGCACAGTCAGGACGGAGCACTCCACAAAATATAGGCCTGTAACTATCTATTTATGTGCTGAGTTCTCCGCCCCAACTGCAGAGTCTCCGCTGGTGTAAAGTTATTATGAAATCACCGTTTTATGAATAATGAAAAAGAGTAATCTTACAAAAACGTGTAAGTTTACCTTTTTGAATCAGGCCGACTGAATAACAAACAAAAATATGATAAAGTATCTTCACAGTTCAAAATAGTGTATTTTTCTAACATGTGGAAGTGTTTTACCTTAATACATCAGCTTACATTACTGTATTGAGTGGCATCTTTTAGAATTTAAAGTTTTCTAACATGAATGCAGAAACATTCATGCCCTAACTCCCTCTCAAACGTCAATGCCATTAGTAAAACAAGAAGTAAGTCAAATTTCAGGTGCACCCTCTATGTGGCCTGAGGTGTTTTAATACATGGAACAATATAATAGTCCATTAAAATAAATAAAAAACAAGAGCAGTTTTTGTACAGAACATTTCCTGAACTCATGTCCTTTAAGGTGCTCACATATATTGTAACAGAGCAAAAGGATGGAAGGTGAAATAAAACAAATGACAAGAATCATACAATTTGGTAAAGCCGAGAAGCAGATCCCAAGTTTTCAGATATAACATTGTTCTATTTAGCCACTAGATACCTGTCCCTTTCTGCGTTTCATTTTATATCAGATGTTAATGATTTGTGTTTAAATCTTGGGGCATGAGATTAGAGGTTGGGTGGCAGACCGAAGCCACATGAAGACTCATTATTTTGGCTCAAGAATTCTAAGAGTACCTTGAACTCAGCCAAACATCTTGCGCAAACCTGAGCTGACAGTGACTTTCCCACCTCTATTACATTGTGTCAATTAAGGGGACAGGGATAGGAAGGACATGATTTGAACATGATCAAACAATTTGGTGAAGCAGGAGTACCAACCACTGCTTAATTTGTGCTTGTTGTTTCCGGTGCTGAGCACTGGCACTTATTTTTGAGGGCCGGGGCGTATTCTTCTGCCTCAAGCATTTGCTGCGAGCAAAAGACATATGGGAAAGACGGATGAAGGGAAAAACGAAAAAGCGTCACAAAGGGAAAAAGTAGAAAGCTGCAAGAGTGAGCTAAAAGGAAAGGGAGTGGCTTCATATGGATTGAAGAGGCCTGAGATGGCTTCAGGATTAGGCCGCCTCAGTATTCCATGTTCACACATTTAATTGCAGCAATGCGCATGTTTAGGAGGAGGGCTTTGGGCACTGGCACCTTTTTATTTACAAATTAAGCACTGGTACCAACACCATAGTGCAAGACTCCTTGTTTCAAAGTCCACATCTTTCTCAATACACCACATTTTAATGAGCATACTATGAGACTAGGAGGAAGATTTATTAACATTTGGCACCAGGTTTGCATCACAAATGTGACGCAAATAGGTGCAAAATGTTTATTGGAATTTATTTCCAGTGTTAATGTTTCCTCAAACTAATAGAATGCACCGCTTTGCACTGCTTCACTTTACTTAGCTTCAGGGGTTATTCCTTGGGTAGTTCTTGGATGTTCTCATACAATTACCTACAGTTTCTGATGCAAAGCCCAACCTACTAACAATAGTGGACCAAGTTTTGCATGTAAAATAACACCTCTTTAAGGGTTACTTTGCCTTGGAGAAATGACTTTATTTCACTAAACTTTTCTGATCACGCATGTGTGCTGCACAGGACAGAACACACCCAAAACGTGAAAAGTTTTCAAAGGCTGTCTAGACATTGTATTTTGCACTGGAAGATGCCATTCCTGTATAAAGCCCATGCTAGATGTGACACATACAGCTTTGCACGATTGTGCAAAGGTAGGGAGAGAGCAGGACATTGCCATATCTTAGTAGATATGGCACTGCCCTGCTCTTGCCCTCTCAACAATGCAGCACAGCAACTTTGGTTGCTGTGCTGCACTGCGTGACAACTTTGTAAATCTGCCCCTGTTCTCTCCCTTTTAAGCATAAATCATGTGTTTGTTGAGTTAAACCACAATTTTTGGTATCACATAATTTCAACAAGTGTTTACTTTGATTTAAGTTTTTCCTATCTCTGTACATGAAAATGGAGCACAGAAATCTGTTAAAAAATTAATTGCCCATTAGCAAACAATGTTTTACAAATAGAGGCCAGGATTACTAAAAACGGTGTTTTCTGGTTCCACAGTTTCCATCTTGCCCATTACGCAACAACTGTTGTGTGACTGCTTTTGATGCTGAACCTCGTAGGCTACTCTCAGCAAAAACATGCCACGGTGCTGTTGAACCTGCCCGTAATTTTAATATAGATTTCACAACCAGAACATTTTGAGAAAGTGGTAAAGCCAGAAACAAACAGCACTTCTCCTATTCCCATGGCTAAAACATTCCCATTGTACCAATTATATTGGTGCAGGTGGGTGTATGTATCTGCTTATCTCAGTAAAGTGCACATCTTGTTTGGGAACCTTTATCAAGGACTTTTTATTTTTAGGGATCAACACTTATTGTTTCTCATAAGACATTTAAAGAGCTCAAGTCAGAGAAAAAACAAAAAGGGGGAATAAGGAGGAAGAAAAAGACAGAAAAAATATTTCAAGGGGAGCAATTGGGGACCTGCAAGAGTCAGATAAAGGGTCAGAGGCTGTCCTGTAGTGGATTAAAGAGGCATGAGGTGGATTCAAGACTGTGCATCCTCAGCATTTGGTGTGCAGACGCTTATAAACACCAGTCGTGGGATTGTTAGATAAGAGACTTAAGGCATAAAGCGATTGTGAGGCCTAAAGTTCTATTATTTAATTCCCATTCAATAATCAAATTACTTCCTTAGTACACTTGACTTTCCAAAATTAGTGATTTCAAGCAGAGAAGGCTTAGAGGTGAGGTAGAGGGATAGCAACTCAGACATAGCATAACACCGTATTGATAAATCTATGTCTTGTCTAGAGACTGGGGTCTTAATTTAGATGGCATTGTGGAATGAAACCCTCAAAATAATTCCATGACTAACAGTCCGAACCATGCATATGAGACGCTCATCCTATGCCCACCTTGCTCCCCATCACATCTGATCTCCAGCTACGGGCATCAATGCAACCTTGGTCACTCCACAGACCATAATCTTTGGCCCTTGGGAAAATGTTTGCGAGTAGCTAAGATCTAATGTTTGCTACTGACTGTATATACCATTACCATTTTATGGATTTCCTTTGTTAGATTTATCTACATTCCACAATCCTGGCAGAGGGATTACATATCGCTATGTCAAAAAAAGTAAAATCAAAGGAGGCAAGGCTCAGTAATCCAGAGAGTGACATGAGCAGAAACTAAGCATCCCTTTAAGGCCAGAATATTGCCTGCTGCTGTACATAACAATTAGAGCTGGAATCACAGAGGATGACACAGGCAAAACTTATGCAACCTTGAAATATACTCTTCAAGGATGTGAGAGGAATGTTTAACAGAATTTTAATCCTCAAACTAATTTCACACTCCGGAAAGCTCCCTAAACTGGATGATCTCTGTTCAGCTGAGTGCTAGTCAAGTCATGCTTAAAATCCTAGACATACTGACACACTGTGCAGGGAAAAGTGAGATCCAGAATGGCAGGCGATTGTCGTGATGGGAACAAGACTGATCACACATGCCTTGGCTCATATTACCCTGGTGTTCTCACCTCTCTGTACAAGTGCAGATCTTTCTTTGAGGTCCTTGTGGCCCATGCTCTGTCATGTGTAAATAGGGATGAACCCCCTTCCCTCTTTGCCCTTGTTCTTAGTCATTTGTATAGCACTTTTAGCCCCCTCCAAGATCACCCTACAGCACTGAAGGACAGATGAGATATAAACAAATGATCAGGAAGCAGATTTGTGGATGGAATAAAAGTCCCCAAGATACTATAATCTCACTTTACCAAGCAATAGTGTGTGTAGTTAGCTAGTGTTAGAAATGGGGTCTACAGTTGGCAGAGATAAACACCCTGTCCAAGTAGGGACCACAATTCTCAGGATAAGTCCGATACATAACCTAAATTAATCTGTGCTGACCCTTGGGAGCTTGGCACAGAGCAGTCAGTCTTATCTAAAGATGCAATGTGTAAAGTATTTGTGCAACACACACACACAAACACACTCACACAAGAAAACACCAAATAAGACTCCACACCAGGATAGAAAAATAGATTATGATTTTATAAATAACTTAGGACGAAAACAACAAAAGTCCAATAAGTACAAGTCAAGTTATGAATTTTTAAAGATTAAAATGAGTTCTTGTACTTAAAAGCAAATGGTGCTTTAATTGTTACTTGAAGTTGTGCTGACCAGAGGCAAAGTCAACCGTTCAAGCTCACTGAAATGGAGTGCAGGCCAGGTACAGGAGCCTTGCAGGCCCGGTGACAGAGTACCTTGTTCTTGGTCACAAGCATGGGATGCAGGGGTTGATGCTTCGGTCGATGTATTGATATCACTTCTATAGTCACGGGATGTGTTGATTTTTCACACGTTGATGCACTGGGTTCTGAAGACGAAAGTCGAAGACATGATGTGTTGATTTCAAAGCTGATGCTTGAAGGGATGCGTCGATCAACCTTCAGCGATGCTGGCTCTACGATGGTTTCAGTGCTGCATGGATACTGATGCGTCAGGTGCTGCTTCCAACAGGCAAGGAATGCGTCATTGATGTGGCGGTTCCGAAGGTGCTGCTCTGGCCCTAAGTGCAATCCACCAATTTTACTCCAGCAGCAGGGTTGATGCATCAGTTGCTGCTTCCAGAAGGCAGGAGATGCATCACTTTCGCTAGTGCAAGTATCCACTTCAGGTGAACCAGGTACAGGAACAGGGGTAGAGACTTTGATATCCCTTAGTTTCTAGCAACAAGCAAGCCAACAAGCCATTGGAGATCACTTTGGGGGGCAAGGCAGAGCCCACCTCTCTCGCAGCAAGGTCAGAGAGTAGCAGGCAGCAGGCCAACACAGCAGAAAAGCAGTCTTTCCAGGTCAGCAGTCCAGCAGAGTAACAGTCCTTGGAGCAGCACAGCAGTTCTTCTGACAGAGTAAAGTTGTAGGTCCAGAAGTGTCTAATTTGGTATTTAAATTTATGTTTCTTGTATAGAGCATTCAGACCAGTGGTATGAAAGCACTGGGCAGGTAAGAAAAGCCAATGCAGTTCTAGGATCTAAAGTGAAAACAACCAAGTCTTGAGTTGCTTGAGAAAAGGAAGAAGGGGTGAAATACTTCAAATTTTTAGTGGAAGTGAGTTCCATAACTTAACAGCAACTATTGAAAAGGCCCTGTCTCCCCATTTTACTGTTTTGCTCCTCAACATCCGTACCATCTTAAGATCGGATGATCTCAGTGGATGGCTGGGAGTGTACCAGTTGATTGCTGTTCTCAGGTATCCTGAGCCTTGTGAATGAAGGGCCTTGTGAGTCAAACATAGTGCCTTAAAAATAATTTGTTTCCTAATTGGAAGCCAGTGCAGCTCCCTCGTACCCGCCTTGGTAGATGTAAACTTGGATAATCCAAGAAACAGTCGGCGGCGGAGTTTTGAATAAGCTGCAGTTAGTTTAGGGATAGTTGTTTAATATTAAAATATAGGGCATTACAATAGTCTAGTCTGGACATAATAAGGGCTAGAACCACAGTTACTCTAAGTTCCTGTGGAATAAATGGCAACACTTTCTTTAAAATTTTGATCATCCATGAACAGGTGTTAGTGACTAATAACCTGGGCATCAAAAGATAAAGCTGAGTCGCAAATAGCCACAAGGTTCTTAGCTGTGGGTATAGGTATGGGTTGAGTTCCACATATCTCAGGCCACCAGGTTAGGTTCCAAATAGAGGTTTTTGCACCAAATCTAATAGCCTCAATTTGTCACCATTAATTTTTAGCCAATTTTGACGCATCCACTTATTGACTTCTCTAATGCAGGCTTGGAATCTGTCGGCTGTAATACGCACCTCTCTTTAAAGGAGACAATTATTTGGGTGTCATCGGCATATGAGGACAGCTGGAAGTCAAAAGATCGAACCAATTTTGCAAGGGGGGTAACATATTAAAAAGGGTCGGGCTTAAAGATGATCCCTGGGGGACCCCACAAGGGAGTTGGAAAGTTGCAGAGCTAAAGCCCCCACACTTATCTGATAATGATCTGTCTCAAAGGAAAGTCTCCAAAATGCTCAAGGCTAAACCCCTTAAATCTGCCTGATAGAGACGGTGTGTCAATATTTGGCAAAATAGTGTCAAATGCCACCGACAAATCCATCAGGATTAAAATAGCGCTACCTCCCTGATGTATCTGTTTTCTAATGGTGATTTTTCCGGAATCTGTGTTGGGAACTATCCAGACAAACATGATCCAGCAGGAAGGTGGCAAGTTCTTGGATGATGTGTTTTTCTAAAATGTTAGTTAGCGTAGGTAGGAAAGCAATTGGACGTACATTTTTAAGGTCCCCTAAATCTCCTCCTGTTTTTTTTAGGCATAACAGTTTCTTTCCAAATCACAGGAAACACCCCTGATTCCAATACTCCTGTGTACATTTTCTCTAATGGCATCGCAATGGCATCAATAACCATTTGCAGCACTCTGGGGAGGATGGGTAGGGGGGCAAGAATCACTTGGAGACGCAGAGTCGATCCCAAATAGAAGGGACTTGATTTTATTAGTTGCTAAAGGTGCAAACTTTAACAAGGTTGGGCCCCTAGCCACTTCGTCATTTGCACCAGTATTCTGCTCCTCTGGCGCTAGGTGGGGGGGGTTGGGAACTCAGAATTAATTTTTAAGATCATCTTGGAAAAACTAGGCAGCCCTATCACAGAAAGTCTGCAAGGTTTCTAACTCCCGTAGGGGTGTCTAGGGCCTTTACTACTTGCCTGCATTTCTGATTTTCTGGGAATAGTAGCATGACTGAGCGCTTTTATTAACGTATTTGTATTTGCCCCATAGTTCCCTGAGCTTCGCTCTTTCTAGAAGCTCAGGATCACGCTTCTATTTTCTTTCCTGTCTTCTACATGACCTCTGGAGCGCCTCAATCCCTTCGGTATATCATGGGGCGGAAATTTTTTTCTCATTCTTGAACTTGACTTCCCTCAAAGGGGCCACTGCCTCTATTGCTTCCCTAACTCTATCAAAATCCACCATTTGTGACCCTGATGTTCCCTCAAGCATCCCCTGGTGCCTCTCTGGGGCTAGAATGAATTCCTCTCTTTCTATGGCCCAATTTCTGCTATAAGTGGTAAAAGTTTGTGTGGGGTCCTTTTTGTCTCCTATATCTTACTTCAAAGGGAACCAAGCCATGATCTGTCCAATCCAACTGACTTAATTCCCCTACTGTAACAAATTCCTGTGAGGGGAAAATCCCATCCAATACATGACCTGCTATATGAGTGTTTGAGGTAACCACTTGAGTCCAACCAAAGCAGGTCATGAAGCCCAGGAGGGTAAGAGTGTCACTATCTTCCCTATCCTCTATATGGAAATTAAAATCTAGGATTAAACTATGATCAATGGAAGTAAGAGGGTCAGTAATTTGGGCCCAGTTCTCCAGGAATTTTTTCTTGGAACCCGGTGGATGATACACCAAGAACCCTTCCATCCTTAACATGTTTCCTTGCTTGAGCTTGAAATAGCCACCTTCGCAGGTGTCTGAACTATACTTTAATAGATCCATCCAACAGCACAAACTACTTTTAAATGATCGCCACACCACCTCCTCTCCTATCTTGCCTATCTAGTCTCTCCACATCATAGAACCATAGGCAAGGCTGTAACGAAGTCCAGGTCAAAATCTGCTCAGGCCCAGGTCTCCGTCAGAAATAAACAGTGCAACTTAGAATCTAGAATTACTTCCCTTATCTCCAAGCTGTGCTTAATTACTGAACGTGCATTAATTGGTCCACTTCTTAGAGTGTTGTGAGCAACCATTCCCTCTCTCCCACATGGATCACTCTTAAGTGTTCCCAGGGGACAAGCTACACTGTCAATATTCAGATACGACATGTGGTCCCAAGTACAATACCTGCAGCTCCATCCTTCAAATAGACGAAGAGGAGCCCCCTCCCTAATCTTGCAACATGTTTTGGGCATATAGCTCCTAAGCTGTGCGCTTGTATATTGTATTGAGATATTATTATCCTTAGGGCTAGCAGTATTTCTGACATTATTTCTGGCCCCTGGATCTGCCAAGGT
The DNA here is from genome assembly GCF_031143425.1 of Pleurodeles waltl. Taxonomy (NCBI): domain Eukaryota; kingdom Metazoa; phylum Chordata; class Amphibia; order Caudata; family Salamandridae; genus Pleurodeles; species Pleurodeles waltl. The sequence continues at coordinate 921,111,781 of NC_090440.1, forward strand.
GTGGACGGGCGCAGATAGGCTTGCCTTTGGCACACCAGGGGCGCACCTGCTGCACATGTCTGCTGTGCGTCCATGGCCCATCCCTCTTAAATGCTATCTGCCGGCACATGTGGTAAAAGGGGGCGTGGAACCAGAAAGAAACACTGGTCCGGCGTCCCCTTTCTCAAACGGTCATTCAAGTATGGCTGACACCTTTGAATCTGGTCTTGGGCTCTAACCGACCCTTCCCCCCCCCCCGTTAAGTGCTCGTAATAAGCAAAATTGACCTAGGGGGAAATCCTCCATTCCCCACCTTCTTCCCCAGTCAGAACTCGATTTAAAATCCCAAATACAAAATATTAATTACAAAAATGTATTAAAAAGATCATCATTAAGAATTGGCAGCAAGAATAAGTCATCATTGTATAGTTTCTGTGTTATATTGAAACTGGATAACGAGTAAATAAATCACGCATCAGCAGTCTTACTGGTTGGATCAGAGACCTAGCACTTATACCCAAATGTACTGTTGAAGTGAGGGTGATTTCAGAGAAAGTGCACAAGTATCCTTTCTTCTTCAGCCCTGGCTCCAAACTATCAGTAGGGGGTAATTGGCCCTATGTGTGGGGATAGGCATTGCATATTCAGGTGTGTCAGCCACTTCCGGCCTTCCTGCCCAGGAAGAGCCATCCAAATGCAGATTAATGCAGATGAGCACTCAGACACACCTAACCTGTCTGTGTTTGTGGCTATTCAGTGGGAATACACAAAGTGTAGCTGTCACTCACCACAGACATGTATTGGAGACGTGTTTCAGGCACACAGAGCTGGAAGAGCAGAGAAATGCCCATTTGCTGAAAGTGACATTTCTAAAATAATAATGTTTAATCCGACTTTACCAGTAAAGAGTATTTATCATTACCATTCCAATGTTATGAAACATGACATAACTACTCCTTATCAATTAGTAAATACAGCTTAAAAGTATAAAAAGGAATTACCAGTGTTACGTGATTAGAGGGGTGCACCTCACAGTAGTGAAAACCGACCTTGGGAATGTTTTACTACCAGGATATGTAAAACTCAAAAGCACATGTTCTACCTTTTAGTTGCATACCACCCTGCTCCATGGGCTTTCTAGACCTACCGTAGGGATGACGTATATGTAATAAAAGGGGAGTATAAGGTTTGGCAGGGGTGTTACTTGCCAAATTGAAGTGGCAGTCAAACTGCACAAACAGGCTCTGTAGTGGCAGGCCTAAGACAGGTTAAAGGGCTACCTCAGTGGGTGACACAATCACTGCTGCAGGCCCACTTGTAGCATTTAATTTACAGGCCCTGGCATGTGATATACCACTTTACAAGGGACGTACAAGTAAATTAAATATGCCAATTGTGTATGCACCAATGTTACCATGTTTATGGGAGAAGCACATGCAATGTAGCACTGGTCAGCAATGGTAAAGTGCTCAGAGTCTTAAGACCAACAAAAAGAAACAGCCTAAATAATGAGGCAAGCAAGCAAAATGTTTGGGGAAGACCACCCTAAGAATAACAGGTCTAACAATGTCTCGGGCAAAAACAGTTGGATTATAGATATACAATCATAATTGAGATTAAAATTAATCCAGGTAGTGATTGTGGCTCATTGCTGCAAATAGTTTAAATCATATGTATACATTGTATGAAAATGTTTCCTCAAAACCTCAAATTCTTATCAAATAGATCTGATGGAACAATAATGCCCGGAATCTCTAACACATGCTTGATGATATCAGTGATGTTCAGAACCATACATTCATTTATAATTACACAGTGTATATGGAGATCTAGTGAAATTGAAATTCTGCATTGTAGGATCCTCACTAATGGTCATTAATGTAGAATATTGCCATCTTTGTGCTGAGACCCCGAACCACTTCATCTATATGTGTATATAAGTCAATCTTTAGTTGGAGGTAGAGCACTTATGGTGTAACACCCTAATTTATTTTAAAAATGTTCTCTTTAGGGTTTCCTGCCTGTTCCATCGCTCTTTCAACTGATTGAAGGTATTTTTTCACTAAAAAAGCCATCTCTTTTTGTGATATACCCTTCATGTGGAAGAAACAAAGCAGCATCAGCCTCCTTCTGTTTCCATTGGGTGCCTACCACCTGCACACTCAGTAAAAGTCTGCTGGTTTTGCCAAAAAATGTAAAAATGTTCTGTCAAAAATAGAGAAGGAATCAAGCTCAGAGGGAATCTTAAAGACCACAGAGCAGAGGAAAAAATGAAAAACCAGCAAAGGAAAGAGGGGGCTCCCTCTTCTGAAAAATGTGCCTCTCGTCAAAAAGGCTGTCAAAGAGACAGATCTGTAGAGATGGGAGAAGAAAACATAATCATCATCACTCAAGACACTGTTGCCACTATAGAGGGCATTGATCACCGTCAAAACCATCAGAATTGATGTGCTCCCCATCGGGAAGGTCGACAGCACAGTCGGCATCAATACCCCAGGAACAGGCTCCTATAGTACCATCAACACCTATGACCATGATCTCTGCTCCCACGTCCCGAGCTATAACATTGAGCCATTCAACACCACACCATTTGATGCTGAAACAGCATCACTCTAAGATGTTGAAGTCAAGATCAAGAAATTGAGCTCTCCATCAAGACAGCTGCCATTGAGGAAGTCAGCTGCGAGATTATCATAATGTCTGCAGATGTCCCTGCACAAGAACAGTTAATACCACTAGTTCTATGACCAAAGCATGCAGTGTCTCCAGTTTCTTTACTGCCTCCACGTCCTCCCACAATAGTACCAAGAGCATCATCCATGTCTCCTGGCACGGGCATAAAAAAGCCAGAATCACCTTCTCCTCAAAGGTCACCTCAGTGTGGTCCAAGACAATAGAGAGAAGATGGTCTCTGTCTTTTACTCCCATAGCCTCAAGTTCTCAATCTATGGACTCTTTTACTTCTCACACGCCAGTGTCTCCTAAGGCTTCTTCAGGTAGAATGTCCCTGGTAATGTTTTAATAAAGGTAGCAATAAAACTGAACATTCAAATGGAAGCATCTCAAATGCCGGTAGCTATCCTTCTGGAAACACACAAACCAGACCCTATCCAAGACCAAGTCTACCTCTGGTCTCTGGCTTTAAGGAACTGGCCGAATATAAATGTTTAACACTAGCAAGGTTAAAGACAGCAACGTCCAGGTGCATCAAAAATATCAGGAAGAAAAAAATGATACAATATAGCTAAGGCAAGAGCCCAAACCTGATTCAGTCATAGGGTCCACAGTCAGAAAAAGGCATTCTTCCGCCTTTCCTTTTTAATACATATAAGTCACCTCTAATATAGGTGCTAAACAGCCCATAGTGCAGGGTGCAGTGTGTTTAAAAAGTTGGGCATGTATTTTTATGCATGCTAGTAGTGACAAACTCCTAAATTCATGGTTCACTGCTCCAAGGCCTACATCTTCCATAGAATAACATTATGTTTCCTTATTAGATTTAAATAGTAATAACTTTTAATTGGGACCAATTAGGAATTCCATGTTTGATGTGTAAAGAACTGTAACTTAAAACCATCTTTAATGGTAAAGTCAGATTTTAAGTCAAAATGCTGAGAATGTCACATTTAGAAGTTGGCATTTTCTCGTCCTAAGCATTTGCTACCTGGGTCAGATGACTAGGTGTAGCTGACAGTTGGCTTTTGTGTATTGCACCCAGACAGTGAGACAAAGGGGGAATAGGTGGTGGCAGGATGGGCCAACTCTGACTTGAGGAAGGGGAGGAGCTATCACCTGCCACACTTGCTCATCGCAAACGCTCTGCCTCAGGCCATTCACAAATGCTTTGACACTAGTCTTTTGTGACCCCAGACAAGCCGGGCCCATGGCAAGGAGGTAGGAGATTCAAAGCACCTCTGTGGGTGGAAACCTCCAGAACCTTCTCCTACTTCAAAGTGCACCAGGTATAAATATTGCATCCTCTGACCCAACACTTCAGTACACCTCTGGACCTGTGGAAGACTCAAAAAAACTTCTACTCTTTTAACCTCCTGCCTTCCTGTCTGGGTGAGAAGCACTGGACCTGCATCTACTGAGAACCAGGAACACCAGTGTGACTCTAAGGGCTACTTGGCTGGCCTCCTGATCAGAAACCCAAGGACAGAAAATGCTCCAACCACTTGAAGCCCAGCACCTGGAAGTCTCACTGCCTATGCCAAGCTACCCGATGGTTCAGCAAGGGTTAATTTAGTAATTTAGTAGTTCATCCTGAAGGAGATTGTGGCTATTGCTTGAGCAAGGACTCACCCCTCCTCAACTAACAACCCAATTTCTCACAGTCCTGTTACTCCCAAGGTCACCTGTCACACCAACTTTCTCAATACCAGCACTAAAATAGTGGAGAAAAAGGACAACATCATCAGCAACAGCAAATGCACAGATCATATCTATTGCCCACTCCAGTGGGAGTGCCACAAACCACTCAACAGAGTGGAGAACAATTACCACAGACAAATGGGTAATTAAGACCATTCAATCTAGCTATGCTCTTCAGCTCCAATCACCACCTCCCTCAACCCCTCCAAAACTAGCACCAAAACACCAGTTAATTCACAAGGTACAACCTCTCTTTCAAAAACATGCAACAAAACCCATTCCTCTTTCTCAAAGTGGAAGAGGTATCTATGCCATACATTTTGTGGTACCAGAGAAAGGTCCAAAGCAAATATTCATACCTATTTTTGGTCTAGGACAAGCAAACAAGTGGGCCACAAAAGAGAAATTCAGAATGTTGGCCCTACATCAAATTTATGCTTATTTAATAAAGGGAAACTGGGTGTGTTCTGTGGATCTACAAGATATGTATTTCCACATTTATATAACACTGAAACACAGAAGATCTCTCAGATTCATAGTGCAGTAAGATCCAGTGCAAATACATGGTTTTCCCATTTAGACTAAAATCAGCTAAATAACTTTTTCCATCAGGTAATGCTGCCCACCTCCAATAGAAAATAATCTACATTTACCCATACTTTGAAGACTGGTTAATCAAGGTGCAGACTGCGTATCAGACTCTATAGGATTTCAGTGCAACAACTTATTTGTTACAACACGTAGGGTTGCACATCAGTTTGGAAAAATCAACATCTACAGTCCAAATAATTGATTATTTAGGCATACCTCTAAATGTGCAAAAAGAAGAAGTCTATCTTGCATAGGAGAGAGAATCTTCTATTTACAGAAATACCATCAATTACTACTCAAGACCTTTCCAGCAGCTCATCAGATCTCTTCCCTGTTGGAGTCCATGCCCTCCTGCATCTATCTAATTTCCAATGCACGTCTCCACATGAGACCTTTATAGCAATGCCTGGAGGATTGATAGTCACAATGGAAAGACAACTGGGAGGACAATTTAACTCTGTCTCTACTGGCAAAACAATTTCTGAAATGGTGGTATTGCAAAAAGAACGTTCTACAAGGAATACCTTTTCATCAAAAATTACCAAGCCAAACGATTGTCACAGATGCATCTCTAAAAGGTTGGGGAGCTCACTTTCAGAACCTGACCATTTAGGGCATGTGATCTGAAAAAAAACATCTTTACCACATAAATGTCCTAGAAAAGAAGGCAGTCCATCTGGCACTCAAAGCAGGCTTACCATCACTAAAGAAAAACAGAATCTTGGTGCAAAGGGATAACACCTCAACAAACAAGGGGGAACTAGATCCAGAATTCTGTCACTGGAATCCCAGGAGATTTGGTCTTGGTTACTAGCAAGAGAGTTGTCAATTCAAGCGATTCATCGCAAAGAAATAAATAATTGTCAAGAGGAACTGTTATGCAGGTGTTTTCAGGAAAATCACAAAGAGGCATTAGGAGAAGTATTAATAGACATATTCCAAGAGTGGAGCATTCCATAAATAGACCTCTTTGCAATAGGAACTAATGCAAAATGCCACAATAATGCCTCAAGAGTGTGGAAACCAAAATCTGTGGGCAATACCCTTTTGATCAGTTGGTCAGGAAAATGTCTTTACACGTTTCTTCTGATTCCATTGATACCAAAAATCTATGAGTAAACCTGGATAGTGATATGTCATTGAATCTTCAGGTCAACCGTATGGTTGCTACCTGCATCTGGATTATTAGAACTCTGCAAAACGTTTTTCTGTTCATTCCTCTTTCTGTATGCAAACAGGTTGCCCTAGTGCTTATCTCATCCAGGCTTAATTATTGCAATGCATTTTCTCTTGAAATTAACAAGACAGCACAAACCAAGCTTCAAATGGTGCAAGATGCAGCAACAAGATTGACCCTTGACATCCCTAACCATCAGTCGGTCCCTAAAGGTTTAGTTGACCTTAATTAGTTACCGATGAAGAAGCTCAATATGCTTAAGGCACTGTGCATTTTTCATAAGGCCCTGTATAATGTGAGCCCTGGATGAATCAAAACAATATTCCAGCCGTACACTCCCATCAGAAATCTTGGCTCGGCAGAACATAATCTGGTAATCTGTTGTTTTCCCAAGATTTCGTTGAAAAAATGGGGTGGCAGAGCTTTTCTAGTGGCGGCAGCTAAGCTCTGAAATTCTCCTCCTTGTCACCTTACTTGCAATATTCCCTTTAGAAAGGCTTTAATACTCTGCCTCTTTACTCTGTAAGCAGATACACACTAATTGCATAACTTGAGCCTGTCTTCACGCAAGCTGTACCTCAGGACTAGCTTTTAAGACTAGCCTTTAGCGCCTTGACACCTTGGGACATTTGCACACAAAAATTAAATTTCTTCATTTCATTTCATCACTTATGCAAGAAGAGTCAGCTGCTCTGTCAGCAGTAGAGCCTTACACTGTTTGACGTAGCAATAGTATAACTTCTAAGAACACATCCTACTTTCTTACCTAAGGTTGTATCAGAATTCCATCTCAATCAGACTAATTCATTACCAGTATTTTTCATCAACCCAACTTCTCCAGCAGAAACACCTGTGCATTCATTGGACGTTAGGTGAGTTCTCAAATTTTACCTAGGGCCTAATTATAGATTTGGCAGTCATGAGACCACTAAACTTCAGGTGTTCTGATGGGGGAATGACAATTTCCCAATCTCAGTAAGGACTAATGGGACTGCGATGAAGAGTACATTGCCCTCTCGCAAGGAGATTTTGGGAAGAGGAAAAGAGAAAATACCAGCTTCTGCTTCGTGGACTGCAGATTCAGACGGCTGGACCCTGGACCGCGTGCTGTGCTGAGCATCAGGACTTCTGATTTCTCAAAATATTGGGTTCTTGGTTTTTAGGATTCTGGGCTGCAAAATAATTACTTCATTAATACACTGAATTTCCATAAACTATTGCAGTTATTGTTCACACATTGTGCATACGTTTCTATAAGGCTGAACAAGTCTCTTCCTCTTTTTACAATACTTTTAGAGTCTCTGAAGCAATGTCCAAACTCAAAAACAATCAACTTGACTAAAGGGCTTCTTTGTGTTCTGGCGTAATCTCTTACCAATAATCGTTTTGATAAACTTACTCTATTTCCAATCTCCTAATTCTCAGGGGAAAACTTGTTACCTGAAATATGTCTTTCCTTAATGTCTGTTTAGCGGTGTCTTGGATTCTCACCCTAGTATTTATTGTCATCAATTATTTGCAAGACAGAGCTCTGTTTTGTTTCATTTAAGTGATTAATCTTTCTTTACCTCGAAGTTAGTTGCTTGAAAATTTCAGAAGAACCCAAACTGGGTTTTTTCACCTTTCTTATTTTCTCTCTTTTACAGGAAATATTGGGTCATAGGCAGAAGATGTAATAAGAGAGCTGGGACTCCGCAGGAAGCTGGCCGGAGGGTGATGATCACTGGAACTCTACTGTCCAGAGGACAAGAAATGCTGGATTTTGACTGGAGGCTGGTCAGAGAACAAGGGACACTGGAATTCAACTGCAGGCAGGCTCAAGGGCAAGGAACTTGACTTGCACTGGAATTTCACTGGAAGCAGACTGGAGGACAAGGAACTTGACTTGACTGGAAACAGGTGAGCAGAGCAATAGGTAGAAAGCCAAGCAAGGCCTCAGACTCACAAGCATCCATAAATAAGCAAATGTGCACATTTGCTTTTTGGCAGTTGATTGCTTGTGAAAGAATGAGCAATTATCCACCTGATTGTGGCACATGTTTAATGCAGATCACATTTTGAAGAGCACATGTTTTGGCGGGTACAGTTGGAGCAGGTGGAAAGGAAGTTGGTTGCTTGTTAAGGAAATGAGTAAAGCATCTGCCGTTCCTGCCAGGAACATGGTTCCATATAGCATGACGGCGGTTGGGTTTGTGACCAGCTATGGCGGCGTTGAACTCAGTGTTGCCTGGCTGATTACAACCCCTTTTTCCACCAGTCTTTTCATGGCAGGGAGCCCACCATGATAAGGCTGACAGAAAGGAAGTGCTAGGTGTCCCCCCTCCTCAGTACCATCGGAATGCACACTGTCTGCTTTCACTTAAGGGAGCTGAGGCAAATATCCCAACACTGTTCCCGCCAGTCAGCCCAGCTGGAAAGTGTATTTAAATGTTCCTGTCAGTCAGCCCAACGGAAACATTGTAATACGCTTGGGGGGAACGTCACCGCTATGGTGGTGGCTACCTCCCCATGAGTTTGGCGGTCCCGTGGTGGGACCAGGAGCATGGGGGGTACGCGGACTGAGCCGGTATTGACAGAAGGAGTCCAGTTAGGTCCGGGTGTGGAAGACAAAATAAACACCACACATGCTCAGAATCTTCTTTAACCCCTTCCCCGCCATGGACGTAATGATTACGTCCATGGCAGCGCCCGTGTGGCGCCATGGACTTAACCATTACGTCCTGCGACCGGCCCTCGGGGGAAGGACCATAAAGCATGTTGCAGTACACTACATTATAGAAGTTCAAGTAGTTTCAAAGTAACTCTCACTTTCGATATTCTTGGATTGATTTATGTCACAATTTTTATGGTAAAATCGCACAACTAGTTGGCCAGACCCTTATCTATATTACGTTTTCCAGTCTCGGATCATACACCAATTGTAGCACTACTTTAAGCGAATGTTGCCTTCATTTATCTTAGATGACGGTGCAACAGAAGTGATGATTTAGGACATTGCTGATGTGTGTTATTATTATTTTCCATGTAGTACAGAGACAGAGACTGCTAGAATTGAGGGCAGTACCTTGAAATGGTTTTAGCCCTTCCTAGAAGAACACTCTTGCTTCCCTATACAGATCCAAGAGACCTGTAGCTCAATCTGTGGTTTCTCCGGTTTCTCCTATCACCTATGTTATTTATTATCTATGTGTGACCTTCCCTCAATCATATAAAATCCTTTGAGTTCAAAACACTGTCATGTACGGATGATTTGCTGCTCATTGTTCAGTTAGCCAATCAGCCCTATGATTTTCTTATGAAATGTATTGATTATTTGGCTGCTACCCAACAATGAATGGGCACAACTTTCTAAAGCTCAGGGCCAACACAACTGAGATTTAGAAGGTAAGTGCAAACAACGCTGGGAGAAGGGTCTCTGGCCAGTCAGTCTGGGACAGGTGTCAGCATCTGTATCCACAGTAAAATTATTTGGAAGAGTGCTCGACAATGATCTCCTACTCCATACACAGACTAATGCTGCATCATGTTTGTGTTTCCAGCTTTTGTGCCACTTAGGAACCTCCCTTAAGTTTCTTTGTTTGTCTGTTTCATTCTTTCTTTCTTTCTTTCTTTCTTTCTTTCTCTCTTTCTTTATGGGGTATTATTTATGATTTTTCATATAATGTATGTTGGAAATGGCCTTTACTGCTGGGTTATCCCCAAATGTTTTGCATTTCTCCTCCTATTCTGCTGAACTTCTTTTGTTGGCTTTAGAACTCTAGTGCTAATCAGTGCTAAAGTGCATGTGCTCTCTCCCATAAAACTTGGTATAATTACTTTACACCTGTTTGGCTTATTTAATTTACCCTTAAGTCCCTTGTAAAGTGGTATACCAGGTACCCAGATCTCTAAATTAAATGCTACTAGTGGGCGCTGCTTGCGCCACCCACAGAAGAAGCCTTTCAAACTTGCCTCAGGCCTGCCACTGCAGGGCCTGCGTGCAGAGTTTACTGCCACATTGATGTAGCAAGTCAAAATACTTGCCAAGGCCTAAACTCCCTTTCTACTACACCTAAGTTACCACTAAGGTAGGCCCTAGATAGCCCTGTGGGCAGGGTGCTCTGTATCTAAAAGGTAAGACATTTACTTTTATGTTTTACATGTCTTTTACAATGACAAACAGCTTCTTTCATTTTTCACTGCTGTGAATGCTTCTTCTCTCATAGGTTTTGCATTCGGAATTTCCTTACTGATGTCTAAGTGGTAATTTCTGATCTGTGAGGAGTAGCGTGGGCATGTTTGGTATGTTTCGAATGGTAGTAAAAAATCCTGCTTATTGGTGTAGGTGGATTTTACATTACTATTTTAGAAATATCACTTTGAGAAAGTGGGCATTTCATAGTGCTTTGCAGCCTTACTCCAGTTCACAACTGGGGCAGAGTGACAGCTCCACTATGTGCATACTCTCCAGACAGCCATCCGTCAGGGAGGGTTAGGTGTGACAGGGTTACATCTGCATTCATCTACATCAGAGGTCTTCAAACTGGGGGGCGGGCCCCCCTAGCGGGCCTCAAGTGATCCCAGGGGGGGCGCCAGGCTCTGGCCGAAATAAACATTTTACAGATAACAGGGCTTTATTTTAAGCAGAGGCATGTTATTGCATTGTTATAAAGGTAACAGTACTTAACTGCAATGTTTAAATAGGTCTAGCCATATTTAAACATTGCAATCTTTATAAAATAATTGTGAAGAATTCTGAGAGGGGGGGCAAGGATTTTTATTTTTCAACTGGGGGGCGCAGCATTAAAAAGTTTGGAGACCACTTATCTACATACTGATGGTCTTCCTGAGCTGGGAGAGAGGGAGCGTCGTTCACGCTTTACACGTGAATAGGCTGTGTCTTGCCCTGACACTAAGAGCTGATTTACCCCCTATTGATGTCTGGACCAAGAGTAGGGTAGAATGGAAACTCTTGGAACTAATCAGATCTGGCTGGAACCTTCTCCTCTTCTCCTACCTCCTAGAAGCTGGTCACATGAAATATACATACAGGGGCTCTCACCCCACGATTGGTAGAGCACTTGTGGGACTGGCACTAACCTCTTCCGGAAGGACTGCTGGACTTCACAAGGGACTCATCAGGACTATTCTTCTGTGGTTGCCCTAGCTACCTGCTGATGCTGAGTAGCATAAAGGTCTCACTGGATTGCTCTTCTGTGTGCTGCCCTGTTGCCAGCTGCTCCCTGAATTTTGAGAGGACCATGACGGACAACCTGTTTGGGAGTCGTGCCATTCTGAGGCACATTTCTTCTGCCTGTAGCAGTGCCTCCACCCCAAGAGAACCCCTCCAGCAAGGCCCTGTCAGTGAGAGAAGAAATTAACCAATGGTGGAATGTCACCATGCTGATTAGAGGACACCTCACCGGAAAGCCACGTTTGGAGCTCCTCCCAGCAGCAACGGGCTCTGCTTACTAAAAGGAAGGTATTGTGCTGGGACCCTTAGTCCTGTGTAGTCCCCGCATCTGCTCAGCGAGTAGCCTGCAACTGGTGCTACCTCTGGCTCCTCGTCCAGAAGGACCTGTGGGGCATTCCTGGAATCCGATGTAGCCCCCCCATGCTATGGTCGGCTACGGTTGCCCTGGGGAATAGCATTCCGATTGGCACCGGATGGCTCCAGGCACACTTTACTTTGGATATGTGACTTGTATAGAGAAGAGGCCTCTGCGGGGAGTCCAGGAGGAAAGCGCACTTTACTCCCTCATTCTAAAGTGGCCACATCCCAAGATTCTGCAGCCGATGCCCAACTGGGACCATTACATTTTGCATTAGCAGAACTCCCGTAATAGAGGGGAGGACGCTTTTCTTACCTGTATTCCCATATAGTCATGCATATGTTTGTCTTTTAACCAACTGAAATTACTTGCACTATGCATTGTTTCTGTACTAAACGGTTGCATATAAGTCATATGCCTTTCTCTGACAAACCTACATTACTTGCACTACTCATGTAACCTATATCATTTTTATCTTGCTTCGATCATTGTAACGAGTGCCACGTTTTAAAGTACAGACACTGATGATAACTTGAAGATAATGATATTCCCGTGCCCTATTCATTATATGCTACATTTTGTGTTCTGAGATGTATGTATGTCGTTGTAGGCCTTATAGGGGCCAGGATAACGAGTACTATTTCAGGGACACGGTAATGTTTGTTTTCTTGATGTATTGCAACAGTCATATCTAACTGGTGCACCCTATGCCCTCCGATTTTGTGCTGCGTTTCATGATCTGATGTCAAAGTGTGTTGTTTCTGCCTTGTCAGGATAATGAGCATATTACAGGATCTGCCTTGGATGCACAGAGAGGGTGTTTGCCATGCCATGTGCAACCTATACATTTTTATCTTATTGCACTAACTAGGATGGTTTGACAATTGCCTATTTGGCATAATAATGACTGATTTATGGCATTTTGATCTAGGACTTATTAATAAAGAACTTCATATTTTTATACATATAAAGCCATATGTTCGAACACATTTTCCCATTGACACAGAATGTGAAAAACCCTTTGCTACATCTGGCCCATAGTGTGGAGTTTCTTTTGTGGTGTATTTATTGTGTCACTGGTGTGTGTGTGTTGTGCAAACGTTTTTCACATGACCTCTGGCGATAAGCCTGACTGTTGTGTTGCAAGCTACCAGGCGGTGAGCACATGTTATCTTTAGTGTGTCAATTACTTGCCCTGACTAGAATGGTGGGTTCTATCTGGCTTAGTTGCATACCCCAGCCAACCAGAAACCCCATTCGTAACAGTGCACATTAATACTGAAGAGTCTCATGGCCCTGACCAGTTGCATCAAAGGCAATGTTATGCATGAGCCTAAGAAGTGAAAAGATGAGTTCTTAATTTTTAACTAAAAGATGGAAGAGTAGATTTAGCTCTAATGTCAGGTAGTATTTGGTCCCAGAGTTTAGCTCCCTGCTGCTTAATGACCTACCATCCCATTTCAGATATTTACAACAGGATTTTTTTAAAGATGTTTGCAGAAGAGGAACTCAAGTTCCTTGAGGTGGTATATTTTTTTAATTCCTGATTAATAATGAGGGGCTGTGATCTGAATTTTTTTAAACCTGATACATGCAGCTTTATATTGAACCCATTTTTACACTGGGAGCCTGTGAAAGTACTTCAGTTGGTCAGAGACAGAGGGGGTCATTATGACCCCGGTGGTAAACACCGCATACCGCCTCGGTGATGGTCGTCCCCGCGGCTACCAGCCGTCTGCCGGATTATAACCACAGCCAGGTTTCCACCAGAAGGATGGCGGAAATCCGGCTGTGGCCATGCCAGTGGATGGCAGTAACGTGGCGCTGCTGCCAGCAGATGCGCTACGCCAGAAGACCGCTGCCGGACATAATATGAGAATAATACGGCCTGGCAGTGTTCTGCTGGCGGACGCTTCTGCTGGCAGCAGCGCCCCGTCCCGTCTCCTGCCAGAGGATCCCCTGACGACAGGTAAGTCGGGTGCTCCGACAGGGGAGAGGGGTAGGGATGTTGTGTGTGTGGGGATGTGTGTGAATGTCTGTGCATGCCTCTATACGGGTGGGTGTTGTGTGTTGTATGTGTGTGCATGTTTGGGGGTGTGAGTGCATGTATGTTGAGTTGTGTGAATGCGTGTCTACGTGTATGTATGTAAGTGTGTATGGATGTGTCTGTGAATGGATGTATGCATTTGTGGAAGAATGTTGGAATGGGTGTGTGTATGCGTGTGTGCAGGGAGGGGCGTGTATAAGGGGGGGTCTGGAGAGGAAGAGGGGGTGTTGTGAAACCTGGGGAGGGGTGGAGAAGACCCCTATCAGTGACAGGAAAGGGATTCCCTTTCACTGATAGTGCTTCCCGCCATGGTTTTCGTGGTGGTAAGGATGCCACGAAAACCATGGCGGTAGGCGGGGTCATGAACCCGCAGGCGGGCAAGTGACAGCCGAGGAGCTGGAGAGTGAAGTCTCCAGCCCGGCAGTCATTACCGCTGTGGCGGTCGGTGTGGTACATTGGCGGTTTGGCTTCAGCCAAACCACCAATATCATAATATGGACAAAAGTACCACCAGCCTGTTGGCAGTACTTTCCTCCATATTAACGCCGACCGTCAGGGTCGTAATGACCCCCAGAGTCACATTTTATGATATTCAAGATGGCTCTAACCACTGCATGCTGGATCTTTTGTAATCTGTTTAGTAAATATCAAGCTAAACCCAGATTGGCCTAATTGCCGAAATCCGGTTTTGCTTGAAGAAAGGTGTTAGCCACAATAACCTTCTGAAAAAAGTGAGAAATTACAGTATTTGATGCTTGGTGCGCATACAGAACAGGCAAGACTTTGATAGCATATCAATTTGTTTTTCTATATTTAGCTTTGAGTCAAGGATGACCCCTAAATTGTGAATAGCTGAGGGCTTCTTTGAACAATCTCCATCTCTCAGACTTGATGGCCAGTGAAAGTTTCCCATCAATTTACCATGTTGAAGATCAGCAGGAATTTGGATTTTCTAGATTACATTTAAGGAAACTTTGTTCCATCTACAAAGCCACTGATGATGGCACCTCTTAAACCCAAAGATTGGGATCAGAGAGGTTCTCTTTTAGGTTATTACTATTTCTGTGTCATTGCATAAAGATAAGAGAACTTTAACTTTGGCAGGAGTCTTGCCTGTGGTTGGATACCAAGGTTAAAGAGCTTGGGTTATAGGGCCGGATCTGGCTGGAATTCCCATTGAAGTGGTGCAGCAGGTGTGGTAAACTGAGCCATGCATGTTCCTTGGAATCTGTCTGTTGGGAAGGCTTTAAGCCAAGCCAAGGCAGAGTCCTTAATCTCTAGGTATTTAAGGTAATTTAGAAGTACTGAATAGTCAATGGTGTTCAAAGAAGTGGATAGGATCGGTCACTGCTTAATTTGTAGAAGAACAAGTGCTGGTAGCCAAAGCTGTGCTCAGAAGTCCGCTGCAGTACTGGCACTCCAAGAACCAAGGCTGCATAGTCCGGAACCCACATCAGGCCTTTTTAGTCTACTTGCAGACACCCTTTGCCCCTTTATGTTACTGTTGCATGTTCCTGCTGTCTCTCTTTGTAACTGTTTTTTCCATCTTTCCCTTCCTCTGTCTTTCTGCTTGTTTGTTTTCCCTCTCTTGTACTCGGTATAAGCGCTGGTCCCCAAAAATGAGTGCTGGTGATCTCGATCGGCAACCACCAGCTCAAATTAAGCACTAAGTCCAGGAGGATTATCACTCCTGAACCTCCACCCCCCCAACCACACTTGACAGTGCATTGCTGATTTGACTACATACTGTGTTCTAAAACCAGGTCTAAATCTAGCTTGACTAGTTTCAAGATGTTTATTAATGTCTATATATATTTGAAGTTGTTTACTGACCAATTTCCCCTTTATTTTAGATATAAAGGTAGAGGCAGATGCTGATGCTAGGTGTTGGGGATCCACATTCCCAGGTTTTCAAGTCATGTGGCAATTGCCATCCACATTTCCTTTAAGTAAAAAGAAAGATCAGCCCAGTACATCATTCAGAGCGATTTGCAAATTTCAGGAGATATCACTAGTCATCTCAAGACTTTTAGAGTGACAGCCACCCAAACTAAAGGAAGGGCCTCATGCTAAGAACCACACACTGTATTGGTCTGTCGGGCCAACACAATGAATGCTTGCATATGCTGTCAATCTAGTGAATTACCAGGGAGAGTGGACACGCTGAAGGCCTCAGTCTATCAGCAGGGACATCTTAAAGATTGTGGGGGCCTTGAGCCAAGCATATTTTCGTGGTCCCTCGCTCTTGAAAACAGCTTTGATCCAGTTTCAGTTCTTTCATGGCCTCATTAGCCAGGTCACTGACAGTGCACGGGCATACTAGTCAAATTCTTAATTTGTCTGATATTCAGGGATTGTGATGTGTGTTCCAGTACTGTAATATAGCAACTGCTCAGAAATGTAACTGAAAATAATCTCTGTGCCACCCTCCCACTTCTCATATGTGAGGTCCTATAAAGCTTTTCATGGCTGTTGCATTAAACATAATCACAACATTTCTCTGAAACTATCTCACATCACCCACATCAAAAATGAATTAAAGTAAAGCTGTATTTAAAACAAGCTGTTTAAAAATTATTGAAGGTCATCAGGGCAAGACTTTCCGCAGAACAGAACTGGCTCTAACAGGGCGCCCCCTGAAAGCCTGCACTTTGCCCATTCCTTAAAATGTCTCTTTCTATCAGGCACACCAAGTGTGTGAACAATGGGTCAGGTGAGAGGAGTGTCAGCTGTGGTTAGAGCTGGATTAGAAGCAGAGTCACTTAAATGTGGGCCAGCAGGAGACAGAGAGAAAGTGTGTGAGGTGGGTGAATGATCAGCCCAGGTGCTAAGGACAGCAGGGTTTGGATTCCTAGCTGAGATCCTCCTCAGTGTTACAGGGTGTATGCATCCTTCATTGCTCATGCATCTGTGCAGATTTGTGTGTGTGTGTGTGTGTATCTTCATTTTGGATTGCATTGTGTTTCTCCTGACAAATAGTTTTGCTTCCTGGGTGTGTACCTGGTGTCAAATACCTCCAAACTATATATTGCTTTCTTTGACATCGTTTTCATCTCAGACACATTTGTGTCCATTCTTGGCCTAGTTGTGACCCTGTCATAATAAGAGCCATTAGTGACATATTTTGGGCAATATTGACTAGTTGTGCTTACCGGTACTAACATATTGTGAGCTTGACTGACCTACTGTTGGACATCTCTGACATAATGGTGGGAGCCCTTGGCATCATAGGGACATAACTGACATCTTGTGAGCATCCTGGCTTAATGGTGTCCAGCCTTAGCACAGTGGTACCGCTGACCAATATTATTATTATTATCATTAATAATAATGGCGAGCAATTTAGCCATATTTAGTCATCCTTGGCATTAGGGTAGCGTCCGTGCATTTAATGGTAAAACATGGACATTTGAAGCTTATTCTATCCAGGTGAGAAATTTGTAAATTAGAGTACTTGATTAAAGTAACAAGCTGATGTTTGAAGACCACATATTTACTAAAAATTAAAACTGGTATTTTGGATCCAAAAATGATGTTTCTTCCAGGAACTAAATTCCTAAAACTGAGTTTATTTATCCAAAATGGAAAAACTATTTGAGAAAACAAAATAAGAAACTGATATGCTGATAAAGAAAAAATAGGTTGCATTTCCAAAACATGCTTAAAGCTGATAGTTGAATGGCAATTCGAGATTAGGGCAATGTAGGCCCTAAATGATGGCACCAAGTAGATGATACAGTGCTCAACCCACTTCAGTAATCACTTCTCTCAAGCAGCAACATCATTACCTCAAAGTGAGTGCGAAAGATCAATACATAAATTGTTCCCATAAACATTCAATATTTCCAGTGCTTATCCATGTGAAACCAAAAAATGGACCTTCTTTTAATCCATCATTAAACGGGAATCATGGAGTCGTATTAAAAGTAAGTTTTATTGATTTTCTATAAACTACACAATCCAGCCCAGACAATGTGTTTCTTCCAAAAAGGACGTCATCAGGGCTGTAATTAAAACAAGTACAAATATTGTTAAAAAATTACATATTGACATTACCTGAATCAAAATATATACCATAAACATACGACAAGACAATAATTACAATACATCATGACTCTCCAAAAAAGCCCACAACCGTACTTTAAAAGCCTCACAGCTTGGTGCCGAAAAATCAGTACACATGGTTCACCTTTACCCCAGAATATCTGTTATCTCAAAATAATCCACAGTTTACGGGAATTATTTATGTATTAATCTTTAAGGCTCCTTTTTTGATAATATTGCAATTCGAGCTGAGTTGAGAAAATCTATTACTGTGGTTAGGTCCTTCGTGCCAGAGGGTTTATGCTGCTTCAGGAGTTATTTCATTAATCGTGTGGACTGCATATTGATAAGGCATATCCTGACAGATGAGTTGGTAACCCCACCTTAAATGTTTGGATGTTTTGCAAGTAGCTACTGAAGACAGATAGTGCAAGGCCTAACAACCGAAATCTTACAAATTACCAAACAATGTTGCAGTTTACTTTGAAAGCTCTCAAATGTATTAACAGAACAGTCATTTTACTTGCCACAAGGAAATCCACCGACCAACCCAAACTAGAGAAATCATTAATACTCCAGCTGCACATGAGCAGCCTCACAATCCCATCCCTGGTAGTCTTTGTACAGCAATGAAAACAGTGGTTCTTGTAGTGTATGTGTATTGTATTCATAATTAATAACAATGCATTTGCCAAATTAACACTCCTAAAGTAAAAAGGAAACGTATTTAATCTTAATAATTGTCCAAGAAATAACCTACCAGAGGGCCTTACTCTTGAGTGCAAAAATCCATGCAGCATTTCATGTCTCTTTTGCCTTCCAACACAAGAAGAACCGAAGTAGGTCTATCAATCTCTAAATACGCTCATGCATTGGAAGTCACAACCACTGGTCAATGGTGGCTTCTGGAAAATCAGGACAAACCAAAAAATATATATTCACCATGACTGAAGTGCCCCCAAATTAAAAATGTCTTTAAAATAATCAGCAATGTTCTGGGCCTTTTGGACCAGAGGAGAAACTGTTTTGCTCTCAAAATTTCTAATGTAAATTTCCATCCACCATGTAGAAGACTCCTATGCAAAAATAGTCTTGTGGATATTGCTTGGGTGTTTGTCTTCATCCTTTCTTTAATTGCAAATACTTGTAATGCTGCCAGGCAGAGCACTTTTACTCCACAGCGGGGAGTGAAGAGTGCAGTAGCCATGAGATATTCAAAGGGCAGCAGAGGACCAGAAAACAAGTCTCAGCTACGTGATTCCATGGCAGAGTTTTGTAATGACTCGCAGGATCCAGCATCTGCCTGAACCTGCCCTACTATCAGCACACGAAAGTCAATAGGCAAAATAGTGAACAGAGCTAGAGATCTTTGTACTGCTTCCTCTATCAGTTTTTATGCCAAATATTGGAAAATAGAAACAATTTTTCTCCACAAAGGATATTGATGCATATTGCTTTTGTACATTTTTAGGAAAGCAAGGTGCTACCGTGTCCGCGGACGTCTTCTTCCCACCTCAGGTTCTAAAACCTCAAATGCACTGGTGGGACACCATACCTTGTCTTACCTTCAGAAGACATCTGGATCTTTGAATGTAGTAGTCAGAATAATTTAACACAGATCAATAACATAAGAACCACAACACTTCTAGACAACAATTTAAACACTAAATCAAACTCCAAACTAAATACAATTACAAAGCTTTATTACAATACCAAAAACAAGGTAATGTATATGGTGCCCAAAACTACGTTATAAATACACATGAAAACCATTGGCTGACCAAAACATCTAAAGAGATTAAGGGGGTCATTACGTTTTTGGCGTCGGAAATATCGGACACCCAAACTCCCAACAAGACTGCCACAATGCTGGCAGTCTCCCCATTGACCCCATTACAACTTTCCCACAGGGCTGATGGTCGGAAACGTTGGCCCAGTAGGAAAGGCGCAACAACATTCTTCACAGCTCTTAATTGAGCCGGCGGAAATGCTGCCACACAGAGGGTGCACCAGCACACTTGAAATACTCACTGCCTGCTCTGCAGACAGTGTGCATTTCAAGGGTCCTGGGCAGTAGGATCCCTGCACTGTGCATGCCATGGTCATGGGCAGTGCCGGTGCCTGCCTGTGGCCCCCTGCACTTGTTCTCCACCAGCCTTTTCATGGCGATCAAACTGCCATGAAAAGGCTGGCGGAGAACAAGGTTGTAATGAGTAGGTCGGCGGTGAATTCAGTGCCGTCCTGGCCGATCACAACCAAGACCACATGTCAGGATCAGAGAACTTGGCAGAGGTGGAGGTCACCTGGCGGTCGGGCTGCCAGGGTCGTAATGTGGCGGTTGGTCCGCCACAGCCGGTGCAGTCTGACCGCCACCGCGAGTCTGGTGGTTTTGAGACCGTCAGACTCGTAATCAGGCTCTAAGTCTACTAAACATCAACACTGTTAGACACTACACAAGAATGACATAGATCGCCAAAACCACAATATGCACATTAATTTCAGATTTCCAAGCAGATGTTGTTAACATCAGTAATCATCAAAATACAACCTTAAAATTAATTTCTGGGCTGGGCCATCCTTATCTCTACCACAAATTTGTATTTGCATGTGTCATCCAACTAGGGCAACACACTATAAAAATATGCTGGTGTAATTATCTAAGATGAAAAGGAAACAAGAAACCACATTTAATTATACCTCCCCTCAGGAACGTTTCACCAACAGACCATTCACTTTCTCAGTAGACAGCAGCACCATGACAGTGTAGAACACAGGCTGCACATAGGAAGAGTCAGCAGTTCAGATTTAGGCCCGTATTTATACTTTTTGACGCTAAACTGCGCTAACGCAGTTTAGCGTCAAAAAAATTAGCGCCGTCTAACGCCATTCTGAAGCGCCATGCGGGCGCCGTATTTATAGAATGGCGTTAGCCGACCGGCGCTGCCTGGTGTGCGTGAAAAAAAAACACGTACACCAGGCAGCGCCGGCGTAGGGGAAAATGGCGTATGGGCGTCTCAAAATGGGGCAAGTCAGGTTGAGGCAAAAAAATCGCCTTAACCCGATTTGCGCCATTTTTTTACGACGCCCATCCCCCATTGAAATGACTCCTGTCTTAGCAAAGACAGGAGTCATGCCCCCTTGCCCAATGGCCATGCCCAGGGGACTTATGTCCCCTGGGCATGGTCATTGGGCATAGTGGCATGTAGGGGGGCACAAATCAGGCCCCCCTATGCCACAATTTTTTTTTTACAAAAATACTTACCGGAACTTACCTTAATGTCCCTGGGATGGGTCCCTCCATCCTTGGGTGTCCTCCTGGGGTGGGCAAGGGTGGCAGGGGGTGTCCCTGGGGGCATGGGAGGGCACCTCTGGGCTCATTCTGAGCCCACAGGTCCCTTAACGCCTGCCCTGACCCAGGCGTTAAATTCAGGCGCAAATGCTGGGTTTTTTGCCCCGCCCACTCCCGGGCGTCATTTCTGTCCGGGAGTATAAATACCACGCACATGCCTGGGAGTCATTTTTTTAGACGGGAACGCCTACCTTGCATCTCATTAACGCAAGGAAGGTGTTCATGCAAAAAAATGACGCTACCTCCATGAACTTTGGCGCTAGACGCGTCTAACGCCGAAGTATAAATATGGAGTTAGTTTTGCGTCGAATTTGCGTTGAAAAAAATGACGCAAATTCGGCGCAAACGGAGTATAAATATGCCCCTTAGTTGGGTATATTAGAACAGCATAAACAAGTGGGGCAATTAAAGTATGACTTTATTCATCAGAAGATAAAGGGTAAAGGGATTTAGAAGAGGCAGAGAGCAGCACCCCATCAGGGATCATCAGCGCATCCAGACTGGCTCTAGCAGAGTGAGTAGACAGACTAGCTTGAAGTTTCAAAGTCTGTCCCTAAATAGAATTATCTATGGTCCTTTGGTTGGTCCTTCAAGAGGGCTCATCATACGCACAAGATTCAGCATCCAATGGATGCCGCTGACACCATAAAGTTTGCAACTGTTCCGGATTTTCTCAGAGAAAACATTTAGGGCCAGATGTAGCAACAAATTTGCGACTCGCAAATGTACAATTGTAGAAATGTAGAAATGCATTTTGCGAGTCGAAACGACTCGCAAAATGCATTTCCGAGTCGCAAATAGGAAGGGGTGTTCCCTTCCTATTTGCGAGTCGCAGTGGTATGCAATTCCATTTGCGACTGCGTAAGTGGTCGCAAATGGACTCGTAGTTACCATCCACTTGAAGTGGATTGTAACCCAATCGCAAACGGGAAGGGGTCCCCATGGGACCCCTTCCCCTTTGTGACTGGACCCAAAATTAATTTTTCAGAGCAGGCAGTGGTCCAATGGACCACTACCTGCCCTGAAAAATACCAAAACAAAAGGTTTTGGTTTATTTTTCAAAGTGCAGCTCGTTTTCCTTTAAGGAAAACAGGTTGCACTTTGAAAAAAAATACTGCTTTATTTAAAAGCAGTCACGGACATGGAGGTCTGCTGTTCCCAGCAGGCCTCCATCCCCGTGAGTGCCCTGAGTCGCTATGGGGTCGCAAATTGCGACCCACCTCATTAATATTAATGAGGTGGGTCTTTGCGACCCCATAGAGACTCGCAGAAGGTGTCTGAGACACCTTTCTGCATAGTAAATTGCAACTTGCAAGCTACCTACATCTGGCCCCTAGTCATTTCAATGATTTCATACAGTTCCGACAAAATATTACATTTTCTAGCTAATTATTACATCAGCATCTTCTCTAATGGCACACACGATGGACTAAACATTTCTCACATGAAAATTATGTTTCCTGTCTTGTTTGACAGCCAGAACAAATATTGTTACATAGTTAACACTGAAACATGTTCTTCTTCAATACAATAGAACATTCAAAATCACATCAGCTTTAATACACATCATTATAATTAACGCACGTAAATGCTATTGCAGACTTTACAACTAAAATCAAATATGCAAAGCAAATTATTTTACTGCAAACACTATTTACGACATTTTGGAACACTTTTAAATGTGCTTTTTTTTTCGGAACACATGTAACTCATGGAAATAAATGCCATTTAAATCAGAATAGGTATGAATAATTCATGATCATTTAATATTTAAATTTTAATATTCATCTAATAATAACACTCAGCATTAACTCATGTCAGTAGCTTACTCAAATATAAATGCGCAATGTCTTCATGTTAAAAGTGATGTCAAAATACGAGTGGCGGCCACATTGTCCACCAGAATTCAAATGTGCACATTTTACATTTCCATGTTAATTTCTCTGTTAGACTTCAAACTAAAGGTTTATAAGTCACCATATGCTAACTTCTATGCCACTGGTGTATTAGTAAAATTTGACCTCTATCAAGGGTAATGGTGTAAACAGTCGTAGGTAGCTAATATTGCTAAAGATGGCACTTACAGATGAACTTTCATCCTCTTTTTGCTTTTGTTTCCACTGGATACTGATCCTCACATGAAACCCCTATCTTACACTGCGTCCATAAAGACAGAATTAATTAATTTGGGATGTGTATTTTTAAAAAAGTCAGATTGGTGATGCACTTCACAAACAGGCACCCTAGACTTTTCACTACTTTTTGAACAATAGGTTCTACCACCTGCATTTGAATTCAGCTTTCACTCCAGGAATACTGTCATACTAGCACTAATACCAGTGGGCAAATTCTGTGCCTTTGATGAGGATACCTTGACAGGAGAGTCCTTGTGAGGTGGAGGGCTCATGTTGATAGGCACATGAGCTTGGAGGGGGAGGCTCTTAGGGTGCTAGACATTAGTGTTTGCTTCAGCTCCAGCTACCGCTGAAACAGACACATGCAAAGAAGGGGTGAGGTTAAACCTGTTTGTAGAGGAATTTGCAGGAACATTAGTGTCAAGATGCGACTTCCCTAACCGATGATCATAATCTATAAAAAAGGCCTTGTGGTTTTAAATTGAGGCTGTAACAGAGCCCCCCTTTTCCTCGTCTGAGAAATTATGGAGTCCACCCATGTGCATTGACTGGGAGATTACTCTTTTATCACAGAGAAATCAGGCAAGTAGTATTAGTCTTATGAGTTATTACTGTAAGTTTCCTCTCTACCTATATATAAACTTAATTATTAGTGCATTTATCACTAGTGTACCACTGGCAGTTACAAAATAAATTGAATTTATCCTAGAAGACTGGATGATGGCAATTTTTCTACACATTTATACAAGTAACTCAAAGATCTTGGCCTAGAAAAGGGCTATGGTTGTTGTATCATCTATTGTAAAGAAGACTAGGTTTAGTTACCTTTGTTATTTATGGTCTACAGGCATGTACAATAACAATATATGCTTTGTACATTGAAAGTCAACCAGTGTGCCAGAAAAGCTTGTGTTGACGGGTTTCGACTCCTCAAAGTGGCGTGGTGTTAAAATATTCTTCAGGACAGCAACTTAGGGGGAAGTAGTGAATAACATGGAAATACATCAGATGTACGGAGACTGTTGAGCAGGATGAAGAAGTACTAGAGGTTTTGGATGTACAGATAACAACGCTGACGTTTGCTGGCGAGATACTTTAAGTATACTTTGCTTTCTACCTTGGAGATTCTGCCATGGGAACATAGAATTGGAATTTTGCCACTTTGGAATTTTGTTGTAGCAACCTTGGAAGAAACCTGTGAGTTTTGTGTTTTTTAGAACCATAATGGACCAAAGATGAAAACAAGCCTTTAGAAAGTCCTGAGAGAGGACGAAACACGTTTTGGCTGAAACGTACATCTAGGCTGAAACATACATCTATTGGTCTGGAAACTCTAAAAGTTTGATCATTAGGGATCTGACATAATTTTCGAAATAAAAAGTGATATGAATTATTATGTTGTTTTATGTATATTCTTGTATATATATTAGAATATGTTTTGTGAATATGGACTTGTGATATATGTCATTATTGTAAATATTAACTAGTAAAGACAGTAATAATTTTTAAAATTCACACCCATATTTCCTTATTTTATTTTTACATTGAAGTAGTTCATTTAAGAATGTAACTGACCTGATGTAACTGATGTCATTGACCTTGTCTACCATCCCTTATAGCTATATTTGTTACATTTAAGATATGGTGTGCTCCAATATGTTTTTGTTTTTGGAAGTAGTGAATAATTTAGTGTTATCTTGTGGATGGGTATTTTTCAAGGTGTTATGTAAATGCTGCAGGTAGTATACATTATTTTCAGTGAATAAGGGCTTCATGATGTAAATCGTACAAGTCCTGAGAAGGATTAGAGGATGGGAGGGGCGACTTAGTTTAATGTTAGTAAAATTTTGTAGCTCCCAAATGGCACATTGAATGGGGAAAACACATCGTAAATATGTCACATGTAGAACAACAGGTGGTAATCATAAGGCCCACAGTGATTCACTCTATAAACTCAAAAATATGTAATAATTGAAGTTTTATGTCACAAGAAAGTCAGATAAATTAAATGAGTGAATGTGCATTTGGGAGAACACATAACTTAGTTAGAAGTGAAGCTTGATTAGAATGCTTATAGGTAAAATCAAATGACAGTATTAGACATGGCCTCATTCCAAGTGTTATACTGTTAAAAATGGGGTCTTTGGTTGGCAGTCAGGTTACCCCCTCTCCAAGCAAGGACCTTCACTCTAGTCAGGGTAAAAGAGAATCACCCTCAGCTAACCCCTGATCACCCCCTTGGTAGCTTGGCACGCGCAGCAGGCTTAACCTCAGAGCGCTAGGTGTAAAGTATTTGTACCAACACACACAATAACTTAAGGAAAACACTAAAAAATTACACAACACAGGTTGAAAAAAATAGAAAAGATTTATCTAAACAAAACAAGACCAAAACAACAAAAACCCACAATACACAAGTCAAGTTATCAATTAAAAGCCAAAAAGAGTCTTCATGTAGTTTTAAACACAACGCTAACACTGTTAAAATGTACGTGAGTGCATCAAAAATAACCCCACACGGGTGAGTGGATGTCAAAAAGGGCTTGCGTTGCATCAATATCACTCACGAGCGAGACCTTGCGACTCAGCATGCATCGTTTCTTCTCTCCGCAGGAGAGCGATGCGTCGATTCGAACCTCAGTCTCGGGTCCGGGCAGGCCTTGCGTCATTTTTGCATGATCAGTGATGTTTGCGTCAGAAATCCTGCTGCACGATGATCCGAAAACCACACAGCGCGGATTGCGATCTGACCAGCCTCCGTCAGCGATGCTGCGTGTCGTTTCTCCAGCCACGGGCTGCGATCCTCCGGTCGCAGATCGGAGTTGCGTCAATCTTTTCCCTGCATGGCGGTCGGTGAGTGGATTTCTCACTCTTGGGCTGCCATCTTCTCCTTTCAGGGTCCCAGGAACTGGATGGGCACCACTTGGCAGAGTAGGAGTCTCAGCAGAGGCTCCAGGTGCTGGCAGAGAGAAGTCTTTGCTGTCCCTGAGACTTCAAACAACAGGAGGCAAGCTCTAAATCAAGCCCTTGGAGAGTTCTTCACAAAAAGGAAGGCAACACAAAGTCCAGTCTTTGTCCTCTAGCACAGGCAGAAGCAACAACTGCAGGATAGCTCCACAAAACACAGTCACAGGCAGGGCGGCGCTTCTTCCTCAGCTCTTCTCCAGGCAGAGGTTCCTCTTGGTTTCCAGTATTGTTCTAAAGTCTGTGGTTTTGGGTGCCCTTCTTATACCCATTAGCCCTTTGAAGTAGGCCTACTTCAAAGCAAAGTCTATCTTGTTTGTGAAATCCTGCCTTGCCCAGGTCAGGCCCCAGACACACACCAGGGGCTTGGAGACTGCATTGCGTGAGGGCAGGCACAGCTCTTTCAGGTGTGAGTGACCACTCCTCCCCTCTCTCCTAGCACAGGTGGCTCATCAGGAAATGCAGACTACACCCCAGCTCCCTTTGTGTCACTGTCTAGTCAGAGGTGCAACCAGCCCAACTGTCAAACTGACCCAGACAGGGAATCCACAAACAGGCAGAGTCACAGAAACAGGAAAATGCTCACTTTCTAAAAGTGGCATTTTCAAACTCACAATCTTAAAATCAACTTTACTAAAAGATGTATTTTTAAATTGTGAGCTCAGAGACCCCAAACTCCACAAGTCCATCCGCACCCAAAGAGAATCTACACTTTAATCAGATTTAAAGGTAGACCCCATGTTAACCTATGAGAGTGACAGGCCTTGCAACTGTGAAAAACGAATTTAGCAATATTTCACTGTCAGACATGTAAAAAACATTACTATATGCCCTACCTTAACCATACACTGCACCCTGCCCTTGGGGCTACCTAGGGCCTACCTTAGGGGCATCTTACATGTAAGAAAAGGGAAGGTTTAGACCTGGCAAGTGGGTACACTTGCTAAGTCGAATTTACAGTTAAAACTGAACACACAGACACTGCAGTGGCAGGTCTGAGACATGATTACAGAGCTACTTATGTGGGTGGCACAGCCAGTGCTGCAGGCCCACTAGTAACATTTGATTTACAGGCACTGGGTACCGCGAGTGCACTTTACTAGGGACGTACTAGTAATTCAAATATGCCAATCATGGATAAGCCAATTACATACACATTTTGTATAGGAGCACTTGCACTTTAGCACTGGTTAGCAGTGGTAAAGTGCCCAGAGTAACAAAAACAGCAAAAACAGAGTCCGGCACACATCAACAACCTGGGAAACAGAGGCAAAAAGATAAGGGAGACCATGCCAAGGATTAAAAGTCTAACATATATTAAGTGTAAAATCAGGCACTAATATTGTTTGCACCCAGTATTAGTCCTTGCACTTGTCAGGCGAGTTCTGTGGAACATCTGAGTCTCAAGGACAACCCTTGTAACAAATATTGCTACTGTATTTGATAACACAATAACTCTGCTGAAGACTCACTAAGTTGCTTAGTGGCTTTACTTTCATTTTTAGGTGTAACCCAGTCATACAGTAAAGGCTTTTTTGTGGATGGTGCAATGAATGATGCAATGAGGCAGAACAACCCATTCAAGAAGCACATGAACACCTGCAATAAAAATAATATTAAAGCAGTGTTATTCTTATGTAATGCCAAATGCCATCTTGCTTGGAGCTCCTGATTATTTGGTTAATAGATAACTTAGAATTCAGTTAGCAGCAGCCAAACTCGCACTAAACGGCCCCCAGAGATCTTCAACATCTGAGGCCTTGAAATATTCGCACTGGCTTCAATTAAAGCAGATGATCATTTTTAAAGTCATGCGTAGTGTGTTCAATGCTTTGCAAGGCAAGTTTCAGGTGCAGATACAAGAAAGATTGAGAGGCTATACTCCAAGAAGAGCTCTTCACTCAAGCTCTGCACACCTTGTCTAAAGATCTTGTGCTCTCTCCTTAAAACATGGTAGAATTGCTTATTACCACAATTAGGGGCAGATTTATGGAAAGTGGGGCCATATGTACGAACACTTTTTCCCATAGACACAGAATGGGTAAAAACCTTTTCTACATCTGGCCCGTGGTGCTGCACTGAGTGCAGCACCACTTTCCCTGCACCCCCCTACTGCCACCATGTATGTGCCATATTTAAAATACGGCGCACCATGGTGCAGGGTAGGGGGCAATAGTGTCATTCAATGTGACACTATTGATGTTCTCTGCAGGAGTAGTGCCAAAATGTTTGCGCTACTCCTGCAGAGTACATAGGGGCCCATTCTAAATAATGGAAGCCCCCTTGCAAAGCCTGCTCTGAGCAGGCTTTAAAAAGTGCTGTAAAAAATGGTGCAAGGGAATCTCATAGATTTCCTTGCACCATTTTTTCGCCCCCCCTTAACAGGGGAAAGCCCCCTTTGCATGCATTATTCCTGGCGCAGGCATAATGAAGCGCAAAGGATTACAGAGTGGTGCAATGCATGCACTGCACCACTCTGTAAATACGGCGCAGGATTTAGGCCTCATTGGGCCACATTAATGTCAAAAATATTGACGCTAATGTGGCACAAGATGGCGCTAGGGGATTATAAATATTCCCCCTAATTTACTTGTAAGTCCCTATTAAAGTGGTACTGCCTTTATATGGTGCCTCTAAATTTAATCCTACTAGTGAGCCTGCAGCACTGATTCTGGACCCCACTTAAGTAGACCTTTAAACATTCCTCAGGCATGCAATTGCAGCCTATGTGTGTAGTTTTAAAGTGCTGTTTCTACATGGCAAAAGAAACCTTTTGCAGGGTCCAAACCTTCCTTTTTAATACATATAGGTCATCCCAAGGGTACGCCCATCCTGAACAGTCTAAAGTGCAGAGTGCAGTTTATTTAAAAAGTAAAACATGTAATTTGACGTTTTACATGTCCTGGTAGTGAAAAAATCCTAAAATTGTTTTTCACTACTGCAAAGCTTACCTCTCCCATAGGTTAACATTGGAGTTACCTTATTACATTTAATAAGTTGTAGCTTCCAACTGGGAGCAGGTCAACAGTTCCGGTTTGGTGTCTAAAGAATAGCAATTAAAGCATTCTTTAATGGTAAAGTTGGATTTTCATTCACAATACTGAAAATGACACTTTTAGCAGGTTGCCATTTTCTTATCCTAACCATTTGGTGTCTGCAGTGTGTTCCTGGGTCACATGACTAGGTGTAGGTGGTACTTGTTGTTTTTTTATTTGCACTGCTCCCAGAAAGTGAGACAAAGGGAAAATACGTGTCAGCAGTATGGGCCATTCTGAGTTAAAGAGGGGAAGGAGCTGTCACTTACCACGATTGCACATCACTAGACTATTGTGACTCCACACAGGCTAAAGCAAGGAAAAGGAGGAAGTGGATGCCTGACACCTCAGGTGTGGAAACCTCTTGAAACTTCATCCACTTCAAAGTGGGCACCAGGTATAAAAGTTGGACCTCAGACCCCAACTCTCCAGTACAGGTCTGGATCTGTGGACTCTGTAGGAAGAAGGACTGCTGTGCTGCTGAAAGGACTGTCACTCTGCTGGACTGCTGCTCTGAAGGACTTATACCCTACCCCCTTGTGCTGATCTGCTTCCCTTCTGCCCAGGAGGGAAGGACTGGACCTGGATTGACTGAAACCAGTAACACCAGAGTGACTTTAAGGGCTAGTTTGCTGGCCTTCTGAGTAGAGCCTCAGGGACAGAAGGCTCTAACAACCCTGAAGCCAGCACTTGGAGTCAGCCATCCATGAGTCCTATTCTGCCAAGTGTTACTACCCCAGTCCTGGACCCTTGAATGTGGGCCTGATGGTGCTCTGCCAGCCCATTTGTGGATCACGCAGAACCTACCCATGTCCTCTACTGTGCAGCGCAACGTAGCAGAACCGATGCATCGTGTCAGTTGCATGGATTTTGCCAGCACCAGGGCCTCGTACTGCAGGTATGTAGCTCCTTGGGGCTGATGCATCATCTTGGCTGCATGACACATCGCAAGCCCTCGTTAGAGGGATCTTCTACGATGAGGCATGACCTCGCACCGCAGCCTTGCATCCCCTTGAAGCCAACTTCTCCTTGCCTTCTATACACATCCTCAATGCTGGACCTCACAACTCTCTGGAGTCAGTATTTAAGGTATTCTTGTTCAGTGGACCGTACTACATCCATATACTCAGTCCGCACGTTATCATGGTTGGCATGAGTTTGGATGACATTGCTGTCTACAGTTCCACAAGGCAGGAACATTTGCAACACCTCTGCAAAGTGTTGGAGGCCCTGCAAAGGTCAGGCCTCACTATTAAGGCTAGCAAGTGCCAAATGGGGCAGGGTTCTGTGGTGTACTTGGGACACCAGGTGGGGAGTGGCCAGGTGGCACCCCTACAGCCAAAGATTGATACCATTCTGGCTTGGGAGCCTCCCAAGACCCAGACTGAAGTGAGAGACATTTTAGGTCTCACAGGATATTATAGGAGGTTTGTCAATGGGTATGGCACAATTGTTGCTCTCTTGACTGAGTTGACCTCCAAAAAGCAGCCTCGGATTCATCCTGGACCCACTTCTCACCATGACCAAACAAGTCAACGCCGTATCATCTTCCTGCTTCCTCACCCTCTGCATGCTCTGAAAGATCTTCCGTTGGATCCCCGCCAACACCAGAAAGACTGTGACCCACGCCCTCGTCACAAGCTGCCTGGACTACGGAAACACCCTATACGCAGGAACCACCGCTAAACTCCAGAAACGTCTGCAGCGAATACAAAACGCCTCCGCCCGCCTCATCCTCGACATACCCAGCAACAGCCACATCTCTGCCTACCTGAGACACCTACACTGGCTTCCCGTCAACAAAAGGATCACCTTCCGGCTCCTCACCCACGCACACAAAGCCCTCCACAACAAGGGACCCGATTATCATCATCCGTCGCCTCAGTTTCTACACGCCCACCCGTCAACTTCGCTCCGCCAACCTCGCCGCCGTCCCTCGCATCTGCCGCACCACGGCAGGTGGGAAATCCTTCTACTACCTGGCGGCCAAGACATGGAATTCCCTCCCCACCAACCTCAGGACCACCCAGGACCACCTCGCATTCCGGAGGCAACTAAAGACCTGGCTCTTTGAACAGCAGTAACCCCCTAGCGCCTTGAGACCCTCACGGGTGAGTAGCGCGCTTTATAAATGTTTTTGATTTGATTTGATTTGATCTGGACTGAGTCTTGCCAGACGCCTTTTGATGCCCTGAAGGCTGCCATGTGCACAGCACCTGTGCTGAAGGCACCTGACTATTCCAAGGAGTTTGTTGTTCAAACAGATGCCTCAGAGCATGGTACTGGAGCAGTACTCTCACAGCTTAATAAAGAGGGCCTAGATCAACCTGTAGCCTTCATTAGCAGGAGGTTACTTCTTAGGGAACGTAGGTAGAGTGCCATAGATCGTGAAGCTTTTGTTGTGGTCTGGGCGCTAAAGAAGCTAAGGGCCAGATGTAGTAAGCCGTTTGCATGTCGCAAACTGCAAAAATCGCAGTTTGCGACATGCAAACGGCCGAACGCGATGCTCATTCCCAAATTGCGAGTCGGTACCGACTCGCAATTTGGGAATGCGACTCGCAAATAGCAAGTGGTGTTCCCTTCCTATTTGCGACCGCATCGCAATTCAGAGTTGCTTTGTGACCGCGAATGCGGTCGCAAACCAACTCGCAGTTACCACCAGTGTCACACTGGTGGTAACTCATTCGCAAAAGGGAAGGGGTCCCTATTGGACCCCTTCCCCTTTGTGAATGTCGAAAAAAATATTTTTTCAGAGCAGGCAGTGGTCCTATGGACCACTCCCTACTCTGAAAAAAACGAAACCAAATGGTTTTGGTTTACTTTTCATTTTGCAACTCGTTTTCCTTTAAGGAAAACGGGCTGCAAAATGAAAAAAAACCTGCTTTATTTATAAAGCAGTCACAGACATAGAGGTCTGCTGACTACAGCAGGCCACCATCCCTGTGAGTGCAGGGACTCGCTATGGGGTCGCAAAATGCAACCCACCTCATGAATATTGATGAGTTGGGTCTTTGCGACCCCATAGCGAGTCGCAGAAGGTGTCTGAGACACCATTCTGCATCCAATTTTGTGACTTGCAAATTGTGAGTTCTCTTCACACTTCTTAAGAGGAACTGGTTTTAACGCTAAACGGAGCAGATAAAATACATTTCTAGAATTGTTAAAAGTTAAGGCTCCCCAGTAAAACCCATTGCTTCCATAGCTAAAGGGTAGGGAAATGCTGTTCTTCTACAGTGCCTAAAGTAGGCCGTAAACTATGCCAGAGATATTTCTGCATCAGCTTACTGTTCCTATTACAGTAGACACAGATGGCCTTTTTGGACACATATTGTGCATTCACAAGCAGTGTCACAGAATTTGAGAAAAATGCCATGAGATCTACACCCAAAAGAATACCTCAGAAAAATATATTTGATCGGATGTTGTAAATAACCGAGTGCTCTTGAGATTCAACTCTTTTGTAAGAAGCAAACTGAGAGGGGTAAAATGTTTCCCAGAAAAACAGCCATTTGGAATGCAACGGGTCTCGTGTTTGCTCACGTTAGAGCTCTTAGCGTTGTAAACTCCTGATCGGACTTTTCTTGCCACATAAACTAATAATGAAAAGTAAATTATTTTCACATATGTGAGCCGATGGTCGCCATGAGCATGAAGGAGACCCAAAAAAGGAAACAGAAGTACGCTTGCAGTGAAACCTTATTGGCAAAAGTGCAATTATCCATGCTACCGACAAAAGTGCAATTATCCATCTAACCACCAAAAGTGCAATTATCAATGTAACAGAGTAGATGTCATGCAAAGCGATCGACTTCTGCCCAGGAAGATCGCGCCGTGCAGGAAATGAAAAGATAAAGTGGTCCAGAAAACAGCTGAAAACACGGAGCCTTTGAATGTTTTCAGTAGTTTACTGGTGCACATGAGGAGGGCTGAAACACCGGAAAAGGCATGGCGTATGCATGCCTTTCACTAATGGAACCAATAGATTTAAAAAAGGCAAACCCACGAACTAATGAAAGTGACGGGCGTGACATGGGCGTAGATAGAAGCCCACAGAGAGATTACAACATGGTCCAGAGCGGTTGTGCGCACTCGACCCTAAAACCAGCCATTCCTACTGTGAGTAAATTAGAAGAGATAAGAGAGAGACTGCAGATACAACTACAAATATTGGCTAAAAAGATGAGAAAAGCTATGAACAATATATTATGAAATTACACGATAGATCATCATGGCATTCGTCTACATACCTCACACCACTGAAACAGCCAAACTTCCACACAACTTTAGTTCCATCTAGAGCAAAAATACTAGAAACTTCTACCCGAGAGAAATAATACGGAATACTGAGAATCAACCTTGCAAAGGCTACAATCACCTAACTGAAAATACTACCCATAGTATTCCACACTGTGTAAAGGATGATTAAACTATCTACATGGGCCCTATAGGACTGCTTTCAGGTTATGAAGCAGAAGCATGTGATGCCCAAGCCACTCAATAACCAAGAAAACACGTGACTAGAACTGTAGCTTTGTTTTTTATAGAAACACAGAAATTTAGAAAACAGATGTTAACGGCCACGAACTTGGGAGAAGAAATTACAGGCCTTACAGAGAGGCACACTTTGAGAAAATAACTAAAAATGGACTGACAGAGTCTAGAGGATAAAGACCGTGGCACGCTGCCTGTATATTGGATGAGCGAAGATAAGCTACACAAAGAGAAGAAGGTCCGTTTGTAGGGAGTATGGTCTGGGTGCCGAAAAGCAGTTGCCTTCTTGCCTCACTTCCAAGGCGGACTTTAATATCTAAGACGCCAAGGCCTTCAATGTAGATCTTCTTTTGTCCAGTCCTATTTTGTTTACCTAATTCTTTTTTGTTTATCTACTTGTTTACTCACTTTCATTTTCTTTTCTCACTAGATTAGATATCCCACCTTTGTCTTTCCTCTTTGCATCCTCTCTCGTCTCTACCAAGTACGTTCATGTCGATTATTTTCCTTACCTTTTATTTATCACATGTCAAATTAGCTAGCAGCTAAATAAACTAGAAGTTAAAGGCTTTCTGATTGGTTTCTACTTTAATGTAATGATCAAGTGATTATAACATTTGGAAATGAATCGGACTTGCATTTTCATTGGCTCCAAAAAGCGCAACCTTAAACTCGGTTATACAAAGGAGGATTATAGTTTTTGGCCTACACAATCTATTGTTACACAGCGTACCTTTATACCAAGACTCCGGCATACAGTACTTTCAATTGAAAAGATTTACAAATCCATTCCTAATAAATTAGACCATATTTAACCACCAGCGACTGTACATTATTAGGTGAACATGCTTGCATCTTTCTTAGATCTATAAAGAAAGGCTAGGCACTATTATTTTATGCTGTTTTTGTTCACACTTGTGAAATGAGGAACCAGTGCCTTTTGAAGACCCCACTGTGGCAGAAAGTCCCTTGGCCACAAGTTCATTTAGCTCATATTTTGGCAACTGCAATACAAGCATCACAACTGCTCACTTCTCACGAGTCAGCTAAGCAGTCACTTTCTACAGAAGGTGACTTAGCATTATCCAACTGTGCAAGGTAATTTAGCAGGTTACACCGCTCTCAGGAGATTCACTTAACTAAACTACATTTGGTTGAATAATGTAGGTTTGCAGAATCCGACAGTGGGCTCCCAGCACTTTTCTTCCAAGCTATCAAAATTCTGGAACGCTTCTGGAGTCCACACCAGAGCTTCATGCCGAAGAGTAGATTTGTTTTTTTTCATCACAAGGTCGTTTCAGTAGGGCCAACGTCAGCCACCCCCTCCCCTATACCTTACTGAAGTGCTTCAAAGCATGCATGGCTGTTACAGGCCAAAGTTGGGAATATTTACGGTGTAGGTTCTAATTGAGGGTTTGACACCACTTCTAGCTTCCAATACCCAAGCCTCATCTTTTTCCCCCTGATATGTCATCACTTGGGTGTCCTCTCGAGTATAGTTAACATATGAATCAATGGATACCACTCTAGTAGCGCATGTATCATTGTAGGGAGAACATTAAGTTATTTAAGTGCCTCGCCGCTTTTGATCTTTTGGAAGTGGAAAAATAAATAACCTCTCTCCAACTTTCAGGTTTTTTTTTCATCCCTGGTTAGCTGATAACAAGTAGGCAGCTCTGCTTATCTAGTTGTGTATGTCTGTTTTTCATTTTACGTTCAGAAATGCAGTTTGCTGGTACTGGTTGCAGGTTTTGAGATAATTATTGATACAGCAGTCACTCCAAATGGAAGACTGCTTGTAAATGCCAGAGCCGAATGTTCTTACTATGTTCCTCATCGAGTTTCAGAAAGCAGGCTTAGTACTCCGTGTTGTGCACTGCGTCATGATGCTCTACGCAGCAAGCACTCCCCTGGGGTAAGGGGTCTTTTAACATTTTCGCCTGTCACGTTCTTGCTGACCACCTGTTATGGTTGGTGGACGCTGGTTCAGCGCCTGGAAGCTGTGCAGTTACAGACATCGTAAACGCTACGTAACATTGAAATGTGTTATGTTCTTTATGCGCCTGTCGCCGTTTTCAATTCTATTAAAACACCTAACAAAACCTTTCTAGAAATCTCTTCACACCGACACTATTCATCCTCATCACTCACATTGCATGTGCATAGTCTTGGTTCGTGTAAGGTTTTCTCTTTAAAATTAAATAATAACATTTCGACTCAATTAGTCAATCACTCGATAAAGCAGTCGTTAATATGTACATTATATTTGCTGTTCGTAGCTTACCTCTAAATATTTTTTGTATGTGCAGAGATGATGTATATCTGCCCTTGGCGAGTGGCTTGGGCATCTTCCTCGCCACCATGGCTGCCTACGTGTCTAATTCCTACACTGATCCGTACACAGTGGATAAAACACTGACGGTGGGAGACCCGCTCTACATTGGCATCTCCACTACTTTCCAGGATGGAGACACGTTCAGATTGAGAGCAGACAAGTGCGTTGCCTCCCCCACCAACAACCCCGCTGAACCCGGTGTGCTGTTAATTTCAGACGGGTAAGTGGCCATTACACAAGTGACAATAGTTGACAGATGATAAAGTTAAATTAGAATCACAAACGAAGTAAGTAAACAAAACGGCAGAAATGAAATATTCTCAGATGTCTTGAAAGTGAAAGCTGAACATCAGATAAGCTTAAGGACCTGCACTTCCTTTATTTGAAGAAAAGAGGTCACGTAAATTGGAAACACATGCCCTGTGATAGTGAGTGAATGAATGAGTTACTGAGGTAATTTGTCTTGCGCCCATCTTTCACTTTTAAAAGCACGCATACTGACCTGAATGAAGCCCATAGTTACTAAAAAAACGTGAGAACGAAGTAGGAATGTAAGTGGAAATACACATACACGACTGACTGATGAAGTGAGCCCAGCTCGGCCACCAGGAAAAGGCGGCTCGAGGTCTCAAGGATGTCTGCACATCCCTAAACTTATCCCTGTCCGCAGATGATAAAATACGGTACACAGAGACCCTGACACATGCAACATTTAGAGCTGAGAGGGAATTATTTAGGAAAAGCAGGAATTTCACCCGGTATTCTTGGCAGTACAGAAGATATTCTACACATATACAGCTTTAAACCATGTTTTTATATTGCATAAATAAAAAAAAATACGTTTGCTATCCTTGGGTCTAAGTTTGCTTCTCTCTAAGGAGAAGAAGGCCCTTGAAGAAATCAGCTAGTCAGTTATAAATTCGTAAACAGAAGTGAAGTTCCATTTTGGCCTCAATTTCACGGAGAATGTATAGCTTGTCAGGTAATGGGTCGGTGGGACAAGAGGTTCAGTAGAAATATTCCCCATAATGCGCTCTTTGAGTTTGAGTTTCACACATTGCAGCTCCGTCTCACTTGTGATGAGCTTTACAGCCCAGAGCAGATCCCTACTGGTTGAGGTGAGTCTCGCAACTTGGAACGGTTTAATTTTTTGGGTTGAGTCACGCACCTTCGGATATAGTCTCACTGACTACCAAGACTAACTGTGGAGCGCAGTGTTAATCAGTAGTTCAGTCTCGCACCTTGGAACACTCTTTCACTGAGTGGCTAAGAGAGTCAGTCCTCGGAGCATTGTCTCACTCGGTCGTGGACTCTGCATTCCATCCATTGCCGTGGGAGGACCAGGCACCCACCTCCCTCCCCCACACACACACATCCACCTCCCGAGTCAGGAAGTCTGCAGCGGTGACTCTGGCATTAAAAGTAGCATTCCATCTCTAACTCCGTGCCGTTCTTCTCTTCACAGCTGCCCAGTGACGCACGACGTGGACATACAGATCATTCACAACGGCGATTCCCTGGACGTTATGTTTCAGATGGTGACCTTTGCCTTTCAAGATCAGTCTGAGGTGTACCTGCTCTGCGATGTATCCCTGTGCCCGAAAACGACACCAGACTCCTGCAAGGTAAGTGATGGGGGTTGATGCAGGGAAGGAATTTAACTGACCAAAACCATAATTTGTGTAAAAGAAATGAGATGGGGCTGCACCATGAGGGTTCGCTGACACAAAGCATAACTAGGCTCCTCTTTTAAGACTGCATATAATTTGTTGTAGCTCTTTCTTAGTGCAAATTCATGGCCCATGATGCTCAATGTGATAAATCAAAGTCCACAACCGAGGCAGGTAATCGAATCAATACATTTAAATATTGTGAAGCATGCTAGCCTCCACAACGAAGGCAGAGGTGGCTACGTTCTCAAACCATAAACCTTCATTCAGGGTTAAAAATGTATAGATTCTAAATCATCAAATTAGTATAAATCGGTAATGAATACATTAATACATTTAATGTATATGAAGTTCAAAACCAATCAGTCCTGTAGGAAAGAGAACAGACTATATAAAGTCGTCTTAAAGAAAACATTAAGTAAAGTTTGTTCTCTCATAAAACAAGCACCCACTCTGCTCTAATCTCTGCAAGCATTCTGGAAACGGCTTCTGAGCGCACCACTACATTGCAATTGCCTAAATCACACAAATCTAACATTTAATACACCTACTCGTGGTTCCCATGAAACAAACCGATCAGGTTAATGTATACTGATATAAGACTAACTCGTTAGTTTTTCAAGCTCCTAAACAAATAAAGCTTCTCTAAGGGACCTTCATTTTTACATTTATCTGCAACATAAAGAGATATATTGGATCGGCCTGTACTCTGCAGGGGTACTGAAACAGCTTGTTCGAACATGTAACACACAAGAAACATGTAGAAATAAAGAAATACACATAATATGAAACAAGGTGGCAACCAGATGCTAGTCATGTTAAATAACAGGTCTACATTAGCTTTGGTCAATCTAGACATGAATAATTCACAGTTAGTATGTTTGCGTGATTAGATGTTAATGTCGATATTGTATTGTATTGTATTGTAATAGTATTTATATAGCGCTTACTACCCTTGAAGCGTCGAAGCGCTTTTCGGCGAGTAGCATGCTACTCCGGGACCCAAAAAGAATTAGTGATGGATTAGTATCGGGAAATATGAGTACAGTTTTAGTATTATTATAAGTTAATTTGAGCCGCGGATATGAGAGTTTGTTAGTTAGATTGACTGGAGTTATTGAGGGGTGGAGGAGGAAAGAAATCCAGAAGTGTTAATTGGGAGTATATCCCTCATTTACTCATGATGCAAAACATTTAATATGGAAATAACTTCCTCATCTTCTCTTGAAAAACTGTGAGCTGTTGTTGCCTCTTCCTGTTTCCAAGCTTTACTGTCTGCAGCTCATGCACTATCTCAAAGAATTTCCAAAGTATATGCGCTTTAACCACAGCAATGTCTTAAGAACATTTCCATAGCCTGCTCTGTGCCAGCGCATCTGTTTAATAATACATCCCCACAGCTCCACCATGTATAGATGCGCTGGCTGAGAGCCGGTTTTTATGTGTTTGCACTGTCTAATGTGCATGTAATTAATTTCTCCCAGTTAGTGCATGAGTTGCAGACAGTACAGCTCATAGGCAGAGAAAGTCAAACACTGCTCACTGTTTCAGAGTTCTGCAACTGTATCATTAAGAGATGCAAAGGTTCAGTGCAGAGCTGAGCGCATTCTATTTTTTGTTTTGTTTTTTTGCATAAGAGGTGTCTAAAGCTAACAGATATAATTCAAACGTTTTCTAAAATAATGCATTAAATGCAGCCCGCGGAAGACAGAAACAGTGACCAGGGATTGGCTCTCTGTTTTTTTCCACCTTGTGCTATCTCAAGTTCATGCATTATTCATTAAATTTCCATGTTATGTAAATGTACTTTAAACAACTGAAGCTCAAAAGAGGCTATTGGCTCTCCATTGAGACTGAGATAGGGCAGCTCTTCGTGCAGGTTCGCAATAGCGCTGGTGGCGCCCGGTGTGACGATCTTTTTTTTCTTGCCACCCCCATGACCACCTCCTCAGATTCCCTCACTGCTACCCTGAAAATATGATCTACATCTACCCATCACCCCTCTCCCACATACATTTCATTTGATTAATAGCCCTTATAAAGGCTGACTATACTAATTCATTCATTTATCCACATAAAATACAGATCTCTTCTTTGCAGCAGGCATACTAACCCTCTTAAAAACCCAATTATGAAGAGTCAAAACTGCACTAGAAAAAAATCCTGTTCTCTCTAGCAGGAACATCAGTCACAAGAGTTATCTTGAAATGTTTATTGCTGCCTGAAAGCTGCTTGTGCAAGGAACTCTGTGGCAGGTGCGTTTAAATTGTAGTTAATTGATGAACACAGTGACCCCCCTGAGGTCAGTGCACACTTTCTCCAGGTCAGCACCAGTGCAGCTGCACCGGTCGCAGCACCTTAAAGCCGGCCCTGTCTTCGTGCCTCGAACCCATAGAAATTCATAGTTATGTGCAAGAGCGTTAGACAGTGCACTCGAGAGAAGTAAGGCATGGGTGTGCATGCAGATAAACAAAGATGAGAGATCCGGAATGTTTGTGAGTTCAGGAATATAATTGATGGATGCAAGTGCGACGGCAGGGTGGTGAGGGGCTTTAGCAGGCTTTAACTTCCAAATTTCAGACGGTTCAGGCGAGGCTCGATGGTGGGGAGTTGAACCCTAAGGCACAACCTTTGTTCCTGTAAACTTGCCATAAGTGAACTCATTGGAAACAGTATAGGTAGACGCGGCAAGTGAACCTAGATGAATGATAGAAAAGAGGTAGTTAAAGGGATAGTGCACTGGACAAGACTGTTCAAATCATCCAGATTGAGCTATTCACCTCCAAAGCAGAACAATATCTCTTTGCAGAGCTCAATGCTTAATTCCTACAAAGCAGTACTTAAAATAAATGCAATGGATACTGTTATGATATAAAGAAGACAAAAGTAAAACAAGGTATTGAGGCACAATGTGATAAACTGAGTTCTCCAAGATAACACCATCTGGCCAAGGCCCTCAGAGTCATTACGAGTCACACGGAGCTCAATTCGTCTCTGCCTGATTACAAGTGGGTCAGTTCTTCTACATCCTTCTTTTCTGGGTGTGGCGTGACCAGATCTAGTTTTACCATGCAACAATTAATCACGGTTAAATCACTTGGAGTCTCATTCCTCATTTTGTGTGGTGACAGGTGAGCATACATTGCTTTCTCTTGCCAGAAAACACCTTTCCCTTCTCCGCACACTCTTCTAACCTCCCATCCCAACTGCATACATTTACTATATGCCTAACATCTGGTGCTAACTGTATACATTACACCCCACAGATTTGGGAATTCAGTATGGTTATACAACTGGAGAAAGTAGTACCACACAGTAATTCGACTTTAGGTGACGTTTAACTTGTATTTGCACAGTAAGGAGGCGAAGTTAACACAAGGTAACAGCTAAAGCGTGAGATTTTCCTGTGCCTCGCGTTGCTCTACAACTCAAAATGAGAGGCCAAGTGATGAAGCAGGGATTTGAGACCATGTCGCCTATCATTTATGAATAATGTGTGCAAGTGGCAAAATTGTTTTTCACTCCTCTGTTTGCACAAAAATATTAATGTAACTGTTTAGGCACTTAGGGCCAGATGTAGCAAAGGGTTTTTCCCATTCTGTCAATAGGAAAATGTGTTCGTACATATGGCCCTTAATCATTAGCCCAGATGTGCATGGAACATTTTTAAATTTAGTGCAATTTTTCTGAAGTTGTTTTGAATACGGTGAAAAAAAGAGCAAAACTGTTTCTCAGTATATTCTCACTTAAGAATATTTTCATAAAACGTATGCTAACTGGTAACAATGTTACATCGGCATCTGCACGAATTAAAACAGAGATTATGTGAGTAAATTGATGAATGTGTGCAGTGGCATAGCATGGGTGCCATGGCCCTATGAAAGAAAGGCAGTGGACTTTCTTGCTTGTGACTGAGTGGCAAAAGGCAGACAAAGTTTGGGTGCAGAGGGCCCCATACCCTTAGGCCTTTCTGTTCTTGGGCTCTTGCACCTGCTACGCCATTCTACACATAAATCACAAAACCACACATACAACTGTTCACGTTGAGATAAGAAAAGCAAATCTTGCCCTTGTTTTGTATCTCAACCAGTCACTAGTTTCTCAGAAAAGGGGATTGTTTTTTGCATAGCTTTTATGTGGACCATTGCCGTATACACCAAGTATGTTACATTCACCATCCTATAGTTTCCCCTTTCAGCATTGTAGCCTTAGAGTAAAAAAATCCAAGCATGTAAGGTGCGGTTGGCAAAGTACTAGGACTGTCTAAAGATGACACTTATGCAGCCTCTTGTAAAGGGTGTTGAGGATCCGCCAACCCTATTATCAGCTCATCTTTTGCAGGACACTCTCAGTGCCAATAACAGTAGTTTGTTAGGTCTGTTCAAGCACTCTTGCTCTAAGCAGGAAGGGCCAGGCAGTCACATTTCATGTGCCTGCAGCACTGCCCCAGCCATCAGACAGAGTTTTTGGCTGATGATTTTATAGCCTTCAAAGATTTAGAACTGAGGGGCCCACCCCACTGATGACGAACAGCTAGCTTACAGTTAATTTCAGCTTCTTGTGCATTAGGGTTCATCCTTACACAGTCCACAGCTGATTAGCAGTCATCAGAGAAGATTTCCATACCCCCGTTTTCCTCAGCTCTTCAAAGGATGGGCTGAGATTGATAAACCTCACTTACCCTACCACAGCATTTGATCTGTTGAGAAATCAACAGGCTTAGGGAGCTGAAAGTTGGCGCCTGAGCAGGGCATCTGCACGCAGTGTGACTAGATGTCAGTGTCACTTGCTGTAAGCAAATGCAATATGCAGGCTTGAGTTCTCATGGTCCTGCTTCCATTGTGTCCTGGTAACATATACTGGCATTGCAGAGAGTCTGTCAGGCCTAACAGACAGACAGAGTGGATGCTTGAAACTGAAGACAGCCATTGGCTGCAAATGAAAAGGTTTGGCATTGCTTTTGTCAAGTACACCACTTTTTCAATTTTTTATTGTTCTGCTAAATATGAAGCAGGATTGTGCTTGTAAAGCAGAGGTCAGCTTTGTAATACTGTATTCGAATGGATACAAATCTTGTTTACCTACACTTCAGAACATCAAACGATGGGGAAACATACTCATTAAATACTGCTAGATATACATACTATGTTTACAGCTTGCTGAGGCATTGAAATTCTATTGTAAAAGAACTTGTATTATTTTTATTGGAAGTTTGTTGCATGAGTTACATGGAAGATATGTTGATTGCTCGACTCGTGGTGGGGCTCTGAGATCCAAGTCAGACCCCACTCAGCTTTGGCTCTTCAGATTAAGTGGGACTTGAAGTGGGGTGTATCTGACCCTATTCACACACCACTCCTACTTCAAGTGTGAATGTCATCTGGTTCCTAGTCACCATACCATGTTCCAGCAGTTGTACTCTTCTCCCTGATAAATAACATAGTTTGTACTGAGTGTTGCCAAGAAACTATTTAATAACAATCATTGGCAAAGCTAATAGGTCTCGCCTATGGATGTGCTATCAGCTTTGCCATTGCGTTCTATCCATGTTTTATACCAGCGTGGCTGCTGTTCAGCATGGCTAGAAGTTAGTGGCATGGAGAAGAGTGGTGTGGAGTCGTGTAGACTGGAAAGGTAGGGTGGAATGGAGAAGAGTGAAGTAGAGTGTTGTAGAGTGGATTGGCAGAGATTGTTGAGTATTGCAGTGGCATATTGTGGAGTCACATAGAGTGGCTTACACTGGAGTGGCATAGCGTGGAGTGGACTGGTGTAGAGTGCATTTTATATAGTGTGTTTCAGAGTACATTGACATGGAGTACAGTTGCATTGAATTCAGTGGAATACAA
This sequence comes from Pleurodeles waltl, assembly GCF_031143425.1. Classification (NCBI taxonomy): domain Eukaryota; kingdom Metazoa; phylum Chordata; class Amphibia; order Caudata; family Salamandridae; genus Pleurodeles; species Pleurodeles waltl. The sequence goes on from NC_090440.1 coordinate 921,155,349, forward strand.
TGCAGTGTTGTAGGGTAGAGGGGTGCAGAAGTGAGTGCTACAGATTAGAGTAGAGTGGCATAGAGTGCAGTAATGTAGAGTAGAATGGTGTAGAATAGTGCAGAGTGGAGTGTCGTAGAACTGAGTGATGCCGAGCGCAGTGGCACAGAGTAAGGTCGAGTGGCATAGACTGCAGTGTCATAGAGTACAGAGTAGAGCAAGTGGCATAGAGTGCAGTGGTGTAGAATAGTGCAGAGTAGAGTTGAGTGGCATAGAGTGCAGTGGGTAGAGTGGTGCAGTGCCATACAGTGCAGTGGCATAGAGTGCAGTGGCGCAGAGTGGAGTAGCATAGAGTAGAGTTGTGCAGAGTAGATTGGTGTGGCCTAGACTGGAGTGCTGTAGAGTACATTAGCAAAGACTGCAGTGATATAGAGAAGAGTGGCGAAAAGTGCATAAAGGCATAGCGTGAAGTGGTGTAGAGTGGAGTGGTGCAGAATGCAATGGTGTGGAATGGTGCAGGGTAGAGTGCAGTGGCGTGGAGTGGTGCAAAGTGTAGTGGGGTGGCATAGAGTGGATTATTCATAGTGTAGTAGCACACTGCCATTACAGACAATACATTTTCAATTGAAATGACTGGTACATTTGCACAGACACAGAGTTTTACTAATAAAACTATAAAGTGCACAGACAAAAATGTGTGGAAACTGCATTACCTAGTTTAATGATTCATTTTGATCATATTAAAGTATTTGTTTCCAACACGCTTCAGAATAAACAAAAAATGTGCTTCATTTGTGAGTTCATAATTCTGTTATATTCTGAAATACTCACACAATTCATCGAAATGTTGTGGTGTACTTGAAAAAAACTCTTTTGTACCCCAACTATCCAGCAAGATTGTCACATGAATCCTTTCACTTTGAAGTCAGAGAAAGAAAAGTAAACAAGTGCCCTTGGAAGACAGCGGCTGGCATTCAACTGCGGAATTGAATGCACAGCAAATCTTAAGACATAAAAACAATGTTTACAGCCTGTCTAGAGAAAGGGAGAACACGAAACATGAAGGCCCTTTTCTGTCTGATTACCGATAGTTACGCTTCTCTGATGACTGGTTTAATGACGTCACTGTGAAGAAAAATGCATTTCTACACTACACTATAGGCTGCATCAGTGAACATTTACGCTTTTTGTGCATGACCCAGCTCATATGTTTATCACTGGCGACAGATAGGAAGGCATCTGAGTTCTTAGAACCTGATGATGCCTCATCAATGGGCACGTCTGCCACAGAAGAGGATGAGCAGTCAATGATAAAATACAACACTCTGTATCCTCGTTCATCAACTTAACTGCTGGGTCCCATCTCCAACAGTCAGACAGAAAGGGACCAACCTAGGTAGTGGAGTCTCTTGTATAGGTCAGAAATACGTCTCCCTCTCCCGTTAAGAACCAGCCATCTGAAATAAAGGCCCATGTACAACTGACTATTCATTGCTCCTGTTATTTTTTATGGTTGCTCTTTGCAGATGGTATGAATTTTAAGCAATTTCAGGGTTCTGTACTTTGTTATTGTATGTTATGTTAGAACATATTTTCTTTTTTTTTTTAATTGAATTTTTATCAGGTTTCACCAAGTTAACAAAAAACATTACAATTCCATACTTTATCTTAAATAACGTTCCCAATAGTTTCCAAAAAGATAACTTTAAATGAATAGAATCCGGCTTAACCTGAAAAAGATTACACATGATTGTCTAAAAATAATTCGCCCCAAAATCAGAGAAAATGTTTTACCACAGCCCACTCACCTAGCATATCTCATTGCCTGATTTCTGACTTGCACCATTTTACTCAGCCATTCTTGTGGGGAGGGAGTTAAATCAGATCGCCAGTTTCTTAACAGAAGATATCTGGCAATCACAGTGGCAATAAAAATGAGTTTTTTCCACCTGGGTGGGAGCTTTGCCTCGGGGCTGAAGCCCAAACACATCAACCAAATACTGGGAGTTATAAAGACCTGAGCAATAGTTGTTAATATCTTGAATATTCCATCCCAGTATTCCCGTATAAGTCGACATGTACCAATCACATGTATCCAACCAGCCACCCCTGCTGCCTTACAGCAAAAACAAAGATCAGGACAGCTAGGCACCGTGCGGGATAAGGCTTGCGGGGTTCGATATAATAGCCATTTACTGAAAAATATCATCCGATGCCAATTCGCACCTCTAAGTACTGTGAAGTTGAAATGATTGAGCCTCTCCCAGAATTCCCTTGACAGGTCGAGACCCTCCTGGCGGGCCCATTTTCTCACCGCCTTTGCCCCAAGATTGGCCTTATCCTGCTCTAGGATTAACCTTCTCCATGCACCCGCACGCCTTATCCCAGGAGGGTCGACCAGTTCGGCAACTAACGCCTGTGTATTAATAATTAAATCGATGTTCAGATCCCTTAAACTATGAAGCATAGTACTATAGGATCCCACCAGGAGAAAATCATTTTGGACGACCATCCGAATGTTTAAGAGGGTTTCCCAATTGTCATTGATGCGAAAATCCCCAATTTTACTAAATCCTGCATGATCCCATCTCCTTACTAAATCTGAATTGAGCTGAGAGCCAGAACGTAGCGTAAACTGTGTGAGAGGAGTAAGAAAATGCAAATATGGGATTGAATATGTTCTAAAAAAATCTGATTTTCTTTTAAAGACCCATTTAAGAATCTTATAGCAAACTTCTTTTGGAGATTTCACCAATAGTGCAAGATTCAGAATATCGTGCTCCCTGCATATTAATTAACGAAAGTCTTTAGTAAATAAGCAGCCTATAGGTTGATTAGCTTTAAAATTAGTGCAATAATGTGCGAAAAAGACGAAGTAATAATCTTTAAAACTGGGTAGTGCTAAACCCCCCTTTTCTCTATCAGTGTATAATATACTTAATGCAGCCCGTGCCTTCTGATTTTGCCAAATGAATGGGCAAAACATAGACTCCAGTTTCTTGAAAAAAATTGATGTTAATACACAAGGGATGGCCGAAAACAGAAAGTTGAATAATGGTAATATAGACATTTTGATCAGTGCAAGTCGGCCTAGTATAGAGAGGGGGAGAGGCCCCCAGCGTGCAAACAGGGCCTGGGTTTTCAGAGCAAAGGAGTGTAGTTAAGATATTACAGGTCTCCTATGTCGGCTGAAAAGTTAATCCCAAGGTATCTCTTTGGCCTAGTATTCACAAAGTGCTTTAATTCGGGGAGCAGTCTAATAGAAGAAGTACCACACAGAATAATATCGGCCTTACTCATATTAATCTTGTAGCCACCAATTTGCTCAAATTTGGCAAACACCTTAAAAGCCGCTTCCTGGGAGGATCGCCCTTCATCTAAAAACATAATAATATCATCAGCATAAAGTTTGATCTTCTCCATTGACTTCAACGGGGGATGAATCCGATTATTTTGTCTGATTTTAATCGCTAAAGGCTCAATGAAGAGAGCAAAGAGAATAGGGGATAGGGGCACCCTTGCCGGGTCCCACATCAAACTTGAAGTTGACCAACACAAGCGGAATTAATTATGATATTGGCTTCAGAATTTAGATACTGCCTTTGAATTAATGCAGAGACCTGAGAGGGCACCTTGTAGCTGGACAATATTGCAAACAGTGTGTACCACACAACAAAATCAAATGCTTTTTCCGCTTCAAATAAAAGAATGATGGCAGAAATTTTATTAGAAGCGAAATAATCAAGAGCCTCGGCTAAATAGTGCGTATTGGTTGCAAGTTGTGGACCAGCAATAAACCTGTTCTGATCGGGGTGCACTAGTTTATTGACAACCCCGTTAAGCCTGTTAGCCAGAAGTTTCGTGATAATCTTATAGTCCGTAATTAGCAAAGAAATTGAACGATATGCATTAGGGTCTTCCTTTTCCTTATTCTTTTTGGGAAAGCTAACCACATTCCCTAAGTACCAAGAATTGGGGATCTGCTCGCCCTTAAACAAGCCATTAATTAAAGACAAAAAATCGTCGATAAATACCTTGATGAAACCTTTATAAAATTCAGCCGGAAAGCCATCAGGTCAACAAGTCTTTCCCATGGGAAGGTTCTTGACAACCTCAAGGAGTTCTTACTTCATAAATGGCTGTATCAGAGCATCACTGTCTTCTTCTGTGAGACTAGGAATATCCAATTTCCCCAAGAAATCCTTAATGGTCTTAATGTCAATATCCTGAATTTGGCTGTAAATTCGCCTATAATGTTCTAGCATGATTTTATCCACAACTCCAGGGTCAGTATGCCTAACCCCAGTGACAAGGCACCTCAATGCATGTATCACATTGCTAGCAATTCGATCTCGAGCTTGCCAGGCCAAAAATTTGCCTGTAAAATTACTCTCTTCATATATCTTTTGTCTATAGGTCTGATATCCTATGTCAACCTTCTTAAAAAGATTGTTGGCCAGTGCCTGTTTAGCTAATTCAAAAGACTGTCTATTGCTTTCTGTGGGGGCGTGAAGGTAAATAGTTAAACACCTCTGCACTGCTTCTACCAGAGCCCTGGCTTGTTGTCTATGAGAAGATTTATCTGCTGCCTCCTTAGCGATTACCAAGCCCCTGAAAAAGGCCTTATACGCATCCCAAACCATCGCTGGAGTTGAAGATCCCTGATTGCCTTTGAAAAAATGTACTTATTTCGACCTTAGAGACCTGTACCCATCTCTCCTCTTGAAGGAGTTGCTGGTTAAACACCCACTTTGTAGGCTGAGGCATGGAGAATTCTGATAAAAGACGCAATTCCAGGACCAGGGCGGCATGGTCAGATAAGCCTCACCGACTGGTTCTTAAAGAGCAATATTTTGGATATCAGAAAAAAATCAATGTGGGAGACACTTTTAAACCTGCTTGAGATGCACGTATTCTCTCTCTCATTTGGGGCACTCATTCTCCAAGGGTCACAGAGCATCAGCACTTTGGCATAGTCTTTAAAGATTTTGGCAACTCTAGGTTTGTGTTGCTTCTTACCCCTAACAGTGGTGTCCATGACTGGATCCTGAAGAAAGTTAAAATCCCCACCCATAGTAATTTTACCTGAAAGTTGCAAAAGGGATTAAAACAGTGCCACATAAGGGGCCGGGTCATCTATCAAGGGTGCATAAAAACTAACCAAAATAAATCTTTCTTTGGCAATTAAGCAGTGCACCCAGCAGCATCGCCCTTCAGGGTCGCAAAGAAAATCAAGTGCCGAGCACCGAGGCCTCTAGCTAAAAAGACCGCCATGCCTCCGTGAGCAGCTGGGGCTGCGGCAACCACCTTAAAATCGACAAATCTTTTAAACATGTGGAAGCTTGTTACTTTTTTAGCTGGAATATCAGTTTCTTGTAATAAAATAACAGAGGGATTTAGAGCAATTACCCTCTCTTCAATTGCAGACCTTTTCCTCCGATAATTTAGCCCATTGACATTCCAGGAAACTATTCTTAGTGAGGAGTTTAACCTTGCCATTGAATTCTTAAAAAACGATCGCCAAAGAAGTAAGTGATCTGAACCCACCAGAGAATTTGAGCCTTGGCCGGGTCCAAATAATATCACCCACATTGTAACCTTGATCATTCTGCATTGCGCATAGCTACATTTTAGTATGGAAAAAAAGGATCCTGTACCCCTTGCCACCCCTCCCACCACCCCCCAAGCCCTCATCCTATCCCTTAGGTAGCCGACACCTGGAGCCCTCCCGTCTGGGCAATCCGGGACCACCCCCTGACCCCATCCTTCCCTAATCTGGTGCCTTGGCATGGCCCCGTATGCCATAGACTACAAAGGGACTGGAATATAAGTGCCATGATAACGCATTATGTTTACACTCTGTGAAATCCACCGTTCTCAAGCAAAATTACCCCTCTTAGTGCATAATGTGCCCAACCTCTCCCCCTTTCTTATTCATATTTCCCCCCTCTTCCTCCCTCCCTCCTCTACCCTGACTGCTTTTGAATTGAATGCAACAAAGTCTTCGCAGCATTAACTGTATGAACTAGATTAGAATGTCCTTGAAAAAACACTTTGAGTTTGGATTGCTGTGCAAGTCCTGCTGGAGCACTGGCATTTTGAAATGCCGGAATCATCCCCTTCAGTTCTCTCCTCCGATGCGCAGCCACCACCGACATATCTGAGAAAACTTTGAAGGCATAGTCGCCAGGGATCTGGTGTATTTTACTCTTAATCGCTTGTTGAAGGATGCGTTCCTTGACACGAAAGTCGCCAAAGTTTACAAGAATAGTTTGAGGATAATTTGCATTGGGTGGCTGTACTGCAGGGACCCGATGGGCCCGCATTATGAGTAAAATCTAAATGTTTATCCTCTGGTTCTAAAAGAACATGATGTAGGATAAGAACAGTGATTAAGGGCCTTATTTATACTTTTTGGTGCAAAACTGCACTAACGCAGTTTTGCACCAAAAAGTGTTGCACCGGCTTGCACCATTTTTTAGCACCAGCTGGGCACAATATTTATAGAATGGTGCAAGCCGGTGCAAAGGGTAGGCTAGCGTAAAAAAAAAAAAAAACCTTAGGCAGGTTAGAGTCAAAATTAATGACTAACCATATTAGTGTCATTTTTTTATGCTAAGGGGCATATTTATACTCTGTTTGCACTGAATTAGCGTCACTTGTTTTACTCTAATTCGGTGCAAAACTAACTCCATATTTATACTTTGGTGCTAGACCCGTTTAGCGGCAAATTTATGGAGTTAAAGTCATTTTTTGGAAGTGGAAGCCTACTTTGCCTTAATGAGCTGCAAGGTAGGCGTTCCCGTGCAAAAAATGACTCTATGACCTTAACTCCATATTTATACTCCCATGCAAAAATGGTGCAAGGGAGGGAGGAGGGGTCAAAAAATGGGGAAAAGATTGCTTTGCCCCATTTTTTAAAACCTGGGTCAGGGCAGGTGTTAGGGGACCTGTGGGCCTATTTCCATGGTGGAACACCATGGAATAAGCCCACAGGTGCCCTCCCCAGTCCCGAGGGGCACCCACACCAGAAGGACTGCAGAGGATGGGGAACCCCATCCCAGGTAAGTACAGGTAAGATTGCATTTTATTTTTGAAAGTGCCATTTGGGGACCTGGAATGGGCCCCATACATGGCACAGGGTGCAATGGCCGTGCCCAGGGGACCCTTGTCCTCTGTGCTGGCCATTGGGGTGGTGGGTGTGACTCCTGCCTTTTCTAAAGCAGGAGTCATGTGGCATGGTAGGTTTAGCACCATAAAATGACGCTAATCTGGTTAGAGTAATTATTTTTTTACTCTAACCTGCCTAAAGTCATTTTTTGGTGTTAAACCCTCTTCTTCTATACTGCCAACCCCACCCGAATAAAGTCTTTTTTTTTTACTCTAGCCTACGCTTTGCACCGGCTTGCACCATTCAATAAATATGGTGCCTAGCTGGTGCACAAAAATGGTGCAAGCCGGTGCTAAACATTTTAATGGAAAACTGAGTTAGTGCAGTTTTGCAGCAAAAAGTATAAATAAGGGCCCACATTTTGTAAGTTTGTGCCACTTTTGCATTAAAAAATTATGTTAATGCGGCGCAAAAAAAGTATAAATCAGGGCCTTGGTGCTAGACAGGTCTAGCACCAAAGTATAAATATGGAGTTAGTTTTGCACTGAATTAGAGTAAAAAAATGACACTAATTCGGTGCAAACAGAGTATAAATATGCTGCAGAGTATAAATATGCCCCTAAATATGGCGTTAAGGCCATTGAGTCATTTTTTTGCACGGGAATGCCTACCTTGCATCTCATTAAGGCAAGGCAGGTCTCCAATTCCAAAAAATGACTTTAACTCCATAAATTTGGTGCTAGACGGGTCTAGCACCAAAGTATAAATATGGAGTTAGTTTTGCACCAAATTAGTGTAAAAAAAAATGACGCTAATTCGGTGCAAACAGAATATAAATATGCTCCTAAGTTTGTGGCAGTCTGCCCATTTTCACGCCCTTCAGGGATTCCTGTAAATCTCAAATTAGATCTGCGTGAGCGATTCTCCGCATCATCTAGCCGAATCTGTAAGTCTAACAGATCTGCTGACATTTTGCCACTGACGGTTCCAAAGTGACATGGACATCCTCCAGATCGGACACTCGCTGTTCAACCTCCTTGATACATGAGTTAAGTTGCTGTATATTACTACAAATTAAATTTAATTGCGATTCCGTTCTCTGGTTTGCTTCATCTTGCGAAATTTTCAAAGCTTTTAACTCAGTTAAGATCTGAAGGAGCAGGTTTTTTGAGGGGATATCAGTGCTTGCCTTGTCTCTAAGTGCCTGAGAGGAAAAGCCCGCTTGTAAATTCAACTGATCTTGGGCCAGCTCAGAGGGTCCATTGACAGAGGAGTTCGGAGGGGGCCTGATTGCAGTACTGATCCCTGATACACATATTGGCTCGCGAGATAAATCAAGTAGGGAGCTGTTTGCCTGGGGAGCAGAGATAGAGTCAATAGTCAGGGGGGGAGCAACAGCTTTTTGACCCTTCACCCTCCACCAAACAAGGGATACAGTAGCTTGGGTGCTGCGCCCATATCCAGAGCTTGACTGTGATTAACTTCCGAGTTACAACTGGAGGTTAATTGGTTAAGAGGTGGACAAACTTTGTTAACCAATTGCAAATTTAAGTCCAAGTCCGGGTCTGGGTTTCTATCCTCTTCGAACAGACAGTCGGAGCCAAGATTCTGATCCACCGTACAAGTCATAGAGGGCGGTAAGTTGCGAGGAGAAATAGTGCTAAGAGCTAAGTCAGTGGTCAGCGGAATGGTGATATTTGAAGGTAAATCCATATTCAGATGATTGTCGGATGGGGCTGGGCGCTTTGCTTTAACAGTACATGTTGTTTTAGGAGCCCTAGAGGCAGGGTATCCCTTTCCCTAAAAATAATGTGGAGATTGGGGCATTATATAACGTTGCTCCTTGCCCTTGCCCTGACAAACGACACCCAGCCCCCTTTCTCTCCCTCCCTGTGCAACTGACTCTGAGTTTGGATGAAAAATACTGGCCACGTGCCAGACTTGCACTAAAGTTACACCAGGGGGTGTCTTTTAACAAGCAATTTCCAAAACTCACAGTGTACTGCACCAAGCGGGCACTAGACAGTGACCAAAGCAGTATAAACTGGTCAAAATACAGAGTTTTAAAAAACAGGAACAAAACGAGACTGCCCCCACTGGCAAAGTCTATTGTAATCCGTAGCCCCCGCCTCACCTCCCTTTCTTTTAAAGAGAACCGATCTCGTCTCTCCTCTTCTCAGGGCAGAACAGTCAAATCAGGCACCTGCAGAGCTTCTTCGACGTCAGAAGCAGTGTCAGAGCAATGTCGAATTTCCAAATACGGCGGGGACGAGGCGAAGGGGCAGCGTTCCAATCCATTCCAATCCTTTCTTGGCAGAGAAAAAAGGGGGGAGCAGGAGCCCCCTCGTGGAGCTTGGTGGCCTCAAACTCTTTTCCGCGCTCAGAGACGCAGCGCGGCCATAACGAGTCTGATTCCCGACGTGCGTCTTTCCCTCTGAGCCTGTACCTAGCAGCAGAGCATGACAGGAGCTCCTACGCGGCTGATCGCAGAGCATATTTTCACAATATATGTCTAATGGCTCAGTCAGCTTCGGAGCGGTTTTGGTTCTTTGCACGGGTCTGCCTGTTTCCCACCTCTGGAGCTCCTACTTTTCACTCTGCAGACACCTTCATGTTTCTTACCATGATCACTCCATGATCACAGATTGGCAATCGGACATGCTGCGTGACATGCACACTCTCCCTCTTTTAGCTCCCCGACCACCTCCAGCATCAGTCCATTTTCTCCTTGAACTCCACACCCTTACTGCTATTTGAGGTTGCCCAGGTTTGAGAAAAAAATGTAGCTTTAAGTTTAAAGATTTGTGTTTGTTCAAGTCACTTAAAATTAGTTTCCCTACATCTTACTTACTGCAATTTATAGTGTCCACCTAGGCTATGACTCTGGGGTTCCACTTGTGACTGTGCCCCGCCACTCCCTTTGCCACAATAAATATCCATTGTATCCATTGTTGTTTGCCCTAGGTCCTCACATCTGTCATTCTAGATTGGACTGCATAACTTTACCTGTAGAACACGTCCTTTTTGTAATGGGCCATCTGGCGCCAACCAATTAGCATTATCTCCATGAATGCTCAATGGCGGTCGTACTCTATTAAAAGAACACTGATGTTGCTCAATAGCAGGAGATGCACTTCCAACCAGGGGAGCATGCAAACAGTGGGATTGGATGGGTAATCTGATCAGTGGGTGTTGTATGAGCGCTGTTGCTGCAGTCTTTGTGACAGGCTAGCTGTTCCCAGAAACATGAGTCGGTAATATTGAAGTGCAAAATCTTTCCATATCTGACTAATAATGCCTGGAGTGATTCTGGAGGCATGTATAGCTTTGTGAAACTGAAGACAGCTGAAGAGGTACTGGTGTTTGGCTCTATCCTCTCCCAGTTCTGGTAAGGGATCTTTTGTTGCAGATCTATAGACTTCTCACTGAATTTGTCATGACAAGAAGCATTTTCTGCAATGACTAATGCTTTACTATTGACCCGTTACTGAATGGGATCTAGGCAGAAAACACGTGTAACATGGCTGGCAAGGCTGTTTGGTCTTTTGTTTGCTCATGAATGACCACAACCTGGTGGATGAGTCCTGTATTACACTCTTCCTCTCACCCCAGCAAGGAGAAAGTACATTATCCTCTCCCCAGTCCATAGTACTTTGGTGAGGTACACTGCTTGGAAACGCAAGGCTCTGCTCCGTGATGTGTGTGACTGTTCACACCAGGGTTTAGAAGATCTCTTCCTGGTTGAACTGGAAGTTGTGCTAGGGCATGTGGCACCTCCTGCACAGTACTCCAGGAAGCAGTTGTCTAAATATTGAATTTCAGAGGAAACAACTGCTTAATACCCATGTACTCCCTTACAGGGCGGAAGGGGAGAGCAGGATAAAAGAGCTTGAACAGCAGGCACCACAAAAGCTGGGAGACATCCATGAACTGCTTGACATCAAGCACTCACTCGAATATTTATATAATAGATTAGGCAAATATTCTTACTGGTCATATCACCAAAGACTTCATAGAGCAGGGGATGTATCTGGAAGGATGTTTGGGTGGTTCGTATGAAGGTGGCAACCAGGGCAAGTATTTTACTAGTGACTTGGGACAACAGGCTGATGCACATAAAACAAAATGCTGTAAATGGCATCTTTTGGAAACACCTCCATAAATTGTATAGCTAGTCATAGACCCTAGATTTGGTGCAAGTGAAAATATATTTCAGAAAGGCCAGGCTCCTGTTAGTGTCCCCCAAGGCGAGACAGGAATTGGAATTACCACTTACAAGAGAAGAGCTGAAAGAGGCTCAGGTGGAAATGCAGAACGATAAAAGCAAAGGCATGACAAATTCACCTGTGTTTTACAGACTGGCTTCCAGCCAACTTATGGGCAAATTGTTGAAAGCCAGCAGATGACTCATCAGATCGGCTGTTTGCCTGACACAAAGAGAAACGTTCTGATCACCGTATAAGAAATGTATGTCTATCATTTGATTTTTAGATTACTTTACGTGACTCTAGCATTGTTAATATAGGGAAATAAATATTCTAACTTTTAACCAAAGGTGTGGTTATTCATGACTGAAAGGTCATGGTGGGTTAATTACTGACTCCTATTGATTACTAATGTTATTGATTATTGTTGATAATTGATGCTAAGAATTTACATTTGATTATTGATTTGTGATGTTAAGGGTCTATATGGAGGGAAGATCTCAAGCGCTGGTCAAAAGGCTCATCGACCTATTCACATCCCCTTGTAAGTTTACTTATTAAGGCTCAGACGCGCTATCAGAAGATGGTAGCAGACTGATGGTTTGTCCCCTTGGGAGCCTATCGTAGAAGCCCGGCTTTGGTATTGACAAGCTGCAGATACTCATGAAGATAGTAATAGACTGGTGGTATTAAGAAACGAGGATAGTAGTGGACTGATGGTTTGTCCCCTCGTGATACTGAGAAATGGAGATAGTAGCAGCTTGATGATTTGTCTCCTTTAGAGCCCATCATAGATATTCAGAGTAGGTTTGGATTGATTTTTCAATGATAAAAATTGGAGAGAGCTTGCTAATGGTTGTTTGAGGATGTTCTCGACATTCTATTGATAGTGTGAATTAAGTAGGTTTTGCGCTTGTACATCTTACGCTAACCACAGGTGAACTGTGATGTTTGTGAGGGTTTAGGAAGTTTGCGTACTCCAAATGAAGTTGTAGTAGAAGTGTGCGAACTCCGCAGTGTGAGAGTAGGGAAGTCATCGAACTTCATGTGTGTGGTGCTTTGTGCTAAAAAATTGTCCACGTCGTTGTTGCTGTACAGACCCTGCGTGGTCTAAGACTCCGGAGTATATTGAAAAGTGTACGAGGCACTGGGTTCATGTTGTAATTTGTCTGGTTTAAAAGATCGATCGGGCGTGGTCGACGAGTCAGAGAGTCAAAGGGAGTGAATGAAAATTTGGACTAAGTTCTGGCGAGTCCTATATGTACCAGGACAGACCCACTGATCATTTGAGAGTAAAATTTGCTGGTCGAATTCTGCTTGTGAATCTGGAAAGCTGATAAAGAGAGAGTAGCTATAAGAGCGGGAACGACTGTCAGTGAAAAAATCCATAAAGCTTCTAAAGCGATTGTGTTACCTTTCCTGTAGTAAACTGGCAAATTTGGTTTTTATTTTGGTTTAGTGCTCACAATATTTTGCATTAATTTTGTGTGAATCTGAGTTTGGTAGGACAAGCCACAAGACTTTGTCAGCCACAGTACGCATGAGTGTGATGTCATTGGAGCCGCGCTGAGATAGGTTGGTTAGTGAGAAGGGTCGCGCTCGGATTGGCAGCCGTCTGTGAGGCGCAATTGGTTGAGAAGGTGGGTGAAGAGAATTCTCGGAATAAAAGTTACTTCCTGATTTGATTTTGAGCAAAACAAAAGGCGAAAAGATGACATTTTTCAAGACTTTAAAGAGTGCCTTGAGGGGAGATATGTACATTACAACGAGTGTAGGGGAGGTTAACCCCCAGAAGGTACACCAGCTTACATCGTAATGGAAGAAAAAGGTGTAGCGCCATGTCTTTGGCTAAAGCAATGGTGCAAAGTGACAGAGAAACATGGGAGTTTAGCATTTCCTGTCAACAGAACATTCAATTTGAGGAGTTTAGAAAATTTGAGGAGGGTGCTGTATGATTTGAAACCCCCTCCGAGACCAGCACAGTTCAAGGCATTATCGATTTGGGAAGTAGTAGCCCAACAACTACAGCAACAGAAATTTGAGAGGAGAATGAGAAAGGCTAGATGGGACGAAGACCAGAAATTTTGGAGAACAGAGACACTGCAGGGATTAAGTTATCCCCAGCAATTACTCAGGACAGTGAAACGGAAGGAAGGAAAGTTACCCGTAAGACAAATAGAAGCCTTTCTGAGAGTATGGAGGCTAGAAAATCCTCGATAGTGGAGGAAGAGTCAGACGATGATGAGTTATTGAGAAATCATCCACCACCATATGCAGCACATGCACGTGGTCCAAGTACCAGTGCTGATCCTGCAGGTCTGACGCAGGTTAATGCAACAATGAGCCTGGTGCAAGCTAATCCTAGCCCAAAATAGATTCTGATTCAGAGTAGCCTTAATGTACCCACCTCTCCGGTAATGCAGAACCAGATGCAACTGCCACAAGTTCAGAGAATTTACCCTGATGTGCCCATTGTAGAAACTGCCACCAACCTGATGGTGCCAACAGGACAGACTTAGCCGAGACCGATGTTGGTTCAGACAGAGCCAACTCCACTTTTACTGCCTCAAATGCAGCCACAGGTAATGCCAAGATGCACTCCAGTGACAGGGACCAGTCAGATATGTCATCAATGATGAATCAGAATATGGGAGTTACTCTTCCACAGAACCTAGGTACCAGACCAACCCCAGATGCCATATCTCTGCCTATCACTGTTGGTCCAGTCGTACCATCGTATGCACAGATGAAACCCAGTGTATGTGATCAAAGTGTAATGACACAGAATGCAATAGGGGGAGGACTTACTGAGAACACCAGAGTAGTCACTCTTGTGGGACAGACCTTTGATAGTCCAGATCTTTGTTATATCTTAGTCCAATTGGAGTTCCTTTGGATGCTATGGGAGGGTTGAGTTTGAAATTACTAACACCGCAGACCTTGAATGCAGTTGCATCACAGGTGCCATCAGTCCAGACTAGCAACATTTAGTTGCAAGGTTTGACTGCTCAGCAATTGACTTAATGGTTGGACAAACTGAATACCCCACATAGTGCTCCTAAGGGAGAGGAGTACTTGAATTACACTAGCCTGAGCATGGAAGCAGGTGAGCTCATTGAGGGAAACATGGGTGTGAAGAGGTTAGAGTCATACACCAAAGCAGAATTGAGATATCTGTGTCCGAAGATTATGAGGGAAGTGAGCAAAGTGCATCACAATTTAGCAGACTTGGCAGAGAAGTATGGCATAGAAACAGAGAAAACAAAACATTTGAAAAGAAGTTATAGGTTAGATTCTGAGGCAAAAGATTTTGAACACATAAGATCTGCTGGAATGAAAGTGCACCTTAAGAAATTACTTCAGAGTGCTCATCTTTGGGGAGCATTAGATAAGTGGGAAGGCAGATGGGTAGCAAAAAGAGATAAGAAGAAAGGAGATTCTGCAGAGCCGACTGCAAATCTGCAGCGGGACAGGGACCCAATAAAAATGTTACCAATGAGGGAGATCCCGGGAGGGTATTTTTTCATGTACCTTGGAGCAGAGGTGATATTTTGTTGTTTACGAATGATTACCCCAGATTGAGAGAGAAGCCAGTAGAATGATACTAGCAGACAGACAGGTTTGTGAAACTTGCAAAATGCCTTTGGGAAGATTTGAACAATCTCTTAGAGATAGTGGTTCCAGCTGATCTATGGATAGAGTGTAAAACAAGCGAACCAGAGAGAGAGAAACTTACCGGTGCACACTCTTCTGAGGTAATGAAATATTATTACAAGGTGACAAAAACATTGATTGGCAGAGAATTAGGAGAGATTGTTGTGGGCGTTCAAGCATTACAGTGGTACAGAGACAATTGAGGCGAAGGACATGATTCATTTTGTGTTCAGATTTGTGGAAGGATTGAAATCCCAAATTATCCAGATGATTAAGAGTCATTTAATTTGCTGGCAGGCAAAGCTGATTGATGAGATTTTGCAGAATGCAAAATACTGTAGTGATAACATTGAAATGAAGCAGAAAAACCTGAAAGAAAAGGCGATGGTGATGCAAATTTGAGCTGCTTAGACAGGGATGCAGGGAAACTTTCCACAATAGCCACAGCAGCAGAGAAATATGGTGTTTAGGTCCCAGATGAGAAGTAGAGGTTGAAGAGGAAATAAGAATCGCGGTCCAGGCTTGGGTACTGTAAGGGTTGAAAAGGATGTGCAGGGAATTAAGAAATTGTTGTCATATCATGCTTGCGGAGCTGTCAGACTTTGGAAACGTGAATGCCCGATGTTGGTGCAGGAAGGTGTTGTTCAGCAAAGTAATTATGTCAATTTATTTTAGAACATGAGAGGAACGAGAATGCAAGGGCCAAACCCAAATTTCCAAATGAATGCAAATCAGATGCAATGTTTTCAACCCATGCAGTAGGTGCATATGCCATGTGTACAGATGACACAGTTGCAGCCAATGCAACAGCAGGTTCCCATGGTACCTAGACAGCAAATCCAAGTACCTCAAGCCCCAATGGAACAGCAGCAGGCGATGCTTCCTCAACAGGTCACAGTTTAGGTCAAAATAATGCAGTACATCAACGCCTGTTACACAATGAGATTATAATAAACGATGATTGGGTGAGCGAAAGTTCAGAGGAGGGATGTATGCTTGCAGCTTCCTTAGAAGCAGATCAGAGAGGTCCCTACGTGAAGGGAAAAGTCATGGGTCACAGGGTTTCATTCTTAGTTGACACAGGAGCTACACACTCTACAATTAGGAGTGCAGAGGTTCCTAAATTGCCCCTTTCAGGAAAGTCCAGGTTATAGGAGTAGCTAATCAATATTTGGCCAACCCGATTACAGAACTAGTCCAGGTTAAAATTGGCAACTTTCAGGGAATGCATAGATTCACAGTCTGTGATTCAAGTTCAGCATCCCTATTGGGAAGAGACTTGCTGTGTAAAACCAGGTGCTCGATTACCTGTTCAACTGATGGAATTGAGATAGAGACAAATAGCAATGATGAAGAGGACCAAACCCAAGAGACAGAATGTGAGATGGTGAATGAGGAATACCCTCTAATTAATTTCTTTCCGATGTTCCTGGTGAAAGAGCTTCACCATGATTTACAGGGAACAGTTAAAGAAAAGGTGTGGGATCTGACAGGAAAGGAAGTAGGTCTGATAAAAGGAATTGAGTCAGTTAAAGTTAGTGTGAAGCCAAATGCAGTTTTCCCTCAGATTTCCCAGTACCACATGCCACAATATGTTCTCTTGAAGGTTGCCCAAATAATTGCAGAATTTGTGAATCAAGGAGTTCTGAAAGAAGTATTGAGCAGCCCATGTAATTCACAGATAATGGGACTGAAAAAGCCTGGTGAGAAAGTTCGAATTGTCCAAGATTTGAGAAAGATAAATGACATTGTGATCAAATGTTGTCCCATTGTGCCAAATCCAACTGTCATAATGTTTCAGATTCCGTGCCATGCTGAGTGGTTCAATGTCATTGACCTGTCACAAGCCTTCTTTTCTGTGCCTCTTCATGAGGACAGCCAGTTTCTCTTTTGTTTTAAATTCTTAGACCGAGTCTACTGTTGGTGTCGAATTACTCAAGGGTTTTCGAAATCACCTTCTATATTAAATCAGATCTTGAAAAAGAATTTGGAGTCATTGGAATTGCCTTTCCAATCGACCTTGGTACAGTATATTGATGATTTGCAGATTGCTTCCAGAATAAGGGACAAGTGTAAGTATGACTCAATTGCCATGTTGAATCATTTGGGAGAGAACGGATATAAAGTGTCCCCACTGAAATTGCAGTACTGTCAGAAAGAAGTAAAATATTTAGGTCATCACATTGAGAAAGGATTAAGGAAAATCTCCAGGGAGAGACTTCCGACCATATTACAGATGAATCCCTGACCACACAGAGAGATGTCAGAAAGTTTCTAGGGATGGTAGGTGATTGCCACCAATGGATTCCCAATTTTTCAGTTATTGCGATACCATTGCAAAAGCTGACTCATAAAGAGGTCACTGATCTCATAGTGTTAGACCAGGATGGAATGAAAGTATTTACAGAGTTGAGAGAATGCATGTGCAGAGCTCCAGCTGTAGGTATGCCTGACTACACGAAATCTTTCAAATTGTTTTGTCATGAACGTGATGCATGTCCTTTGTCTGTCTTGGCACAGGTCCATGGAGGTGTAAATCACCCATTAGCATATTTTTCAGCTACTTTGGACCCCGTCGCAGCATCCTTACCAGGTTGTTTGCGTTCAGTTGCAGCGGTTAGACAGAGCCTCACTCAGTGTGAAGGTATAGTGATAGGACACCCTCTGACAGTTATGGTCCCTCACTCAGTTGAAGTTCTCCTTACCCACACCGAGACCCACTATTTTACAGGTGCAAGATTGACCCGTTACGAGACAGGTATTTTAGGATCACCAAATGTGTCATTGAAAAGATGTACAGTACTAAACCCGGCAACTTTGCTTCCAAATGAAAATGTTGAAATTGAAAAGTTAGAAGCATTGAGCATGATTGTCTTGAGTTAACTGATCTGTGTACAAAACCAAGACCTGACATTAGAGATACTCAACTGGAAGAAAATGACCAAGTTGATGGTTCTTGTCTGAGAGACTGTACAGGGATACTGAGAGCAGGATATGCCATATGCACAATTTCTGGTATCCTGGAAGCATCCTGGCTTCAAGGAGTGTATTCTGCCCAAGTAGCGGAACTGGCAGCCCTTACTAGAGCATGCCATGTTTCTGCTCAGCTGAAGGTTACCATCTATACAGACAGCCAATATGAATTTGGAATAGTTCATGATTTTGGCCAGTGGTTGTTGCAGAGAGGTTTCATGACCTCTTCCGGGTCACCAGTGAGAAATGGTGAGACAATTAAGGAATTGTTAGATGCTATCCAAATGCCTGAAGAAATTGTAGTGGTGAAATGCAGTGCACATCTGAAGTCACAGGACTTTGTATCAACGGGTAATGGATGTGCGGATCAAGTTGCATGGTTTTTCGCATTGAACTGTATATCGTTCAAAGAAAAATGGGAACTGTTACCAGAAGCAGAGGGTGAAACATGTTCAAGTTATGCATTGAAAGTAATCAATACAATGGAAGAGCTGAAAATGTTGCAAAATAATGTTAGCACGGAGGAAAAACGTTAATGTGGCAAAATGTTGTGTGTGCAAAGACAAGATGAATTGTGGGTTTCAGAAGAGGGTAACATGGTTTTGCCTAATAGTCTATTGTCTCAAATGGCTAGATATTATCATGTTCAAGAACATATTTGGAGGGATGCCATGATTCGGTTGTTCAAACATGATTCGTTCAGTCCAAAGTTTAGACAAGTTTCTGAAGCAGTTTGCCACTGTTGCGTCATTTGTCAGCAAATGAACATGGTGAAAGGGACAGTGGTTAATTTGAGCCACATTGGAAGAGCAGGAGGTCCATTTAGCAGAATGCAATTGGATTTTATTGAGATGCCTGTGTGTGGAGGTTTGAGATACGTGTTGGTGATTGTGTGCATTTTTAGCCACTGGATTAAAGCATCAACTGGATGATTTTTAAAAAAAAATCCAAAATTGACTGAATTAATTCATGTTAGACAGCGGAGGGAGTCTCCTTCTAGTATAGTGGGGGATATATTTGGAGCAATAATTCCTTCAATAGGAGTTGTTCTGAATTCGGTAAAGATTTGAAAGTTGTCTACTATTGTGGATAACAAGCTGACACATTTTTCAGGGGCTATACTCCTGATGGATACTGAACTAGCTGCTGAAAGAGCTATGACTCTTCAAGACAGGCTTGCTTTAGACATTCTTTTAGCGAAAAATGACAGGGTTTGCAAAACGCTTAAATCTAGACACTGTTGTTCATACATTCCTGATAATAGTGAAGAAATTAGAAGCTTACTTACTAATCTGACTAATGAAAGTGCTGATTTGAAAGAGTAAAAAGAACCAGGTGTTTGGGAGAATGTTGGCTAAGGTTTTGCTTCAGTGGGAATTTGGCTCAGCAACATTTGGAATGGGATACTATTGAAAATAATACAAGGAATATTAATTGTTATGATTTGCTTACTTGGAATATGGGGAATATACAAACTATGCAAAAGAATTAAATTGAAAAGGACAAGGAATAATCAGAGAAGGGAAGAAAAGAAAAAAGAACAATGATTTAGAGAAAATTCAAAGGGGAAACAAAAGTATGAAGGGATCGAAATGACAGAATTTTAGCTGATGCAAACATTTGTAAGGGAAGATTTAGGGCCAGATGTAGGAACCGGTTTGCATGTCACAAACTGCGAAAAACGCCATTGCGATGCTGATTCATATTTTGCGAGTCAGTACCGACTCGCAAAATGTGAATCCGACTCGCAAATAGGAAGGGGTGTTCCCTTCCTATTTGCGACTCGCGAAAGCGGTCGCAAAGCAATTCGCAGTTAACACCCACTTGAAGTGGGTGGTAACTCATTCGCAAACGGGAAGGGGTCCACATGGGACCCCTTCCCCTTTGTGAATGTCGCTGAAAATATTTTTTCAGAGCAGGCAGTGGTCCAAAGGACCACTGCCTACTCTGAAAAAATGAAACCAAATGGTTTCATTATTTTTTTGAATTGCAACTCGTTTTCCTTTAAGGAAAACGGGCTGCAATTAAAAAAAAATAACTGCTTTATTAAAAAAGCAGTGAAAGACATGGAGGTCTGCTGTCTCCAGCAGGCCACCATCCCTGTGAGTGCAGGGACTTGCTATGGGGTCGCAATTTGCGACCCACCTCAATAATAATCATGAGGTGGGTCTTTGCGGCCCCATAGCAAGTCGCAGAAGGTGTCTGAGACACCTTTCTGCATACAATTTTGCGAGTTGCAAATTGCGAGTTGGTATGACTCGCAATTTGCAACTCGCAAAATTTTCTTTTGCTACATCTGGCCCTTAGTGTGATGACACATTTAGTCATCAGAGGAGGGATTGCTAATGCAAGAGTCTTAACAAAAATTATTAATGAAGATTCATGTATACTGAGTGTTGAAATTGCATAGAAAATTTAATAACGTAGGGAAAATAATGTACGCATTTGAAAATATAATCACGAAGAGTGGCCGCCAAGATTCACGAAGTGTTTATAAATGGCATTATTAATATGAAATATTGAGAATATGTTTTATAAATGTAGTAATACATCATATTTAGGGTTATGCATTATGTGCTAGCTTTATTAATTGAAAGCCTTTTACTTAGCAGAGGTCTTGGCCTAGTTGCATGACCTCATGTCAAACTGTATTTTTGCAAACGTGTCTAAAATAATGTCTGCCTAAAAGAATTAAACTTTAAATTTCTACTGGCTGACCAAATATGTAATAGCTGAAAGTTTTCTCATGAGAACTGCTTGCTAGAAGATGTTGTTCCTGTTAGTCGAAACAATGTTAATGGAACATGTGTGATACTGTGACACTGACTTTCTCAGGAGAGAACAATAACAGTACTGACTAGAGCAAGAGAGAGCTGCAACAATAATGTTACCTGACGAGCTAGATGATGAGGACATTGCTAACTGACCAATCTGCAACATGTGAACTGTGTAATACTAGAAATCACTAATCAGATGTTTTAATATTATTGGACAAAGTGTTAATATACGATCCCTTGACCAATGGGGTTTTGGGGAGTAGTTTTTGGAAATATCACTTAGCCGCACTGCAATTTGGATCCATGGGAACTCACCAGCTGGGACTCATGACACCATATTACGGAGGCCATGAACCTTTACTATAAAGAGAATGAGGGCTTGATGACTACTGACATGGTACTATGGGAAGCTTACAAAGCCACCACAAGTGGACAATTAATCTCCCAGGTACAGGGTAAGAAGCTCAAGACACATAAAGAGGTTGAAGACTCAAAAACAGAGCTGGGGAGACTGGTAGCAGAATATTTGGAGGTCCTTGAGCCCTCACTAGTGGGAAAAATTGAGCTGACTAGAGAACAATAGTGAAAATTGGTAAAGGATGAAGAGCAAAAGCAATATTGGCCCCAACAACACCAAATTTATGAATTTGGCAACATGACAGGGAAGATGGTGGATATCTGGCAAACAGGGAAGTGGGTCAAAGGTGGGTGCACAATATTGGCAGGAACACAGGGGAGTTGGTACACAACTCCAAACTGGAAATAGACCCAGAGGGGATGCAAGAGTTCATTAAAGACATCTGTAAGGAAATGCCTCCTTGGCATGGTTGCCCCCTGACTTTTTGCCTTTGCTGATGCTATGTTTACAATTGAAAGTGTGCTGAGGCCTGCTAACCAGGCCCCAGCACCAGTGTTCTTTCCCTAACCTGTACTTTTGTATCCACAATTGGCAGACCCTGGCATCCAGATAAGTCCCTTGTAACTGGTACTTCTAGTACCAAGGGCCCTGATGCCAAGGAAGGTCTCTAAGGGCTGCAGCATGTCTTATGCCACCCTGGAGACCTCTCGCTCAGCACAGACACCCTGCTTGCCAGCTTGTGTGTGCTAGTGAGGACAAAACGAGTAAGTCGACATGGCACTCCCCTCAGGGTGCCATGCCAGCCTCTCACTGCCTATGCAGTATAGGTAAGACACCCCTCTAGCAGGCCTTACAGCCCTAAGGCAGGGTGCACTATACCATAGGTGAGGGTACCAGTGCATGAGCATGGTACCCCTACAGTGTCTAAACAAAACCTTAGACATTGTAAGTGCAGGGTAGCCATAAGAGTATATGGTCTGGGAGTTTGTCAAACACGAACTCCACAGCACCATAATGGCTACACTGAAAACTGGGAAGTTTGGTATCAAACTTCTCAGCACAATAAATGCACACTGATGCCAGTGTACATTTTATTGTAAAATACACCCCAGAGGGCACCTTAGAGGTGCCCCCTGAAACTTAACCGACTATCTGTGTAGGCTGACTAGTTCTAGCAGCCTGCCACAAACCGAGACATGTTGCTGGCCCCATGGGGAGAGTGCCTTTGTCACTCTGAGGCCAGTAACAAAGCCTGCACTGGGTGGAGATGCTAACACCTCCCCCAGGCAGGAATTGTCACACCTGGCGGTGAGCCTCAAAGGCTCACCTCCTTTGTGCCAACCCAGCAGGACACTCCAGCTAGTGGAGTTGCCCGCCCCCTCCGGCCAGGCCCCACTTTTGGCGGCAAGGCCGGAGAAAATAATGAGAAAAACAAGGAGGAGTCACTGGCCAGTCAGGACAGCCCCTAAGGTGTCCTGAGCTGAAGTGACTCTAACTTTTAGAAATCCTCCATCTTGCAGATGGAGGATTCCCCCAATAGGGTTAGGATTGTGACCCCCTCCCCTTGGGAGGAGGCACAAAGAGGGTGTACCCACCCTCAGGGCTAGTAGCCATTGGCTACTAACCCCCCAGACCTAAACACGCCCTTAAATTTAGTATTTAAGGGCTACCCTGAACCCTAGAAAATTAGATTCCTGCAACTACAAGAAGAAGGACTGCCTAGCTGAAAACCCCTGCAGAGGAAGACCAGAAGACGACAACTGCCTTGGCTCCAGAAACTCACCGGCCTGTCTCCTGCCTTCCAAAGATCCTGCTCCAGCGACGCCTTCCAAAGGGACCAGCGACCTCGACATCCTCTGAGGACTGCCCCTGCTTCGAAAAGACAAGAAACTCCCGAGGACAGCGGACCTGCTCCAAGAAAAGCTGCAACTTTGTTTCCAGCAGCTTTAAAGAACCCTGCAAGCTCCCCGCAAGAAGCGTGAGACTTGCAACACTGCACCCGGCGACCCCGACTCGGCTGGTGGCGATCCAATACCTCAGGAGGGACCCCAGGACTACTCTAAGACTGTGAGTACAAAAACCTGTCCCCCCTGAGCCCCCACAGCGCCGCCTGCAGAGGGAATCCCGAGGCTTCCCCTGACCGCGACTCTTTGAATCCTAAGTCCCGACACCTGGGAGAGACCCTGCACCCGCAGCCCCCAGGACCTGAAGGACCGGACTTTCACTGGAGGAGTGACCCCCAGGAGTCCCTCTCCCTTGACCAAGTGGAGGTTTCCCCGAGGAACCCCCCCCTTGCCTGCCTGCAGCGCTGAAGAGATCCCTAGATCTCCCATTGACTTCCATTACAAACCCAACGCTTGTTTCTACACTGCACCCGGCCGCCCCCGCGCTGCTGAGGGTGAAATTTCTGTGTGGGCTTGTGTCCCCCCCGGTGCCCTACAAAACCCCCCTGGTCTGCCCTCCGAAGACGGGGGTACTTACCTGCAAGCAGACCGGAACCGGGGCACCCCCTTCTCTCCATTCTAGCCTATGTGTTTTGGGCACCACTTTGAACTCTGCACCTGACCGGCCCTGAGCTGCTGGTGTGGTGACTTTGGGGTTGCTCTGAACCCCCAACGGTGGGCTACCTTGGACCAAGAACTAAGCCCTGTAAGTGTCTTACTTACCTGGTTAACCTAACAAATACTTACCTCCCCTAGGAACTGTGAAAATTGCACTGTGTCCACTTTTAAAACAGCTATTTGTGAATAACTTGAAAAGTATACATGCAATTTTGATGATTTGAAGTTCCTAAAGTACTTACCTGCAATACCTTTCGAATGAGATATTACATGTAGAATTTGAACCTGTGGTTCTTAAAATAAACTAAGAAAAGATATTTTTCTATATAAAAACCTATTGGCTGGATTTGTCTCTGAGTGTGTGTACCTCATTTATTGTCTATGTGTATGTACAACAAATGCTTAACACTACTCCTTGGATAAGCCTACTGCTCGACCACACTACCACAAAATAGAGCATTAGTATTATCTCTTTTTGCCACTATCTTACCTCTAAGGGGAACCCTTGGACTCTGTGCATGCTATTCCTTACTTTGAAATAGCACATACAGAGCCAACTTCCTACATTGGTGGATCAGCGGTGGGGTACAAGACTTTGCATTTGCTGGACTACTCAGCCAATACCTGATCACACGACAAATTCCAAAATTGTCATTAGAAATTGATTTTTTGCAATTTGAAATTTTTCAAAATTCTTAAAAGTCCTGCTAGGGCCTTGTGTGTTAAGTCCCTGTTTAGCATTGTCTTTTAGAGTTTAAAAGTTTGTTAAAGGTTTGAAATTAGATTCTAGAAACAGTTTTAGATTCTTTAAAAAGTCTTCCAACTTTTAGCAAAATAATGTCTGATACAGAGATGAATGTGGTGGAACTCGACACCACACCTTACCTCCATCTTAAGATGAGGGAGCTAAGGTCTCTCTGTAATATCAAAAAAATAATCATTGGCTCCAGACCTACCAAAATTCAGCTCCAGGAGCTGTTGGCAGAGTTTGAAAAAGCCAACCCCTCTGATGATGACATCACAGAGGAAGAAATTAGTGACTTGGAGGCCAATGTCCCTCCTCCAGTCCTAAATAGGGAGAACAGGACCCCTCAAGTCCTGTCTCCAACTGTGTTAGTCAGAAATAGTGAGTCCCTCACAGGAGGGTCCCACATTTCTGAAATCACTGAGGATGCTCTCAGTGAAGATGACCTCCTGTTAGCCAGGATGGCCAAAAGATTGGCTTTAGAGAGACAGCTCCTAGCCATAGAAAGGGAAAGACAAGAGATGGGCCTAGGACCCATCAATGGTGGCAGCAATATAAATAGGGTCAGAGATTCTCCTGACATGTTAAAAATCCCCAAAGGGATTGTGACAAAATTTGAAGATGGTGATGACATCACCAAGTGGTTCACAGCTTTTGAGAGGGCTTGTGTAACCAGAAAAGTGAACAGATCTCACTGGGGTGCTCTCCTTTGGGAAATGTTCACTGGAAAGTGTAGGGATAGACTCCTCACACTCTCTGGAAAAGATGCAGAATCTTATGACCTCATGAAGGGTACCCTGATTGAGGGCTTTGGATTCTCCACTGAGGAGTACAGGATTAGGTTCAGGGGGGCTCAAAAATCCTCGAGCCAGACCTGGGTTGACTTTGTTGACTACTCAGTGAAAACACTAGATGGTTGGATTCAAGGCAGTGGTGTAAGTAATTATGATGGGCTGTACAATTTATTTGTGAAAGAACACCTGTTAAGTAATTGTTTCAATGATAAACTGCATCAGCATCTGGTAGACCTAGGACCAATTTCTCCCCAAGAATTGGGAAAGAAGGCGGACCATTGGGTCAAGACAAGGGTGTCCAAGACTTCAACAGGGGGTGACCAAAAGAAAGGGGTCACAAAGACTCCCCAGGGGAAGGGTGATGAGACAGCCAAAGCTAAAAATAGTAAAGAGTCTTCTACAGGCCCCCAAAAACCTGCACAGGAGGGTGGGCCCAGAGCCTCTTCACAAAACAATGGGTACAAGGGTAAAAACTTTGATCCCAAAAAGGCCTGGTGTCATAGCTGTAAACAGCATGGACACCAAACTGGAGACAAGGCCTGTCCCAAGAAAGGTTCCACTCCAAACTCCCATCCAGGTAACACTGGTATGGCTAGTCTCCAAGTGGGATCAACAGTGTGCCCAGAGCAAATCAGGGTCCACACTGAAGCTATTCTAGTTTCTGAGGGTGGGGTGGATTTAGCCACACTAGCTGTCTGGCCGCCTAACATGCAAAAATACAGACAGCAACTCTTAATTAATGGGACTAGAATAGAGGGCCTGAGGGATACAGGTGCCAGTGTCACCATGGTGACAGAGAAACTGGTTTCCCCTGGCCAATACCTGACTGGAAAAACTTACACAGTCACCAACGCTGACAATCAGAGAAAAGTACATCCCATGGCAATGGTTACTTTAGAATGGGGAGGGGTCAATGGCCTGAAACAGGTGGTGGTCTCCTCAAATATCCCAGTGGACTGTCTGCTTGGAAATGACCTGGAGTCCTCAGCATGGGCTGAGGTAGAACTAAAAACCCATGCAGCAATGCTGGGTATCCCTGAACTGGTGTGTGTGAAAACAAGAGCACAATGCAAGGCACAGGGTGAACAAGTAGAGCTGGAGTCTGGAAGAATGGCCCAGCCTACCAAGAGAACAGGAAAGTCAGTTGGGAAACCAACTACAACACAGCAAAAGAAAGGGAACCTCTCTTCTCAGGAAGAAGTTCTGCCCTCTGAGGGAACTGAGCCTTTGGAGCTTGAACCTTATCAGGTTGAGCTCTTAGGCCCAGGTGGACCCTCAAGGGAGGAGCTGTGTAAGGGACAAGAAACCTGTCCCTCTCTTGAAGGCCTTAGGCAGCAAGCTGCTGAAGAGTCCAAAGGCAAGAAAAATGGAACGCATAGGGTCTATTGGGAAGATGGACTCCTGTACACTGAGGCCAGAGACCCCAAACCTGGTGCCACTAGGAGAGTGGTAGTGCCTCAGCTGTTCAGGAAGTTCATCCTAACATTGGCCCATGACATTCCCCTTGCTGGACATCTGGGACAAACCAAGACATGGGAGAGGTTAGTCAACCACTTCTACTGGCCCAATATGTCCAACATGGTTAAGGAGTTTTGCCTCTCCTGCCCCACCTGTCAAGCCAGTGGTAAGACAGGTGGACATCCAAAGGCCCCCCTCATTCCACTTCCAGTGGTGGGGGTTCCCTTTGAAAGAGTGGGTGTGGACATAGTTGGTCCACTAGAACCTCCCACAGCCTCAGGAAATATGTATATCCTGGTAGTAGTGGATCATGCTACCAGGTATCCTGAAGCTATTCCCCTTAGGTCGACTACTGCCCCTGCAGTAGCCAAGGCCCTCATTGGTATCTTTACCAGAGTGGGTTTCCCTAAGGAGGTGGTGTCTGACAGAGGTACCAACTTCATGTCAGCATACCTAAAACACATGTGGAATGAGTGTGGAGTGACTTATAAATTCACTACACCATACCATCCACAAACTAATGGCTTGGTTGAGAGATTCAACAAGACACTAAAAGGCATGATCATGGGGCTCCCAGAAAAACTCAAAAGGAGATGGGATGTCCTCTTGCCATGTCTGCTTTTCGCTTACAGAGAGGTGCCACAGAAGGGAGTAGGATTCTCACCCTTTGAACTTCTGTTTGGTCATCCTGTAAGGGGACCACTTGCCCTTGTTAAAGAAGGCTGGGAGAGACCTCTCCATGAGCCTAAACAGGACATAGTGGACTATGTACTTGGCCTTCGCTCTAGAATGGCAGAGTACATGGAAAAGGCAACCAAAAACCTTGAGGCCAGCCAACAGCTCCAGAAGTTTTGGTATGACCAAAAGGCTGCACTGGTTGAGTTCCAACCAGGGCAGAAAGTCTGGGTTCTGGAGCCTGTGGCTCCCAGGGCACTCCAGGACAAATGGAGTGGCCCTTACCCAGTACTAGAAAGGAAGAGTCAGGTCACCTACCTGGTGGACCTGGGCACAAGCAGGAGCCCCAAGAGGGTGATCCATATGAACCGCCTTAAGCTCTTCCATGACAGGGCTGATGTCAATCTGTTGATGGTAACAGATGAGGATCAGGAGGCAGAGAGTGAACCTCTCCCTGATCTTCTATCATCAGACCCAAAAGATGGCACAGTAGATGGAGTGATCTACTCAGACACCCTCTCTGGCCAACAGCAAGCTGATTGTAGGAGAGTCCTACAACAGTTTCCTGAACTCTTCTCCTTAACCCCTGGTCAGACACACCTGTGTACCCATGATGTGGACACAGGAGACAGCATGCCTGTCAAGAACAAAATCTTTAGACGTCTGACCATGTTAAGGAAAGCATCAAGGTGGAAGTCCACAAGATGCTGGAATTGGGAGTAATTGAGCGCTCTGACAGCCCCTGGGCTAGCCCAGTGGTCTTAGTCCCCAAACCTCACACCAAAGATGGAAAGAAAGAGATGAGGTTTTGTGTGGACTACAGAGGGCTCAATTCTGTCACCAAGACAGATGCTCATCCAATTCCAAGAGCTGATGAGCTCATAGACAAATTAGGTGCTGCCAAATTCTTAAGTACCTTTGACTTGACAGCAGGGTACTGGCAAATAAAAATGGCACCTGGAGCAAAAGAGAAAACAGCATTCTCCACACCTGATGGGCATTATCAGTTTACTGTTATGCCCTTTGGTTTAAAGAATGCCCCTGCCACCTTCCAAAGGTTGGTGAATCAAGTCCTTGCTGGCTTGGAGTCCTTTAGCACAGCTTATCTTGATGATATTGCTGTCTTTAGCTCCACCTGGCAGGATCACCTGGTCCACCTGAAGAAGGTTTTGAAGGCTCTGCAATCTGCAGGCCTCTCTATCAAGGCATCCAAATGCCAGATAGGGCAGGGAACTGTGGTTTACTTGGGACACCTTGTAGGTGGAGGCCAAGTTCAGCCACTCCAACCCAAGATCCAGACTATTCTGGACTGGGCAGCTCCAAAAACCCAGACTCAAGTCAGGGCATTCCTTGGCTTGACTGGGTATTACAGGAGGTTTGTGAAGGGATATGGATCCATTGTGACAGCCCTCACTGAACTCACCTCCAAGAAAATGCCCAAGAAAGTGAACTGGACTGTGGAATGCCAACAGGCCTTTGACACCCTGAAACAAGCAATGTGCTCAGCACCAGTTCTAAAAGCTCCAGATTATTCTAAGCAGTTCATTGTGCAGACTGATGCCTCTGAACATGGGATAGGGGCAGTTTTGTCCCAAACAAATGATGATGGCCTTGACCAGCCTGTTGCTTTCATTAGCAGGAGGTTACTCCCCAGGGAGCAGCGTTGGAGTGCCATTGAGAGGGAGGCCTTTGCTGTGGTTTGGTCCCTGAAGAAGCTGAGACCATACCTCTTTGGGACTCACTTCCTAGTTCAAACTGACCACAGACCTCTCAAATGGCTGATGCAAATGAAAGGTGAAAATCCTAAACTGTTGAGGTGGTCCATCTCCCTACAGGGAATGGACTTTATCGTGGAACACAGACCTGGGACTGCCCATGCCAATGCAGATGGCCTTTCCAGGTTCTTCCACTTAGAAAATGAAGACTCTCTTGGGAAAGGTTAGTCTCATCCTCTTTCGTTTGGGGGGGGGTTGTGTAAGGAAATGCCTCCTTGGCATGGTTGCCCCCTGACTTTTTGCCTTTGCTGATGCTATGTTTACAATTGAAAGTGTGCTGAGGCCTGCTAACCAGGTCCCAGCACCAGTGTTCTTTCCCTAACCTGTACTTTTGTATCCACAATTGGCAGACCCTGGCATCCAGATAAGTCCCTTGTAACTGGTACTTCTAGTACCAAGGGCCCTGATGCCAAGGAAGGTCTCTAAGGGCTGCAGCATGTCTTATGCCACCCTGGAGACCTCTCGCTCAGCACAGACACCCTGCTTGCCAGCTTGTGTGTGCTAGTGAGGACAAAACGAGTAAGTCGACATGGCACTCCCCTCAGGGTGCCATGCCAGCCTCTCACTGCCTATGCAGTATAGGTAAGACACCCCTCTAGCAGGCCTTACAGCCCTAAGGCAGGGTGCACTATACCATAGGTGAGGGTACCAGTGCATGAGCATGGTACCCCTACAGTGTCTAAACAAAACCTTAGACTTTGTAAGTGCAGGGTAGCCATAAGAGTATATGGTCTGGGAGTTTGTCAAACACGAACTCCACAGCACCATAATGGCTACACTGAAAACTGGGAAGTTTGGTATCAAACTTCTCAGCACAATAAATGCACACTGATGCCAGTGTACATTTTATTGTAAAATACACCCCAGAGGGCACCTTAGAGGTGCCCCCTGAAACTTAACCGACTATCTGTGTAGGCTGACTAGTTCTAGCAGCCTGCCACAAACCGAGACATGTTGCTGGCCCCATGGGGAGAGTGCCTTTGTCACTCTGAGGCCAGTAACAAAGCCTGCACTGGGTGGAGATGCTAACACCTCCCCCAGGCAGGAATTGTCACACCTGGCGGTGAGCCTCAAAGGCTCACCTCCTTTGTGCCAACCCAGCAGGACACTCCAGCTAGTGGAGTTGCCCGCCCCCTCCGGCCAGGCCCCACTTTTGGCGGCAAGGCCGGAGAAAATAATGAGAAAAACAAGGAGGAGTCACTGGCCAGTCAGGACAGCCCCTAAGGTGTCCTGAGCTGAAGTGACTCTAACTTTTAGAAATCCTCCATCTTGCAGATGGAGGATTCCCCCAATAGGGTTAGGATTGTGACCCCCTCCCCTTGGGAGGAGGCACAAAGAGGGTGTACCCACCCTCAGGGCTAGTAGCCATTGGCTACTAACCCCCCAGACCTAAACACGCCCTTAAATTTAGTATTTAAGGGCTACCCTGAACCCTAGAAAATTAGATTCCTGCAACTACAAGAAGAAGGACTGCCTAGCTGAAAACCCCTGCAGAGGAAGACCAGAAGACGACAACTGCCTTGGCTCCAGAAACTCACCGGCCTGTCTCCTGCCTTCCAAAGATCCTGCTCCAGCGACGCCTTCCAAAGGGACCAGCGACCTCGACATCCTCTGAGGACTGCCCCTGCTTCGAAAAGACAAGAAACTCCCGAGGACAGCGGACCTGCTCCAAGAAAAGCTGCAACTTTGTTTCCAGCAGCTTTAAAGAACCCTGCAAGCTCCCCGCAAGAAGCGTGAGACTTGCAACACTGCACCCGGCGACCCCGACTCGGCTGGTGGCGATCCAATACCTCAGGAGGGACCCCAGGACTACTCTAAGACTGTGAGTACAAAAACCTGTCCCCCCTGAGCCCCCACAGCGCCGCCTGCAGAGGGAATCCCGAGGCTTCCCCTGACCGCGACTCTTTGAATCCTAAGTCCCGACACCTGGGAGAGACCCTGCACCCGCAGCCCCCAGGACCTGAAGGACCGGACTTTCACTGGAGGAGTGACCCCCAGGAGTCCCTCTCCCTTGAACAAGTGGAGGTTTCCCCGAGGAACCCCCCCCTTGCCTGCCTGCAGCGCTGAAGAGATCCCTAGATCTCCCATTGACTTCCATTACAAACCCGACGCTTGTTTCTACACTGCACCCGGCCGCCCCCGCGCTGCTGAGGGTGAAATTTCTGTGTGGGCTTGTGTCCCCCCCGGTGCCCTACAAAACCCCCCTGGTCTGCCCTCCGAAGACGCGGGTACTTACCTGCAAGCAGACCGGAACCGGGGCACCCCCTTCTCTCCATTCTAGCCTATGTGTTTTGGGCTCCACTTTGAACTCTGCACCTGACCGGCCCTGAGCTGCTGGTGTGTTGACTTTGGGGTTGCTCTGAACCCCCAACGGTGGGCTACCTTGGACCAAGAACTAAGCCCTGTAAGTGTCTTACTTACCTGGTTAATCTAACAAATACTTACCTCCCCTAGGAACTGTGAAAATTGCACTAAGTGTCCACTTTTAAAACAGCTATTTGTGAATAACTTGAAAAGTATACATGCAATTTTGATGATTTGAAGTTCCTAAAGTACTTACCTGCAATACCTTTCGAATGAGATATTACATGTAGAATTTGAACCTGTGGTTCTTAAAATAAACTAAGAAAAGATATTTTTCTATATAAAAACCTATTGGCTGGATTTGTCTCTGAGTGTGTGTACCTCATTTATTGTCTATGTGTATGTACAACAAATGCTTAACACTACTCCTTGGATAAGCCTACTGCTCGACCACACTACCACAAAATAGAGCATTAGTATTATCTCTTTTTGCCACTATCTTACCTCTAAGGGGAACCCTTGGACTCTGTGCATGCTATTCCTTACTTTGAAATAGCACATACAGAGCCAACTTCCTACAACATCCATATCCCATGTCTTGATTGGGAGAAGAATACGCAATGAAAGCAGGAGATAGAGGAAAGGTAGTTGGTAGAGGCAATCATGCAAATGAGGAGTAGCAAGACCCAGGGACTGAATGGGTTTGCCAAAGGAGTGGGATGTCTCCCCGATGATCTCAGGACAGTGAAAATTGTGGTCACCCACGAATGTGGTAAACTAAGGGTTGACTGCTCATCAGATAGGCTGAGCTCCCTGCTTAATACAGAGTTTGAGGTATTGGCCAAGCAACTGGCAAATCGCCGGAGCACAGTCATCCACAGATTGGTCAGCCAAGACCAGTACTGGTTTGTGCCTCAAAGAACCACACAACATAACATAAAAATACTCTTTGGATGCCTGGAGAGTTGTCAAGTGATCCAGTAACTGGCTATTTTGCACTCGCCTGATGATGGAAAGGCATTTAACTAGCTGGAAAGGCACTGAGTTTCTGGCTTGGGTGCAGCTATCTAATACTGATCCAATAACCAACGTTAAGGTTAATGCCATTGGCTCTGGAGGCTTTATACTGGGGTGGGGAACTAGACAGGGGTACCTACTATTCCCACTCATATTCGCGGTCACCCTTGAGCTGATGGTTAAGTGGGTGAGGAGAGATGCACTGATAAGGATCAACAGGACCCCCACATGGAGGGATATAATGCGGATGACATTCTCATTTATTTGATGGATCTGGATGGTTCCCTCCATAGGATGCTGAAGGTCCTCACCATAGTTGGGAAAACATGGGCATTCATATTATTTCATGAAAATTGGTGATATACGCAATAACCCTCTTCGAGGGACCAGAGGGAGGCGAGATCCCGGTGCTGCAAACCCCTGAGGGATTCCGATATTTAGGCACATATGTAACCATTAACCCACAAAAGTCCATTGACACAACTTGGGAAGGGTACGTGAGAAATTCAAGAAAGATGTAGTCCACAGGAGAAAACCTCCTACAACTCTATTAAGCAGGGCAGAACCATGCAAAATGATCACACACCAGAAATTCCTCTACTTAATCCAAAACACTTACACAACCTTCTGGATGGCTTCTTCAAGGCAGAGTAGTCTACCTCACCTATGCCCCTATGAGATGGTAGGTCATCGATGATCCTGAACTGAGGACCCTCTGGGGAGGAATTGCTTTCCCAAATCTAAAATATGACTACTGGGTGACCCAGCTGCTGGTGACAAACGAATGGCCCTTTGCATCTTAAATGGAGATGGTGATGATGGCAAACAGAAGGTGATGGGCAATGTGAGCTACCTTGGCCTACTCTACTGTATCGATGGGGAGATACCCAAGGACTCCTGACTCCAGCTGCCAAGATCCTCAAGGTGTGGAGAGCAGCAATGAGAGCAATGGGATGAGGGTCGAGGTTGACGCTAGATACTCTATTATGGAGGCCGATAGAACTGCTAAGATGCAGGGCCTGAAAGAGTACCACCAGTGGGCCACGATAGGCTGACCAAGGTTGGGGAGATGTGATGGAAAGATGTTGGGATAGTACCATTTGCAAAACCGCAGACAAGGTATGAAGTGGTCAATGAGCAATTCCTGAGGTACCCACAAGTAAAACAGACACTGAAATTCTACACAGATTTATTGGCGAATGTGGCAGAAGAGACTCTATTGGAGGTTCCGTCCTTGGCATTGTCCTTACACAAACATGCGATCTTACTAATATGCTGAACACTTGTGACATATTGTGAACTCCCCCAGACAAATTGAAAACTAAGTGGGAACTAGACATGGGAACCTTGGACCTTGCATGATGCAGAATGTTTGGATACCTATCACTACCCGAGGGATATTGCAATCAAAATGGGGTTTTGTCTGGTACAACTGGATACTGAATTGGGCCAACTTGGTCAATAACATGAAATAATGCATGCAGGCGAAAGCCACAGTATACAAGGTGAGTGGGTGCCCTCTTGACAAGATATGGTCCAAATAGATATAAAAGATGGCGATTTGGGAACCTGAGGCAGGGGAGAGGAAATGATGAGGTTTTGGAGGAACGTATGAAAAAAACAAGAATACCACAGGGATATAACATAATGAAGACCACATAGCTGGGAGGGACCCTCAGAGAGCTTGAATGTGATGACAGTATGTGGTTGCAGGCTAATCCTTGTCAGTGTGGAAATATGCTGTACCTGATGCTGTCACATGTGATGTCCCCTGTTGGTGGTCCTCCCTGTAAGAGCCACAAGGACATCAGGAGCTAAAGGGACCCCTCATCCCAGGAGCTGCATTGAAACTATAAGCAGGAGATGGAGCCTTTTATTGCAGGCGATCCAATAACTGTAGAGAGGCTGATATCTGAAGTGGTGCTACGGGAGAGGACAGGATCCAAAAGCTGGAGGGAAGACAGAAGATGTGGATACTTAACTGAAGAGCTGCAGGAACATCTGGAGCTTCAGTAGTAGACTAACCATGACCTTCTGTGTTAGCCAAGCACTAAAATCTAAAAGGATGCCAGTACCTCATCTCCAGTACATCATGTAGTTTATCAGTCTGAAAGGGCTAGATAGAAGGGCAGGGGTTGATAAGCTGCAGGACATACCAGAACTAAAAGGGGAGCCAGGAACGGCGGAGGTAGAGTCACAAGGAGTTTAAGTGCAGCCAACAGCTGGAGAGGGAGACATGAGCGGCATTCTGACAAGGATGCCCATTTATTCTGCTCATATCAATAGGAAGCTGTAGCTTACTGTAGACCATTCAAAAATAGGTTATTTCGACATATTAAAAATGCAATAAAAGTTTATTAATTGCATGTGGCAGATCTTGTTACCTAAGCAACTGGAAAACGTTTGTATCAATTTACTGCTGAGATATTTCTATATATCTTTTCACATCTACATATATATCTATAATAATATAGACCAGACCAGACCCTGCGGCCAACCCCGTATAACCACCCAGCTGCACGCATGCCTTTGGCAGTGTGCAGCAGGGTTTGGCTGCAAAGCCTGTCTCTCTGGGTGTGAGAATAGGTGTGAGACGATGTTCTGGGTGTTAGAGTTGGTGTGAGAGTGTCTGTCTGGGTTTGTGAGTGGGTGTGTGATGGTCTATGCGGGTGTGAGAGTGAGTGTGATAGTGTCCATCAGGATGTGAGAATAGGTGTCAGAGGGTGTCTCTGGGTACAAGAGTGGGTGTGAGAGTCTCTGTGAGTGCGTGTGTGAGTGTCTGTATGTCTCTGAGTGGGTGTGTGAATCTGACTCTGTGGGTCTAAGAGTGTGTGGATAAATGTCTCAGTGGGTCTGTGAGTGGAAGTGTGAGTCTCTGAGTGGGTCTGGAGTGAGTGTGTGAGTCTCTGAGTGGGTCTGTGAGTGGGTGCATGAGTCTCTGAGTGGGTCAGTGAGTGGGTGTCTGAGTGTCTGAGTAGTTCTGTGAGTGGGTACATGAGTCTCTGAGTGTGTCTGTGAGTGAGTGTGTGAGTTTCTGACGGGTCTGTGAGTGGATGCATGATTGTCTGATTGGATGTGTAAGTCTCTGAGTAGATCTCTAAGTGAGTGTGTTAGTCCCTGAGTGGATCTGTGAGTGGGTGTGGGAGTCTCTAAGTGTGTCTGTGAGTGGGTGTGTGAGAGGCCGAGTGGGGTTGTGAGTGGGTGCATGAGGGTCTGAGTGGGTCTGTGAGTGGGTGTATGACTCTCTGAGTGGGTCTTTGAGTGGGTGCATGAGTGTCTGAGTACTTCTATGAGTGAATGATTTAGTGTATGAATTAATCTGCGAATGTTTTATTTTAATTTTTTTGCTGATATTTGTGAATTTGTTGTGACTTTACACAAGTGGCTGCACTGAGTGTCACAGCGTATTCACGAAAATCGCCCATCATGAAAAAAAAAAAATTATAAGGTCATAATTTCACCCTCAAAGACCCCTATATCACAGTCCTGTGGTCATGGTACCTCCACCCTAACCCTTACGCCACTTTTAATTTTATTTTTCAGTCCCCGGGACCGTGTCCCGTTACTAAAATGGTAGCTGCAACTTTCTGGTCAAGTTGCGGGCAGCCTATCACAGCCTTCCTGTTGGTGTGAGCATTCGCGAATAAGACGTGATCGTCAGAAAAATGTTGCAATGGATCCCAAGCCCTAGATATAAAAATGTATTTCCCTTTTAATATCTCAAAAACTACTGAACAGATTTACACAAAATCACAAAAAGCGTAATCTGTGTACCGACAGCTACCTTTCTGCCAAATTTGGTGGAATTCTGTCTAGCGGTTCAGGCAATACTCCTGTTCAAAACTCCTATAGGAATTAACATTGGAAACACACGTTCTTTGAACTCCTCCCCTTTTTCTGTGCCATCGCTTGATGGATCACCGACAAAACTTTCAGGGTGCAACAAGAATCACTGCCACACTTTTTTGGAAAATTTTGTGAAGTTTCGTCAAACGGTGCCAAAGCTATAGGCAATTCAAAAAAACATGTTCCTAACTATAACTACCTTCTGGTGACCGGCAGCAGATAATATCTATATCTTCATATATCTATATAAAATCCATATAATATAATATATATTACGTACTGGCGGGCACCAGTAGGTAGTAATAGTTAGGACCTAGTTTCTATAGGAAAAACACTTTTCATTTGGCCAATAACTTTGGCGTTGTTTGCCGAATCTTCATGAAATTTTCAAATGATTATGACAGTCAATTCAGCTGCTGCCTTGAAAGTTTCAGGGTGATCTGTCAAGCGGGGGCCCAGAACAAGGGGGGTCCCAAAATGCATTATCCCTGTCCATTTTTCCCATAGGGATTTTGAACACGACTGCAGCCCGAACCGCTGGACGGAATTACTCCAAATTTTGCAGAAAGCTAGCTCTTTGTCCAGAAAGCGTGCCTTTTGGTGCAAATCAGTTCAGTAGTTTTTGAGATATTAAAGGAAAAAGAAATATAGATATATAGGGATGCGGATATTCTGCGGCTCCAGCAATCCACATGCTGATATCTGATGGTCTGCCAACACTTCAACCAGGAAATGTTGGCAGCCATTTTGGGACCTGGGCGCATGAAGGCTGTAATAAAACAAGGAGGGGGCACACGGGGACCCCCTTCCATGGCTCTTTCAAGCCGCGGGGGACCACCACTTTCCTGGGGCTTTATTATAATATTGGATACGGGCTGCGCAGACCCCCCCTCCATTGGGCTTGTATAAGCCCAGGGTCCACCACTTCCCAGGGCTTTTTAAAACAATTTACGGGGCCGCACAGAGCCACCTCCTCTGGCTTTTCAATGCCACAGGGACCACCATTTCCTGGGGCTAAACATGCACTTTTGCAGGGGGGCTGTGGGGACCGCCCAGGCCCTGGGGATCACCACCTTTGCAGGGCCAAACATGACATGGACTGCCCCCCCCTCCTGGGCCATGTATGGCCCCAGAAACTACCACCTCCCCGGGGAGGGTAAGTGCCCCCCTCCTGGAGTCTTTAGTGGCCCTTTGGACCACCACCCCCCAGGGCTGGTTCCTGCTATCTCCTGAGGTGCCCATCCTCGGGAGATAGCTGTTTGCTTTTGCTTTTCAGGAGCTGTGACAGCTCCCACCAAGCAAAAACAAATGAACTCCGCTCCCAGCAAGCAGGAGCTGTCACACTGCTCCCTTCTTGCTGGTAGTGGAGTTTTCATCTGTTCCCCTGCCCGCTGTCATGTAGGTAGGGAAACAAGTGAAAGATTGTTCCCTCACACAGGGAGCTACATATTTAGCAGTTCCTTGCGTGTGGGAGCAGTGCCGGCTCCAGCAGGAGGCAGGGATCCAGCTGGGACCACTGGGGCATTGAGGCTCCTCCCTTGGTCCCTATTATGGTAAAGTGGGTGCCCTGAGTGGGGTCAGGGCACCCAGCAGGATGTGGCTGTGCCCCAGGTACCAGTTTAAATTAGGTATTTGGCCCCAGAGAGGTGATGGTCCCCAGGATTTTGGAGGACTCTGATGCCCCCTCACTAGTCTTTATTTTGCCCCCGGTAGGTGGTGGTCCCTAGGGCATATTTAAGCCCTAGAAGGGGGGTCTGCATGACCCTTCCTTTATTGAATAAACACCTGGGGAGGTGGTGGTATCTGGGGCTCACTGAGTTCAATGGAGCAGGGTCTGCGCTACCCCTATCCCACTTTTAAATCCCCAGGGAGGTGATGGTACCAGGGGCAAAAAGAAGCCCTTAGAGGGGGGCCCCATGTACCCCCTCAAGCAATTTTACAATTACCCTGATACCCCTTGGATCTGGTCCACCCGGGGGCTTTTTTGATTACAAGTGAGGGGACTGCACTTGTTTTTCCTTAAAATGTTTGTCACAGATTCACAAATCTGCCACAATTTCACTGCAAACATTTTTTCTTTTTGCCCTAACGGATTCCCAGGAGGACCCCAGCACCAAGGCTAGGGGGCTTGGGATATTCCTACCCTGACCCCTTTTCTTTTGTTTCCCAAAGCTGTGTGTGGTGTGGGGGTGACTGCTTAGTAGGATTTTGGCAGCTGGGCCTGGCCAAAAGCTGTGCAGGGTTGAGTGCTTGGTCGCAGGGCCAAAGGCTGTGTTTGGTTGTAGTAGGATTAACATAAAGTAATTAATGTTTAAAAAAATAGAAATTCACTGAAAAACAAAGGCTAAAGGGACGTTACAGTTAGGCAATAGATTTTTTAAAAACGTAGAAATTAACTTACAAAACCAAAAGTTTCTGTGCACAAAACCATAGAAATTCACCAGTTATATTTATCTCAGTAACCATAACTTGTGCACTGAGGTAACTATAATGTGTGTCCACACCATGCACTGCTAATTACCTCACATATTACATCACTAATGGCATTTTTGATAACATAATTGTTAATATCAATGTAACATTTGCAGTAAAATTATTGAGGCAAAAACTGCATGGTGTGGGGATACTGAAGAAGAGCCTTTCCCGTGCAGGTGGAGTGCCAGATCTAATGGGAAATTGAAAAGGTTCTTGTTGTAATATGGGATTTGGATTTTCTGGATACAGGAGAGTTAAAATGTTTAGATTTGATCTGAAAAAAATGTTTCAGCGCCTTTTCTTTTTTATTTCCTTGCAGTGTGCATCAACCTCTTGAGAAATTAAATGCTGGAATTTGATTGTAACCTGATATTGCAGAGCAAAACTACACTTTGTCTGGAAACGCCACACTTCATGAAGACATCTAGTCTGCATTCTCTAGAGATACTCCAAAACATGAACCAGTATCACACTTTACATGAGACTGGCCCAAACTTCTCTGGCTTAAAAAATGACATGAGCCACATTCACTGAGTGTGAAAATCCCCCTCATGAAAATGGTTGGTATTACTGAATTCTAGAAAGCTTTCAAGCACTGGAAATGTAGCAATCAAGTGAATGTAATAGACTGCAACAAAACAACTGACTACTTTCAAAAGTGGTTAGTTGAATACATGAAATGGATAATTGTTTTTTTCACTTGAAACTTATTTACACATCCTCATCCTTACATCATAGCTACTGCCAACAGATGAGTAGCTACATTTTTCACCCACTTCATAAAGCCTGAAAATAAATAAATCTACTGAAAGGTACTTACACCTTACTGAAAAGTTTATGAATAAGTGCAAAAATATCGCTGTGCCACTCTAGACAGGGACAAATATTATGCAAGTCAGGCTTTATTATGCTCCAATAGGAACAGGAAGTGTGAACTGCCAGAGCACACATCTTCTTTGAAGTAGTCTTCGGTCCCTTGCATTCCTATCTAGGGGAGACTTGGCCTGGAAGTTTAAGTGGTACTGTTTCTTTTGGAGCAGGAAAAATATGATCTGCATATATCTGGTTCCTCTCTGGAGTGAGCTAGATGGCAAACAAAGAAAATAGACTTGTTGCAGCCTGATTGTCAGTGACCAAGACTTTAGCAAGCATTATACAAACAATGCTTGTATTTCATTGGAACACCCTAAGCATGATATGTTTGCCAACATGTGGCTGCCATTCTCACTGTGCAACAGTACTCAAGCTAGGCCTCTCTGATGAGGCCCAGTGAAGTCAAAAACAGTCTGGGGTTCTTGTGTTCTCAACTAGAGAGGTCATGACCAGGCAGTCTGAACTGGAGTATTCTGATTAGAGAGTTCTGATTAGAGCATGCCAAAGCCTGATTTGCATATTTTCGGTCCCTCTCTGAAGTGGCCTCGTGGGCAATAAAAAGTTAAACTAGAATACAACCGATTAGCAGTTGCTGAGGCTGTATCAAGAATTCAACCAATCAGCTTTGTGTTTCAGGAACACAATATATTCTACACATTAATAGATTATTTAGTCATTTTTTCATGTATTCCATGTTTCATCACAATGTCTATATTTAGAAATATTCCGGGTCAGTAACAATTTATATTAGATACATTTGTAGATACATTTAGAATATGGATATTGTGGTAAAACTGTGGGTAGTTTAATAATTTGTTTTCAATTCTGTAAAAGCAAGAGGAAAAAGCAGTGAAACGATCTAGATGACAGTTTTTGAAAAATAAGACACATGTGACATGAAAAGATGATCTAGAGATCTCTAAAGAAATATCAGGTGAAACTCTGCATTGCCTGTTTGATGGATTTATTTCGCCTATATAGAAAGTAAGCAGTTATAACGTTAATATTCTGTACTGTACATTTAGGGTGTATGGTGCTTCACAGAGTGCACTACATATTTTCTATCTTACCAAATCACTGGGGAATGAATGTGTTCAGGATATTTTCTTCAGGCTCTCTAAGGGTATTGTGATTTAAGATTAACATTTTCAATCTATCGCTACGATGTATACTTCCTACTACTATCCAGATTCTTAATGGAGATTGTTACTGCACACGTGTTGTGCTTTACTCTACTTGGCACTTCTGTATCAAGCAATCAGGTCTGCACAATATGAAAAACCTAAAATAAACGAATACCTGGGATGGATCTGCTAAGAATACTGTATCTGTTTATAGTTAACAGCTGACCATTAAGATATATCACGTCTTATAAATATTGTCAACCTCTGTCTTTGCTGTTGTATAATGTGCTGAGGTAAAACCTATGAAAATGTTGAATGTAATAGTACTCTTATCCCCGATTGAAGTATAGTATTGTTGTAGAGGTCAACACTTCAAACTTATTTTAATGTTTCTTTGTCTTATGGGCATGTTGCTGCCTGCGGAAGATGTTTGGGTAACTCATCTATAGCGACATGGAACTGGTGTGCGAAATATACTCCAAATGCATATACATTTCTGCTTCTTTTAATGTATTGGCTGCCCATTGTGATTTGTTAGCGCGCAAAATTCTGAGATGTGTTTGTTGTCACTTAGCACACTCCCAGGAAAATAATGCATCCCACTACTAAAATCTGCCTTAGGGGCGCTGGAGGATTTGGACCACCATGGATTATTAATGCTAAATTGTCAATACAGTGATTTAAAAAAAAAACAAAGAGTGTCTAAGCCTCACCGCCAATCAATGATCGGTTTATCCTTTAAAATACTCTGCTTGACCAACCACAAAGTGGGGATGTGCCTGAAACCTGAGGAGGAAAGGAATATTCCCTGTCTCATGAAGCAATGAAGAATTCCTCTCTGTCATTGAGCCCTGCCCAGCAACAGCTTTCAAGTTCCTCCTACCGAAGATGTTTAACATTCAGAACTGTATTTAAGCCCAAAGGTAAAAACTTTCATCTGGTCCAACCACTCGACGTTACCTAACATTGTTGTTGTCGAGTCAACCACAGAAAGGGCATATTTCCAGTGAATCTCAATGAAATCATTTTGGAGGGAATGCCTCAACCAGAATTACTGATACTGTGGGAATAAAGGTGAATACTTTTCATTCTAGTAATGTTTCTAAGTGAATTATATTAAACAGTGTCCAAGAA
This sequence comes from Pleurodeles waltl, assembly GCF_031143425.1. Taxonomy (NCBI): domain Eukaryota; kingdom Metazoa; phylum Chordata; class Amphibia; order Caudata; family Salamandridae; genus Pleurodeles; species Pleurodeles waltl. The sequence continues at coordinate 921,197,187 of NC_090440.1, forward strand.
TGTATATAAAAACAAAAGATGATGGACAGAATGCAGAACAAATCAAAACATTCACCCCCAGTCACAGATCTGGGTATAATCTATCAGTTTTTTTGCTTGCCATTCCATTCCAGTTTGGACCCCGCCATATCCAAATCAGTCTGACCCTGTTCCCCATGGGAACAGTCCAGCCTGAATTGCCAGGCCAGCTCCTCCCTAAACCAGAAACAAACACCCTGGGACCAGTTTCAGGGTATCACCGTTCATCAGCCAAGCTAGCTTGAATCTGGTGGCATAGCAAACACGGGACCCATGTCTGGGCATACCCTTCCCACTTGGGGCAACAAATGCAAAAACAACAGATGATGGACAGAATGCAGAATAATTCAAACATTCAGCCCCAGTCACAGATCTGGGTTTAATCCATCAGTTTTTTTACTTGCCATGCCATTCCAGTTTGGACCCAGTCATATGCAAATCAGTCTTGACCCTGTTCCCCATGGGAACAGTCCAGCCCGAACTGCCAGGCCAGGTCCTCCCTGAACCAGAAACAAGCATCCTGGGACCGGTTTCAGCATATCACCCTTCGTCAGTCAGGCTAGCTTGAATATGGTGGCATAGCAAGCACGAGACCCACGTCTGGGCATACCCTTCCCATTTGTGGCAACAAATGCAAAAATAACAGATGATGGACGGAACGCAGAACAATTCAAATATTCACCCAAGTCACAGATCTGGGTTTAATCCATCAGTTTATTTGCTTGCCATGCCATTCCAGTTTGGACCCAGCCATATGCAATTCAGTCCAGCCCGAACTGCCAGGCCAGGTCCTCCCTGAACCAGAAACAAGCATCCTGGGACCAGCATGGTGAGCAAAAGAATTGATGGATTAAACCCTGATCTGTGATTGGGGTTGAATGTTTGATTGGTTCCGCATTCCGTCCGTCATTTGTGCTTGTTTGTTTTTGTCACCATAAGTGCACTAGGTATGTCCAGAAGTGGGTCCAGGGCTCACTGTGCCACTGGATTTAAGCTAGCCTGGCTGATGAAGGGTGATGCCCTGAAACCGGTCCTTAGAATGCTTGTTTCCTCAGAATTGGGCTGTATCTGACCGCTAAAAACCATTTTGGAATGTACAAACCATATTTTGCAATTCGCTAACCTATTACAGAATTGCAAAATAGGGATGACGGGCCAGATGTATGACTATTTTTAGTGATCACAATCGGAGATCTGGCCCGTTTATGATCACTAAATCTGCCCCTGGGACGTACAAAACCTATTTTGTGAGTCGTAACCTATTACTGAGTTGCAAAAAAAGGTTTGCTAGTCACCATTTGGAAGGGGCGTGCCAAGGGCATCTTTCCTGTTAGCAAGTTGCAGGGGAATGAACGATTGTTTTGCGAACGGAATGTGGCCGCAAAACAATCATAGTTTACCACCTACTTCAAGTAGGTGGTAAGTCAGTTACAAACGCGAAGGGGTCCCCAGGGCACCCCTTTTCCTATCTGAATGGTAGATGTAGGAGGCTGGCCTGGTTTGTAGTAGGTACCTAAGGTACTTATACCTTGTACCAGGTCCAGTTATCCCTTATTAGTGAAATGTAGACAGTGTCTAGAAGCCAGGATCTCTAGGGGTAGTGTCGATGAGCAGCCAAGGCCTAACTAGGAGACATGCAAAGCTCATGCAATACCACTGTAGTCACATAGTACTCACACACATGAAATAAAATATTCAGTGTTACAAAAATAAAGGGATTTTATTTTGGTGACACAATACTATAGTCCCTTAGGAGGTGAGTACTACACAAATGATATACACTAGAAAGCAGAAATAGCTGTAAAAACAGTTAGAAAACAGTGCAAATAGTGAAAATCACAATAGTTAGAAATGGGCCTGGGGGAACACAAACCATATACTAAGAAAGTGGAATGGGAATGTCGGTTTCCCACCTAGGCAAGTGTAGTGTGTAGAGGGGTGCTGAGAGTACTAGAAAACACCAAAGGTAATTAATAGGACCCACTCCGGAGCACAGGAAAGAAGGAGTAAATCACAGTAACTTTCCAAGAACACAAGAAAGAAGATATTGCAAGAACCATAAGAGACTGCAAGACACTACCGATGGATTCCTGGACCTGAAGACCTGTGGAAGAAAGGGGCCAAGTCCAAGAAGCACTGAAGAGTCCAGGGAGAACAGGAGCCTCTGCTAACCCAGATGAAGGTACTGCATCCAAGAAGACAGATGCAGGCTCCTAGCTGGTGGTGAAGATGTCCCACACCGGATAGATAATTGCAGTCTGGTTTGTGTCACTGGATTCGGCCAACAAGCCTTGGCAAATGCAAATCTCACAGTTTGTGGAAAATGGCGCTGCCCAGGACCGGGAGGGACCTGGTGGGGGGGGAGACAGAGACGGCTCTCAGCAACTCAGAGAGCCCTCACAAGACCAGGCAGCGTGCTCAGGAGTCCCACAGCATAGGGACAAAGAAGGTGCAAAACGAGTCCCACACAGCACTACAACAAAGGGTCCCACGCCGCCAGAGAACCACGCAGGAAGCTGTGCGTCACAGGAAGGAGTGCTGGGGGCCGGACCTGCACGGTGCACAAAGAACTTCGTGGAAGGATGCCAACAATCCATGGTAACTGCAAAACATGCGGTGCATGGGGGTACTGTCTTGCGTGAGTAGGCTTTTACCTCCACTAAAGTTGGACAGTTGGACGTCAGGACCGTTGGGACCACTTCAGTCTACTAGCCGTGATGCAAGATCCACGCAGCTTGTCAGGAGAGGGGTCCCACACAATAGGTCGTTGTTGCAGAGAGGTGCCTGCCGAAGCAGGGGAGTGACTCCTTCACTCCAAGGGAGATTACTTCATTATTCTGGTGCAGGCTCAAGACATGCTGTCCTCTGAGGATGCATGACCGGGAAACAGTTGCAGTTGCTGGCAGGAGCTGAAGACACAATTTTGCCGAAGTCGTCTTTACTTCTTTGTTGCAGTTTGTAGAGTTCCTGTAGGGTCCAGGTGCAGTTTGTTCAGTAAGAAAGTGAAGTAAAGCATGCAGAGGATTCCTGCTGGAATCTTGCAATCTGAATCTGTAGAACCACCCAAGAGAGAGACCTTAAATAGCCCTGAAAGGGGGATTGGTCAGCTAAACAGGTAAGCACCTATCAGGGGAGGGCTCTGACATCACCTGCTGGCACTGGCCACTCAGATGCTCCCAGAGTGCCCTGCTAACTTGGAATCCAAAGTGGCAAAACCCAGGGACTTCTGGAGGAGCTCTGAGCACCACCACTGTGGTGGCGATGGACAGGGGAGTGGTCACTCCCCTTTCCTTTGCCCAGTTTCACATCAGAGCCGGGACTGGGGGTCCCTGAACTGGTGTAGACTGGATTATGCAAGGAGGGCACCGTCTGTGCCCTTCAAAGCATTTCCAGAGGCTTGGGGAGGCTATCCCTCCCAAGCCTGTAACACCTATTTCCAAAGGGAGAGGGTGTAACACTCCTCTCCCAAAGGAAATCCTTTGTTCTCCTTTCCTGGGCTTGAGCTGATCAAGCAACAGGAGGGCAGAAAAAACCTGTCTGAGAGGTGGCAGCAGCTGGGGCTGCCTGGAAAACCTCAGAAGGCTGGAATGGCAATACTGGGGGTCCTCTAAGAAGCCCCCAGAGTGCATGGAATCATACAACCAAAGCATTGGTTGTATGATTCTAACATGTTTGATAACAAACATGTCTATATTTGAAGTTATCATTTTGTAGCTGGACATAGAAAGTGACCTATGTCCAGTACACATGTAAAATGGCATCCCTGCGCTCGCAAATTCTGGGAAAATGGTCCTGGAGGTCGTGGGAGCACCTCTGCTAATGCAGGGGTGCCCTTACACACAGGTACTCTGCACCCCACCCTCAGGGTTGAAGGGCCTGCTATAGGGGCCTGCTATAGGGGTGACTTGGAAGTGACCTGGTGCAGTGTAAATTGCAGTGAAAGGGTGCATGTACCTTTTCACGCAGGCTGCAATGGCACTCCTGCAGAAGCCTTTGCATGGGCTCCCTATGGGTGGCAAAAGAAATGCTGCAACCCATAGGGTTCCCCTGGAACCCCAATGCCCTGGGTACCTATATACCATATACTAGGAACTTATAAGGGGGCACCAGTATGCCAATTTTGGGTGAAATACTGGGTTACCTGTATGCAGTGACAAAATTTAGAGGAGAGAGAGCATAATCACTGGGGTCCTGGTTAGCAGGGTCCCAGTGAACACAGTCAAGCACACTGACATCAGGCAGAAAATGGGGGTAACAATGGCAAAAAGAGGGTACTTTCCTACAGTAGCCAAAATGATTTCAAGAGCAGACAGGGATCCCACAGACCACTGCCTACCCTTGAAAAATGAAACAGAAACGTTTCATTTTTATTTTTGAAATGCATCCTGTTTTCTTTAAGGATGATGAGGTGGGGCCATTTGTGGCCCACTGGGGACAGCTAAATGTGTTTGATATACATTAGTACATCGCTGTTTGCAATTTCTTAATTGCGAATCACAAAAATCCACAATTAGGAAATCGCAAACAGATCAGTACATCTGGCCCTAAGTGAATTCCATTCATCTAATTCCAAGGTTGTACTTTAGGCTTTCTATTGGATAGAAACGAGGTGTCCGCAGACGTAAGTATGGGTGGCCTAACAAAAATAAATAAAGGACATCAATGCATAAATGAGTCTTATTAATGAATGTGGGTGATGAATTCAATCCAGTGACCACAGGATATAATAGCCACCAGTGTAAACAACCACAATGTGGAACATCTGTCTGAAGGCATGGCCTCTGACTTTTTTTTTTGAGTTGTGCAGTGTGGGCAGCTACCTTTTTGCAAAGCATGTTCAAAATGGGTGATATTGTTTTAGTCCTGATATTTGGAGCAAGAGGGAATGTTCATTTTTTCCTTCTTTGAAACAAGAGGTTTTACATCCTACAAGTCACTGCTGCCGAACTGCCTGATTTCTGGTAATTAGACTTTAAAGTATTGTAACTTATATAATCTCCAGCCTAAACTAACCATTCTACTACTGCAGTAGTGCACCATAGCAGAACTGGTGCATCTACATAGCGTACTGCGGCAGACATGCTATAATAATCAATGAAGTAGAACACCTTAGGATATATTTTACATCAACATTAAGAATTATAAATGCAACAGCGTCAGTTTTACATACATTTCAAATATGAATACATACCGTGTGTGCTACAAGGCATTGCCCTATCCTCCCAAATCCTCTTTTCTTGTCTGCTTGCCCTCTTCTCTAATTATTCCCCCAACTATGGGTTACTGACCAGGGAAATGTATACAAATCAGCCTTCTTAATGCGCGTTCAATTGTAGGAGGACACTGTACACAGCAATCTAACTCAAATGACGTCGTGTACATTTTCAGGATATTTTGTAAGGAGAGCAAACACCTCTCTTGCCCTCAATGAAAAAGTACAGGTCTGTTAGAAGATTGTGGCCTTCTCATCGTCTGTCCGTTACAGCGTGAGCCTGTCAATAAAGCTATCCCTAGCTACACGCCTCTTGTAAGTTAACACACACTTTCACGTCTTTTCTGTATGTGCAGCTCCGTTTCTACTATCTGTTGATCTAGATAAGTTGTTTCTATTCCCTAATTGCAACTTGCTCATGCCGGTGTACCAATTACCTCCATCCCTGCTTCAATGTCCTGATACAGTCATTTTAGGAAGCTTTAGTCTAAAAATTGAGTGAGGGGAAATTGTGCAGCTTTGCTCATGTCAAAGTCCATTACAAAGGCGAGTCTCTATGGCTATGAAATGATGCGGAACCAGGTGGCTTAAATATCTCAGCGCCTGTACCTGGAGGTCTATAGAAAATGGAGAAGAGAACTTAAAGCCTGTGTTCTTACAGAGATGAAATGATTTAGTGAGATGGGCACACCCCACCATCTATGTGAGGCACACTTCAGACGCTATGAATGACTATTGCACATCAATATAAATAGATATTTATAATACTGCCCTTAATGATTAACAGACCTGTATTGGTGCAGGTAGATTCCAACATCTAGTCGTGTATGGTGGTGGGAACAATTAGACGGAAACCACATAAATTGAATATCCATGCAAAATCTAGGGATCATAGACTGCCACATATGGAATTTTATGACTTATCCGATCAACTATCACATTAGCCTGCCTAGTGGCTTTCAGGGCCTTATTAAACTCCTGTACACCAACCCAGTGGCTAAATTTCGGGTGAATGGCACTCTCGCAGACTATTTTCCGATCACCAGGGGTACCCACCATGGTTGCCCTGTATCACCACTGCTTATTATCATAGCTCAGGATCCCCGGGTTCGCCAATTCCAGGAACACCCTCTGCACAGAGGAATGCAGTTCCACACTGGTCCGTTACTTATCTCCATGTATGCAGATGACATTCAGTGGAAAGTTTGGGGCCCTGACGACAACCAAACCCCTCTTATCTGTGCAATTATTAGATTTGGCAGCCTGCCTGGACTCTCGACAAGTCCAAACTTTTCCCTCTCATAGATGCCACTGCACCCAGTGCCACGGATTACCCTCTAATGTGGTGTGATGACTCCACCAAGTACTTGGGCATTATTCTCCACAGGCAGAGAGAGATGGTGAGCCACCTCAACTATGGTCCGGCTAGTCACAAACTAACCCTACAGGTGGAGCACTGGATTAGGCTGCCACTATTCTTTGCTTGGCGCTTCACCATTATCAAAAAGGTAGTGCTCCGTGTTTTTATATCTGTTTCTACATATCCCCATACCACTCACTAACACCTTCTTCCCCACTTTGTGCAGCTTAATAATCAGACTGGTTTAGACTGGCCGCAGCCCCGGCATTTGCTGGGAGACTCTAACACTTCCCTATGAGCACGGAGGCCTGGGAGTACCGGATTTCCACCTCTATTTTCTAGTGGCACAGTGCCACTTTGTGCATTATTGATACCACCCAGATTCACACCTCCCCTACCTCAGGCCAGAACAAGACAGAGCAGGGAGTGTCCTCCTGTCCTCCATAGTGCCATCAGGCATACCTTAAGATCCTGCAGACATCATCATGTTAGCCACCACTACTTGGGTTTAGACAAGACTACAGAGATACCTGGAAGCAGACAGACTGTATTCCCCTACCATGCCACTTAAGAATAACCCATGGTTACCTTTGAAGCAAGAATGGCTTATACAGTGCACACTTGAGATACACCGCCTTGATACCCTTGGAGACCTTTTTCCCGTTGGGCAGGTTATTAGTCACAACATCCTCACACACACAGGAGCTCCTACCCAAATGGACCATTTTCTCTTAAGACAACTCCAGGGTACACTCTAGGACCGATTGCCTTCATACCCGAAGACGTTGGACATCTCCCACCCGACCATGCTGATCGAGTCGGCTGATGGTTCACGGCGTGTATCCTGACTCTACCACTCCTGCCTCTTGCTGGAACCGATGGGTGCGGGTGGGGCACGATCCTTCCTCATGCTGAAACCAATGGGTGGGGGTGGGGCACAGTCGTTCTGGAAGCATGACCTTGGCCAGTCCATATCAGATAAGGTTCGGAGCTTCTGCTGCTCTCAGACAAAGCTTGCGCCTATCCATCAGTTGCTGCATTATAAATTCCTACACCATGCATACACAACACCACAACATTTAGCAAGAATAGACCCCTCACAATCACACCAATGTCTGAAATGTGATGCCACACATGCAGACTTCTCGAATCTCACATGGAACTGCTCCATTATTCAGACGAACTGGTGGCAAATTTTAGTCACCCTCTCTGTCATGGTGGAGCTTACTATTGATCCGGACCCTATTATTATATTGCTAGGATCTGTTAAGCCTTTACCAGTGAGTATAAGGTGTTTTTTTGCAATGGCGTTACTACTGGCTAGGTGCCGGATCACAATATACTGGGGTAACAGTAGAGTCCCCACTAAAACTGACTGGCTACAGGACTTGGTCTTTTATGATCGTACCAACGAGGTATTTGCATTGCTGCAAAACCCCACGTCCTGGCCCAAGGAAATCTGTCTAGCATTGTGGGACTACTTGCTCACACAAAAGGCTGAATCCCCAGAAGAAGATTCATCACCAGCTACGCTACAATAAGTCTCTCGATGTATGCCTGCCAGCCTACCTTCCCCACTGTTTCCTATGCTTGCCTTCCTGAGGAGACTTGCCTCCTGTGTTGTCAGTGTAAGTGCCTTCTCTTATGATATAACATAATGGGGGTCATTACGACCCTGGCAGCCGGCGGTAAGGTGGCGGTAACACCGCCAACAGGCTGGCGGTGTTCCACCAGCAATTAGGACCGTAGCGCAATTGCCACAGCCATACCGCCGGCCCCTCCAATATACCGCCAGGATTCCGCCTGGCGGTCATAATCCCCAGGGCAGCGGTGCAAGCACCACTGCCCTGGGGACTATGAGTCCCCGACCGCCAGCCTGTCCGTGGCGGTAAACACCGCCATTGAAAGGCTGGCGGTAAGGGGACTTGGGGTGCTCCTAGGGGCCCCTGCACTGCCCATGCACTTGGCATGGGCAGTGCAGGGGCCCCCAGGCATAGACCCAGAATTTCGGGCAGTGAAATGCGCGACGGGTGCTACTGCACCTGCTGCACATCAGCATTGCCGCCGGCTCTATTACGAGCCGGCTGCAATGTTGATGTGACATTTCTGCTGGGCCAGGGGACGGTAACACTGTTACCGTCCGCTGGCCCAGCTGAAATGTCATAATAAGGAGACAGGAATACCGCCAGCAATGGTGGTATTCTGTCTCCCGCGGCCTCGGCGGTCTTTTTCCAAGACCGCCGAGATCATAATGACCCCCAATGTGTCCCTGAATGTTCCAGTCTACGTTTTTTCCTTAACCCTTCAGATATTCACTGTGTGAGGTGCTTCCAACCTGATGTATATGCTATTGATGACACTGCCTATGCTTGATGAAAAAGTAAAATTAAAGTTCTGAAAAAACTATCTTAATAGCCATACCTTTTTTCCACAAACAAGAGACCACCTATATCAGTTGTCATGTTATGGCTAACTGCTGGAAAATGGGTTTTTGGTAAGGGCAGGTATGTACCTACACCTAGCAATAGGCCACTAACCTCCACTTAGGTCCAGTTAGGTCTCAGTAAATTAAACCCAGCTCAACCCTTGGTAGCTTGGCAACGAGCAACAAGGCTTAACTTAGGAGACAAAACGTAAAGCATTCAAATATCACAAAACAGTAATTAATTAAAACATAATAAATACAAAAACAGTTTAAAAATCCAAATTCAATTTATAACAATAGGAAATATTTTTAGCTTTAAAATGACACACAAACGAATAAAATTGGATAAGGGGAACCGGAGATATTAATTTTTTAAGAATTAATGCTTTCTAGTACATAGAAGCAACTAGCTTTCAATGGGTTAAAAAAGGTCACAATGGAAAGGAACAAAGTCCAGAGTTCAGGCCACCCACGAGGTAACACTGTCACACTTACTTTCAGAAGTGTTTGATTCATGAAAGTGGTCCCCAGCACCAGCCAAGGGTTCAGAGGCTCTGTTGTGCCTCTTGGGGTCTGGGACTACAACTCCCACAATGTACCTCTTCAACTTATGGAGTTGCTCCAAACGTCTCCGAACTTCTGGATCTTCTTCCAGAGGTCCTTTTTGTGTCCTTGAAGTGTCCACAACTTGATCCATGTTTCCAGAAGCTCTGTGTTGATCCTTGGGAGTTGGGACTACAATTCCTAGAATGCACATGGTCAGAATCCTCAAATGGCCACTGGACGCTGGTCAGTTGGGCTCTGCTTGCAGGACTTGATGCAGGGGACTCTGGGCAGCTCCTTTGTATCTGTAGCAAACAGGGAGTCCCTTCTTGAAGCAGTAGAAGACAGGTAAAGTCCTTTTAGTGGTGAAGCCCAAGTGTGCAGCTGGTGCAGTCCTCCCTGCTAGTCCAATCCGACCTCCTGGAACTCTTCTTCGGATACGCGTCGCAGGACCCCTCGGTGGAGATTTTTACCTTTGGACTTAGTCGTTTTTTCAAGATGAAAATCCTTTGACCGGGACAAACCTGGAATTTGATCTGACGTCTTTGGAGCCTGGCTGGAAGGTCACGGTCGACTTCCTACGTTTTGACTTACTCTCTTTTTTGGAGATTTTCTTCACCAGGACGAACCTGCAAGTCAGGCCGGGTCGCGGTTGAGGCAAGCCGGCTAGAGTTGCCGCAGCAGGTTGGTCCCTCTATGGAGCTTCAAAAGTTCTCCAAACTTCTGGATCTTCTTCCAGATGTTCTTTTAAGGTTCTTTTGAGATCCACAGCTCACCCCAAGGTTCCAGAAGCTCTGAGATTCTCCTTGGGGGTGTGGACTACAACTCCCAGGTCCTGGTTCTCCAATCAGGGGCAGCGTCCTTCCCCCTGTGATGACCACTTCCTTTGCAGTGTGGCAAAAATCAATCCCAGGGAGCAACATTCCTCAAAAATCCATCATGGCTGAAAGTGATTTTTGGAGGTTACATCTGGCTGAGCCCGCCCACTGGTGTGGCTTAAAATACTAAACACACCCCTCTCCTGCCCTCTCCTAATCTAATCAAGGGGGCACCTAATTGTCTGGGTTTGCAGGATGTGAGTTTTGCTGAGTTGCTCCAAATGTCCATCTCTGCCTTTGAAGACCAGTTTGGCAGCACCCCCCTTCCTGCTTCACCGTCTGCTGAGGGGAGATCTCCTCCCTCAGGCACATCTCTTTGTGTGGAGTCAGGCCACTTCACACCTCATCAAGGCCAGAGGCTGGCCAATCAGAGCACAGCAGCAAAAACCCTGTAGGGCTGAAGTTGGCAACTTTTCAGGTAAAGTTTAACACTCTTTACCTGCACAAGTTACTTAAGGGGACTTTTAAAATTAAAATAAAGTCTCCCCATTCTAACCTATGGGGCCATTCACTACAATGAGGGAAAAACGAATTTGATTTGGCTGTTTTACCTCACCAGGGCTTATAAAACTATTTTTATAAGGTCCCTGTTTATAGTTACATGGCACCCAGCCCTAGGGGAACATAGGGCACACCTTAGGGGACTACTTTTAATTCCAAAGTCTAATTTGCATGTAACTTTAATTTAAAAGCAGCCAGCAAGGCAGGCCTGCCTTTGAAATGACACTGGGCACCTCAGCAGTGAGCCTATGGGTGCACTACCTATGCTGGGGTCCCTAAACATACATGCCCTACCATATACTAGGGACTTATAGGTAGGTTGACATAGCCAATTATAATTAGCCTAATTTTCATGCTGAGTTTACACAGAGCACAGGCCCTGGGACTGGTTAGCAGTACCCAGGGCACCATCAGAGTCAGGAAAACACCAGCAAAAAGTGAAAAATGGGGACAAAACATTAGGGCCTGTATTTATACTTTTTTTGAGCCGTGTTTGCGTCGTTTTCTGACGCAAAAACGGCGCAAACTTGCAAAATACCATTGTATTTTGTAGGTTTGCGCCGTTTTGCATCAAAAAGCGGCGCAAATGTGGCGCTAAAAAAAGTATAAATACGGGCCTAGGGGTCCTTTGCAATCAGCCCTGTTCTCTCACACTAACAAAACAGTATTTATACAGCGCATACTCTCACCCATAGGTTAGGCTCTTCAGTGCATTGACTCCTGATGGCAGAATTATAAAGGTAGAAAAAAGACTCCTGCATGCACTGAATTTAATTGATAATGGTGTATCGCCAATGATAATCGTGACAATAAAGATTATTGTTGACAAATTTCTACTTTTTGTTAATGTGGTAGCAGCCTGGCGAACTCATCAGGCTTACCTTTTGATAATAACACCATATATTGTGCCTAGTATATGTGAGAGTACTGTGGTGTTAGGTTTCAACTCTTGCTCGGGAAACAAACTATCAGAAGGCTGTCACCATAAGCATTTCCATTGCCTCACTGTAGATAGTTGTCAATTATTATGTAGTATTCAATAGTATATTGTAATACAGTAATTTCTATTTTTGTAAGTAAAAGCACTGACTGGGCAATGCTTTGTTGAGTGAGTGTTGTTGTTGTGTACCAGTCAACTGAGTAAAGTAATCCCCACCACCTCCCCTGAGATGCCTTGAACTGCCCTGCTTCAATACCCTGAGAGAGTCAGACGTTACTGAGGGGTACTTGGCTTCCAATAATTGGCAGGTAATGAATTTATTGCTTGTGAAGGCCTCAAATCCTTCACTACTTCTAACTGACTCTCTTAAACTTACTATTTTTCTGATACAACAAGCATGTGGTTACATCTACATAGCGCTGACATCTGCAACGCGGCCCAAGCTGAGCTCTGGCATCCCTTTGTCAGCATCATTGTGCAAGCGGTAAAGTCAGCACCAACAAGTCCTATTCAGCACCATGGACAGCCACGACAACTCTGCACCCAGACCCACAGACCAGGTAGAAGTGAACTGACTGCTGTGACATAGTCCCAGGACCTGCAAAACCTTAACCCTTGCAAGGGTTTCCCTGCAAATCGACCCCCAAGTGATTGTTTGTCACTGGTGTCTTCCTACCATTGACTTCAACGCAAGTCCCTTTCAGCACCACAAAAAAACAGGAAAACTCTGCACCTGGATGCCATTGGCCAAGTAAAAGTGCACTGACTGTTTGTTATCTAGTCCTAGGTACTGCACAACCTTAACCCTATAAGAGTTCCACGCAGCTCGCTTTCTAAGTGCATCTTTGCCACCAGTGATATTTCTCCAATAGACCTCTATGCAGTGTTTACATGCTAGTTCTGCTGTGAATTAGTATTGCTTCTAAAATGTATAACTCCGGTTATACTAATTCAATTCTGTTAAGTTTGGTTTCTAAATTAAGATACAAAGTTTCCACACTACCAGGAGTGAGCTAGGGATCTACTAGTGTGAATCCAAGGACCATCTTTGGGATATTTTGAGAGTATTACATAGCGGGGACTAACCCTCCACACTACATACTCCGCTTTCCCTACAAAGGGGCATCAATATAACCCCCTGAAAGACTTATGGAAATATTTTGGGATCATTTGCTGGGGAAGGAGGCTCCTGCACTTTGGCAGACCCCCAAACACTAATTGCAAATGTTGGTGATGTCCCTGCCCTTCCTGAGACACCACAAGAAGCATGATGCTACTTTTTGAGTGTTCTATAGAATTCCGGGCCACTGCTGTAGCCCGAGATCTGCATATCTATGGGCAGCTTCACCCCTCAAAAGGCTTCTCTTTTTCTTTTTTCTTGAAAACGAGTGCTTCGGTCCCGCTCAGGCATCCACAGTCCCAGTGCCCCCTGCCAGCTCCCCATACAGTGGCACCAATTTCTGAATGCCACATAGGGGCTGGAGCATTTTGTTCTCCTGCTTGCTGACAACCAGTGTGAGCAGGAGCAGTTTGTGGTGTTCTTCCCACCCACACAGGCAGGAGTCTTGATGCTGGATGCTCCCCCCTCTAGCCACGGGAAACAAAGATGGGAGGAGCACCTGGCCTAGTCCCTAGCTTGGGCATCAGGCACTCTGGCCCACAGCAACCCAATCCACTGGGAGGTTGGCACCACTCAGGTTCTCCCTTTTGTTTCTTTTTGTTTACAGCATCGGATTGTTGGTCCCTGAGTGATGGGATTCTCAGGGACAAAGCGTTTCTCCGGGATTCAATTGCATGCCCTGTCCCCATATAAAATGAATTCCAGTGACTCCTAATGGCCTGGGCCTCCCTGAGAGGACTTTCAGAATTAGTAGCATCAGTAGCATTAGTAGCAGAGCACTATGTGCTCAGTTATCCCACCTGAACCGTCACATGGGACAAGGCTTCTCGCTCTGATTTCTCTGGCCTGCTGGGCTGATTTAATCTATCCTTGTGTTGTATTACTCTCAGCAGTGAGTTCTAGCCACTGTTCCACAAACGTATTTCTCATTTTTTGAGCATGATTTTGCACTGCTCCTGATGTTGAACCTGTGCTCTTTCTGGACTCCTTAAAAGGCCGACAAAGGCAGTTAGCACTCTCAGTCCATCTTCACATAATTTACTGTAAGTGAGACTCACTCGCACAAAAGGGTCCAAAACAAGGTATTCCCACAGCAAAAAATCCAAGGAGATTAAATGGATGGAGGCTGTTTGCTACATGTAGGTTAACTAAGCTAAATAACAAGAGCATGATTTCTGGTTGGCTAGGTTATGCACCTCAGCCAGACAGAACCCACTACGCTAGTCAGGATGAGGAAGTAACACACTAAAGATAACCTGTGCTCACCCCCTGGTAGCTTGGCATAAAGCAGTCAGGCTTATCCTCAGAGGTCATGTGTAAAGTGTTTGCGCAACACACACACACCAGTGAAACAATAAGTACGCTACAAGGGAGACTCCACACCAAGATGTATAAAAATATGTATAGAATATTATTATATACATATAGTTGCAATCCAAAATGTCATGGATCATAAAAAGTGTATATATAACACCATTACTAAATTATGGTATCTGTAGTCCTGGGTCACACAGTAGTCACCCATGACATGATTCATAAATGTTGTACTGAGCAGGCATCAGAACGACCCCCAAAACCCCAGTAGGGCTTGAAGTAATAAACCATAAGTATCATCACCAGCAGTACCACATGAGTACATGAATCATCAGTTACTCCCCTAACATCACTGAATTTGTATGCCAGGAAATACAGTTGTTTGTAACATAACACAGGAACTTATGTGTCACGTTGTACCTCTGATCCAGAGGACATAACAATCACTATATAACTTAGCAAAACACATAGAATGCAGTGCGTAGTGGCTAAAATACACCAATCCCCAAAGGTTAGCATGTGTAATGTGCCATGGCCCTGTAGAAACGCAAATCTCTGAATAACCTTATTGCGTGCTGGGACACACTGCTGCCCTCTTCCCTCAAGAGCCCCATGCACACTCCTGAGTTAAGCACTCAACCCTCACCTGGAAATAGAAAAGCGCTCACTACGCTCTTAAGGAAAGCAAAGGAGTAGCGCTCCCCATGCGCAAACAGTTGAAAAATGCTCACCACGAGCTCGGGAAAGATAATGTGCTCTCCTAACACAAGGGGGCCAGCAACTAGGAAATGAAGCGCTCCTCACCATGCACTGGATGAAAGACATGGAGCATAAGACAACGCTCCCTGGAAAACACTTGAGCAGAAGAGGTGCAATTGACAGACAGGCCGGCACACCAGGGTCCCAATTAACCAAATGGAAGTTCTCCTTGAAGCCCAGCAGGCCACAGTTCAGCACAACTATTCCAGCAACTCTGATAGAGGTCCCGCCTGGTAGCACACAATACCCTTGCAGAACAGAGTCAGGGAGCAGTTGGCAGCAGAACAACAAGCAGAAAAGCAATACAGAGAGTCCTTTATGCTACCCAGCAGCAACAGGTAGCAGGGTAACCTGCAGTCTAGATGAGTCCTTTGAGCAATCCAGCAGTCCCTTTGACAAAGGTTCAGTCCCAGTTCCCAAAACTTATGGGGCGAGAGCCCCCGTACTTGTACTCCAGGTGCTCAGCTTCTAGGAGGTGGGAGATGGTTCCAGCCAGATCTGACCAGTTCCAAGAATTTCCCTTTTCCCCTACTCTGGCTCGAGACATCAGTAGGGAATAACCAAACCCTTTGGGTGAGGGCAGCACACAGCCCATTCAAGTGGAAAATGTGAATGCCCTCTGTCTCTCCCAACCCAGGAAGACTATCAGTATCTAGATGAATGCAGATGCAGCCCTGTCACAACTAACCGTCCCGGATGGATTGCTGTCTGGAGAGGCCCACCTTAGGGGTGACTTAGGTGTATTAAGGTGTAGTAAAAAGGGAGTTCAGGCCTTGTCAAGTAGTTTGATTTGCCAAGTCAGTGTGGCAGTAAACTGTGCATTCAGGCACTGCAGTTGCAGTCCTGAGACAAGCTTGAAAGGCTACTTAAGTGGGAGGTGCAATCAGCGCTGCAGGCCCATGAGTAGCATTTAATTTACTGGCCCTGGGTATTTGGTAAACCACTTTGCAAGGGACTTGCAGGTAAATGAAATAAGGTACATAGGTGTAAACGATTTATACCAAGTTTTTGGGGAGCGAGCACATGCAGTTTAGAATTGATCAGCAGTGGTAAAGTGCCCAGGGTCCTAAAGCCACCAATAAGAGCATCAGAACAATAGGAGGAAAAAGACAAAACCTTTTAGGGATAACCCTGCAGAAAGGGCCATTTCCAACAATCTGTATCTTCTGCTGCGTTCAATGACACCAAGAACCACTGAAAAGGGGTTGCCATATCCCCCATTCACCGCCCTTGCATTGTTCCTCTGTTAGCTCTGGTTGGGAAAACCTGTGCCTCCTTTGATATTTAGTGGATGCAGGAGAATAACATTCTTTTTCAATTATGTCCAACACAGTTCTCAGCTGAAAGGAGCATTGGACCCTATCAGGGTGGCCCAGGAATAGCGAGGACAGAGCACCCTTGCTAAATATGCAACCAACTTCTCCTTCACAAAAAGACGCCATATGCCTTAGCATTGTAGCATCAAAGGTGCTTTATTAGACATCAGCATGCTGCAGCAAAACCTTTATTCCTGACGTGTTTGTGACTGCAAAGTGGTATTTATATGGAAAATTATACTTTAATGACATTTAAACAAAAAAGAAATTAGCATTTGTTTCTTTAATGTGCTTTTGATGAAGGTATGACTCTAAGATCACGTCACACTAAGGTGGTCCTATAAGAACATGCGGTTACCTTTCAAATGAAACGAACTGCCTACCTGTGAACAAGGCTCACTATTTGAGCTGAAACGAGTCCGGAATAAAGGTTTTGCCGCAGCATGCTAATGTCTAATAAAGTGCCTTTGATGCTACAGAGTTAAGGTGTACAGCATCTTCTTGTGAAGAAGTTGGTTACATATTTAGCGAAGGTGCTCTGTTGTCGCTACAACTGTATTGTTGGATATATCTGCATATATATATATCTATATATATATATATATATATATATCCATATATATATATATATATACATATATATATATATATATATATATATATATATATATATATATATGTATATATATATATATGTATATATATATATATATATATATATATATATATATATATATATATATATATAAAACCAACTGTTCCTGTTTTGCCAAGCGCCTCTTGTCTTTTGTTTTTTCAAGGTAAATTCACATTAGAGCAACATTTATATATGTATATATATATTTGCATATATAAATGTTGCTCTAATGTGAATTTACCTTGAAAAAACAAAAGACAAGAGGCGCATATTTGTATATATAAATGTTGCTCTAATGTGAATTTACCTTGAAAAAACAAAAGACAAAAGGCGCTTGGCAAAACAGGAACAGTTGGTTTCGTTTAACACTACGACCGGGAAAAAAGTTACAGAAACGGTGTCTAAAGATTGTCTCAAAGTACAATCAATCTGAGCAGTGCTTTATACATTTCTCTAAGCACCATAAAACAATTTCAGTATTCCTTTTTGGGTAAGGAATATGGGCTGCTGTCTTGGAGTCATAAATAAGGTCCTGATAACAAATGCAGGTGGGCCTCAACTTTTTTGTGGACACAATGAGGGCCAGTGGCCAGTGGGTATGTGTCCAGATGTCCGGCCTGAGGGGCGTAGGATTGTTGTGTCATACTGTGCGTGCTGTGTTGTGATCGGCTGAGTGTTCCTAACTTCATGTGGCATCTGACTTTATGGTGTTCTGGGAATGTGCACCCCCCCCCCCCAGTCATGTGTGTTTTACTTTGGCCAATCTCATGCGACCATTGTGATGTTGCTGCGCCTATCTGTGGGATTGATCTCGTGCTGCCCCACCTGTGACCTGTAACTTAGTCACCTCAGACCTAGGTCTCAGAGTCTGCCTGACCACATATTTTGGAGTCAGGGGTTCATGATGGGTGAATTTGGTAACAGTGATGTGACTTCGTTTTTATATATGACTGCATCATTGAGTACACCAACATCGAAGTTTTCAATATTAACATATATATATAAATATAAATATATATATATATATATATATATATATATATAGGTTTTTCACTGAGAAAAACAAAGGTTACAGGGATGGTATAGTTAGCTTGACTTTTTACCCATACAAAACCATAGAAATTCAGCAGTTTGATTTATACTTATAATTATATTTATGTTAAAAAAACTATAACTTGTGGCCTAAAGTTATGTATCAGCATGAGTTATTGTTTCTTCAGGTAAGTATAGCTATAATTATAACTATAGCTGCTGAATTTCTATGGTTTTGTGTGGGTAAAACGTTAAGCTAACTATAATGTCCCTGTAACCTTTGTTTCTTTAAGTGAGTTTGCACGGCTTTTTAAAATGTAAAGTAATATCAAATTACTGCATGCTAATACAACCACTGCTGTGCACAGCCTTTGATCGTGCGCAGTGAGGGTTGGCTGCAGGGCCTGGCCTCCGTGCACCCAACCCAGCAGGTTTTGGTGTGTGAGTTTTTTTTCATTGTTTTTTGGATCCACTGATCCTCTGTAAGTTTATAGGGGGGCCAAGGTGAACACTGTGGTGGATCCGCAGATCAGCTGAACAGAAATGGGCAATTTTTGCTCAGGAGGGGTCGCTTAAGGACCCCTTCATCTCTCCTATGGGGTCAGGATACATGAATCCTGAACACTTATATCAGTTTTTATTGTTTTTTTCTCCCCCTGGCTGATGCAGAAAAGAAAATCCTGCGACTGCCAAAACTGAGTTATCAGCAACATCTATGCTCTCTCTCTCCTGAACTTCATAAGCACCCTCTGAATCAATGTGTAGAAATACATCTACAGCACTCACCTCTGGGTCTAGACTCCAATTGTAAAATCTTTTTAGTTGTGCATTTAACCTGTTTGCAAACAGATCCACTCCATCTCCTATTCAAATCTGAGAAGTCCTCCCTGTTCAACCTCCAGTCACAAGAATCCTTCTAATTCCTTGAAATTAAATCCACTACCATATTGCACATTCCTGGAATATGCTGCATCTAAACCATATTATGTTGTGACCTAAACAATAATTCCAGAATTCCTTTGCCATTTCTATCAGCGCTCTTGATCTTGTCCCCCCCAACTTGTTGACAAACCTCACTGCTGAGACATTGTCTATTTTAAACATTGCACAGCACTTTACTTGATTCTTCACAAAGGTCTTTATTGCAAAAGATCCTGGCAGCAACTCTAGGCAGTAGATACGCATTCTACTCTCATTGACAGACCCATGCCCCACTGTTGTTACAGAACCACATTTGGCACCCCAGACTTGAAGACTTGCGTCCGATTTGATCACCACTTCTTGAATCTCTCCAAAAATTGCCTGACATTCAAGGCTTCTGAAATCATCAACCACCAATTCACCTTCTACATTGTTTCCTGATTCAACTCCACCTTCTGAGAATACTTTGCTCCCACTGGCAAGTGATAACCCATTCAACCTCTATAGCGCCCTGTAATGGAAAGGTGCTGGGAAGATTGTCTGATTTGATTACAACAGTAATCCCAGTATCCTCGCCAACTGACATAATGAAATCTATTCTGCATGTTCAGTCCTCCTCAGCTTCATGCTAATCTTCTTCACTTTTCTCCATTGGTAACCTCAACACACCCTCTGAGATCCATATCCGAAAACCTTAAAAGATCATCTCCTGACCAGGCATCAAACACATCTTCTCCCTGTTTTCAACAAAACCTAAGGCTTCTTGATTTTGCTAAGTCTGTCCGCTCCAATGCTAACTCCTTCGTCCCTGCCATGAACAGAATATCATCCAGTTAATCTATCAGACATATCCCTCTTGAACTTAACCAAGCCATTGCGTGCCTCATCACCTTTGTAAAATACCAGGGTGTTGAGTTCAGGCCGAACAGTAGACTTTCGAATCTCCAACGCACTTCCTGTCACTGAAACTGAAGGAAGTCCCTTTGTTTTAGACATACTGGAATCGTCAAGTAATCATCCTTCAAATCCAGCCTAGTTAACCAATCTCCTTTCCTAATAAGATCTCGCAACATATGTATACCTTCCATTTTGAAGTGATAGTAACACACCCAATTGTTCAATTATTTAAGATCTATGACCAGCCACATACTTTTGTCCTTATATTCTACTAGAAAAATATTGTTTGCAAAACATCCTGGACAGAATTTTGCTTTTTCTATTGCCCCTTTCTCTTGAAGTGCCTTTACTACCAGTGTTACCAACTTTTCTAGGGCCTTTGAAAATCTTAATACTTTTGGGCATCTGTCCTGTACTGGTGTCCCTAAAAAATCTGTTTGATATCCCTGCACTGTCCTCCACACCCATGGATCCTTTGTAATTTCCTTACATCATGACACAAACTGAGCTAGTCTGCTACCCAGGTTTACATAGTTACATAAAGGGTCTTGATTTAAACATACCTGCTCCACCTCTTGATCCCCTCTAACTCCCACTTCCTCGAGCCCTTGCTGTCTGTCTTTGTGGATAAAAACTATTTTGCTCCGACTTATACCCATATGCATAGGGTCTAAAACCTTGTGTAAATGTTCCACGAGTGATACCTTGTCCATGGCTGAGGAATCAACCCCGCATTCTCCTGGCCTCTCTAAAAACCTTTATGATGTCTTTTTGCACCTTCTGACTTGAATTAAAGGTGCCCACACACCTGGACATATCCTTTACAAACTTTTCACGGAAAAGCATACCGTTACTTTGTACTCCATAGTCTCTGCTGGCCAATTCTGACAATTTCAGGTCAATTTTCATTAAATATGCTCTTCCTTCGCTCCATACTTAGAGCAGCATTTGTATTTCCTTATAAGTGTATAGCCCTTTGAATCCTTTGGCACATCTCTACCTCATCTACCCCTGTATTATTAATGTGTGCCTCCTCACAAAAGTCAAACACCTTTGTTAATGGACCTAAGATGTCTAAAGCAGTGGTTCCCAACCTGTGCTCCGAGGACCCCTGGGGGTCTGCGACACCTCTTCAGGGGGTCCACGACTACTTTGAAATTTAAATAATATTAGTATATTTGGTCTCCAGCTTTCATTAATGACTAAGCGGGGGGTCCCTGGATTCCAATAATGATTCAGTGGGGGTCCCTGGGTTCCAATAATGATAAAGTGGGGGTCCACAGAAGTCAAAAGGTTAGGAACCACTGGTCTAAAGCCTATCCTGGTGTTTGAAATGGGGTCTCTAGTTGGCAGTGGTTAGCACCCTGTCCAAGTAGGGACCCTCACTCTAGTCATGGTAAAGGAGCCACACAGCTAAGATAACGCCTGCTCACTCCCTTGGTAGCTTGGCTGAAGCAGTCAGGCTTACCTCAGAGGCAATGTGTAAAGTATTTGTACAACATACAGTAACACAATGAAAACACCACACAAGTTTAGAAAAACAGGCAATATTTAATTGAGTAAAACAAGACCAAAATGACAAAAATCCAACATAAAGAAATAAAGATATGAATTTTCAAAGCTTAAATTTTAGTATAGCAATAGAAACACAATAGCTCCAACTGGGACATTTTGAAAGAGTCGCTTCCAATAGTCCGATGCCACTCACAAGAAAATGCGGGCCGGTCCTGGAGTTGCACGGATCCCGGGCACAGTAACTTAGATAACAATGAGGAAGCAAAGACGTTGCACAGAGCCGGGGAGATAAGGCATCGCTGGAGCTAGTGCAGTGTTGGTTCCTTACTGCTACCAGGGAGGATATCCATTGGTTCCTTACTGATTGGCAGGGGAGGTGAGGCGTCAGTTCCTTATGGGTACAGAGGAGGTGATGCGGCATCAGTGGTGAAGGCGTCAGTTCCTTATGACAAGGTGGGGTCGATGAAACCAGCTGATCAAGATGCGAGGTGTCGACTTTGCAGTGTAGTGATCACACCAAGCGGCCAAAGGTGCTGTGGCGGATTAAGTGTCACGGGTGTCGATGACGCAGCACTCTGGACTCACGCTGTGGCAGGACTTGAGAGGTGCTGCGTCGGGCCTGTGTTGTTTGTCGCGGTTGTTGCACTCAGAGCAGACCAAGGCTCTGGTGCAGGCAACAGTGCGGAGTCAGACAGCAATGCTGGTTCAAAGTCACTCTGGAGTTGATGTGTTTAGTTTCTTCTTGGTTGCATCGGAGCTCAGTTCCAACGGCACATGAACTGGATTTGGCACCACATGGCAAGTCAGGACTCTCAGCAGAAGAGCCCAGGCGCTGGCAGTTGAAGTCTTTGATGGACCTGAGACCTCTTAATAGGAGGCAAGCTCAGTTCTAAACCTTGCTGAACTTTGAAAAGCAGGATGTGGAAAGCCAAGTCCAGTCCTTTCACTCCCAGGCCAGAAGCAGCAAGCAGCAGGCCAGCAGAGCAAAAAAACAGATAGAGTGGTAGCCCCTCCTACAGCACCCAGCTCTTCTTCCTGGCAGAATGTCCTCAGTCCAGAGGTGTTCTAACTCTGTGGTGTCAGAGGTCCAGTACGTATAACCATTTCTGTCTTTGAAGTAGGCATACTTCAAAGAGAAGCCTTTGTAGTGCACAAGACCCTGCCTTTCCCTGCCCTGGCCACAGACACACTCAATGGGGTTTTAGACTGCTTTGTGAGAGGACAGGCACAGCTCCTCCAACCACTCTAGCTCAGGAAGACCATTCAGGATATGCAGGGCACACCTCAGCTCCCTTTGCGTGACTGTCTAGAGTGAATGCACAAACAGCCCAAATGTCATCCTAACAAATTCCACAGACAGGCAGAGGCACGAAATAGGCAATCAAGAAAATGCCCACTTTCTTAAGGTGGCAATTTAAAATCTATATTTCAAAAACTAGCTTCACCAAAAGATGTATTTTTAAATTGTGAGTTCAGAGACTCCATATCTCTATCTGTTTCCAATGAGACATTACACTTAAAAGGTATTGCAAGGCAATCCCAATGTTACCCTGTGGGACAGATGGGCCTTGCAATAGTGAAAACAGAATGTAGCTGTATTTCACTATCTGGACATGTAAAACATACCAGTACATGTCCTACCTTTCAAATACACTGCACCTTGCCCATGAGTCTTCCTAGGGCCTCCTTTAGGGGTGATTGATGTGTAGTAAAAGGGAAGGTTTGGACCTGGCAAGTGGGTGCATTTGCCAGGTCGATATGGCAGTGTAAAACCGCACACACAGGCACTGCAATTGTAGGCCTGAGACATGTTTACAGGGCTGCTCATGGGGGTGGCACAATCAGTCCTGTCGGCCCACTAGTAGCATTTGACTTACAGGCCCTGGGGACAGAAGGTGCACGATACTAGGGACTTACTAGTGAACCAAATATGCCAACCATTGATACTCCAATCTCCAATACAATATAGACAGAGAGCATTTACAGTCTAGCACTGGTCAGCAGTGGTAGAGTGCCCAGAGTCTTAAAACCAGCAAAAACTCCAATGTAGGTCTTAGACATTCGACGTAAATAGTGTCCAAATCTCCTTAGATATTTCCCGCCATATCAAATAAGATATATACCAACGTACATGCTCAGCCAGTGTCCACTGTGATGACAAAGGATGTTGAATCAAAATGGGATTAAACACCTCTTCTCCTAGTGGATCCACAAAATTATTATCCTAAAAATTAATTTTATTCAGATCTACCTTACGTTTTTTAGGTTCCTCACATTCCTTCTCTGTTCCATCTAAATCAGATGAACACCTTAATTCCACATCACCATTACTTGATGTTTCATCAGATGCCAGTGCATTGTGAATCTCTCCCTTTGCTTTTATTGCATGACCCAACTCTGAAGCCTTACGCCCAAAACCTTATCCCCATGCATCTCAATGTGCTTCCTCTTTTGTGATCTCTTTTGGCCAAACACACCTGAGTTACCTGCTTTCAATTCCACCTCCTCCACTGGCCAGAATACTTTTCATCCTCCAACAAACACATCCTTAGATTTTCCTCTCTTTATAAAGTGCCTCTCCACACACTCACCTAATATTTTATCTAAACTTTCTGCCAAATCCACGAAAATCCTGCCTAGATAACTCCTAACCTTTACATATGATACCTTTTCCTCTGCTGGCTCCATAGTGCTTCAACAAATAAATTCTCTTTCCTTATGATAATAAACACTCCCTCTCATGCGATGCCCAAAACAGCTGTACTGTGAAATGTCAACCGCCACATTTGATATGCGCAACTTCCCAAAGTATGGATTCCCCTACACTCCTGTTAATGATAGGTAGCTTCCCAATCCAGTAAAGTGAGCGAAGTACCACAAGCATATGAAAGCCTGAATAGCCCGTAACTTGAGTAATGCATTGTGGCTCGTGCTATGTTTCATCCCTGCACTGACTGCCGGCACCACGCTGAACAAAGGAAAAAAACAGTTCCAGAGATATACTTGATCGGAAAATGCGGTGCTTCACCAAATCCAAATGCGGTCTAACGAAAAAACAGTAAACTACAACCTACTTATCTATTTACTTTAGTATCTGCCACTAAATGTTTCCTAAAAGGAATGTTAATAATTGTATCTATTACCCGCAGCCTAAGCCTGTATCCCCTTTGCTGCCAGGCCTTTTCCCCCTCAGGTGCCAGGCCGTTTTTTGGCTATTTGGGGCAGTTCGCGCTTAGGTCCTCATAACTTTTTGTCCACATAAGCTACTCACGCCAAATTTGCATCCTTTTTTCCAACATCCTAGAGATTCTAGAGGTTTCTAGAGTTTGCGGGTTCCCCTTGGAGGAGACCAAGAAATTAGCCAAAATACAGTGAAAACCTCGTTTTTTTAAAAAAATGGGAAAAAAGGGCTGCAGAAGAAGGCTTGTTGTTGTTTTCCCTGAAAAATACCATCAACAAAGGGTTTGCGGTGCTAAGATCACCATCTTCCCAGCTTTCAGGGACAGGCAGACTTGAATCAGAAAACCACATTTTTCAACATAATTTTGGCATTTTACTGGGACTTTCCCCATTTTTACTATTTTTCTGCTTTTAGCCTCCTTTCAGTTAGTGACAGAAATGGGTGTGAACCCAATGCTGGATCCCAGACAGCTAAGCATTTATTAAACGTAGACAAAATTCTGAATTCAGCAAGGGGTCATTTGTATAGATCCTATAAGGTTTATCCACAGAAAATAACAGCTGAAATAAAAAAAAATTGAAATTGAGGTAAAAAAACAGCCATTTTTTTCCACATTTTACTCTGTAACCTTTTCCTGCAAAGCAATATACCATTACGTCTGCTGGACTCTTCTGGTTGTAGGGATATATGGGGCTTGTAGGTTCATCAAGAACTCTAGGTACCCAGAGCCAGTAAAGCAGCTGCACCTTGCAATAGTTTTCATTGTATACCGGATATACAGCAGTTCATTTTGTGAAATATAAAGAGTGAAAAACAGGTATCAAGGAAACCTTTGTATTTCCAAAATGGGCACAAGATAAGGTTTTGAGAAGTAGTGGTTATTTGCACATCTCTGAATTCCTGGGTCCCCATACTAGCATGTGAATTACAGGGCATTTCTCAAATAGACGCCTTTTTTACACACTGTCTTACATTTGAAAGGAAAAAAATGTAGAGAAAGACAAGGGGCAATAACACTTGTTATTCTATTCTGTGTTCCCTCAAGTCTCCCAATAAAAATGGTACCTCACTTGCATGGGTAGGCCTAATGCCCGGGACAGGTAACGCAACATGGACACGTTTTACATTGAAATCTGGCTTGTTTTTTGGAAAGTGCATAGCTTTTGGATTTTGGCCTCTAGCTCAGCCGGCACCAGGGCACCAGGGAAACTTACCAAACCTGTGCATTTTTCAAAACTAGATTCCTAGGGGAATCCAGGATGGGGTGACTTGTGGGGCTCTCACCAGGTTCTGTTACCCAGAATCCTTAGCAAACCTCAACATTTGGCAAAAAAACACTTTTTCCTCACATTTTGGTGAAAAAAAGTTCTGGAATCTGAGAGGAACCACAAATTTCCTTCCACCCAGCATTTCCCCGAGTCTCCCAATACAAGTGCTACCTCACTTGTGTGGGTAGGCGTATTGCCCGCAACAGGAAATGCGCCAAAACACAACATGGACACATCACATTTTCCCACAGAAAACTGACCTGTTTTTTGCAAAGTGCTTGGCTGTGGATTTTTGCCTCTAGCTCAGCCGGAATCTAGAGAAACCTAGCAAACCTGGACATTTCTGAAAACTAGGCACCAAGGGGAACCCACCAAGTGGTAACTTGTGGTGCTCTCACCAGGTTCTGTTACCCAGAATCCTTAGCAAATCTCATAATTTGGCAAAAAAATACTTTTTCCTCCCATTTTCGTGCTGCAAAGTTCTGGAGTCTGAAGGGAGCCACAAACTTCCTTCTAACCAGTGTTCCCCCAGGTCCACTGATAAAAATGGTACCCCACTTGTGTAGGTAGGCATAGTCCCGCAACAGGAAATGTCCAAAAACACTATGTGGACACATCAAAATTATCAAATATAAAACTAGCTGTTTTTGAGGGGGGGCACCTTTGTTTTTGGGCCTGGGCTGAGCAGCCATCTAGGGAAACTTACCAAACCCAAACATTTCTGAATACTAGACACCTGAGGGAGTCCAGGGAGGTGTGACGTGTGGATCCCCCAGTGTTTTCTTACCCAGAGTCCTCAGCAAACCTCAAATTTAGCTACAAAATCATATTTTTCCCCACATTTCTGTGTGGTATCACCGGATCGGTACACATTTCTCACCACCCAACGTTCCCCTCAGTCTCCCGGTAAAAGTGATACCTCGCTTGTGTAGGTGGGCCAAGTGCCTGTGACAGGGAAGAGCCAAAAACATGTTGAAAATGAGGGGGATATAGATGCAACAATGCTGGGTGGTAGAAATTTTGGGGATTCCTGCAGATTGCGGAAGGTTCCATCACAAAAATGTGGGAAAAATGTGTGATTTCCAGCAAAGTTGGAGGTTTGCAGGGCATTGTGGGTAAGAAAATGGTCGGGTGCATGTGAAGCACACCACCCTGGACTCACCCATATGTTTAGTTTTCAGGTGTGTGTAGGTCTGGTAGATTTTTCTACATGGCAGCGTCCCAAAGTCCAAAAAGTGCAGTTCTCACCATTCCAAGTGGGACGATTTTGAGAGTCAGAAAAGCTCTCATGTCCCAAATGTAAAACCAAAACCCAAAATAATCAAATGTCCTCTTGCTTGCCATGGGATAAGATGTTTTAGTGTGGGGGGAGAACTGAAAGACTGTTACCCCCTTCAGGCTGGTTGGTAGCCACCACCCCACAATTTTCTTTTTTTTTAATTCCCTGGCATCTAGTAGACTTTCTGCCCCCGGGGAGTGGATCGAGGGTAATTGCCCTATCTGCCCATCGGTGGGCAGACCAACTTTGTCCCCATTTATTTAGGGTGGGGGTATGGTCATTGCCCCACCCTCTTTTTTTTTAAAGAAAATGTTCCCTGGTCTCAGGTGGGATTTCTGCCCCCCTCGGGGGCAGATGGACCTTACAAAAATAGTCTGATCTGCCCCAATGGGGTCAGAAATGGCCTAAAATAAAAATGATCCCCAGGGGAGTGACCCATGCCTAAGGGGTCGCTCCCCATCTGTAAAAAAAAACAAAAAAAAACCCTGGTGCCTAGTGGTCCCTACCCCGCTTGGGGGCAGATCGGCCTAATTAAAATAGGCATTAAAGTGGCCATTTCTGAAGCCCGATCGCTTTACAATCAGGCTGCAGATATACTCAGAGAGACATCAAAGGAAAGGAAAAGCCTTTCCTTACCTTTGATGCCTCTCCCGCTCCAGCACGTGATGGGAAAGAGAAATGCTTGCATTTCTCTTTCCGATCCACTCTGGAAGCTGAGGCTCAGCTGGGGGTGGCCTCTGATGAGGTCAGGGTGCGATCACACGCTCATGACATCAGACATCACTGGGGGGGTAAAGGGGTGGGTGTGGAAGGGGAAGCGATTCCCTTTCCATCCTTGCCCATGGGAGGGTGGTGCCAGACCATTGGGGGGAGTGCTAGCGCTTCCCCAGAGGGCCCATACAAGGACACAATGGTTGCATCCTGGGCAGCTGAGCGGTGCTGCCCAGATGTAACCATTAGGTCCAGGGCATCCAAGGGGTTAATATTTGTATTAATACTGTTAACCCCTTAGTTTGGCTGTAATCATTCTCATACATGCCAAATATTATAATCTTAAGGAATGTACTTATCTGTGTATGAGCATCAACAAAGTAGGAAGACTGTTCTAGGCTTATATGCATGTTCAAAGAAGTTCTAGAATGTTATATGTTCTAATTCTGAGTTTCATTTAAGGGCATTAAAGCAACTATGCATAGTATTGGCCTCCCTGCCTTGCCATAAAAGAGCAAATCCACTACCTCTTCACTGGAAAATGGACACCGTTTGGCCTTCAATTATTGTTCATCAGATCAAACGTGCTACTTTCATGCTTGCCTAAGGAATGAGCAATAACCAAAGCAAATTGAAGAACATTAGGAGTATTAGTAGCGAAGCATACAGTGGTGGCTGGTGCATAGGGGGTGCTAGGATGCACCCTGACCAGCACTGACAGAAAAAGAAGCTTTGTTTGTAGCTCTGAGCAGCAGAAAAGTAAACAAAAAATGATATACATGTCAGTTTATTTCCATTTCAAATCCAGGCCTGTGCTACTAACAATGCAAAAGACGCAGCACAGGGCAGGTGGCTTCTGCAGAACTCCATTGATGCAATGCATAAGTGTCACATCACTTTTACTTTCTGCTCCTCTTAAACATTCACAATTCATTAGACATGCTGTGCAAGCCCTGTCAAGTTCTGGAATGTTAAAGATAGGCAGCCTGCTTGGACATCAGTGTGGACATTCTGCCCAAATCATATCAGAAGCAAGGATAGAGCGGGTAAGAGAGACCCCAGGCTTGTCCTCAGTGCTCATAGGCCTGTCAGACAAAGCAGGTTCCTCACGTTGTGATGAACAGACTAGTGTTAGTGCGTCGGATCTTAATTAAGTAAACTTACAAGGAGATGTGAATAGGCCGATGGACCTTTTGACTGCGCTTTGAGTAGTCCCCACCATGTAACCCCATACCAATACAAATCAATATTAATAACAATCGATGACATCAATAATCAATAGGAGTCAGTAATCTCCACACACCATGAACTCGCAGCCATGAATAACCACACCTTTATGTAAAAGTTAGAATGCTTATTTCCCTATATTAACGATGCTAATGTCACATAACTTAGTCTCAAAATCAAATGATAAGCCTGCTCCCCCACCCTCCAATCACCCTTTACCAGATCTGGTTACAAAAGGGCATAGAGCCCAGAAGACATTCTGTTTTTTCCTTCTGCTAATGCTGTTTCCAGTCAAAAGGTAAGCCATGGGAGGCTGGGCCTCTTGGGGTTGGCTGTTTTACTTTATTGTTTTGCTTCCTTGCTTGGGTGCTGTGCTGGGCACTGTACCTACGATTGTGGTTTCTCCCTGGCCTCTTTCACCCGTACTTGGGTTTGCTGGGCCTTCCTGGGGTGAGGCCTTTTCATTGAATGCCCTTGGGATGTTTGAATGCCCTGAGCTTCGCGTGTCCTCCTCGTCTGGGACTAGGGGGCTGCTGTGGTATTTGCCTCTGCTTTCTTTTTTCCACCGCGCACTTCCTTCCGTTTGTGCGCAAGTTAGTTCTGAGGCTTGTTGTCTCCTCCTTACGATCGAGGTGTATCATGCTGCCGGGTTGCACGGCACCTGTTTCTGCTGCGGGTGGTTCACGTGCACTGTTCCTGGCAATTGGGGGCCAGCTGGACGGATGTCTCATTGTTCAACTGGCAGGAGGGTCATTACTGCACCTCCTAGGCTGGTTTGGGCTGCTCAGTCTCTGTGTGGCGTTTTCTGCCTGGGACTGTGCTTTTGGAGGCTCCCTTTGTGTGCTTTAGCCCTTGATTCTTGGGCTTGGCCGCCACTGGTTCATTTTTCGCAAATGTACATTCAAAAAAATAAATACATTAATTAATTAATTAACATAATTTGGTTCTTTAGTTTCTGGGCCCTGCTGCTTCTTGGTGTCAGTTCATCATGAAACACAGGAAGGGGTCAGCTAAGCACCATAATTGTTCCAGTGCCTCTCAGAATGGGAGTAAATGCCACAGGTCTGCAGATTCTCTGCCTGGGTCATCCCAGAGTATGGGTCTTTCTGATGCTGTCCTCCCTCTCTCAGGCTTTTTTGATGTCCAAAGACTTGGGTGGCTCTTGCTACTCTCCCTCTTCTCCAACCTCTTCAGTTCATTCTTTGATGGTGTCTTCTTCCTCTTCTTCCTCTTCCTGGCCTTCTCCAGAGTATGTTGAGGACATTGTGTCTCCGATGTCTGAGTCTGTGCCCCACTCCAAGTTCCTTCAGAAGTCTGATCTGTTGGGCTTGTTCAGGAATCTTGGGGAGAACCTCAGTATACCCAAGGAAGATGATGTTCCTGGTCCCAGCTCGGGCCTTTTTGAGCAGTATCATTCCTGTCCACCGACTTGTTTGGCTGTCAACAAGAGAGGTATTAGATCCTCTCCTTCATTAATGGCGGGATCCTGAAAGGGCTGAGCTGCCTATATTTTTATTGCATCTTTATCCTCTGCCCAAAGGCGATCTTGAATTCCCTTCCTCCCTGAAAATTGATCCCCCTGCTTTTTCACCTGGCTGCCCATCCTTCTATCATGTCGTAAGATGTCCCCCTCTCAGGTTTGGCTGATCGTTGAGTAGAAGCTTCTTTGAAGACATTTTTTTTCTGGTTTAAACCTTGCCCTTCAGCTGCTATTTATGCTGTTTATGCCTCTCAGACCCTGGTTAAATATTTCCATTCTTTGACAGATGCAATTCAGGGTGGGTGGAATGCTCCTCTCTTTTTTCTTCCATGGAGACTCAAGCTAAATTCCTGGCAGATGTTTCCTGTAATGTCTTGAAAGCTTCTGCTTCGGCCATGGCCTCTACCATTTCAGCCCGCCTCCACGTCTATCTCCGAGATTGGACTGTGGACTCTGCTCAAAAGTCAGAGATGTTACATATGCCTTTTTCTGGCAGCCATCTTTTTTGTAAGTATCTG
Organism: Pleurodeles waltl; assembly: GCF_031143425.1. Taxonomy (NCBI): domain Eukaryota; kingdom Metazoa; phylum Chordata; class Amphibia; order Caudata; family Salamandridae; genus Pleurodeles; species Pleurodeles waltl. Next base: position 921,228,239 of record NC_090440.1, read on the forward strand.
GAGCAGATGCTCCACAAAGCCTTTAAGAATCAGAAGCATGCCCAGGTTTTTCGTTCTCGCTCCTGGTCTGCTTCCTCTAGGAAGGTTCCTCCTAATAAGCACACAAGGGGTTTCTCTGGACGGTTTCAGTTCAGGCCACAGAAGTCTGCCTCCTTTCCTGCTTGCTCCTTTTCTAAACCTTAGCCTCCTGTGTTCCAAAAGACGGGAAGCATTCCTAACTATTCCTCCCATCCAGTGGGGGGCTCGTCTAGCCTTTGTTCTTCACACCTGGCAAACGCATGTTTCAGACACCTGGGTTCTACAGGTCATGTTAGATGGTTATCCCTCTACTTTGTTCCAGGCCTTCCCCTGCTGTCCCAAAAGATTGCATACCTTGTCATAAAACGGGCTGTGGTACCTGTGCCGGTGGGGCAGCAAGGGAAGGGGTGCTACCCTCCAGTCTTCCTAGTCCCGAAACCTGCAGGGAAGGTCAGGCTCATTTTCAATCTCAAACATTTGAACCTCTTTTTGAGGAAACCTAACTTCAAGATGGACTCTCTACAGTGCATTATTTCCCTTATTTGGCTGGGCGAATGGCTGGCCTACTTGTACTTGAGGGATGCTTACCTCCACATTCCCATTGCTCTGTCCCATCAGCAGTTCCTTCGCTTTTGTGTGGGAGGTGTCCACTGGCAGTTTCGGGTCCTCCCCTTCGGCCTGGCTTGTTCTGCCAGGGTGTTCACCAAGCTGATGGCCCCTCTGGTGGCTTATCTTCATGGTTTCGGGTGATGATTCTTCTGTACCTGGACAATTGGCTTCTCCATCATCCTGTGCTGTCCATCCTCCAATCTCAGATTGGGCTGGTGCGCAAGACTCTGGAGGCTTTTGGCCTGCTTATCAACGAGGCAAAGTCACATCTGACTCCCACACAGGATCTGAAGTTCATCGGGGCCCGTTTCCAGGTGGCAGTGGGTTTCGTCAGCCTTCCTCCGGACCGAGCACAGCAGTTGAGTGATCTTCTCCTGGCTCTGGGCACAAGGGATCTGGTGCCTGCTCGAGATTAGTTACTTCTTCAGTGTCACATGGCAGGCTCCCTTTGCTGTTCCCTGGTTTTGTCTACGGCTGCATTCTGGTTTGTAAATTTTTTTTTTCAGGCATCCTGTGTCTTTGTCGTCCTGTGGGCTCTGCTGCACTTGGGTCCTCTGGTTCGTCATCTGCTGTCACATTGGGTGCCTTGTCTGCATCTGCAGGACTTTCTGGTGCCTCTCTCCTGAGGCATCTAGCACTTGCTGCAGTGGTGGCTCGATCCCCTTCATTTAGCCAGGGGCTTTCCTCTGGCACTGCCTCCTCCCATGGTGGTTACCACGGATGCCATTGTGCTGGGTTGGGAAGCTACTCTAGGCAACCTTTCCTTTCAGGGACGGTGGTGTCCTCGGGAGAGGGAATTGAAGGCTGTCTTGCTGGCTCTGCTACATTTTAATCCCTTGCTTCAGGGCCAGGTAGGACTGGTGTGGACATACAACACTTTAGCCAAGTCCTATATCAACAGGCAGTCCGGGATGGGTTCTCGGGCACTGGCCTTGCTTGCATTTCAGGTGGGGAGGTGGGCGGGGTCTCAGCTTCTCTCCCTCTCAGCCACTTCTATTTGGGGAGGGACAATGGTCGGGCAGACAGTCTCAGCTGCGTTTTTCCTTCTTCCCTCGAATTCTGTCTGCCCCAGATATTTTCACCCAGATTTGCCACCGGTTCGGCACGCCTCAGGTCGACCTCTTTGCATCCACGGCCAATTCCCTCCTTCCTCGATTTGTTTCCTAGTCCCCGGAACAGGGTTATTGGGGGATTGATGATTTGTCCCACCCTGGGCCACAACTGCTACTCTATGTCTTTCCTCCATTTCCTCTTCTTCCTCTGCTCTTGGCCAGGCTTTGGAGGGTGTCAGTTTCCCTCATTCTGGTGGCGCCCTTTTGGCCTCGGATGGGTTGGACTCTTCTGTTGCGTCTGATGGTGGCTGCGCCAGAGTGGATTCTCCCAATCCATCCTTGTCCTCTTCGGACACCCATTCTTCCCCCATCTACTTGCTGCTGGATGTGTCTGACGGTTTGGCTCTTGAGAGGAGGGGTTTGATAGCACATGGTCTTTCTGCTCCTATGGCTGTTTCCATTCAGAACTCTGGGAAATGTTCCACCAGAAAGGTTTAAGGTCATCATTAGTCTCCTTTGTTCAGTGGTGTAGGAGTTATTCTTCAGACCTGGCTTCTTGTCCTGCCTCTTCGGTCCTTCAATTCCTTCAGGATGGTTTTCAGAAGGGTTTGGCTGTCTCCACATGAAGGGTCCAATGGGCTGCCATTTGGGCTATTCGCTCACCTCTTGGTTTGCCTGAGCTCCTTCCTTACCGTATCTGAGATATGGTGCACCGTGGTGGTAATTAGGGGAACTAGTGTAAAAAAATGTTACGCTAGTTTGGAGCTTTGCAGGATTAGCGTTAAAACATTTGACGCTAATCCTGCAGAGCCCATTGAGGCCCATTGAAAACAATAGTATGCCTCCTTTTAGCGCCTGCTCTGAGCAGGCATTAAAAGAGCTGAAAAGAATTATGCAAAGAAATCTCTTGGATTTCTTTGCACCATTTTTTCAGCCCCCCCTAATGAGGTAACGCCCCCTTTGCATACATTATGCCTGGCTCAGGCATAATGTAGCACAAAAGGTTACAAAGTGGCACAATGCACTTTTGCGCAGCGATTATGGCCTTGTTGGGCCATATTAGCATTAAACAAATTATGCTAATGTGGCACAAGTAGGTGCTAGAGGCTCCTAAATTAGCCCCCTTAGTTTGCATGACAGTGGTTTGAATGCCAATGCAAACTGCAGTGAAGACAAAGAAAATCTATTACATGTGCCCCTCTAAAGTGCCATGAGATAGTGTTGAAGACCTTTTCGGTGTCTAAAGACAACAAGGTCAATTGCACCACACAGCTCTTTTCTCCCCAATAATGTGTTATAGCCTTCAGATACTGAATAGCGTCCGTCTGCCTGGCTTAAAGCCAAGTTGGTCTTTAGCTACCAAGTTGCCCACAATAGTATTTAATCTCTTAGATAGCATCTTGCCCAGTACTTTATTATCCAGATGATGAGCTTTATAATCTGGTGGGTCTTTCCTCAGATTCCCCATAATAATTATTAATGCTTCTCTGATAGACCATGTTAAAATACCAACAAATAAAACTTCTTGGTGAACTTGCAGTGATCTATTAGCCAATTGGCTATGATACATTTGGTACCACTTAGCCAAGAAGCCATCTAGACCTGGGGTTTTGTTAGTATTTAGCTCTGTAATGACTTGGTTTATTTCTTCTAGCGTGATTGTGGCCTTCAGTTGTTCCCTTTGCTCTTGTGTTAATTTATAAAGCCCCTGTGCCGATCAATGTAACATATGTGACAGTCTTGGGCAATGTGTGTGTTCTTATGTAAATGTTTGTATTTGACATAAAATACCTAATTTATACCTTCTTTGTTGTGTATAAGGCTTACCTTTGCAACCCTGATGGCTGTTAAGCATTTTGGTGAGTGTGATTGTATTAGGTGCCAGGCCAAGAATCTGCAGGATTTGCCTCCTTCCCTATGCAATTTTCTAGTAGCACCGTGCGCAAATCTTTCAAGCCCAGTCCAGCCTGGTGGTCTCCCATAACTGCATTTTGTTGCTGAGACAGTTATTTTTTCTTGTCCGACGGCAGGACATCTAATGTTTTAATCATGAATATAATACAGGTGCTTGCATTGCCTCTTATAATGACTTTTAGTGTGTCCCATTCTATCCATTTTCTACTGGCAGAGTTTTTGTTCAGGGACAAATACTTTGTTATCACCATACCCAATATGTAAAGGAAGTCTGTATCATTTGTGGTCCTCACCAGCAATATCCACCTAGGGATAGTCCCCTGATATGTGTTGACCTTATACTCTGCACATACCCGAGAGCGATCCAAAAGGGCTTTTCCTAAATGTTTCTCATTTGACAGGTATTGTGCATGCATTCTGATTACCAGCATAGAATCTATCCTAGAATATGTTCTGCTAGGAATCACATAATGTGTGTATTCGCTTTGATTTTGGGTTCCCTCCCCTAAATGTAGGTTATCCATTATTAGAAAGTGGTTCTGTAGTTGGCATAGGTATGCATTCTGTCCATGTAGGGGCCACAATCCTAGTGAGAGTAAGTCAGTTACACACCATAAATTAACCTATGTTCACCCCTGGTAGCGTGGCATAGAGCATACAGGCTTAACTTAGGAGGAAATGTGTGAAGCATTCATTCAACACTTAAACCAGTAAAAGAGGGAAAACACCACACAAAGACACCACACCGGGTTAGAAAATATATAGCTTAATTTCATGGATGAAACAAGACCTAAACGACAAAACTCCAATAAGTAGAACTCCAGATATTAATCTTGTTGTACTACTTAGAAACATACAGCCCCAACCGGGGCTATCTGGTCATGCTAGACCAGGGTAAATCCAAAAGTACAGGAGGACCACTATGAAACATTGGTTGGATGCTGTCTCAGAAAAGTCCTGCTGAAGTTTTACCTTCTTAAAGTTGGGCTAAGAGTCCCATTGGTGGGAAAGAAGTTTGCCAGGAGTAAGGAAAGAGTCGCTGGTGGTGGTCCACAGGCGTCAAGAGTCGTCCAGGCATCACAGACGCTCAGATTGAAGCCTCATGGTCATGCTTACTGTGTGAAGAGATAAACTTGCGGCAGCGAAGAGCTCAAAAGCTTGATTTCAGGAGAGACATAACCACTTTCAATGGTCCAACACTAGAGGGGCATCTCTTGGGGGTTGAGATCTGGTTGAAGATAGGTCCAGGAGCTGTAGCATTTGTGATGGAAGGCTAGCCAACAGCCAGGAATCCAACAGCATGATGTCTAATTCTGGGCTGGAGAGATTCATGTCCAGTCCTTCTAACTACCACACAAGGAAAGCAGCAGGTCAGCAGAGCAGGAGTCCAGCAGAGTGACAATCCTTTCAGAAGCAGAGCAGTTCTTCTTCCTGGCACAGTATCCACAAGTCCAGAAGTGTACTTATTTGTTGGGTCAGAAGTCCAGTTCTAATACCCAGTGGTGCCTTTGAAAGAGAGGTCTTTGAAATGCAGAGAGTTCCTGCCCTTTCTGCCCTCAGTACAGACACACTACAAGGGGTTATGCAGCCGTTTGTGTGGGATCAGGACACAGCCTTTTCAGGAGAAAGTGTCAGCTCCTCCCTCCCACCCTGCTCAAGATGGCCCATCAACATGTAGATGGCCACTCAGTCACACCTAAGCTCCATGAAGGTAACATAGAAAAGCCCAGCTGTCACCCACCCAAACGTGTATTCAGAAACAGGATGAAGGCACTAGATGAATTAAAGTAAGAAAATGGCAACTTTCTAAAAGTGGCATTTTCAGAATTACAATTTTAAATTGTAATTTTTAATTGTGATTCCAGAGACACCAAACTTTAGGGTTCGATCTCTTCCCAATTGGAAATTACGCTTATCAAATGTAATAAGGCAATCCCAATGTTAACGTAAAGGAGAGATAGGCTTTGCAGTAGTGAAAAACAAATGTAAAGGTTTTTCACTACCTGGGCATGTAAAACTTAAAAGTGCATGCCCACCTTTTTTTAATACACAGCACCTTGCCCTTTGGGCTGTCCAGGGCCTACCGTACGGATGACATATATTTTAAAAAGGAAGGTTTGGGCCTGGCAGGAGGATTAACTTGCCAGTTAAAACTGCAAACACAGGCTCTACAATGACAGGCATGAGTCATGTTTAAAGGGCTATTGAGGTGGGTGGCACAATCAGTGCTGCAGGCCCACCAGTAGCACTTAGTTTACAGGCCCTGGGAACAGGTAGTGTACTTTATTAGGGACCTATAAGTAAATTAAATATGCCAATGTTACCATATTTTAAGAAGACAGCAAATGCAGTTTACCACTGGTTTGCAGTGGTGAAGTGACCAGAGTCCTAAAGCCAGTAAAAGCGAGGTCAGCAATGAGAGGAACATTTTCTGTTTATATATGCAACACAGTGGTGTCCGGTTCAATGTGCCTTTCAGAGAATAGTTAAAGTCCCCAACAACAACATTGCCACTCGTAAGTAGGGGGTCTTAACATTCCTGAGGTTCCAGAAAAACTTGGCATCATCTACATTAGTTAGAAACAAAAAGAAATAATACAATAATAGAAAGAGACACAACTGAAAAACAAGAGTGCACAAGAGTCATGCCACATACTTAAGTGGACCCTATCATCCAGATTGTGTGACCCTGCAAAGTAGCCTGGTGCTAGCAGTTGGGTCCACAGGTGTAATTGTGTGGAAGGTGTGTGGGGGGCATTGTATAGCCTGCTCAACTGGTAAGTTTATGTTTATAGCTTAGGGCCCCTCACGTGGCAAACACATGCAGTGACCTCTCTGCCTAGTCATCTCTACCTCTGACCTCACAGGTTGGTGTGGTTCCACACAACAGTGAGTGGCCAACTCTTCATCGCATGAGCGTGTTGGTCTCGGTCATTGAGGGGTACAAATTCTTTGTTCCATGGCACAGCTTTGATTCTCTAGCCAATCCCATGCATGACTTCCCTTAGTGAAATATTGTACTTTATTTTTGTGGATTCTGTGCACCCTTTCATGTGAAGAAATAGTGGGACAGACCTTTAGGTTTCAGTGTGCCCAAGATCTTGTCGTCTAGATAGAGTTCAAAGCACTCTCCTTCCATTTTCTCAGAGGCCTACCAGGCACACAATGTTTTGATGGTTAAACCTGTTCTGCCTGCCATATCTTTGACATGGTTCTCTAATATTTTCGTTCTGTGTGGCAATTCCTCCACTAGTTTATTTTTTATGCTAAGATATCTTTTGCCATGTCAGCTGCCTGTTATTCTACACGGACACTCGGTCTGTGATGTTACATGGATCTACCCTCACTAAGCTCATATTGACTGTATCTGCATCCAACGTGTATTCCAGCGAGATTCTCGTATCTTGAACTACCTTGAGTACGTCCACCAGTGTTGGTTATGCTTTATCCTGTGCTGCTACTCTTTGTGACCCCTCTGCAGCTTGATGAATATATCAAAGGTGGCCTGTACAACTGGCATCTTTGCGATCTTATCTTTCACCATGTTGAAGGTCCGTTACTCAATTATGTTAGCACTGAAATGTATTAATGAATATTCATGTATTCTGAGTGTTGAATTTGCATAGAAAATGAATTAACGTGGAAAAAAAGAATGCACGCATTTGAAGGTGCGCCCACCAGAGTGGCTGCTAATGTTCACGAAGTGTACTTATTAATAGCTAATTAATATAAAATGTTGAGCTCATGTTTGATTAATGTAGTAATATGTCATATTAAGGGTTATGCATTATGTATCAGCTTTATTAATCATAGGTCTCAACCTAGTGAGGTCTTGGGCCTAGTTGCACGGCCTCATGTCAAGCTGCATTTCTTAGGCGACTTATAAAAATGGCTGTTTAGAGAATTAAATTGTGGTTTTCTACGTGCTGACCAAGTGCTCGTAGCTTAAAGTCTTTCTCATGAGAAACTGCTTGCTAGAAGATGATGTACTTGCTAGTGAAACAATGTATACTGGAGTTATGTGTAAGACTGATCTTCCGAGCAAAAGACAATGGATGCACTGAGTGGAGTATAAGCTGCACCAATATTGATACCTGACGAGCCGAATGACGAGAGCTGGAGAAGAGGAGCCAATCATCGACATGTGAACCATGTCTGTAGTAAAACTTTGGATTAAGGTTTTTAGTTTCATTGGACTAAGTGTAAACATGTGATTCCTTGACCAATGAGGATGTGGAAGTTTTGTTAGGAAATCTAACTTAGCCGGACTACACTGAGAGGAGATGAAGACACCATTTGTCCCTTTTCTGTTTGCCATAACACCATTATTTTCTTGACTTTCCCGAGAAGAGACAGGCTTTACTTTATTGCTTGAAGAGACTTTGCTTTTCTTGAACCTTAATGCTGAAACCTGATGCCTTGCTGACCGAACTGATGTCCTATTGACGAAGACTGTCACAGCTTGCTGAACCATATTGAGGACAGGTATATGACAATATTATTGATGGTTATGTCTATCTGCTTTTGTTTCTAGGTACCAACTGCTACTTTTGATAGACCCATAGTTAGATGTTTTCCAAATTTGTGTTGACTAAATTCTTTTGCATGGAGTCCAAACATACTATTCTAATCAGATGCTAGTTAGGGTTCTCATTTATTATGCTCGCTACAGATAATAAAAGTTGATGTCTTTTCTTTGCTGAATTCTAAATGTATGTTATTTCGTTTGTGCAGTTATTCTTGCTATTAATTTGTACTGTAACCTCAGAATGTTTAGTGGCTCAAGCTTTGATTAGATTGCGATTCTTTCGCCGCTTTGGTCAGCCAGTGTTGTTTCTGTATGTTTATCATTTGATTTTGAGACTAAGTTACATGACATTAGCATTGTTAATATAGGGAAATAAACATTCTAAATTTTATATAAAGGTGTGGTAGTTCATGGCCGTGTGGAAATGACTGACTCCCATTGATTATTTATGTCATTGATTGTTTTGGTTATTGATTTGTATTGGTCTGGGGTTAAATGGTGGGAACTACTCGAAGCGCAGTCAAAAAGTCCATCGGCCTATTTGCGTCTCCCTTGTAAGTTTACTTAATAAGGTCTGACGTGCTGACAGAGATGGTAGCAGAGATTGATGGTTTGTCTCCTTAAAAGCCCACCTGAAAAGCCCGGTATATGGTTCATCTCCCTAAGCACCCATCGTACAGTCCGGAGAAAGGTAGTAGAATATTTGGTCCTAGAGATAATAACCAAGAAATTACAGGTGTTCCCAGAGATGGTAGTAGGGTAAGAGTTAGTTTCCTGCAAAGAGCAGAGTAATTCGCAGATTTGGGGAAAATTGGTGAAAGTTTGGATTATTTAGATTCAATGATTCAAAGTGGAGAGAAAATGTGCCCCTAAGTACTTAAAATAACTTTCCCAGAATCTTGGAGCTTGCCAATGGTGGTTTGAGGATGTTCTCGGTGTTCTAGTGACGGTGTGAGGTAGGTTTCGCGCTTGCACAGCTTATGCAAATCAAAGGTGAATTGTGATGTTTGTGAGGGTTAGGGAGTTTGAGTACTCCAAATGAAGTTCTAGAAGGAGTGTGCGTACTTCGAAGTGTGAGAGTAGGTAAGTCGTCGAACTTCACATATGTGTGGCGCTTTGTGCTAAAAAAGTGTCGAAGTGGTTGTTATACGGAGCCTTTGTGGGCTAAGACTCCGGAGTATATTGAAAAGTGAATGAGACACTTGGTTTTTGTTGTAATTTTTGGGTTTAATATGTCAATCAGGCATGGTCGACAAGTCAGAGTGTGAGTCAAAGCGAGTGAAAGAATTTTTCAATTGAGATCTGGCAAGTCCTATGTGCGCCAGGACAGACCCACTGATCAGTTGAGAGTGAAGTTTGCGGGTCGAATTTTGCTTGCAAATCAAGGAGTAGCAGCTAGAGTGAAACGCCGTCAGTGAAAAATCTGTAAAGTTTCTGAAGCGACTGTGTTACCTTTCCTGTAGTAAATGGACAAATTGTGTTTTAATTCTTGTTTTGTGTTCGCAATAAATTGCATTCGTTTTGTGTGAATCTAAGTTTTGGAGGACAAGTCACAAGACTTTGTCAGCTGCAGTACGTGTGAGTGTGATGTCAGTGGAGCCGCGCTGGGATAGGTTGGTTAGTGAGAAGGGTCGTGTACATATCGGCAGCCATCTGTGAAGCACAATTGGTTGAGAAGGTTGGTGAAGAGAATTCTGGTATTAAAAGTCACTTCCTGATTTGATTTAGAATAAAATTAAGATCACAGAAGTGACATTTTTCAAAGCTGTAAAGAGTGCTTTAAGGGGAGATACATACATTACAATGAGTATAGTGGATATTGCACCGCTAGAAGGTACACCAGCTTACATTGTAATCGAAGAATAAGCTGCTGCGCCATGTCTTTGGCTAAAACAGTGGTGCAAAGTGACAGAAAAGGATGGGTGTTTAGCGTTTCCTGCCCACTGAACATTTAATTTAAGGAGCTTAGAGAATCTGAGGAGGGTGCTGTGTGATCTGAAACCCCCTCCGAGACCAGCACAGTTCGAGGCATTGGCAATCTGGGAATTAGTAGCCAGACAGCAACAGAAATTTGAGAGAATGAGAAAGGCAGCAAAGACCCTAGCGGAGGCTAGATGGAACAGTGATCAGAGATTTTGGAGAACCGAGTCTTTACAGGGGATTAAGTTGTTTCCTGCGATTACACAGGACAGTGAGAGAGAAGGAAGGAAAGCCATCAGAAAAACAAACAGAAGTCCTTCCAAGAGTAGGGAGCAGAGATTCAAAGAGGCTTTGAGATCTTTGACATTTGAGGAAGAATCAGACGATGATGAGTTTATTTTGCAGTTTTTGAGGAATCATCCCCCACCATATGCAGTACAAGAGAGTGGTCCAAGCACTAGTGTGAATCCTTCAGCTCCGACACAGGTTAATGGGACGAGTCCAGTGCAGATTAATCCTAGCATGACACAGAGCCCAATGCAGAGCAGTCTTAATGTACCTACTACTCCAGTAGCACAAACCCAGGTGCCACAGTCGAATGTCCTGAGAATTAACCCTGATGTACCTATTGTGGAAACTGCCACAAACCTAATAGTGCCAGCAGGACACGTTTTACCAAAACCAATATTGGTTCAGACAGAACCAACTCCACTTTTAATGCCTCAAGTGCAGTCACAAGCAATGCCAAAGCACACACCAATAATAGGGACACAGTCAGGTATGCCTGCTCTGATGAGCCAGAACACAGGCATTATACATCCACAGGACTCAAGTGTCAGACCATCTATACATATTACCATTGGTCCAATTGTACCTTTGTTTGCACAAGAGAATAACAGTGCAAGTGGACAAGGAGTTCTGAGTCAGAATACAGTGAGGGGAGGACTTAATGAGAATATCCGAGTAGTCTCTCCCACGGGACAGACCTTTGACGTATCAAGATCATTGCTAGACCTTAGTCCATTTGGAGTTCCTCCGATACTGTCATAGGGTTGAAAGTTAGTCAGAGCTTGAAGTTACTGACACCGCAGTCTCCAGATGCAGTTGTGCAACCAATGCCACATGCCCAGGCCGGCAACATTTTGTTACAAGGTTTGACTGCCCAGCAATTGACTGAATGGTTAGACAAGCTAGATACCCCACAGAGTGCGCCTAGGGGAGAGGAGTACCTGAACTACACAAGACTAGGAATGGAAGCAGGTGAGCTCATTGATGGAACCATGGGTGTGAACAGATTAGAGTGCTACACAGAAGCAGAATTTAGATATTTGTACCCGAAGGTTACGAGGGAAGTGAGCGATGTACATCAAAAGCTAGCAGACCTGGCACAGAAGTACGGCATAGAAATAGAGAAAACAAAGCTTTTGAAAAGGAGATTTTGACACAAAAGACTGAACACATGAGATCTGCAGTAATGAAGGCACACCTTAGGGAGTTACTTCAAAGTGCCCAGACATCGGGAGCATTAGACACGTGGGAAGACAGATGGGTGAAGAAGAGGGATAAAAGAAAAAGGGATTCTGTGTAGCTTATTGCAAATGTGCAGCAGTACAAAGATCCAGTGAAAATTTTAACCATGAGAGAGATTCCAGGGTTGGATTTTGTTCATGTCCCTTGGAGAAGAAGTGACATTCTGGTGGTCATTACAACTCTGGCGGTCGGTGTTAAAGCGGCGGTAAGACCACCAACAGGCCAGCGGTAAAACAATTGCAATTACGACCGTGGCGGAAACTGCCAACCAAGACAGCCACTTTAACATTCTGACCGCCACGGCGGTACAGACAAACAGCGCGGCGGTCACCGCCCACAGACAGGCTGAAGACAAAGTAGCGCCCACAGTATCACAACAGGCCAATCCGCCACCTTTTCCGGGGCGGATTCAGCGTGGATAAATACACAGCGGAAACAGGATTCCGAAGGGAAAACGCTCACCTCTACACACCCCACGAGGAACTAGGACACCATGGAGCCGTAACTCCAAATTCTCCCTGCGATAGTCTTCCTGCTCCTCTACCAGGAGCACGAACGCCGGTGGCGAAGACCACGGTGAGTACTGCACCTATGACACAGGGGAGGGGAAGGGAACAAACAGGGACACACACACACGCAACACCCCCACCCCCACTCTCACCCACTACAACACACACACAAATACATATTAATACATGATAGTCACACCCCCAACCCCCACGGAAGAATGCAAAGACAAAAGGAAATTAGTGGAACCATTGTAATATATAAAAATCAAGTAGGCAAAAATATATATATATACACCATAAACAAAATATGCACCAAGCATAGTAGTCCAGGCAGTTCTCCAATTAAGTCCGTTGAACACTGGGCCCACACGGTATGAGCGAGGCCCACACAAGATCCCCAACCATGACGGAGAGAACACTGCAGGGGCATCAGAGAGCAAGAAAACAGGCACCTCAGGGGGAGGTAAAGGGGGGGCACCTCAGCCGGTTGAGTGCACGACGCCAAATCCACGAGACAGCCACATGTCCACTGTTCAATCCTGGGGAGTGCAAAGCCACAGTCTCTCAAGTCTATACAGTGGGTGGGTTGCCCACTGTTCAGTCCTGGGGAGTGCAAAGCCACAGTCTTTCAAGTATCTACAGTGGGTGGGTTGCCCACTGTTCAATCCTGGGGAGTGCAAAGCCACAGTCTCTCAAGTCTCTACAGTGATTGGGTTGCCCACTGTTCCATCCTGGGGAGTGCAAAGCCACAGTCTCTCAAGTCTCTACAGTGGGTGGGTTGCCCATTGTTCAATCCTAGGGAGTGCAAAGCCACAGTCTCTTAAGTCTCAACAGTGGGTGGGTTGCCCACTGTTAAATCCTGGGGAGTACAAAGCCACAGTCTCTCAAGTGGATAACAGTCTCCACTGGTTCTGGAGGAGGCATTGTGCCCAGAGTGCTTCATCCTGCCAAGGACTGAGGTAGTGGATGTATTTCTCCACTGGTTCTGGAGGGGGATTTGTGCCCAGAGTGGTTCATCCTGCTGAGGACAGAGGTAGTGGATGTATCTCTCCACTGGTTCTGGAGGGGCCTTTGTGCCAGAGTGCTTCATCCTTCTAAGGACATAGGTGATGGATGTATCTCTCCACTGGTTCTGGAGGGGGCTTTGTGCCCAGAGTGCTTCATCCTGCTAAGGACAAAGGTAGTGGATGTATCTCTCCACTGGTTCTGGAGGGGGCTTTGTGCCCAGAGTGCTTCATCCTGTCCGTGACGGACTCAGTAGAGTCAGTGCCCTTGGCGCTCATGGGCCAGCAGTGCTTGAGGCGGAAGTGCCCTGTTCAGCGGTGCTTGAAGCGGCGGTACCCTGTTCAGCGGTGCTTGAGGCGGCGGTGCCCTGTTCAGTGGTGCTTGAGGCGGCGGTGCCCTGTTCAGCGGTGCTTGAGGCGGCGGTGCCCTGTTCAGCGGTGCTTGAGGCGGCGGTGCCCTGTTCAGCGGTGCTTGAGGCGGCAATGCCCTGTTCAGCGGTGCTTGGAGCGGCGGTGCCCTGTTCAGCGGTGCTTGGAGCGGCGGTACCCTGTTCAGCGGTTCTTGAGGCGGCGGTGCCCTGTTCAGCGGTGCTTGAGGTGGCGGTGTCCTGTTCAGCGGTGCTTGAGGCGGCGGTGCCCTGTTCAGCGGTGCTTGAGGCAGCGGTGCCCTGTTCAGTGGTGCTTGAGGCGGCGGTGCCCTGTTCAGCAGTGCTTGGAGCGGCGGTGCCCTGTTCAGCGGTGCTTGGAGCAGCGGTGCCCTGTTCAGCAGTTCTTGTGGCGGCGGTGCCCTGTTCAGCGGTGCTTGGAGCGGCGGTGCCCTGTTCAGCGGTGCTTGGAGCAGCGGTGCCCTGTTCAGCAGTTCTTGTGGCGGCGGTGCCCTTTTCAGCGGTGCTTGAGGTGGCGGTGCCCTGTTCAGCAGTGCTTGAGGCGGCGGTGCCCTGTTCAGCGGTGCTTGAGGCGGCAGTGCCCTGTTCAGCGGTGCTTGAGGCGGCGGTGCCCTGTTCAACGGTTCTTGAGGCGGCGGTGCCATGTTCTGCGGTACTTGAGGCGGCGGTGCCCTGTTCAGCGGTGCTTGAGGCGGCGGTGCCCTGTTCTGCGGTACTTGAGGCGGCGGTGCCCTGTTCTGCGGTACTTGAGGCGGCGGTGCCCTGTTCAGCGGTGCTTGAGGCGGCGGTGCCCTGTTCAGTGGTGCTTGAGGCGGCGGTGCCTTGTTCAGCGGTGCTTGAGGCGGCGGTGCCCTGTTCAGTTGTGCTTGAGGCGGCGGTGCCCTGTTCAGCTTGCTTGGAGCGGCGGTGCCCTGTTCAGCGGTTCTTGAGGCGGCGGTGCCCTGTTCAGCGGTGCTTGAGGGGGCGGTGCCCTGTTCAGCGGTGCTTGAGGTGGCGGTGCTCTGTTCAGCGGTGCTTGAGGCGGCGGTGCCCTGTTCAGCAGTGCTTGAGGGGGCGGTGCCCTGTTCAGCGGTTCTTGAGGCGGCGGTGCCCTGTTCAGCGGTGCTTGAGGTGGCGGTGCCCTGTTCAGCGGTTCTTGAGGCGGCGGTGCCCTGTTCAGCGGTGCTTGAGGCGGCGGTGCCCTGTTCAGCGGTGCTTGAGGCGGCGGTGCCCTATTCAGCGGTGCTTGAGGCGGCGGTGCCTGTTCAGCGGTGCTTGAGGGGGCGGTGCCCTGTTCAGCGGTTCTTGAGGTGGCGGTGCCCTGTTCAGCGATGCTTGAGGGGGCGGTGCCCTGTTCAGCGGTTCTTGAGGCGGCGGTGCCCTGTTCAGCAGTGCTTGAGGTGGCGGTGCCCTGTTCAGCGGTGCTTGAGGCGGCGGTGCCCTGTTCAGCGGTACTTGAGGCGGCGGTGCCCTGTTCAGCGGTGCTTGAGGCAGCGGTGCCCTGTTCAGTGTTGCTTGAGGCAGCGGTGCCCTGTTCAGCGGTGCTTGAGGCGGCGGTGCCCTGTTCAGCTGTGCTTGAGGCGGCGGTGCCCTGTTCAGTGGTGCTTGGAGCGGTGGTGCCCTGTTCAGCGGTTCTTGAGGCGGCGGTGCCCTGTTCAGCGGTGCTTGAGGTGGAGGTCCCCTGTTCAGCGGTGCTTGAGGCAGCGGTGCCCTGTTCAGCAGTGCTTGAGGCGGCGATGCCCTATTCACCGGTGCTTGGAGCGGCGGCCTCCTTTGCAGTGACTCAGCTGCTGGTGGTCCTCTCTAGCCCAGCGGGCTTGTGCTGGCGGTCCTTTCTGGCCCAGCGGGGCTTGTGCTGGTGGTCCTCTCTAGCTCAGTGGGGCTTGTGCTGGCGGTCCTCTCTAGCCCAGCGGGGCTTGTGCTGGCGGCCCTCTCTGGCCCAGCGGGGCTTGTGCTGGGGGTCCTCTCTGGCCCAGTGGGGCTTGTGCTGGCGGTCCTCTCTGGCCCAGCAGGGCTTGTGCTGGCGGTTCTCTCTAGCCCAGCGGGGCTTGTGCTGGTGGTCCTCTCTAGCCCAGCGGGGCTTGTGCTGGCGGTCCTCTCTGGCCCAGCGGGGTTTCTGCTGGCGGTCCTCTCTGGCCCAGCGGGGATGATGGTGGTGGCCTCTTGGGCAGTGGGGATGATGGCTGTGGCCTCCTGGGCAGCGGGGATGATGGTTGTGCCCTCCTGGCCAGCGGGGATGACAGCTGTGGCCTCCTGGGCAGCGGGGATGATGGCGGTCTCCTCTGCCGTGCTGCTCTTCCCAGACTTTCCTGGTTTCTTGTGTCCCTTCCCCACCTTGGAAGGTGTTGGAGCTGACTCCACACTCCCACCGGGAGCCCTGGGAGCGGCTTTGGTGGCTGGAGTCTTCCCCCTCTCCCGCCGGGCACTGGCCAACCTTTGATGCTTCACAGGTGGGGGACTGTCTGTGCTGTGGCTCTGTGCCACACTGACTGCCCTGGATGGCCGGTGCACTCAGATTCCGGTGACTACAGGCACCACTGGTCCCGGGGATGTTGTGGCTGAGGTGCTAGTTTGGGATCTAGGAGACAGACGGGGTGGGGGAGGGGTGGGAAAGAGGTCAAGGTTGGACAGGAAAAGTTTTTGGGAGATACTGGGACGGGTAGCTGGAGGGGGTTTAGGAGTAGAGGAAGAGGTTGTGGTTGTAGGAGGTGTTTGTTTGCTGACTTTGGGTGAAGGTGCATGCGCTGGAGGCTGTCGTGAGGTGGATGGCTGTTGGGTGGGTGTGTGCCTGCATTTGTGTATCTTGGGAGGGGTCGTCACAGACACACAGGGAGAGGACACAGGGGATGTGTGAATGGTAGTGGGGGTGGTGACTGCACGTGAGCGGGGTGTGGTGGTGTGTATGCTGGTGATGGCAGTAGTGGCTGTTGATGTAGTGCATGCAGGTGTGAGTGGAGACGAGACTGGGAGGGAGGAGGGAGATGAGGAGGAGGGGGACACAGTGGAGGTAGTGGATGTTGGTGTGTCTGCATGTGTGGGATGCTTGCGTGAGTGCCTGTGGGATGTGTGGTGCTTATGTTTGCCAGAGCTTCCCTTGTGTGTTGACGTGTGTGCATGCTGGTCTGAAGGTGTGCTTGGGATAGGCTGGGGTACAGGGGAGTGGGTCTGGCTGGAGGAAGTTGGAGGGGGAAGGTTAGAGACAGGGACAATGGGTGCCATCAGTGCTGAGGCCAGAGTCTGAAAAGCTCGCTGAAGGGCCACCTGACCAGAATGAATGCCCTTTTTTGCAACTGCCTTTCTACACCCTGGATGGCATTCAAAATGGTAGACTGCCCAACAGTGAGGGACCTGAGGAGGTCAATGGCCTCCTCACTGAGGGCAGCAGGGGTGACTGGGGCAGGGCCTGAGGTGCCTGTGGCGAAGGTGATGCCCACCCTCCTGGGTGAGCGGGCACAGAGCAAAGGCTGAGGGGCTGCTCAGAGGGCGGTGCTGGTAGGGGGGGTGGTGGCTGTACCTGCAGATGCGGGGGCACAGATGTTGCCGCCACCACAAGGGAGCACCATGTCGCTGGTGTCAGCTCCTGTCCCCGCCGTGGAGCTCCCCTCGCCCTCCGTCCCACTGGTGAACTCCAAGTCTGTAGTTTCGTTCTCCAGGGCCATGTGGGATGCAGCTCCCTCGTGCTCCGGTGCCACTGCTCCTCCGCCTGATGATGCTAATGCACACAAGAACAGGGAGACCACAAAAAGGGGGACGACGACAGAAGAAAGACATGTTGAGCGCATGCATTACCGCTACTGTTGGCGGACACGACAGACACAGAAGCCACCTACACTACGCCGCGCTCTTGGGCTCCACTGTTCAATTCCAGGGAAATGGCCTACTAGGCTATGGACGACATCTGCACACATGGATGACTCAGGGGCATGACTAGGTGTAGTTGGCACTCTACAGAGGTGGGGTGCCACATGGCCTTCCTTACGGAGGGACCTTGTCTATTAAACTCGCCCTGGCCTAGGGAAACCCACAGCCCACCTCCCCCACCCAGACACCTCCACTGCGCGCTAAATCAGCAGGATGAGAGTGCACTCACCCCCTTGTGGGTGCTGTGATGCTCTCAAGCACAAATCCAACTCCAGGTACGCCACAACCAGGATCCTGAACATCGGGGGGTCATGGTGCGACGGGCACCCGTCCCACATTGGGTGTCCATCCCCAGCTGGGCCTCCGCCGTCTTCTTGCTCCAGCGGCGAATGTCCTCCCATCTTTTCTGGCAGTGGGTACTCCGTCTGAGGTAGACCCCAGGGTCCGGACGTCCTTGGCGATGGCACGCCAAATATATTTTTTCTGGTGGGCGCTGACCTACATGATTTGTACAGGGGAAAGAGAAACTTATTAACAACTGCACCGTCACAGTTATTGGCCCCCATCCCTACCCTTGGCATGTGGCACATGCACTCACCGTCGTTTCATGCACGCCACACTCTACCCCCTTCCTTCTTACATCCACCTCTCTCCACATAGGCATAGCCCATACAGCATGCTCCCAGAGTGCTTACCTGTTTGTCTGGAGGACCGTACAGTAGTGTGTACTGGGGGAGGACCCCATCCACGAGTTTCTCCAACTCCTCCGATGTGAAGGCAGGGGCCCTTTCCCCAGACACTCGAGCCATTGTCTCTTGCAGACCAAAGTCACAGCAGCACTTGCAGTGTAGGTCCTCTCCTGTCGAAGATCAGATATCGAGTGATTGAACAGATAGAAAATGGCGGTCACGTCCGCGGCGGTGCTTACCATCACCGCCGGCGTACATCGTCATTGCCTCCTGGGACCAATAGGGTCCAATGTTAACCAATGCAGCATTGTGCCACGGTCTTCGACTGCCTACCCCGACGGTGTACAACGCCAGTGCAGTTACCTCACATCCTATTGTCCCACTTTACAGGTCAGGCAGCCGCCATTTCAGGGGCCCACATGGCTTCATTTTTAACTGCGTCACACATACCTTGGCCTAGACTCAACACACATACAGGCCACTTTTTGGATTAGGATTCGTGTTCTGTGTAAGCTGTGGGTACGTGCCTCTGAGTTGGTTGACTCTGTGCTCGCTGTTGTCCTTCACAGGCACCGTCTGCTGGGACATGTGAGGAGATGGCGGCATCCTCCGGGGTACCGACCGTTGGTGCACCTGTCGACAATGGAGGAAAGACATGTGATCATCACCTACAGGCTTGACCGTGCCACAATCCAGGAACTGTGTACCCAGCAGGAGCCACACCTGATGTCAGCTATCCGCCATCCCACAGGAATCCCCCCTCAAGTGCAGGTGCTGTCAGTGCTCCATTTCCTTGCAATTGGGTCATTTCAAACAACAGTAGCCATAGCATCAGGGATGTCTCAGCCTATGTTTTCCAACGTGTTGTCCAGAGTGTTGTCTGCCCTGCTGAAATACATGCGGAGCTACATCGTTTTCCCTCAGGTGGAGGATTTGCCTACATTGGAAGGTGATTTCTATGCCCTGGGACATATCCCCAACATCATAGGTGCCATTGATGGGACCCATGTGGCTTTGGTCCCCCCCCCCTACAGGAGTGAAAAGGTGTACAGAAACCGGAAGAGTTATCATTCGATGAATGTACAGATGGTATGTTTGGCCGACCAGTACATCTCCCATGTGAATGCCAAGTTCCCTGGCTCAGTGCATGATGCCTACATCCTGCGGAATAGCAGCATCCCTTATGTGATCGGTCAACTCCAGAGGCACCGTGTGTGGCTATTAGGTGAGCACCTGGAAGCAAGACAGCGGGAATGGTTGTCTGGGTCTGGGGATATCCCTACAGGTTAGTGTGTGTCTAACAGTTGTCCCTCGCCATTTGCAGGTGACTCTGGTTACCCCAACCTGTCATGGCTACTGACCCCAGGGAGGAATCCCAGGACAAGGGCAGAGGAACGCTACAATGAGGCCCATGGGCGAACTAGGAGGGTGAGCGAACGGACCTTCGGCCTCCTGAAGGCCAGGTTCAGGTGCCTCCATATGACCGGTGGATCCCTATTCTACTCACAAAAGAAGGTGTGCCAGATCATCGTGGTCTGCTGTATGCTTCACAACTTGGCTGTGCGACGACAAGTGCCTTTTCTGCAGGAGGATGGTCCAGATGGCGGTGTTGTTGCAGCTGTGGAGCCTGTGGACAGTGAAGATGAGGAAGCAGAAGAAGAAGACATGGACAACAGGGACTCAGTGATCCAGCAATATTTCCAGTGAAACACAGGTAAGAATACAAACCTGCCTACTACATGTACTTTAACACTAATACCTCTTTACTGTCTGTCGTTTTCACCCAGTGTATGGTCACTGAGTTGTCACTTTCCCTTACGATTTCACAGATGTGTGTCCCACAGTGAGACTTCTGCTTTGATTCATCATGGACTACAGCTGTGTGACATTGGTATGTTGACATTACAAATGGAAGAGCTTTTTGCCACAGTAATTGCTAATACACTATTTCGAAATCACAGACTGACTCCAGATTGTTTTGTGCTTTAAGGGTGTTCATTTTAGTGCTCAATATTGGAGGGGGTAGCAAAATGGTAAGGGGTGATGGCGGAGGAATGTCCATGGCAGAGTCCAGTCTATTAGTCTCACAGGTACATTGCCCAAATGGGCATAGGAAGTGGAGCTGGGGCAGTTTAAGGATGGACAGGGTGACAAAGTGGGACAGAAGGATAACATTCAAGGTGGTCTCATTTCTTGGCGGGGGTCTTGGCATCGTTCTCTGTCTTTGTCCTGGATCTCAGGGACCATTTGCGAGGTGGTTCTCCGTCTGCAGGGGGTGGGGTGCTGGAGTGGTGGTCCTGTGGCGGTGCCTCCTGTCCACTAGCGCCGGCCAAGGTGGTGGGCAGTTCATCATCCAGGCTAGTGTCAGGGGCCCCTTGTAGTGCCACAGTGTCCCTCCTGGTGTTGAGTAAATCGTTCAGCACCCCTACGATGGTGCCCAGGGTCGAATTGATGGATCTGAGTTCCTCCCTGAAGCCCAAATACTGTTCCTCCTGCAGACGCTGGGTCTCCTGAAACTTGGCCAGTACCGTTGCCATTGTCTCCTGGGAGTGGTGGTAGGCTCCCATGATGTTGGAGAGGGTCTTGTGGAGAGTGGGTTCCCTTGGCCTGTCCTCCCCCTGTCGCACAGCAGCCCTCTCAGTTCCCCTGTGTTCCTGGGCCTCCGTCCCCTGGACCGTGTGCCCACTACCACTGCCCCCAGGTCCCTGTTGTTGTTGGGGTGGTAGGTTAGCCTGGGTTCCCTGTAGTGGTGGACACACTGCTGATTGACTTGTCCTGTGGATGGAGGTATGGGCCCGCTGGGTGGGCGCTGTGCTGGGGTTTCCAAAGGGGGAAAGCTCTGTGGTGGCCTGTGCCAGTGTGAGTAGAACCGACTGTCCAGAGGTCCCGATGGGCCGGGCTGGTCATCTAGATCCAGTTGGACAGAGGTGCTGTCATCACTGTGGGCCACTTCTGTTGGTGGTGTGGACATGTGTGGACCCTCCTGTCCGGTGACATTGGGTAGGGGTCCTGCAGGGGTATAAAAGGATGTTTATTACATCTGTGTGTGGCATGGTGTGCAATGGGTGGGTGACCGTGTACCCCAGTGCTTGCATTCCTGTGTGGGACCTTGTGTGATGATGGTTTAGGGGGGTGTATGGGTATGTGCAGTGGCCATGCTTTAGTGATGGGTGTCCATGCTTTGTTGTTGCATGCAGGGCTTGGTGTTAGGATGTGTGGTTTGTGATGTTGGGACATTTGTGAGGAGTTAGAGTGATGGGGGTATGTGCTGGCATGCAGGTAGGGTGGGAGATGTAATAGTTAAGATTTGACTTACCAGAGTTCATTCCTCCACCTACTCCTGCGAGGCCCTCAGGATGCAGAATCCCCAAGACCTGCTACTCCCATGTTGTTAGTTGTGGGGGAGGAGGTGGGGGTCCGCCTTCAGTACGCTGAACCGCAAGTTGGTGTCTTGAGACCACGGAACGCACCTTCCCCCGTAGGTCGTTCCACCTCTTCCTGATGTCCTCCCGATTTCTTGGGTGCTGTCCCACTGCATTGACCCTGTCCACTATTGTTTGCCATAGCTCCATCTTCCTTGCAATGGAGGTGTGCTGCACCTGTGCTCCGAATAGCTGTGGCTCTAACCGGACAATTTCCTCCACCATGACCCTGAGCTCCTCCTCCGAGACTCTGGGGTGTCTTTGCCGTGCCATGGGGTGCTGTAGGTGATGTGTGGGGTGGTGTGTGGGGTGATAAGTGTGCTGATATGTAGTGGTGTGTAGTGTGCGGTGCGTGGAAGTTATGTGGTTGATGGTGTTGTGTGCCTGGGGATGCTTGTATTGTTGATGGTGGTGTCTCTCTCTGGCCTTCTCTCAGTAATTGTGGTCATAGGGGTTTGTGGGTGATTTGGGTGTGTGTTTTATATTGTATTGGGTGTGTGGGAATGGTGTGTGTATATGTGTATCAGGTGTGTGTATTTCGATTTGTCCAATGTGGCTGTGTTTTGAAGATGTGTGTGTATTTTGAGCGCAGCGGTGTGTACCGCCAATGGAATACCGTGGTTGTAAGACCGCCACGTGGATTCGTGGGTTGTGATGGTGTGGGCGTATTTCTGTTGGCGTGACGGTGGAGGTTTTGTTTTCGCCAGTTTATCACTGACCTTTGGTGTGGTGGACTTGTGTGGGTGTTTGAATATTGGCGGATTCCGTGTTGTGGGTCATGATAGCTGTGGCAGATCTCCGCGGCCGCGGCGGTGTGTTGGCGGTCTTCTGCACGGCGGTAAGTGGCTTTTACCGCCAATGTTGTAATGACCGCCTCTGTCTTTTACAAATGACTATCCCAGGTTGAGAGAGAAGCCAGTAGAATGGCACCAGCAGACAGACAGGTTTGTAAAACTTGCAAAGTGCTTGTGGGAAGACTTGAACACTCTCTTAGAGACCGCTGATCTATAGATGGAGTGTAAGAGGAGTATAGATTGGCCGACAAAAGAAGCAGAGAGAGACCCTACTACAGGTGCTCTATCTCCTGCAGTAATGAAATATTACTACAGAGTGATTGAATTTCTGAAAATGAGAATTTTGCCCAAAAACATTGACTGGCAGAGAATAGACAGGACAGTTCAGAAAGCAAAGGAGTCGATACATGCGTATTATGAGAGATTGTAAGCATTACAGTGGTGCAGAGACAATTGAGTCAACAGACATGATTCATTTTGTGTTCAGATTTGTGAAAGGATTGAGACTTGAAATTAGCCAGATGATTAAGAGTCATTTGATTTGCTGGCTAGCAAAGCCGATTGATGAGGTGTTGCAGTATGCTAAGTAATATAGTGATGAGATTGAGTTGAAGCAAAGAAAGTTGAAAGAAAAGGCTATGGTGATGCAGATTAAAGCAGCACAAACAGGGATGCAAGGAAATTTTCCACAGCAGCAGCAAGGATATGTGGGGTTTCAAATTCAGATGAGAGGTAGAGGTCACGGAGGAAATGGAAACCGTAGTCCCGATTTGGGTACTGCAGTGGTTCAGAATGATGTGCAGGGAATGGAGAGAGTGTTGCCTTGTCACACTTGCGGAGCAATCAGACATTTGAAGCGGGAGTGTCCGATGATGGTACAGGAAGGTGTTGTTCAGCAAACAGGTGCATCAATTTGTTCCAAAACATGAGAGGACTGAGAATGAGAGGTCATAATCCAAATTTTCATAATAATGTGAATCAAATGCAGAATTTTCAACCCATGCAGCCGGTGAAAATGCCGTGTGTACAAATGACACATTTTCCACCAATGCAACAGCAGGTTCAAATGGTACCTAGACAGCAAATTCAAATACCTCAAGCCCCAGTGGAACAGCAGCAGGTGATGCTTCCTCAACAGGTCACAGTTCAGAGGTCTAACCAGAGTAATAACACTATACACCAATTCCCGTTACACAGTGAGAATGGAATAAACAATGATGGGTGAGCAAGAGTTCGGATGAGGAGGAATGTGTGTTTGCAGCTTCCTTAGATGTAGATCAGAAAGGCCCATATGTGAAGGGAAAAGTCATGGGTCACAAAGTTTCATTCTTGGTTGACACAGGAGCTACACACTCTACAGTAAGAACTGAAGAAGTCCCGAACTGCCCCTTTCAGGAGAGACAGTCCAGATTGTAGGAGTAGCGAATCAGTATTTGACCAACCCAATTACAGAACTAGTTCAGGTTAAAATTGGCAACTTTAAAGGGTTGCACAAATTCGTAGTCTGTGACTCAAGTCCAGTATCCCTACTGGGAAGAGACTTGCTGTGCAAAACCAGGTGCTCGATTACTTGTTCAAATGACGGAATCAAGATACAGATGAATAGTGATGATGAGGATGACCCAGTTCCAGAGACCGAGTGTGAGACTATAAATGAGGAGTACCCCCTGATTAATTTCTTTCCAGTGTTCACAATTTAGAAGCTTCCTCCTGATTTACAGGGAACAGTTAAAGAGAAAGTAGGGGATTTGACAAGGAAAGAGATTGATCTGATAAAGGGAGTTGAGCCCCTTAAAGTTCCTGTGAAGCTGAATGCAATTTTTCTCCAGATTCCCCAGTACCACATGCCACAGGACATCCTTATAAAGGCTGCTCACATAATTGCAGAATTTGTAAACCAAGGGGTCTTGAAAGAAGTGTTGAGCAGCCCATGTAATTCACGGATAATGGGATTGAAAAAGCCCAGTGGGAAAGTTCCATTTGTCCAGGACTTGAGAAAAATAAATTATATTGTCATCAAATGTTGCCCTGTGGTGCCAAATCCAGCTGTGATAATGTTTCAGATTCCTTGTGATGCTGAATGGTTCATTGTCATAGACTTGTCACATGCTTTCTTTTCTGTGCCTCTTTGTGAGGATAATCAATTCCTCTTTTGTTTCAGATTTTTAGACCAAGTTTACTGTTGGTGTTGAATTCCTCAAGGGTTTTATGAGTAACCTTCCATATTCAATCAGATCTTGAAAAATAATTTGGAGTCATTGGAAAAATGCCTTTCCAATCGACATTGGTACAGTACATTGATGATTTATTGATTGCATGCAAAACGAAGGAAGAGTTCAAGTATGACGCAATTGCCTTACTGAACCATTTGGGTAAGAATGGTCACAAAGTGTCTCCACTTAAACTTAAATTGTAGTACTGTCAGAGAGAGGTGAAATACTTGGGTCACCAGAATGAGAAAGGAATAAGGAAAATATCCAGTGAAAGGGTCACAGCCACATTGCAAATGAGTCCCCCGACCACACAGAGAGATGTCAGGTTGTTTTTATGGATGATAGGCTACTGTCGCCAATGGATTCCAGACTTTTCAGTCATTTCCAGGCCCTTGCAGAGGCTGACTCACAAGGAAGTTACTGAACGCCTAGTGTTAGACCAGGCTTGCATGCAAGCGTTTTCTGAAAGTCTGTGCAAAGCTCCGGCTTTGGGTATTTCTAACTACACTAAGGTAGTCATTATTACCTTGGCGGTCAGGTAACTGCCACGCCAGTGATGGCGGTAGTAACGTCACCAGGCCGGCGGTAATTACTGCAAAATAATGACCATGGCGGGGATCCCTCCCATAGACAGCCAATGTACCACACCAACCGCCAGTGCAGTACGAACACTGAACACGGAGGTAGCAATCTGCAGGCAGGGCGATAGCAACGCCAGCAAAAACCTGGTGGAAACACATCATATAAAAGGAGACACTCACCTATAGGGACACAGAGGAGTCAGCGGCTGACATGGAACCAGAACTGCAAGTCTTCCCGATGCTGTACCACGCATGGCCGTGTTGGATCACTGATGCCGACAAAGACAACAACAGTGAGTACAGCCGCCTAGCACACAAGGGAGGGAGGGAGAGGAGAATGACACACACACGCACAACACACACCATACACACACCCTGAACCATCTGCAGAATTAAACAACAGTAACAGAACACAGGAGCAAAAAAAGACAGGACACATACCTCTGTTCCAACCACTCTAACCCTGTTGGATGAAGAGCCCAAATCAAAAATGTATACATCAATGCATATTCACATGCAGGGCAAGCGGCCAGTCCAAAGTTTGAATAAGCCCACAAGGCAAAGTCCAAGCCCCAACTTGACTCCTGACAACATCGGGACTCCACTGTGCAGTGGCATCATGTTGCAAATAGGCAGGCACCCCAGTAGGTAGGGAGGGGGTGGGGGGCTTCTTTTTGGGAGGGGGCTCCTTGGGTTTTGGTTTGGGAGGGGGCTCCTTGGGTTTTGGTTTTGGAGGGGGCTCCTTGGGTTTGGCCTTGGGAGGGGTCTCTTTGGGTTTGGCTTTTGGTTTGGGAGGGCACGGCGTTTTACCCTTCTGTTTTGAGGGTGGAGGAGTGGGCTTGGGACAGGGGGCGGGGGGGCCGGATTCAGTAGTTGGAGGGGGAACAGAAGAAACAGAAACACTGGCTACCATCAGGGTGGAGGCCAGAGCCTGAAATGATCTCTGTAGTGCCGCCAAGCCACTGTGAATGTCCTCCAGGAAGGCATTGCATTGCTGCATCTGGGATGCCAGCCCCTGGATGGCACTCACTATGGTTGACTGCCCTATAAAGCTGGATCTCAGGAGGTCAATAGCCTCCTCACTGAGGGCAGCAGAGCTGACTGGGGCAGGGCTTGAGGTTCCTGGGGCAAAGGAGACGCCCAACCTCCTGTTTGAGCGGGCACAGGCAACTCAGTGGAGGGCTACTGGGAGGGTGGTGCTGGTACAGTGGTGGCGGTTGAACTTGTAGCTGGGGTAGTCCCACAGGGGTCTGCCTCCACCAAGGAGCACCCATCAGAGGAGGTATCAGAGTCAGTTGAATCAGCTCCTGTCTGCCCCGTGGTGTTCCCCTCGCCCTCTGCCCCACTGGTCCCCTTGGCGTCGGTGGACTATGCCTCCTGGGTCCCGAGGGTTCAGCTCCCTCACTCGCCGGTGCTCCTTCTCCTTCGCCAGATGATGTTAATGCACACATGGACAGGATGACAAAAGGAGAGGGGGGAAGAAAGGGAGCCCAGGGTCAATCAAAGCAACAACAGCACAGATGGCATACACATCACCATCACTCACAGGGACTAAGAATGGACAGTATGGACCATACTGGCATACCATTGGCTAGGTACCACAGCAGGTAGGAGACAGACACTGCGATTTGCACATCAATTGGAACTAACTAAGCCCTGTCTGACATGGAAAGCCTGCTACCTAGCCATCCAAAATATGCATTACACCCCAAATACCTAAGCTGGACCACGCTGCAATGCCTAATCTGGCATATTGGGGCCTCCACTGACTAAAACCCTGCAACAAAATCCCAAGTCAGACAACAGATGGTTGTCTCACACACACTGTACTCACTCCCTTGTGGATGATGTAATGCCCTCAAGTGCCCATCCAGCTCTGGGTAGGCCACCACCAGTATGCAGGCCATCAGGGGGCTCAGGCTCTGATGGGCACCCCTACCTCGTTGGGCGGCCATCCGCAGCTGGCCTCCGTGTTCTTCCAGGCACAGCGTCTCAAGTCCTCCCACTGTTTACTGCAGTGGGTGCTCCGCTGGCTATGGACCCCCAGGGTCCGCACATCCTTGATGATGGCACGCCACAACCCCTTCTTCTGATGGGCACTGACCTGCAGAGGAAACACAGACAGAAGGGCACCATTAACCATACAATCCAGCCTGTCAAAGAAATGTCTCACATGCTGCATTTGCCCCTCATCAAGCACACACATGACCCATACCACTGCACAAACACTGCCACCAGCCATACCCGCCAAGTTACACACTGCTAGCACACACACATCTCCATGCAGCCACTTCGCATGCAACGTACCCTTACTGTACTCATCTGTTGGTCTTGAGGCTCATACAACCGCCCATCCACGAGCCTCTCCAACTCCGCCGACATGAAGGCTGGGGCCATTCCCCTGTTGCACGGGCCATGGCAGGTTCCAGACACACGTCACAGCAGCACAGGCAGTGGATTTTTGGTCCTGTGGAAAGTCAGGAATCAAGTGAAGTGGCAGAAAGAAAACGGCGGTCATGGCTGCGGCAGTGAACACTGTCACCACCGGCGTTGATCATTATTGGTTCCTATACTCCATAGAGGCCCATGAGGAATTGCACAGCGGTGCAGACCGCCTGCCGCCAGGACGCCTAACGCCGGCGGAGTGAGGTCACTTCCACCTGTCCCTGCATACAGGACAGGCGGTTGCCATTTTCTACTGCTAGTGTACATGTACTGATTTAAAAGTGCGTCACTGTTGTCGAATGTACAGACCTAGACAATTCTAGTGCCCAACATACAAACATGCTCTGTGTCCATAGTTCCTGTTGATGCTCCTTTCTACTTTTGGGTCCCTTAGGTACTAACCACCTCAGAGGAATAGAAGGAGGAGGCAAGAACCTGTGTACAGATCCCTTTTGGATTTGGCTACAATGGAGGACAATCACATCATACTCACCTATCATCTGGACAGGGCCACAATCACAGAGCTGTGTGCACAATTGGAGACTGATCTGCTACATGCTATCCATTGCACCACAGTGATCCCCGTCTTGTACAGGTACTACCAGTGCTCCATTTCCTGGCAACTGGCTCTTTCCAGGTGAGAGTGGGCTTGGCTGCAGGAATGTCACAGCCAATATTCTCAATTGTGCTTGCAAGGGTTTTGGCATCCTTGGTCAAACACATGTGCAGCTGCATCGCATTCCCCCAGGTAGATGAATTGCCCACTGTGAAGGCTGGATTCTATGTAATGAAACATATACCACATATTATTGGGGCCATTGACGGGAACCATATTGCCTTAGTCCCCCCCTGGGCCAATGAACAAGTGTACAGGAATAGGAAGAGTTTCCACTCACTCAATGTCCAGATGGTGTGCCTTGCTGACCAGTACATCTCCCACGTCACTGCCAAGTATCCTGGGTTGGTGCATGATGCCTTTGTCCTGATGAATAGCAGCGTCCCACAGCTGATGGCACAACTACAGATGCACAGAGAGTGACTTATAGGTGAGCCCGAGTCCCCACCCATTGTATGTCAGTGCATGCCTTCAGGAGTCATACCACCTGCCATTGTGCAAGGCTAATGTGTGTCCCTCACTTCTTGCAGGTGATCCTGGCTACCCAAACCTGTCCTGGCTCCTGACCCCTGTTAAAAATCAGAGAACAGGGCCTGAGAATAAGTACAATGATGTTCATGGGCTTACCAGGAGGAAGTTTAACTGACTTTCAGTCTCCTGCAGGCCAGGATCAGGTGCCCCCATCTGACAGGTGGATCCCTATGCTACTACCCTGAGACGGTCAGCAGGATTGTTGTTGTATGCTGCATGTTGCACAACTTGGCCCTCAGGCGCCATGTGCCCTATCTGCAGGAGGAGAGGGGTGACAATGCACCCGTGGCAGCAGTGGACAGTGAGGACAGTGAGTAGGAGGAAGAGGAGGAGGATGTGGACAACAGGTCACATATGATACAGCAGTACTTCCAATGACACTCAGGTAAGACTGTTGAACTGCACATTTCTCCATTTAAGTGTTGTGCTGTGTGGCTGTAGCATTATGCCAGTCACCGCCTTTACATCCCAACTGACTTTCACATATGATTTCCCATATTGCAGATGTTGGTGTGGTTACAGCAGTGTGATGCTGTGATGTGTATAGACTGCTGAGACACATATGTAGGATGGATCAACATATTACTGGACATTTGCACAGGACCATGCAGTTCAAAACAGTTTAATACATTGTAAACTTACTTAGAATAAAGCAATATTACTCAAATTGTGTCCAAGGGTGTTTATTATTTATTCTGGTATACGATGCAAAGTGCAATAAAGTGGGGTGATGGTTGGGAAAAGTCCATTGTAGTTGGCCAGTCTGTTTCTTGCACAGGGGCCATAAGAAGGAGAGCAATGGCAGTTCATAGTGGACAAGGTGACACAGTAGAACACAAAGGAGACATTCGGAAGGGGCACATTTCCTGGTGATGGTCTTTGTCTTGGTGTCTGTCTGGGTTGCAGGGAACGTTTGCGGAGTGGTTAACCTTCTGCAGGGGGAGGGGTGCTGGTGGCCTGTGGGTCCTGTGGCAGGGCCTCCTGTCCACTAGCTGCAGAAGATGTGGAGGACTGGTCAGTACACTAGCTAGTGGAAGGGTCCCGCTGGTGTGCTGTGTATTCCCTCCTGATGTTAGCCATGTCACCCAGCACCCTTGCAATGGAGACCATGGTGGTATTCAGGGCCTGCAATTCTTGCTTGGTCTCCTGGTGGTGTTCCCCCTGCAGCCTCTGGTTCTCCTGCATGATGTTTAACACCAGACCCATCTTGTCCTGGGATTGTTCGTATGCTCCCATGACATTAGTGAGTGCCTCCTGGGCAGTCGGTTCCTTGGGCCTGTCCTCCCCCTGGTGTACAACTGTCCTGCGACCGTCCCTGGCCCTTTGTGCCTGTGTCCTCTGAACAGTGTGCCCACTCCCACTGACCCCAGGACCCTCAATGTCTTGTCTGTGAGGTGTGGACTCAGGTCCCTATACAGGTGGGCACACTACAGATTGAATTGTCCAGGGGACAGAGGTATGGGGATGTTGGGTAGCTGCTGTGGTGTTGGATTCTGAAGGGGGAGGCTCTGTAGTGGACTAGGTGTGGGATGGGATTTCCAGCTGACCAGTGGTCCCAGATGGGCCAGGGATTTCATCCAGATCAAGAGCTCCTGAGTTGCTGTCATCACTGTGGTCATCTTCTGGTGAGGGACTGTGTAGCCATGGTACCTCCTTGCCGCTGACATTGGCTGGGGCACCAGTGGGGGTGTAAGTGGTGTAGTATGCTACATGTCTGTGGCATATTCCGCATCACTAGCTTCCCCAATGTTATTGCTGTTGCCCTGTTACCTTTGGTTGTGTATGGAGATGGATTGTGGGATTGTTAGTTCTCCATGCTGTGCATGCATTGGTGGTGGGTGTACATGCAAGGCTGGAAGGGATGTGCATGCAGTGGGTTTGGCATGCAGGGCTCGGCATTTCATTTTGGTAATTGTGGTAGTACACTGTGTTGGATGGAGTGGGGTGATGGGCGTCGGGGTCGCGGTGACATGCAGGTATGGGGGCTGATAGGTAGTAAATGTTGACTCACCAGTGTCCAGTCCTCCAGCTACTCCAGTGAGTCCCTCAGGATGCGAGATTGCCAAGACTTGCTCCTCCCATGCTGTCAGCTGTGGGGGAGGAGGTAGGGAGTCCGCCGCCAGTCCTCCTGATGGCAAGCTGGTGCCTTGCTGCAATGAAACGCACCTTCCCCAGTAGGTCATTCCACCTCTTCCTTATGTCATCCCTTGTGTGTGGATGTAGTCCCACAGCATTCACCCTGTTCACAATCCTCCACCATAGCTCCATCTTCCTGGCAATGTAAATCTGCTGGACCTGTGCTCCAAACAGCTGTGGCTCTACCCTGGCTATTTCCTCGACCATGACCTGCAACTCCTCATCAGTGAAACGGGGGTGCCTTTGTGGGGACATGGGTGTTGTGTGGTGTGTGCATGTTGTGCAGAGGGTGAAGTGTGAAGTGGTGGGGTGTGTGGTGTGTGGTGCGTGTCGGATGAATAGGTAGTTGTGATATGTGTGTCCAGTTCTTTTTAGGATTGGCGTTGAAAAGTATGGCCGTCTTCTCGTGTTTGCAAAGGATTGTGGGTGATGGGGGTGTTTTATAGTGCTGTTGGTGGGTGTGTGGGGTGTGTGTATTTGTGTCAAGTGTAGGTTTTTTGTTCTGGCCAATGTTGTCTTGTTTTGTATTTGGGTGGCCATTTCTGCTGCAGCGGTGTGCACTGCCAATGGTTTACCGCCTTTGAATGTCCGCAGTGATGATTGCTGGGTCATTATTTGGATGGCGCTGTATTGGTGGCGTAACGGTATGGGTGGTAGTACCAACAGGTTATCACGTTCAGTGGGTCCGGAGGATTTGTGGTTGTGGCTGTTTTCTGTCGGTTTTGTATGTATGTATCATAATCTGGCAGACAGATGTTTTTATCTGCAGCGGTATGCTGGCGGCAGTCAGCGCAGCGGTATTCCGTATTTACTCCCAATGTCATAAAGAGGGCCTAAAGCCTTTCACATTGTTTTGTCATAAGTGTGATACATGTTCTTTGTCTGTCTTGAGCAGGTCCATGGAGGTGTAAACCGTCCAGTAGTATGTTTTTCAGCTACTTTGGACCCAGTCGCAAAAGCTTTACCAGGCTGTTTGCATGTAGTTGCAGCGGTTGGACAGAGCCTCACACAGTGTGAAGGCATTGTGATGGGACATCTTTTAACCATAATGGTCCCTCACTCAGTTGAAGTTTTACTTACCTGGACAAAAAACTAAGTACCTGACAGGTGCCAGATTGACTCACTATGAGACGAGCATTGTAGGGTCACCTAATCTGTCATTGAAAAGATATACAGTGCTTAACCCGGCAACCTTACTTCCAAATGAAAATATTGAAATTTTAAAATTGTAAGACATTGAGCATGATTGTCTTGAAGTAACTGATCTCTGCACAAAACCGAGACCTGTCATTAGAGACACCCGATTGGAAGAAAATGACCAAATTATCTTTGTTGGTGATTCCTGTCTAAGAGAAAATATAGGAGTACTGAGAGCAGGATATGCTGTGTTCACCATTTCTGGTATACTGGAAGTGTCTTGACTTCAAGGAGTATATTCTGCACAAGTAGCGGAACTGGTAGCCCTTACTATAGCGTGCCATGTTTCTGCTCAGCTTAAAGTTACCATCTATACAGATAGCCAGTATGGATTTGGAATAGTCCATGACTTTGGCCAGTTGTGGTCACAGAGAGGTTTCATGACCTCTTCTGCTTCACCAGTGATAAATGGTGAGAGAATTAAAGAGTTGTTGCAAGCTAACCAAATGCCTGAAAAGATTGCTGTGGTGAAATGCAGTGCACATCTGAAATCACAAGATTTTGTGTCAATTGAAAATGGAGATGAGGATCAAGTCGCAAGGTTTTGAGCATTGACCAGTATATCGTTCAAAGTTAAGTGGGAATTGTTACCTGAAGAAGATGAAACAATCTTCCAGTTTTACATTGCATATAATAGATATGTTGGAAGAACTGAGAACACTGCAGAAAAATGTTGATAAGGAGGAAAAATGATCATGGTGCAAAATGAAATGTGTACAGCGACAGGATGAATTGTGGGTTTCAGAAGAGGGTCAGTTGGTTCTGTCGAACAGCTTGTTATCTCAAATGGCTAGGAACTATCATGATCAAGCACATGTTGGGAGGGATGCAATGATTCGATTGTTTATCAGAATTGGTTCAATCCGAGGTTTGGACAAGTTGCTGAAGCAGTTTGCCATCGCTGTGTCATTTGTCAACAAATTAACGTAGGAAAAGAGACCGTGGTTAATTTGAGCCACAATGGAAGAGCAGGATGTCCATTTAGCAGAATGCACATGGATTTTATTGAGATGCCTGTGCGTGGAGACTGGAGATATGTGTTAGTGATTTTTTGCATCTTTAGTCATTGGATTGAAGCTTACCGTACACGGAGAAATGACAGCCTCACAGTAGCGACACTACTGCTTAGGGAACTGATACCACCTTTTGGGCTTCTCTTTGGAATCAGATACAGGAAGTCACTTCAACGATGAAGTAATTAAATTGCTATGTGCAGCCTTAAACATTGAGCAGAAGTTGCATGGTAGTTACCGCCCTGAAGCATCAGGACTAGTGGAACAGATGAATGGCACCTTGAAATCAAGAATGGCAAAAATGTGTGCATCCACTAATCTGAAATGGCCTGACGCACCGCCTCTAGTTTTGATGAAAATGAGAAACACACTTAACAGGAAGACAGGATTGTCATCGCACGAGATCCTCATGGGCAGAGCAATGAGGTTGCCAGCGGTTCCTGCAAATGCTCTTGTGAACATAACAGATGATATGGTGTTGGACTACTGCAGAGGTCTGGCTGATGTAGTTCGCTCTTTCTCGAAGCAGGTGGAAGCCACCACACTGCCCTCGATCCACGATCCAGGACACAACCTGAGAGCCAGTGACTGGGTTGTGGTCTGGAAACACGTGAGGAACACATGTTTAGAACCTCGGTGGAAAGGCCCTTTCCAGGTAGTTCTGATCTCTACCACAGTTGTGAAGTGCACTGGAGTTCCAGACTGGATACATGCAAGTCACACAAGAAAAGTGGCATGTCCTTTGGACAATGAAGAGGAGTTGTTGATAGTACCAACAATGACCAGACAAGCCTCAGAGCCGGAAGGGGAAGAAAGAGGAACTGAGACCGGATCTGAGCAAGTTGAGGACGGTTCAGTCACTCCTGTGAGAGACGCAGGAGAAGACCTCCAGGATGGTGACAGTGAGCCAATCTCAATTGAGGCAGCAGGAGAGTCTAGTCAGAGGAGGACTCTCCCAGAAGTAGATGATTTTCAGAGACAAGCAGAGCAAACACCAGACCCCGAGAGGGAAGGAGTTGAGGTGGATCAAAGCCAATGTGGACTGACCTCCCCTGAACCAGTTGAGGGCCGTCAAGAGAAAATCATGCAGAGCAAGAAGAAGTTTCAAGTTCAACACTGAAAAGCATTGACCAAAGGTCCAGTGAACGGAGATAAGTGGCTGTGTCACAAGCAAAGAGAAAAGAAGCAGTTGTTGTGACAATCATAGAGGAAGGAGTAGATACGACAAAGAAAGAAGACTTGAGTGAAGGAGAATTGAATGGAGACCAAAAGTTGAAAAGAAAGAGAATAGCAAGTCGAAGGTACGCAGGTCATGAATGGGCGTATGCAACGACAAGTGAATGGCAGAGAGAATTTTTGTGTTTTTGTTTTGACCGAGACATCCAGGTCAATATTTTGGCGCTTGAAGTAAGCTAACGAACTGAACTGTTGAAACAAATTGAGATAGTACAAAGAAAGAGAGACTGTTGAAAGTAACAGGAAAAGACTTTTGAAAAACCTGATTTGACAAAAATAGCCTGATTTAACAAGCTGCTAAACCGATTTTTGAAAAGGGATTCTGGAAGTGGGACGGAAAGCTGTGAATAACTGCTGAAAGAAGATTGAAGATTTTTGTTTTTGATTTTTGCTGCATAGTTTCTAAATTTTTCTCTTCTACTTTCTGATTTTTTACAGATCATGAGTAACGTTAGCCAACAAGGTAGGAAGCATTGATGCTGTAAATACATGTGTGTTGGCATGGCAATTGTGTGTGTGATATTGTGCGTGATATTAATTGTGGGTATGACTGTTCTTGACAAGGTAAAGCCAACCATACTTCAGCTTTAGAGACAACTACTGCATTAACAGCGATGGAGAAGTTTAGGTTAGATGAGAACTATCTGCATGTAGGAAATGCACAAGGGGAACTTTCTTCTAATGTCTTCTATCGCTTATTGAGTGAGTATATTGAGACGATGGATGCGCAGAATTGTTATGTACGTACGCAGATTCTTTCATCAGTCGAAGAGGGAGTTACCTATCTCATAGTTTGCCCCTTACTTATGGGAAAAGTTGTAGTCTGTTACTAACAAGATTCTATAATCAGGAGTAGATTCAATATTTCTATTCAAACCATGATGTTGTGTTTTCATTTGTCCCCATACTTAGATACCTGAGTAGAGTAGCTAAGGACAATGACATAGTTTTAGTGAGGATTTTCTTTGAACCTACATTAACTTTTGGGACAGCTTATGTACACAGAAACAACCTGAAATGCTTGCTTACACCATTAGAAAATAGCTGTTTAGATCACACAGATGACAGGAGAAAGGCATTAAAGGAGAAGTTAGAAAATGGTTTGGAGAAAAAGACTTTTAGAACTGATTATGCTTTTAGCAAAATAAAGACACAAGGGAAATTAGCTTTAGATGCACAACACATAGGAAAGCTTTGTGTGTAGAGACCTAGATCTAGTACTGACACTTTGTTTGTGGGAACGAGTGAATGTGGACATGTGTTTTTGTTTCAGAGTAAATGGACATTTATGTTAAATGGACAGGATCCAGCGATTCATGGTATATATTACGTTTGTGGAACTAATGCTTATTACTGTCTTCCACGAGGATGGTATGACACTTGTTATTTGGGGATTGTTTTCCTAAAGATATTCCGACTTGAGGACTTAAAAAGATTTCTGAAAATGACTGAATTACATCACATTAGAGAAAGGAGAGAGTCTCCCTCTACTATAGTCGGAGATATATTTGGAGCAATGATTCCTTCAGTAGGAGTTGTTCTGAATTGAATAAAGATTCGGAAGTTGTCTACTATTGTGGATAACATGTTGACAAACTTTTCAGGAGCCATGATCCTGAGAGATACAGAATTAGCTGCAGAACAATCTATGACTCTTTAGAACCGCCTAGCGTTAAACATTCTTTTAGCAAAAGATGGCGTAGTTTGCAAAATGCTTAATTCTAGGCATTGCTGCTCATTTATTCCTCATAATAGTAAAGTATTTAGAAGCGTGCTTACTAATCTGACTAATGAAAGTACTGATTTCAAAGAGTTGAAAGAACCAGGTGTTTGGGAGAAAGTTGGCAAAGGATTTGTTTCAGTGGGAAATTGGCTCAGCAACATTGGGAAAGGGATAATATTGAAAATCATGCAAGGGATAATGATTATTGTGAGTTACATAATTGGAGCATGGGGAATGTGTAAATTGTGTAGGAGGATTAAATTGAAGAAAATGAAAAATGAACAGAGGAGGGAAGAAATAAAAAGGGAAAATTTGTTTAGGGAGAATTCAAAAAGGGAACGATGGTTAAATGAGATAAAGATGACAGAATTTTAGCTGAAGCAAAAATTTGTGTGGGAAGATTTAGTGTGATGACACATTTAGTCATCAAAGAAGGGATTGTTAACGCTGAAATGTATTAATATATATTCATGTATTCTGAGTGTTGAATTTGCATAGAAAATGAATTAACGTAGAGAAAAATAATGCACGCATTTGAAGGTGCGCCCATCAGAGTACCGGCCAATGTTCACAAAGTGTACTTATTAATAGCTTATAAATAATGTAAAATGTTGAGTCATGTTTGATTAATGTAGTAATATGTCATATTAAGGGTTATGCATTAAGTGTTAGCTTTATTAATCGTAGACCTTAACTTAGGGAGGTCTTGGGCCTAGTTGCACGGCCTCATGTCAAGCTGCATTTCTTAGGCGAATTATAAAAATGGCTGTTTAGAGAATTAAATTGTGATTTTCCATTGTGCCGACCAAGTGCTCGTAGCTTCAAGTCTTTCTCATGAGAAACTGCCTGCTAGAAAATGATGTTCTTGCAAGTGACGGACCTTCCCAGGAAAAGTCAATGGATGCACTGACAGGAGTATAAGCTGCAACAATGTTGATACCTGATGAGCCGAATGACGAGAGCGGGAGAAGAGGAGCCAATCATCCACATGTGAACCATGTAGTAATTAAACTTTAGATTAAGGGGGTCATTCCTACCTCGGCGGTAAAAGGCGCTTACCGCTGGTCAGAAGACCGCCATACCACCGCCGCGCCGCGGTAAACCGCCACGGTCATTCTGACCCGCAACTGGCAAACCGCCAAAAACCCGACATCCACAAAAGTCCGCCACACCAACGGCCAGCGTAAAACTGGCGATGACCAAACCTCCACCGTCACGCCAACAGAAAAACGCCCATTCCATTCCGACCCACGAATCCACGCGGTCTTTCAACCGCGGTATTCCATTGGCGGTACACACCGCCGCGGTCAAAATACACACACTCTTACAAAACACAGCCACATTTGACAATTTAAAATACACACACCTGATACACACAGCACTCCCACACACCCAATACAATATAAAACACACACCCACATCACCCACAAACCCCTACGACCAAATAAACTGACAGAAAGCCAGAGAGAGACAGCACAGAATAGAGAACACCATCACACAGAGGCAAACCACACCATCACCCACACAATATCCATGCACAAAATACCACACATCACCACAATCACCACACACTACAACACATACACCAACCCACACCTCATCCACACCACCCCATGGCACCCCAAAGACACCCCCGGTTTTCAGATGCTGAACTCCTGGTCATGGTGGAGGAAATAGTTCGGGTAGAGCCCCAGCTCTTCGGGACACAGGTGTAGCACACCACCATTGCCAGGAAGATGGGGCTATGGCAAAGAATAGTGGACAGGGTCAACGCTGTCGGACAGCATCCACAAAATCGGTACGACATCAGGAAGCGGTGGAACGACCTACGGGGGAAGGTGCGTTCCATGGTATCAAGGCACAACATCGCGGTGCAGAAGACTGGTGGCGGACCCCCACCTACTCCCCCAGAATTTACAGCATGGGAGGAGCAAGTCTTGCACATCCTGCATCCTGAAGGCCTCGCAGGAGTAGCTGGAGGAATGGACTCTGGTAAGTCTCATCTTCACTACTTCATCCCCCCCACCCCACCTGCATCCCAAATCATACCTCCACCCTCACCCCCACCCCATCACCCCAAATCCTTGCAAATGGCTCACCATCACAATCCACACATCCCAACACCTAGCCCTGCATGCGTCCACAAAGAATGGACACCCATCACCAAAGCATGCCCACTGCACATACACATCTCCCCCACAAGCCACCCCCACAAAAGCCCCCACACAGGAATGCCAGCCCTGGGGTACACAGGCACCCACCCATTGTACGATATGGCACACACTGAAGCAATAACCATACTTCCATACCCCTGCAGGACCCGAACGCCACCACACCGCCCAGGAGGGTCCAGAAATGTCCATCCCACCCCCAGAAGAGGCCACCAGTGATGACAGCAGCTCTGTCTCCCTGGACCCAGATGACCAGCCCGGACCATCGGGGACCTTGGGACAGTCGGTTCCCCTCACACAGCCACAGGCCACAGCAGACCTAACACCCTCTGGGAACACCAGCACAGCTTCCACCCAGCGGGCCCATGCCTCTGTCTCTAGGACACGTAAATCAGCGGTTTGTCCACCACTACAGGGCACCCAGGTTAACCCACCACCCCAACAACAACAGGGACCTGGGGGCAGTGGTAGTGGGCACACGGTCCAGGGGACAGAGGCCCAGGGAAACAGGGGAACTGGGAGGGCTGCTGTGCGACAGGGGGCGGACAGGCCAAGGGAACCCACTCTCCACGAGGCCCTCTCCTCCATCATGGGAGCATACCACCACTCCCAGGAGACGATGGCGACGGTACTGGCCAGGTTCCAGGAGATCCAGGTCATGCAGGAGCAACAGAACATGGGGTTCAGGGAAGAGCTCCGAAGCATCAGTTCCGCAATGGGCACCATCGTTGGGGCACTCACCCAGATTGTCACCACATTGCGGGACCATGTGGCACCACAAAGGGATCCTGTCACTAGCATCGACCAAGAACAGGCTACCACCTCCGCTGGCGCTAGTGGACAGGAGGCCCCCACACAACAACAGGCCACCAGAACCCCACCCCCTGCAGAAGATGAACCATCCCGCAAGCGGGGCCTGAGATCACGAAAGAAGACAGAGTAGGATGCCAAGACCCCCGCCAGCAAAGGATACCCCCTGATGTCATCCCACTGTCCCACATTGTCACCCTGTCCAACCTTAAACTGCCCCTGCTCCATCCTTCCACAGGCATATGGACAATGCACCTGTGAGACTGAAAATCTGGACTCTGCCATGGACATTCCTCCACCATCACCCATCACTGAGTTTCAACCATGTCCCTAAATTCAGCACTTTAATAAAATCACTTATTGCACAAAAATAATCTGGAGTCTGCTTGTATTTTGAACTAATGTATTAGACATAACGGTGCCAAAATGTTCAGTTACATTGTGATGACAACATACCACTGTCACACAGCTGTAGTCCATGGGGAAACAAAGCAGAGGTCACGCAGTGGGGCCCACATCTCTGAAATTGGAAGGGAAAGTCACAACTCAGTTAACATACACTGGGGGAATAGGACAGACAGTAGAGAGGCAGGAGACTGTAAGTAATTGTAATATGCAGGTGTTGATTCTTACCTGTGTGTTATTGAAAATACTGTAGTATCACTCTGTCCCTGTTGTCTGTGTCGTCCCCGTCGTCTTCCTCCTCTTCACTCCCCACAGGTTCCACCGCTGCTACAACACCACCATCTGGACCATCCTCCTGCAGAAAAGGCACCTGCCGTCGCAAAGCCAGGTTGTGAAGCATACAGCAGGCCACGATGATATGGCACACCTTCTTCGGTGAGTACATTAGGGATCCACCTGTCATATGCAGGCACCTAAACCTGGCCTTCAGGAGGCCAAAGGTCCGCTCGATCACCCTCCTAGTACGCCCATGGGCCTCATTGTACCATTCCTCTGCCCTGGTATGGGGATTCCTCACTGGGGTTAGTAGCCACGACAGGTTGGGGTAACCAGAGTCACCAATTAGCCACACACGGTGTCTCAGTAGCTGTTCCATCACGTAAGGGATGCTGCTATTTTGCATGATGTAAGCGTCATGCACTGACCCAGGGAACTTGGCATTTACATGGGAGATGTACTGGTCAGCCAAACAGACCACCTGGACATTGATCGAATGAGAACTTTTCCTGTTCCTGTACACCTGTTCACTTTCTCTGGGGGGAACCAAAGCCACATGGGTCCCATCAATGGCACCAATGATGTTGGGGATATGTCCAAGGGCATTGAAATCACCCTTCACTGTAGCCAAATCGCCCACCTCAGGGAAAACAATGTAGCTCCGCATGTATTTCATCAGGGCAGACAACACTCTGGACAACACCTTTGAAAACATAGGCTGGGACATCCCTGATGAAATGGCCACTGTTGATTGAAATGACCCACTTGCCAAAAAATGGAGTACTGACAGAACCTGCACTAGAGGGGGGATCCCTGTGGGTTGGCGGATGGGTGACATCAGGTCTGGCTCCAGCTGGGCACACAGTTCCTGTATAGTGGCTCGGTCAAGACTGTATGTCAGTATGACATGTCGTTCTTCCATTGTCGACAGGTCCACCAGCGGTCTGTACACGGGAACATTCCTCCATCTCCTCGCAAGTCCCAGCGGACGGTGCCTAGGAAGGACAACATGGAGCACAGAGTCAAGCAACCCACAGGTATGTTCCCACAGCTTGCACAGTACATGATTCTCCATGCAGTGAATGGCTTGTATGAGTGGCAATGCAAGGCCTAGGCCTGTGTGACGCAGCAGAAATTAAGCCATGTGGGCCCTTGAAATGGCAGCTGCCTGACCTGTGAAGTGTGACAATGGGATGTGAGGTCAATGCGCTGGCGTGGCACACCATGGTGGTAGGCGGTCGAAGACCGCGGGGCAAAGCCGCATTGGTTAACATTGAACCCAATGGGTTTCAGGAGCCAATGAAGAAGTGCGCAGGTGGTCGCGGGACGCATCGCCGCGGTACGCACCGCCGCGGGCGTGACCGCCATTTTCTATCTGCTTAATCACTCGAGACCTGACATCCACAGGAGAGGACCTATACTGCAAGTGCTGCTGTGACCTCGGTCTGGAAGAGACAATGGCTGCTGCGACTGGGGAAAGGGCCCCTGCCTTCACTTCTGAAGAATTGGAGAAACTTGTGGATGGGGTCCTCCCCCAGTATGCACTACTCTACGGTCCTCCAGACCAACAGGTTAGTACACTGGGACCATGCTTTGTGGGCAATGCCTGGGTTGAGTGGGGTGAATGAACGATGGTGCAGAGGGGAGCGAATGAGGCATGCATCTAACAACTGATGAGAGCATGTGCCACATGGCAAGGGTGGGGAGGGGGGGCACTCACATCGAGCATGCAGAAAATGTAGAATTTTTTTTTCTCTCCCTGTACATGTCACATAGGTTAGC
This sequence comes from Pleurodeles waltl, assembly GCF_031143425.1. Taxonomy (NCBI): domain Eukaryota; kingdom Metazoa; phylum Chordata; class Amphibia; order Caudata; family Salamandridae; genus Pleurodeles; species Pleurodeles waltl. The sequence goes on from NC_090440.1 coordinate 921,269,589, forward strand.
GCCCATCAGAAAATAGACATTTGGCGTGCCATCGCCAAGGACGTCCGGGCCCTGGGGTCCACCACAGACAGGGCACCCACTGCCGCAAGAGGTGGGAGGACATCCGCCGTGGGAGCAGAAAGACCGCGGAGGCTCTGCTGGGGATGGCCTCCCAACGTAGGAGGGGTGCCACTCGTCAATTGACCCCCCTGATGTCCCGGATCCTGGCGGTGGCCTACCCAGATTTGGATGGGCGCGTGAGAACATCACAGCAGACACAAGGGGGTGAGTACAAGCACATTCTGCTATCTTAGCGCGCAGTGGAGGTGTCTGGGTGGGGGAGGAGGGATGTGGGTATCCCTAGGCCAGGGCGCTTTCTGTAGGCTAGTCCCCTCCGTAAGGCATGGCCCTGTGCCCCCGCCCCCCACCTCTGTAGGGTGCCAAGTACAGCTATCCATGGGCCTGTGTCACCTATGTGTGCAGTTGTCGTCCTTTGCCTTGTAGGCCAGGTCTCACTGATTGAGTAGTGTACCCCAAGTGCGCGGCATAGTGCAGGGGGCTTCTGTGTCTGTCCTCTCCGCCAACTGTGTTGCCAATGCATGCACTCAACATGTCTTTATTTCTCCCCCCCCCCCTTTTTTTATCTGCTCTTCCTGTTCCTGTATGGATTAGCATCATCTGGCGGAGGAGAAGTGGCATTGGAGCACGAGGGAGCTGCATCTCACATGGCCCCGGAGGGCCATGCAACGGACTCTGATTTCACCAGTGAGACGGAGGGCGAGGGGGGCTCCACAATGGGGACACGTGGAGACATCAGCGACACCGACACGTCCTCGGAAGGGAGCTCCCTTGTGGTGGCGGCAACATCCGTGCCCACCGCAACAACAGGTACAGCCGCCACCCAGCGCACCAGCTCCGCCCTCCAAGCAGCCCCTCAGCGTTCGCCCCGTGCCCGCTCGCACACCAAGGCGGGCATCTCCTTCGCCCCAGGCACCTCAGGCCCTGCCCCAGTTACCCCTGCTGCCCTCAGTGAGGAGGTCATTGACCTCCTCCGGACCCTCATTGTTGGCCAGTCTACCCTTTTGAATGCCATCCAGGGGGTGGAAAGGGAGGTGCATCGGAACAATGCATACCTGGAGGGCATTCATTAGGGTCAGGCTGCCCATCAGCGATCGTTCAACGCTCTGGCCTCAGCACTGACGGCAGCCATTGTCCCTGTCTCCAGCCTCCCTCCTCCAACTCCCTCTACCCAGTCCCACACCCCTGTTCCTCTGCCTATCCCAGACACACCTACAGACCAGCCTGCACACACCACAACACCCAAGGGCAGCTCATCCAAACATAAGCACCACACACCCCACAAGCATTCACACAAGCAACATCCACATGCAGACATGCCAACATCCACTGCCTCCTCTGTGTTCCCCTCCTCCTCGTCTCCCTCCTCCCTCCCTGTGACGTCTCCACTCACACTTGCATGCACAACATCTTCAGCCACTACGCCCATCACCAGCACACCCACCAGAACACTCAAGCACACGTGCAGTCACCATCCCCACTGCCATTTACACGTCCCCTGTGTCCTGTCCCACTGGGTCTGTCACCCCCTTATCCAAACCACACAAACGCAGGCAGCCACCCACCCAACAGCCATCCACCTCACGACAGCCTCCAGCACAAGCACCTGCACCCAAAGACACCAGACTTGACTCTCCTACAACCACATCCTCTTCCTCCACTCCCATACCCACTCCACCTACCCTTCCCATTGCCCCTAAAATGTTTTTCCTCTCAAAAATTAACCTCTTTCCATCACCTGACCCACCCCCTCCATCTCGTAAAAGTCCAATCAGCACCTCAGCCACCACAACCCCTGGACCTACAATTGGAGTCCACCACCTTCGAGGGCAGCCACATCGGCCAGCAGCAAAGGGACAGCCAGCCCACCCCCTCGGAAAAAATCAAAAAAAGGGAAGCCCCGGCACGATAGGACAGAGGCGGCAGCCTTCACAGCCACCACCCTGGCACCGTCAGGAAGTGGGGTGCCACCTGGCACATCTACAAAGGGAGGCAAGGGCCACAGAGACTCACGCAAGGATGGCAAGGGCAGCACGGCCGACAAGTCCGGCAGCAGGCGAGCAGCCCAGAAGGGCCCAACCTGCCCCATTCCTGGGGTGAAGGAGGACACCCACGGGCACGGGACACCAGCACAGGAGGGCCCCGCAAGCGAAAAGTCGGATGGCGAGTGAACACCATCTATTGTCCCGATCTGGTGCCCTGGAGACACATGTGAAGAACCGCTGAACAGGGCCCCGCCGTCTCAAGAACCGCTGAACAGGGCCCATCAAGACCAGCACCGCTGAACAGGGCCCATCAAGACCAGCAGCGCTGAACAGGGCCCCGCCGTCTCAAGAACCGCTGAATAGGGCCCGCCGTCTCAAGAACCGCTGAACAGGGCCCCGCCGTCTCAAGAACCGCTGAACAGGGCCCATCAAGACCAGCACCGCTGAACAGGGCCCATCAAGACCAGCACCGCTGAACAGGGCCCATCAAGACCAGCACCGCTGAACAGGGCCCGCCGTCTCAAGAACCGCTGAACAGGGCCCCGCCGTCTCAAGAACCGCTGAACAGGGCCCCGCCGTCTCAAGAACCACTGAACAGGGCACCGCCGTCTCAAGAACCGCTGAACAGGGCACCGCCGTCTCAAGCACCGCTCCGCTGGGCCCTTCATCTCAAGCACCGCTCTGCTGGGCCCTTCCTCTCAAGCACCGCTCCGCTGGGCCCTTCCTCGCAAGCACCGCTCCGCTGGGCCCTTCATCTCAAGCAGCGCTCCGCTGGGCACCCCCGTCTCTGCACTGCTCCGCTGGGCCCTTCCTCTCAAGCACCGCTCTGCTGGGACCTTCATCTCAAGCACCGCTCCGCTGGGCACCGCCGTCTCTGCACCGCTCCTCTGGGCCCTTCCTCTCAAGCACCGCTCTGCTGGGCCCTTCATCTCAAGCACCGCTCCGCTGGGCACCGCTGTCTCTGCACCGCTCCGCTGGGCCCTTCCTCTCAAGCACCGCTCCGCTGGGCCCTTCATCTCAAGCACCGCTCCGCTGGGCCCTTCATCTCATGCACCGCTGGGCCCTTCCTCTCAAGCACCGCTCCACTGGGCCCTTCATCTCAAGCACCGCTGGCCCATTGGCAAAAGGGGCAGGCCCGGATCAGTGTCGGGCAGGGCTGCACGATACACTCTGGGCACCAAGACTCCTCCAGTACCAGTGGAGTATGTCATCCACTTGAGAGACTGTGGCTTTGCACTCCCCAGGATGGCACAGTGGGCAAGCCACCCACTGTAGGGACTTGAGAGACTGTGGCTTTGCACTCCCCAGGATGGCACAGTGTGCAGGCCACCCACTGTAGGGACTTGAGAGACTGTGGCTTTGCACTCCCCAGGATGGCACAGTGGGCAGGCCACCCACTGTATGGACATGAGAAACTGTGGCTTTGCACTCCCCAGGATGGCACAATGGGCAGGCCACCCACTGTAGGGACTTGAGAGACTGTGGCTTTGCACTCCCCAGGATGGCAAAGTGAGCAGGCCACCCACTGTAGGGACATGAGAGACTGTGGCTTTGCACTCCCCAGGATGGCACAGTGGGCAGGCCACCCACTGCAGAGATTTGAGAGACTGTGGCTTTGCACTCCCCAGGATTGAACAGTGGCCATGGAGGCCCCTCGTGGATCTGGCGTTGTGGACTCATCTGGCTGAGGTGTCCCCCCTTCCCTTCCCCCTGAGGTGCCTGTAGTTTTGCTATCTGATGCCCCTGCAGTGTTCTCTCCGATGGATTCGGGTCTCCGGTGTGGGCTTTGCCCATGTGTGGAGGACCATTGGCCCACGTACGATGACTGTAAGCCAATTTTGACGGGACCATTTACATATGTGTATATAGTTATAGGATGTTCGAATTACTTATTTACTTAGCCTTACAATATATTTGGATTTCGATATCATATTTTTTTGTCTTTGCATTCTTCCGGGGGGTTTGGGGGGTGTCACTCTGAGTTGTTGCTCTGCATTGGTGTGTAGGTAGTTGGGGGGGGGGTCGCGTATGTGTGTGCCCGTAATCTTTTCTCCTCTCCCCTCCCCTGTGTTGTAAGTGCAGTACTCACCGTTGTCTTCTGCACCGGCGTTCGTGCTCCTGGTAGAGGAGCAGGTAGACAATAGCTGGTAGGATGTGTAGTTCTGGTTCCATGCTGTCCAAATTCCTCGTGGAGTGTATAGAGGTGAGCGTTTTCCCATTCGTGATCTGTTTCCGCTGTGTTTTTATCGGCGGGGCTCCCGCCCCGGAAAAGGTGGCGGATTGGTAAGTTGTGATAGGGTGGGCGGTACATTGTCTGCCACCTGTCTGTTGGCGGTGACCGCCGCGCTGTTTGTTTGTCCCGCCGTGGCGGTCGTAGTGTTAAAATGGCGGTCTGTGTTGGCGGTTCCCGCAAGGGTCAGAATTCCATTTTTTTTACCGCCTGCCTGTTGCCGGGTTGGCCGCCGCTTTAACACCGACCGCCAGGGTTGGAATGACCCCCTAAGTGTTTTAGTTTCATTGGACTAAGTGTAAATATGTGATTCATTGACCAATGAGGATGTGGGAAGTAGTTTTAGGAAATCTAACTTAGCCGGACTGCACTGAGCCATTTGTCTATTTTCCATTTGCCATGCTGCCATTATTTTCTTAACTGTCCAGAGAAGAGACTGGCTTAACTTATTGCTTGAAGAGACTTTCCTTTCCCTGAACTTTAGTGCTGAATCCTGATACCTTGCGGACCGAACTGATGTCCTATTGATGAAGACTATCACAGCTTGCTGAACCATATTGAGGACAGGTAATTGACAATATTATTGATGGTTATGTCTATCTGCTTTTGTTTCTAGGTACCAACTGCTACTTTTGATAGACCCATAGCTAGATGTTTTCCAAATTTGTGTTGACTAAGTTCTTTTGCATGAAGTCCAAACATGTTATTATAATCAGATACTAGTTAGGGTTCTCACTGATTATGCTCACTACATGTAATAACCTTTGATGTCTTTTCTTTGCTGAATTCTAAATGTATCTTATTTCGTTTGTGCAGTTATTCTTGCTGTTAATTTGTACTGTAACATTAGAATGTGTAGTGGCTCAAGCTTTGATTAGATTGCGATTCTTTTGCCCCTTTGGTAAGCCAGTGTTGTTTCTGTAAGTTTTTCATTTGATTTTGAGGATAAGTTACGTGACATTAGCATTGTTAACATAGGGAAATAAACATTCCAACTTTTATATAAAGGTGTGGTTATTCATCGCCGTGAGGTTATGGTGTGTGGAAATTACTGACTCCCATTGATTATTGACATCACTGATTTTTATGGTTATTGATTTGTATTGGTACGCGGTTACACGGTGGGAACTACTCGAAGTGCAGTCAAAAGGTCCATCGGCCTATTCGTGTCTCCCTTGTAAGTTTACTTAATAAGGTCTGATGCGCCAACAATTACTAGCCACTTATAGACTGATTGCTCTCCCACAGCAGCTGTCTTTTGTTTCTGCAGTCGTATTAGAATCAATAGTTCTTTTAGTGTGCTAGCATACTAATGGGTCAGCAACCCACAGCACTGTAATCATACTATGTACATAGGCACATACAGTGTTGTGCAGTCACTGACATGCTATGAATATTTCTCCCATTCAGACTCATCCAAGGCAGTTTAGTTCTAATATTTGTTGTGGGTTGTTAAAAACTATAAGTGCAGACCTAGACGGCAGTGCACAGCAAGTCTTTGTGGATGTCCATGCACAAAATCAAGTGTCAGGGCCCTTAGTGTGCAGAGTTTTTTTCTATATTACACGCAGTGGAGTGAGTTGGGCCAGGCATAGGCCACCCATGATATGTAGGACACACCCAGAGGTGTCACATGGTGTGTCGACCCTGACAGCCTGTTCGCCCACAGACGAATAGTGGGAGAGTGATCACAGGCCCCCACAACTGTTGTTCAGTGAAACTCACTCTAGGACGTTGCTCTCCAAAGCAAACACAGTGGCTAGCAACTGGCTGCTTCTCTGGACCACTCTGACAACACCAGGCAGTATAAATGTTCTCAAGCAGGTTCTCTGGTGGTGGGAAAGACTGCCACAACGCATATATTTTCTTAATGCCACAAGTGCAGTCTCAACACTACAGGCAGTGTAAGAAATCAAGGTCAGCTCCGGCCCCTTCCGCTCCGGAGCTCTGTTGCAGCACCGTAGGGGGAGGTGCATCTCTACTGAAGGATCCTGCAAACCGGGGAGCAGGGCTGAATAAACAGGGCATATATTTAGTAGCATAATTGCTCCCTTTATCTGATGGAAATGCTAATTACCCTGGTGTGCATGCTTAATAACAACATTAGCAGTATATGCCCCCAAACAATTCTTCAAAGTTTCTTGGAGAAGTCCAGTTGGACAGAAAGGTCCTTGGACCTCAGGGATAGCACTTGGGGGTACGGACTTACTCCAGCAGAGGCCATCAGCAGGACCAGTCCAAGTCAAATTGTAACTGGTCAACTGATTTTTTTTAGTAAAAGGCCTCTTGTGATGCCCTTGTACTTAAACAGAAGGTCATCCAACTGACTCCCACAACCCACTTACTTGTCCTGGGAACACGTGGGAACAGGTTCAGCCCTTCAAGACTCTTCCTAGGTCTCAAACAGGAGGTGCAGTCCTTCTTCTGCAGAAAGTGTTCTGAGGTGCTGTGGATGAGGTGATTTCACTATCAATTAGACAGGGTGACTCCTGGATACTCCCTAAGGAGGAAAAAGATCCGGAGGGCAACCCTTCCATCTTTTGCAGCACATTCTGTTTGTCTTGCTGTAAACTATCTCATATTGCACCGTTATAAGGGCAATCCAAGATGGCAAGGCCTTCTGCCCCTTAAGGGACTCTGTGGTCAGCAGGGCTTTGTTCAAGGTAATGAGCAGTCCCCTCCTGCTCAGCTATGCCAAACTGGTTCCGAGACTGGTTCTGCCTTCTACTGGGCTTGGACCCAAGTGACTACTGAGGGCCTAAAGAACAAAGACTTTCCCTTCCTCACATCTCCCCTTTCCAGTTAATGAAGTTGTTGGAGCTCGTCAACTGCCCTTCCTGAGCTAATATTTATCACATTCTGCACACGCAGCCCATCCTGTTCGCAAGCATAATTCATTGTCTCTTTTTTTCACCTCATCAAGGTCAAGCACTGGAAGGGGCAGCTGCTGGCAGACTAATGCAAATTCACCTCCAGGAACATCAGGCAAGGAAAAGGCAGCTCTCTAGTGTTACTTGGCATAAATATGTATTCAAATCAGAATAAAAAGTAATGGCCATAAAAGATACGTAAGCACACATACATCATTAAAGTATCAATAAAACATGCACTAATACAGACGAGATTTAGACATATTTCAAGTTAAAACAACCCCATGAAGATCACTCCAAACATGAAAGGGGTATTACAAGATACAACACAACATCTTACTAATCACATTTCCTAAACTCTGAGAATGGCATAAGTCTAAAAACTCCAACTTCTTCTTATCTGATTTCCTTATTGTGAGTGGAACATATGTACTACATTCAGATCTTCACAGGTTTTGCATACACAGACCAACCAGGGGATTGATAGGCCCTTGTCTAAATTCAAGCAATCGAAGATGATTTCTTGTTCACATTGGCCTCAGTATTGACCCTTACAATAACCATAAGAAAAGTGGTGCACGTGTAGCCAAGTGTGTGATGTACCTAAGACAGATCTCCCAATGTAAAATAAAATGAGAGCTTGTAGGGGGGTAGGGGCAAAATTCACCTGCAAATGCAATTTTCTTCAATCTGCAGGGCATCCGCAAATCCCCAGCCCCTTAGGGAGCCGCAGGAATGCATAGAACAGTATAGATGTTCCGGATGGGCAAAACTCTTCCCTTTCCAACACTCTGCAGCAAATTAAATAAAGCACCAGCTGCTTTGTTTAGCTTTAGATAGAAATTTCTAATCTGTGAGACCCAAGACCCTGTACTGCTAAAGGTGATCCCCAAATAGTTAAAATCATTCACGCATCCCAGTGGTTTTCCCTCTGGCCCCTAATTTGTACAGAGGTATCTTTCTTGGTCCACATGCCATAATATGTTATTTTCCATAGCTCGTGGCCAGGTCCAGTTCACTCATGAAGGATACGAAAGATTCTGTCAACATACGTAAGGCCGGCCCCTGGGGTCTGTGTCATTAGTACTGCATCATCTGCGTAAAGCAATGCTGGCACAGAAGCAGGCTTGATCATAGGAATGTCTCTAATGACTTTAGGCAGGGTTGGTCACAGGTTATTGATGCAGACAAAAAAAAAGAAGTTGAACCAAGATACAAAATTAGTGCAACCCAGGGGCCAGAGGAACTGAGTCAGACAATTCACCTGCCAGGCCATGCCGGCCCCTAGCTGCCATGTTCTCATGCAGGGAGTGTAAGAAGTTCACTATCGCCACCTCTACCTCTAAATCCAGTGAAATCAACCAGAGCTTTGTTCTGTTAACGCAATCAAAGGCGGTTGTTAAATCCATAAAAGCCAGATACAGTGGAACACGCTTAGCAATGGTATATTAGCTAATGATGGTATATGTGCTAATGATTAACTGTCCTCAGTCCCTGGCGAAACTCCAATGGACTGGGGCACAATTTGTTGTTAGAATTCATCCATGTTTTCAAATAATTAAATATCACCTGCCCAATGACCTTCACAAGCTGTCTATAACTGATACGGGATGATAGCATGTAGGTGAATATGAAACCCCTTTTTTAAAGATCTGGACTATAGAGGAAGGGGACCAGGACTCGTGGATCTACCTGCTTAATGCGTTATTAAAAATGTTCATTATTAGGAGCCCCATATCTCAATATTATGCTTGATTAAGTCCATGGAGACCACAACCGGCCCCAGAGCTTTGCCACTGGGGCTTTGTCTGATAGCAGAGGTAACTTTCTGAAGGGTATTAGTCAAGGAGGGTGGATCAGACAGTTTAACTCTTAGGTGTACCTCCACTAGGTGATAGATATTTTTAAAATGCTAAACAAATTCAGGTACTGGGACATTATAGCTTAAGAGGGGGTTTGGAGGAACTTCCCTTTGTTTTATCCTGTTTACCATTTCCCAAAGTATTTCCTATTTTGGAGGAGGCCACACTTTCCAATAAGTCCCAATCCCTATGGTTCAAATCCTTCTTCCTGGCTTTTGCAGCATGCTTATAGACTTTATGGGCCTTCCACGACATAACAGGATCTTTAGGATCGACAGAGAGGGCCTTAAATAACCTACAGTTGGCTAGGAAGCAGTGGCTGTCAAACCAACGGGGATCGCCTGCTCACTCATTGCTGGCTGTAGCCATAACTGCCTAATGCTCAAATTGAAAAGAGTTGAAGTGGCAAAGCATTTCAGCACCCTTCATGTCAAAAGGGACAAAACATAAAGGTCCCAAGGTGGGACCTCAACAACCTTGCTAGAGTTGCCACTGAATCTTTCAGATGCTACATGAGCCTTAGGCCATCACTAGTATGCTTACAAATGGAGATTAAATCCACAGGTGAAGTCACTTTGTGCACTGGGAAGTATGCTTCAAGGTATAAGACATTATGACCACCATTCCAAGGCAAGAATAACACTCTGTGAAAACCATGTTAAGAGATTACATGTTAAATAAATGTAGTCTATACCTGAGGCCAGTCCATGCCCCCTTAAGGAGGATGGCAGCGTACTGTCTGAAGAGAGCAACCCTACTAGGTTAACAAGATCATGTTCAACCAAATACCTCACCTGTTCCTCCCCTCTCCAATCGGGTTTCCTCTGCTGTGTGAGCTGAAGATCTGATCCCTGGAAGTTATAATAGATCTCCAATTTAGCACTGAAATCCCCGCAAACTAAGTAGTAAGGTTGTTTTATTATACCAGATCCAACAGGCTTTAAGTCAGCTAAGAGACCAAACAGATATTTAAAATGACTGCACACAGGATTTAGGAAATCATTATTATAAGAATTGATCAAGTAAAAATAAAAGCTACTGAGTTCACTCTTAATAAGCAAGGCCATAAAACCTGGACTTTGCAGTCTCCAACACTGATACTTTCACTTTCAGATTAGTATTGACCCAGACACAGAGACCCTCTTTTTGGGTCTGCCACGCAAGGAGGGAGTTGTTGGGTAATATTAGCACACAAAAACAGGACAGAAGCTGTCAGGCCATTCCCAAGATTCCTATAATACAACCAAATCATATCTGGCTATTGAATTCAGCCAGGCTGGTTCATTAGCCTTATCATTTAATCCAGCAATAGTAGTTTAAAGGAACTCCTCTTGGGGCACGTTAGAGGGTTAACAATAGTATGGGATGTATACGACAGTGTACAATCGCCAACATGGGTACCTTCCATAAGTCGATCCACATTTGTGAGAACATCAAAACAGTTCGAGAGGGCTACCGGAGCCGGGTCACTCAAACAGTACTGTGGAGCAGTTGATGATGCTGCATTAGAAGCCCACAAAGACTCCCCCGTGCATCCTAATTTTTGATGTTGATCACGATAGTAAGCCAATAGTGATGCGGCTGCTGGAGTAATGCAGGGGGCCTATAGAAGAAACCCAGCGGTACCACGGTGATGCTGCTTCTCATCGTCTGCAGCTCAGAGAACTGGACAAGATACTCTGTACTACTAATGGGGAGTTCAAATTTATATTCCCCTATGAAACAATGGGACCTGGCCCAGTATATCCAACCCTTCGAGTCAGTAAAATGTCTTTGAATTAGAATCCTCTATTTTATTCCAGACAGTCTAAGACTTAATTCCCAAGCTCTTTAGAAGTCAACACCTGACCACTTCGTAAAGGAGTGACTCTGATGAGGAAGGCTACACATGGGCAGGCGGCGGGGGGTAAATTAATTGTTGGCTGGGTCAGCTGCGATTTGCGGAAAGATTGCCCATCCAGGTGATGATTTGTTAACAGTCTACCCTTATGCATGTATGAGGTGGTCTCTTCAGGAGGGGGCCGGCATGACCCATATGATACATTGGCCCAAGACACAAAAACTGGGGTCGAAACACTAGTATGGTCCAGATGGTACTATGCCCTTGGTCTTTCCACACCTGAGGTCGGAGCATGGTGAGCCAACAGGATTGTTAATGAGTTGTCGGTGTGTGATCCTGAGCTAGCCAGTTCAACTTGGTTAAGTTACATGGAAAGTGATTCAATAAGCTGTTCCATTTTATTGAGCCACTCCATAAGCGGGGGAAAGTTTGGCACCTGGCGTTGTCCTAAGTTTCCCAAAACAAATTTTCCAAAATTGATCCCCATTAAATGGTCCTGTAAGGTACTCCCTAGGGCCCATACTAAGGTCATAGTTGGGGGAGGGCAAGTTGCTGGGGAATTTGCCTCTGCAGGCACAGTTTGAGCTGTCTGAATGGTTGTATGACATTACAACACATGGCTTTACCACACACAGTTTTACATTGAAGATTTTACCACACATACCATTACCACATTTTTACATTCCCTCACATTGAAATTACATTTATCTCACAAACGGCTACTATGTACACTTTCACCACACATACCATAACTTACATTTTTTTATAAAATTACTTTTATGTGAATTTTAAACTTATAATGTTGATTAGACCAAACAAATTGAAAAACGCTATAACTGAAAGTAAAAATGATGCTTTAAACATTATATTTTACATATTGTAAAAACAATGTGACCACCAACATGGCGGATCTTGTAAACAGAGGTCAGATTAGTAATGACAAAAAAAGGATTTTAGCTTAAATTTGTGGTACAGTCATTCAAGGGAAAATAAATACTAAAAATCAAAGTTTCAAAACAGCAGAATTCAAAAGATATTCACAACATCAAATACATTGAGTAATATTACTGCTGACCCTGGGAAAATGAATACTTTAAAAAAATAGTAGAAAACGTATTTTAAGTATAGCAAAGCGTGTCGTAAAAACTACATGCTATCCAATGAAACTCAGGTCAAATCCTTACATCCTATGTTTTAAATTTTTCAAAAATGAATATATATATATATATATATAGATATATATATATCCTATTTGCAGTCATCAGTAGGTAGTTATAGTTAGGAACTATAGAACACAGTTTCCATAGAAAAAGGTTTTTTGACTTGCCTATATCTTTGACACCGTTTGACGAACCTTCACAAAATTTTCCCCCAAAAAAGTGCCCTCTAGGGTCCTGTTGTGCATGGAGAGTTACGGGATGATCCATCAAGCGGGGGGGGGAGAAAAAGGGGGAGTCAAAAAATGTGCTTACCAGGTTAATTCCTATAGAGTCTTTAGACACACCTCCAGGCTGAGCTGCTGAGCAGAATTACATCATATTTGCCAGAAATGTACCTTTTGGTCCAGAGATCACACTTTTTGTTATTGGTGTAAATCTGTTCAGTAGTGTCCAAGATATTAAAGAAAATCCACATTTCTATATGAGGGCGGAGCCTCAACACAGATCTCATGGTGAGATCTGATTGGTTGTCATCTCTTCAACCAGAAAGGGATGGCAGCCATCTTGGGGCCAAAATACATGATAGCAGCCCATTGAAATGCATTGTAGTGAATGGCAGGTTTTGAGGGTCATAAAAAGGAGAACATATAAAGTGTGATAAAATATGTTAGTTACAATATAAATCATTTGTTGATAGCACCATACTAATGTTAGGAATTGTGGTGTGTTCTAAGGTGTCTGAACCCTGCTGGGATTTCATGAATCATGTTTGATAGAAATCTGTTTTCTTGTGATTTTCATTAGAGGTTATGGAAGGTGTTACAGAAGCTAAAATTAGAGCACATTTTATTTACATTCACACTGTCTTTCTCAGCTATATGAGAATGAAGTCTGACATTCTCAGAAAAACATGAATGTCCAATAGGAGAAGTCTGTCAGTTGATTCCCTTGTGTTCTACTACAGCCTCCCAGAGTGTTCTAAAGAACAACTAGAGCACTAACAGTCTACTTATGACACAATTGTGACACACCCGCCACCACCTTGATTGAATCAATATAGTAAAAATTAAAACATTTAGTTTAGAAAGGAACAAAATGAGGGGTTTATTGTGTCATCGAAAGTATGGTTAGTGTTGCAGAAAGAAAACTTATGACATGTTTTAAGCGAGTTCTCGAATATCTTCTTTTTCTATTTCACTAAAGCATGCTGACATGCAGACTGAAACATGCACTTTCAACACCAGCAGCAGACTTCCAGTTAACTCCCAGGTTATTAGCAACTAGAGTGCTAACATTCTGAATTTATGGCAAAAGTGTGACACATCTGAATGCTATCTTGATGGAATTGAAGCTGAAAGCTGAACGTATTTTCTACTGTAACTGAAGAGATTAGGGAGCTCATAACAAATAAGTCTCCCAGGATGGCCACCAGAGAACAAAGAGCACAAATGTAGCACAAATATCACCCAAATTTAGCCCACATATAGCCCAATTACGGAACTATGCAAAACACTTAGGGGGTCATTATGACCCCGGCGGTCAGTGGTAATATGGCGGTAAGTACCGCCAACAGGCTGGCAGTACTTACTGCCCTATTATGACATTGGCGGGTTGGCTTCAGCCAACCTGCTAAAGTACCATTCCGACCGTCATGGTGGTGACAGCCATCGGGCTGGAGATATCTATCTGCAGCCCGGCAGCCATCACTGTTCCACCCCCGGGGTTATGACCCCGCCTACCACCATGGTATCCTTACCTTCACGAAAACCATGGCGGTAGGCACCATCAGTGACAGGGAATTCCTTCCCTGTTACTGATAGGGGGCTCCCCCTTTCCCTCCCCCTCCCCCTCCAGTCACCCCCCTGCCACTCCAAAGCCCCACCCACCCTCTCCCTACATTCATGCCCCCTTCACACACACACACACACACACACACACACACACACACACACACACACACACACACATACATACACACACACTTTCCCACAAACATCCACTCATGCAGACATCCACTCACATACACTAGCACACACTTTTAAACATACACGAAGACACGCAGACACAAAACACAACACACACGCACTCACACCTTCATGCATACACACTCGCAACACACACATGCATCCTTGACATATACACACACACCCCACACACACACACCATACCCCTCCCCTGTCAGAGACCCGACTTACCTGTAGTCAGCAGAACACTGCCAGGCCGTACCATGAGTCATAATACGGCTGGCGGCGGTCTACTGGCGTGGCGCTGCTGATGGCAGCAGCGCCACCTTACAACCATCCGCCGCCATGGCCACAGCCAGATTTCCGCCATCCTTCTGGCGGAAATCCGGCTGTGGTCATAATATGGGCAGTTTTTACCACCATTGTTATAAGAGGGCCTTAATTTCTTAGTTTTTTTGCAGTTTTATAAAGTGCAGACTTGCCCAAGTACAGGAGTACTTTATGTGAGCATCAGTGAAAGATTTTCTACCTTACGCATATAGAATTTTCAATTCTATTAAGGACATGGAGACGAGGATTACGCTTCTCTTTCTATGCTTAGTTTCCTACTAGCAGCCAATCAGAGAAAGTTTACAATTAAAAACATTTCTTACAAACCACCAAATGTCACATGACCAACCATACAGAGGGATTGTATATAAGGGGACATTACTAAGCCACTTCCTCTTTCTTTGCGCAAAGTGGCACAACAGTAATCTTCTGAAAACATAAGAATAAAAAACTATAAATCAAAAAAAGGCCCAAAGAGTCCTTGAACAAACATTTCAGTAAAGAAATTTACTTCATCCGAATAAAGGAACTCGAACATCAGTTCCATCAATAAAAGAGTTCTAGCCAAAGAAGAACAACATTCAAATCCATTGAATCCGAGGCCCTCAGAACTTTTTCTGATTGTAACTTACGAAAAAGAGAACAAACACATAGAGAACCCGTAATACCTACTTAAGAAATCAAATACTCTATAAAAAATACATTCAACATTCCAATATGCATGTCATAAATGGGTAGGAAACAAATTGTCATTTAATATACAAAAAGTATTACTTAACTTTTATAGGGCAGGATAATCCTCTCCTCCATATCCTTAATAAGATTGAAAATTCTTGACGAGTATGCTAGAAACTTTTTCATTCTATGTCAGTCCCGGAGGCTCTGATTATGCTTGTTCAAAGTTCATTTACCACCACAGAAGCAATATCCACTATGGGTTTATAGTAAAAAGCCTTGAACGTTGACTCCGTCGACCAATCTGCTGCCTTCATAATGTCCTCCAATCTGACCCCTAAGTTAAAGGATTTAGAATCCATGGCTCCTCTAACTGAATGCACTCCAAAAGTGGAGCCATCCAATCCTGCTTCAGAGAGCAGCCATCGAATCCATCTAGCCATGGTGATGGACACCACCGGGTTAAATGTTTTTTGAAGGGCAATCAACACCTGTCCTACAAAGTCCCTCCTGAATTCACTAGTGGCCACCTCATAAGCTTTCAAGCATTGGACTACACACAGTTTGGAATTATGGGGAAATACAGGATAGGAAACTGACCTAATATTAGTCTTTGTTCGTCTGGAAATAGAAAAGGAAACCCCATCAGGGGAATGCCAAGTCTATGGCTCTGACATCTGCCACTCTTTTGCAGGATATAAGGCATAAAAGCAGGGTTAATTTGGCTGATAACTGCTTGCGAGACAGGTACTTATTCTCTGGCCATCGAAGAAGAAAGGATAGTACCACATTAACACCCCAAAGGGACGAATAATGAGAATGGGGCTGATTAGAAAAATGAATGCCCCTCATAAGCTTACAAACCACTAGGTGCTCCCCAACAGGGCATCCAGAAACAGGCATATGGCCCACTGTAATCACAGAACAAACGTTGCTAATGAACTTATAAGCAAGCCCGGAGGCTGCCAAGGAAGCCAGAAAGTTGATTACCATAATGACATTGGCCTTAAAGGGATCCGAATTCCGTTCTGAACACCAATGCACCCATCGTCTCCAAGCGGAGGAATATTGTTTATGGGTGCAAGAAGACCATGCTTGGTTAATGTAGGAGGCACTCTGAGACGAAATGCCTGGCATGAGCCAACGTCTCCCGAAATTCTCCAAGTTACAAGACATAAATTTCCTGTTGAAATCAATGGGTGAGGATTCCCCAAGGGATCCTATAACCCGTTGCTTAGAACCGGGATCAAGTCAGGGGTATTGCACAAGAGTTCAAGAGCTAGGGGGTACCAGGACTGAGATCCCCAAAGGGGGGTAACCAAGATTATCTTTGCTTGATGATGATGAACTTGTGCCAAAACTCGCAGGATCAGACCAAAAGGGGGGAATGCATAACCCCAAAAACTGGACCAGTCTTGAAGAAATGCATCAGGGACTGTCGCCTCCAGACCTGGCCTCCAACTGAAATACCTGTGTAGTTGGTGATTCAGGCGGGAGGCAAAGAGGTCCATCAAACAAAGACCCCATTGCTGATTGATTCAATGAAAAACTCTTGGGTGCAGTTTCCAACCGCTGCCATTCTGAAGAAATCTGTAGTTCCAATCCGCCACTGAATTGTTTGCCTCGGAAGATGCTTTGTGATCACCGATATCCGGTGCTGAAGACAAAAATGACAAAAATCCTTGGCAATCTCCACCAGAAGGTGTGATTTCATAAATACCCAACTTGTTTACATTTCTGACTGCTGAGATGTTGTTCATCCTCAGCAAAATGCAACAGTCTGCTTGCAGGGGAGAAAGGCTCCTTATTGCAAACGAGCCCGCTAACAGCTCCAGGCAGTTTTTGTGAAGACAAACTTCTTCTTCTGACCAACAACCCCGCCCAATGGTCAGAGACCCACACCGGGCTCCCTAACCCCATCTGCTGGCATCCGACTCAAGGATGACATTCGGAGAGTTGCAAAAAATCATTCTGCCATTCCCGCAACCATGTGGTCAAGCCACCAGGATATCTCTGTCCTGGCCTCCTCTGACAGGGGAATGTTTTCTGAATAGGATAACTCCCTCCAGAGATGAGAAATCTTGAGTCTCTGAAGAGCTCTGTAATGGAGGGGGCCCGAGAATATAGCTGGATAGACGATGACAGAAGTCCCACTACCCTCGCTAAATTCCTCAGAGTGACACATTGTTTGGTCAGAAGGAGGTGCAACTTCTGAGTCTATCCGGAATCCTAGAAACTCTATCTGCTGAGATGGAAGGATGCAAGATTTGGATTGACTGATCAGAAACCCCAGGTTCTGTAGCAGCTGAATAGTAAAAGATAAATGCATGGTCAGAACTGAAGGATCCTGTGCCTTGAGGATCAGATCGTCGAGGTAAACAATCAACCTCACCCCCCACCAAAGGGTGACACCACAGCTGGTCTCATCAGTACCACTGCAAGCACCACGGGGAGGGCAACAGTTCGAAAGGGAGAACCTGAAACTCAAAGCATTGATCGAACTAAAGGAATTGGAGGAAGCATTGATGAGGAGGAAAGATTGGAATAGTTAAATATGCATCTTTCAGATCCAAATGGACCATCCAATCTCCCTCCTGAAGAATATCTCTTAGTAGGTGAATACCCTCCATCATGAAATGCCTGTAGACTACCCAGGCATTGAATTCTTTTAGATTTCATATGAGGCGCAAGCCTCCTCCTTTCTTGTCCACTAAGAAGATTAGGCTGATAAATCCTCTGGGATAATAGGAAGAAAGACAAATGTCTTGCTTGGTGAGAAGAGACTGAGTTTCTAGGGATATAACCTCTTTATCTCCTTCAGAAAAATGGAGTTGAGGGGGAAGAGAGGTCTGAAAAGGTGATTTATAAAACTCAAGTTTGTAACCTTGAACTGTCCCTAGGACCCAAGGGTCTTTGGTCAAGATCTGCCAGTTTGCTCACCTGGATAGGTGAGAGAGGCTGTGGCAATATAACAGACCACTGACGGCAGAAGGAAGAGGCAGTGGCAGTACAAAAATACATGCCAACTGACCCGATTCAGTCAGGAGACTCCTGATGTTTTTCAGCCCAACAGGGCTTTATTTTATCTGTCTCCTGCCTAAAATTGCCTCTTTTCAATGTAAGGCAATGGGGAAAATCAATTCCCTGGGTTTCTTTTTCAAAATCTGCCTCTTACCAAGTTCAAAATGTTGGCAACTATGGTACATTGGATCAAGGAAGGCAGGAGGAATGGGTTAGTGTTGGAAAATGGGTTATTGGTAGGGCAGGTAGGTACCTACACCTAGCAACAAGCCACCAACCTCCACATAGGTACAGTTAGGTCTCAGTAAATTAATCCCAGCTCAACCCTTGGTAGCTTGGCAACGAGCGTCAAGGCTTAACTTAGGAGACAAAGTGTAAAGCATTCAAATATCACAAAACAGTATTTAAATAAAACACAGGAAACAGTTTAAAAATCCAAAACCAATTTATAAAAATAGTTTATATTTTTATCTTTAAAATGACACAAAAACGATTAAAATCGGTTCAGGGGAACCGGAGATATGAATTTTTAAAGAATTATTACTTTTCTAGCGCTTAGAAACAAAAAGCGCCAATCGGGTCATCTGGTTGCACCTCGACCGGGGCAAAGTCAAACTTTCAGGCCGACCGCGATGGAGCCCTGCTCGGCTACAGGTCGCGGGAGGCCTCGGTTAAAAAGTTACCTTCTGACTTAGTCTTTATTTTGAAGTTTTTCTTCACCGGGACGAACCTGCCAGTTGAATCCGACCTCCTGGAGCCCTTGTCCGGATACGCGATGTGGGTTTCCTCGGTGGAGACTTTTACCTTTGGACTTAGTCGTTTTTTCGAGATGAAAATCCTTCGACCGGGGTAAACCTGGATCTTGATCCGACGTCCATGGAGCCCTTCTCGGATACGATGGCTGGGAGGTCCCGGTCAACTTTTTACGTTCGGACTTAGTCTCTTTTTTGGATGTTTTTCTTTACCGGGACGAACCACGAAGTCAGGCCGGGTCGCGGTTGAGGCAAGCCGGCTAGAATTTCCGCGGCGGGTCGGTCCCTCTCTGGAGCTTTTTTCCAAAAATTCTCAAATCTTTTCCAAACTTCTGGGGCTTCACCCAGATGTTCTTTTAAGGTTCTTTTGGGGTCCACAGCTCACCCCAAGGGTCCAGAAGTTCTGTGATGGTCCTTGGGGGGTGCGGACTTCAACTCCCAGAATGCACCTGGCGCAAACTCCTTTTTGGCCACTGGACAGTGGTCAGCTGGTCGCTTTCTTCAGGAGTTGGTGCAGGGGACTCTGGTTAGCAATTTTTCACCTGTAGCAAACAGGGAGTCCCTCCTTGAACCAGTTGAAGCCAGGCAAAGTCCTTCTTGTGGTGAAGCCCAAGTGTGCAGCTGGTGCAGTCCTTCTGAGTGCAGGTTCCAGGTGCAGGCCAGGGGTCCAGCAGGGCAGTCCTTCTTCTCCTTAAGTTCTTTTCTTGTTGAATTCTGGAGGGGATCTGAGGTGTGGGTGCAGGTCTGCCAGTTTTATCCTTGCTCCTGGGTGAAAAGCAGGGGGGCCCTGGTTCTCCAATCAGGGACAGGGTCGTCCCCCTGTGATGACCACTTCCTGGGAAGTGTGGCAAAAATCCATCCCAGAAGGCAACAGTCTCTAAAAATCCAACATGGATGAATCTGATTTTTGGAGGTTACATCTGGCTGAGCCCACCCACTGGTGTGGCTAAAAATCATAAACACACCCCTCTCCTGCCCTCTCCTAATCTAATCAAGGGGGCACCTAATTGTCTGGGGTTGCAGGATGTGGGGGTGTTGCTGGGTGCTGCAAATGTCCTTCTCTGCCTTTGAAGACCAGTTTGGCAGCCCTCCCCCTTCCTGCCTCACCATCTGCTGAGGGGAGATTCTCTCCCCCAAGCACATTCCTTTGTGTGAAGCCTGGCCACTTCACACCTCATCAAGGCAGCCTGGCAGAAGCTGCTGCAGGCTGGCCAATCAGAGCACAGCAGCAAAAACAATGCAGAGCTGAAATTGGCAACTTTTTAGGTAAAGTCTAAACTTTTTACCTGAACAAGTTATATTAAATCCAACAACTGGAAGTTGTGGGATTTATTACAACAATTAATTTGATACCAAATTCTTGGTATGTAACATTTAAGGAGACTTTAAAATTTAAAATAAAGTCTGCCCATTCTAGCCTATGAAGGCCATTTACTTCAATGAGGGAAAAACGAATTTGGCTGTTTTTACCTCACCAGGGCTTATAAATCTATTTTTATAAAGTCCCTGCTTATAGTTACATGGCACCCAGCCCTAGGGGCACATAGGGCACACCTTAGGGGTGACTTATATGTAAAAATAAGGTAGTTTAAGACTTTGGAAGTACCTTTAATTCCAAAGTCGAATTTGCATATAACTTTAATTTAAAAGCAGCCAGCAAGGCAGGCTTGCTTTTAAAATGACACTGGGCACCTCAGCAGTGCACCTAGGTGTGCACCACCTATGCTGTGGTCCCTAAACCTACATGCCCTACCATATACTAGGGACTTATAGGTAGGTTAACTTAGCCAATTATAATTAGCCTAATTTGCATATCCATTTTACACAGAGCACAGGCCCTGGGACTGGTTAGCAGTACCCAGGGCACCATCAAAGTCAGGAAAACACCAGCAAAAAGAGGAAAATGGGGGCAAAAAGTTATGGGGCCTCTGCAATCAGCCCTGTTTTCTCACAGTTAGGGACACAGATTTAGATAACACAGGGCAGGAAGGAGATGGGCAGAGGCCTTATAGGGCATGTGTTAGGGGTTGCAGCAGGACAATACACCATACAGGGCAAGAGGGACAGCAGTGAAGCACAATAGACCATGGAAAGCAATTGGGAGGGGAAAGGACCATGCACATGGACATCAGCTAGCAGAGGGAAAAGAGGCAAGGGTAGCAAGCTGACCAAACCTGATAGGCAGGAGTGACAGTTGCAGCATAATAGACCAGGAAAGGCAGGAGGGAGGGGGCAGGGGTACGACAACGGACCAGACAAGGCAGGAGGGATAGAGGCCTGCACAAGGAAAACAGAAGACAGGTGTAAGGGGGCAGGAGCAGCTAGCTGACCATGGAGGGCAGGCCGGATGGGCACTGGATGCACAACACACCTTGGAGGGCAACAGTGAGACTATAAGAGCATACACACAGACAACAGAGGGAACGTGGGAGGTGGTCAGGGGCAGTAAGCTGACCACACAGGGCACATAGGAAGGACTGTGACAGCACAGAAGACCATGCATGGCAATCGGGAGAGGTATTGGCAGCACAACAGCCATGTTGGGCTAGAGAAAGTAGACAGGGGCTTGCACAAAGAACCATGGAAGACAGAGGGGAGGGATAGGGACTGGACACAGACAAGAGAGGGCAGGGGAAGGGGGTTCATAACAGACCATGCAGGCCAGGTAGGAGGAGCAGTTGCAGCACAACACAGCATGGAGGGCAGAAGGGAGTGGCATCAAAATAGACTGTGCAGGACAGGAGGGAGGGGCTAGGGGTATGGAACTTCGACAGGCAGGTAAGAGGTGGCAGGGACAGGCAGCCGCCATGTGACCATGCTAGACAGGTGGGAGGGGTAGTGGCAGCTCAGAGTAGACAGGAGGAGCAGTGGCATTATTTTGGAACATGGTAGGCAAAAAGGAGGGAGCAGGGGCATCAAGATATCGTAGGGCAAGGGAAGTAGAGTAGGAACAGTAAGCACAGAGGTCAAGCAGGAGGGCATTCATGGGACATAAAATTGTGCAATGAATGGCGGGGGAGTGGGCAGGGACATCAAGCTAAATGGAGGACAGTAGCAGCACATCAGACCAGGCAGGGCAGGAGGAAGGGGCTGATCGCATGGATGTAGACAACAGAGAATAGGGAGGAGGTGGATGGGGCAGCAAGCTAACTGACGTGAAGGGAAGTGGCACAAAAACAGCCACACAGGGCTGTAGAAGGGGAGCAGGGGCTTGAACTTGGACAATGGATGGCGGGAGCAGGAGCAGCAAGCTTGGGTGGGGGCACCACAATGCCAGGCCAGGACCTGCCTCCAACGCCCCCCACTGTGCATTGGATGGGCATCTTACGTAACGTTAAAAAAACCTGGAAATTCGCAGAAAAAAACAATGATTAGTTATAGTTAGGAAATAGAATTAAAAAACCTTATAAATTCACAAAAAAACAAAGTTTACAAGGGCATTATAGTTAGGTTCAGATTTTTCACACACAAAACCATGGAAGTTCAGCTGTTATAGTTAGTGTAATTTGAAGCAACCATAACTCGTGCCCTAAGGTAACTATAACTTGCGCCTTCACCATGCACTGCTAATTACCCCAGATAGTACATCAGTCATGACATCTTCTATGATTTCATTATTAAAATCACTGTAACGTTTGCAGTAAAATTATTGATGAGAAAACTGTGCATGGTGGGGGGACGAGTTATAGGTACCTTAAGTCATTTGTCATAGTTGCTAGAAATAGTTCTAAAATCTGAATTTCGCCACTAGGTAGTTACAGACGGACCTAGTTTTTTCATAAAAAAGCATTTTTTTACTTCTAAATCTTTGGCGCCGCATGACGAATCTTCACGAAACTTTCCAAACATATTTGCCAGTCAGGTCAGCTGCTGTCTGGAAATTTTTGGGGTGATCCATCCAGTGGAGCCAATAGAAAAGAGGGTCCCAAAACACATTTTCCTCATTCATTTGTCTATAGGGATTTTGAACAGCAGTAGCGCTGAAACTACTGGACGGAACTACACCAAATTTGGCAGAAAGGTAGGTCCTGGTCATGAAAGAGTGCTTTTTTGTTTTGGTGTAATTCTGTTCAGTAGTTTTTAAGAAATTAAGGAGAAAACAAATGTGTATATCTAGGGGTGCAAAGAATTTGCGATCCCTCCCTATCTTGTGCTGAGATCTGATTGACTGACAACACTTCAACATCAGAAGCCGTTGAAGTTTTCTCAGCAGAGTCCCAGAAAAAAAGCAAAAAATAAAGAAAAGGGGCCAGGGTACGAACACCCTGACCCCATAGCTCTGGTGGTGGGTCCCAAAGGGATCTCCCAGGGCTAAAAAACATTTTTAAAATATTTTACGGCCTTTGAATCTGCCTTAAAAATTAAAAAACAAAAGAAGGGCGGACTCTCGCGCTTTGTGTTTATTAAGCCCCCGGAAGATCCAAGTCCAGGGGGCATTTGTACAATAATTTGGGTGGGCCTCCTGGCCCTCTCCTGCACCCCAGGGATCATCAACTCCACGGGGCTTTGTAAATATTTAGGATGTGGCCCCCCGCCCCCCGCCGCCCTGGGGATCACCACCTTCCCAGGGCATTCTTTATTTTCTTTGCAGGGGGGCATGCAGCCTCCCACAGCCCCGGGGATCACCACCTCACCAGGGCTGTAATAAAAAGTGATGGGGGTCAGATTTGGACCCAATTTATCCTCAGGGATCACCACCTCCCCGGGGTCCACCTTGTGTGGCCCCCCTCATGGAGCCACAGATGGCCCTGGGTACTGCCCCCCTCCAGGGCCGGCTCCTGCTATGCCCCAGGGTGCCCACCCCTGGGACATAGCTGTTTGCTGTGGCTTGGCTGAAGCTTTGCAGCTGCAGCAAACCCAGAGCAAACATTTTGTTTTTTGACAGTGGGATGAAGAGCTTCAGCAAGCAGGGAGCTGCTGTCAAAGCAGCTCCTTGCTTGCTGATGCAATGGCACAGTGAGGGAAACCTTGAGGCTTCCCATGTGGTGCCAGATATTACATAAAGGGCATTTTGTTCAAGTAAAAAAAAAGAAAGAAAGAAAAAGTACATCAATATGTAGGAACCACGGGGGAGCCCTTGAGGACTCCCCCGCAGTCCCTGAAAGCCCGTAAAGGGCGAAAAAAAAAGAATAAAATAAAAGAAAAAGCTCAGTGTGAAGGTCACAGACATTCACAGTGAGGGTAGAGGGTTCAAGTGAAGCCAAACTTGTTTCCCTCTTTTTTTTTGCTTACTACAAATCTCGAAGGCTCATCCTGAAAGGTAATATTACTCTTTTTAAATGGCAAATACATTTTTGTTTTTCATTTTTACAGAAATATTTCGTTCTAAGTATATATCAAAGCCTAAAAAACTCTCTATGTCTGTCCCTCTCATTCTCTTTCTCTTTCTCTCTCTCTCTCTCTATTTATTTCAATCTTTCTCCCACTCACACTCCCACTTACACACTTACGCACCCACTTACAGACCCATTCAGACACTCACGCACACACTCACAGACCCACTCAAACCCTCATTCATCCACTCACAGCCCCAGTCAGACCTGCATGCACCCACTCACAGACCCACTCAGACAGTTAGGCACCCACTCACAGACCCAATTAGACTGTCACACACCCACTCGCAGACCCACTGACACCCTCTTACACCCACTCAAAGACCGGGGCACACACTGATGCACCCACTAAAACACTGATGACCACACTCTCACACCCAGAAAGGCAATCTGACAGCCACTTTCACCACCAGATACACCCTCTCACATCTATTCTCACACCTATAGAGGCCACAGCCAACTCAAGCCACACACAACCAAAGGGCCATGCACAGCATGGGGTTGCGTGGTTAGTGGGGGTTGGCTGCAGGGTCTTGCTGCAGGCCAGACCTTGCGGGCAACCTTCCCTGCACACTGGTGAAGGCCGTGCACAGTGAAAGGTTGGGTGCTTATAGGGGGTTGGCCTCAGGGCTTGGCTCGAGCCCAGGCCCTGTGGCCAACCGCCGATGCACAGGATCGAGGGTCATGCACGACGGTTGTTGGATTAACCTATTGTAATGAAAAATACTATACAATAGAAAACCAATGAAATTCACTGAAAAGGTTACAGGGACAGTAAAGTTAGGAAATAGAATTGAAAAAAAACATAGAATTTCACTTAAAAAAACTAAAGGTTACAGGGAAGTTATAGTAAGTCTCACATTTTAAACTTACGAAACTATAGAAATTCACCAGTTATAGTTAGAGTTACCTCAAGTAACTATAACTCATGGTAACTAAGGTAATTATAACTCATGCCCTCGCCATGCAGTGCTAACGACTAACAAATTACGGCACTAATGACATCTTTGATAACATCATTAATAATATCGATGTAACATTTGCAGTAAAATTTTTGCTGAAAAAACTGTGCATGGCATGGGCCATATAACTCCAGATTTTCTATGGTTTTGACTAGTAAATTCAGAACCTAACTATAACATCCCTCAAATCTTTTTTTTTTTTAATTGAATTTCTATTGTGTTTAAATTCTATTTCCTAATTTTAACGCCCCTGTAACCTTTGTTTTTTTGCAGTGAATTGATTTGGCCTTTCCCCTATAACCACCCAAGCAATGCATGGTCTTTGATCGTGAGTGATGGAAATGCAACCAGCTCAATCAAGGTTTACAGATAACGTTTCAAGGTCGAAATGCGGAGAAAAAACACTTGCTTTGCCTTCACCATGCACAAGAAATTCAGATGGTGAGTACTTTACAGAAGTGTAGCTTCAAATTGAGTACCTTCTTTGTTTATGTTGGACTTTTTTCCTTATGCAGGGTCATCCCCAAGCTTTATGCCTCCTGCCTCCTATTTTTTCTGATCTGTTGTTGTTGGCTTTTGAACTCTGAGCACTTTACCACTGCTAACCGGTGCTAAAGGGCATATGCTCTCTGTGTAAATTGTATTGTCGATTGGTTTATCTATGATTGGCATATTTGATTAACTAGTAAGTCCCTAGTAAAGTGCACTAGAGGTGCCCAGGGCCTGTAAATCAAATGTTACTAGTGGGCCTGCAGCACTGGTAGTGCCACCCACATTACTAGCCCTGTAAACATGGCTCAGACCTGCCTCTACAGTGTCTGTGTGCAGTTTTAAACTGCCAATTCAACTTGGCAAGTCTACCCACTTGCCAGGCCTAAACCTTCCCTTTTCTTACATGTAAGACACCCCTAGGGTAGGCCCTAGGTAGCCGCATGGGCAGGGTGCAGTGTATGTTTAAGGTAGGACATATACTAATGTGTTTTATATGTCCTAACAGTGAAATGCTGCTAAATTTGTTTTTCACTGTTGCAAGGCCTATCCCTCTCATAGGTAAACGTGGGGGCTGCCTTTAAATATTATTAAAACGTAGAATCCCCTTGGGAGCAGATAGACATGTGGAGTTTGGGGTCTCTGAGCTCACAATTTAAAAATACATCTTTTAGTAAAGTTGATTTGTGTGTTTGAAAATGTCATTTAGACAGTGAGCATGTTCTTGCGTAAACCATTCTGTGACTCTGCCTTTTTGTGGATTCCCTGCCTGGGTCAGTTTGACAGTTGGGCTGTTTGCACCTCTCTCTAGACAGTGACTCAAAGGGAGCTGGGGTATAGCCTGCATATCCTGATGAGCCATCTGCGCTAGGAGGGAGGATAGGAGTGGTCACTCACACCTGAAAGGGCTGTGCCTGCCCTCACACAATGCAGTCTCCAACCCCCTGGTGTGTGTCTGAGGCCTGGCCTGGGCAAGGAAGTATTTCACAAACAAGAGAGACTTTTCTTTGAAGTAAGCCTACTTCAAAGACCAAAATGGGTATAAGAAGGGCTCCCAAAACCACAGACTTTAGATCACTTCTGAACATCAAGAGGAACCTCTGCCTGGAGAAGAGCTGAAGAGCTGAGGAGAAGTGCTGCCCTGCCTGTGACTGTGCTTTGTGGAGCTATCCTGCAGTTGCTGCTTCTGTCTGGTGAAAGGGAACCAAGACTGGACTTTGTTGTGCATTCCTGCTTGTAAAGAAATCTCCAAGGGCTTGTCCTGAGCTTGCCTCCTGTTGTTGAAGTCTCAGGGCCATCAAAGACTTCTCCTCCCCGCACCTGGACTCTCTGCTGAGACTCCTGTCCTGCCAAGTGGTGCCCTATCCAGTTTCTGGGGCCTTGACAGGTGAAGCTGGCAGACCAAGCCTGAAAATCCACTCACAGACCGGCGTGCGGGGAAATTTCCGATGCAACCTCCGAAAGCGGTTGAAGAAACGACGTGCCAACGGCTCTGCAGCTGAAATCGACGCAGCGTCTGCAGCGCGTCTGGGAGATCGATGCACGCGGCTGTAGAAATAACACGCCGCATCACTGACGGAGTCTGGTAACATCTCAACCCACACAGTGCGGTTTTGCTATCACCGTGCAGCAGGATTTTCGACGCAAACCAAACCTTGCTGGGTGGAAAAATGCCACATGCCGGTCCGACTGGAGAAGGAGAAACAACGCATGAGCTCGCTTGTGGGTGAGAAATCGACACACCGCTTACCTTTTTTGATGCACACTCGCTTGTGCGTGTTATTTTGACACAACCCAGTTGCTTTTCAACGCTAACAGTGTTTTATCTGTTTACAAAAAGAGTTAAGACTCTTTTTGCTTAAGAACTTGACTTATTTATGGTGGATTTTTGTCATTTTGGTCTTCTTTTGTTTAGATAAATATTTTCTATTTTTTCTAAACTTGTGCTGTTTCAATTTCTAGTGTTTTTCATTAAGTTACTGTGTGTTTTGGTACAAATACTTTACACCTAGCACTCTGAAGTTAAGCCTGCCTCCTTGTGCCAAACTACCAAGGGAGTGAGCGGGGGTTAGCTCCGGCTGATTCTCCTTTACCCTGACTACAGTAGGGGTCCTTGCTTGGAGAGGGGGTAACCTGACTGCCAACCAAAGACCCCATTTCTAACAGTTTATATCTATAAATGCTTCCCATTGAGGTTTTATTTCTAAGAAGTTAATCTTGCCCTGCGTATTTATCCAAGAAGAGTCTACCATTTCCTGCAGAATGTCTACACAACTAGAATATTGCCTAGTGGTTAATCAGTAAATGCTACCTCATTGGGTACATGTATAGTGCATCTCCTACACAACCGATGCTTAAAGGATGCTGAGGTAATGTCTCCAGTAACGTTGTGTGTCTGCGGGCAGGGAAAGAGATGAAATCTCCGCTTTCAGCAAGTGGGAGCATTTAATAATCTCCTGTTTGCTGAAAGTGGGGCGTCTTTTTTTCTCTGCAGGAGCCGCCACCGGCAGACGAGTCTCAAAATGGCTGCCAACACTTCCTCATTCAAGTGTTGGCAGCCAATCAGATCTCCGCACAAAATCGTGAGGTTTTGCAAAGTGTCCGCGCCTCTGGATATACAAATTTGTTTTTCCTTTAATTTCTCTAAAACTACTTAATGGATTTACTCCAAATAACAAAAAGGCTTCTTTCTGAACCAAAAGCTACATTTCTGCCAAACTACGTAATTCCATCCTGCAGTTCGGCTGTATTTGTATATTTAAAATGGGAAACACAAGTCTTTTACCCTACCTTTTTCTCTGCCCCACTTGACGGATCACCCCAAACGTTTTTATGCACATCAAGCTCCTTAAGCACCCTCTGTTTTGGAAAATTTTGTGAAGATTTGTCAAACAGCGCCAAAGATATAACCAAGTCAAAAAACGCTTATTCATTTGAAGATAGATCCTATCTATAATTACCTAAACCTAGTAGGTTACATATGTGTATATATATATATATATATATATATATATATATATATATATATATATATGAAAGAAAAGATGTCCTGATCTGCGTGTTACGGCGCACTTAATTCTCCAGTGGTGCTGGTTTGAGGCAGGACAACCATATTTTCAAAAAACAAGATTCTCTTTCTGTTTTAGCAGGAGAAAACCGCACTCTGTCGTTGTGCCAAAATACCTTAACTTTTAATACATTAGTGAGATCATAAACAAACAAACAGGAATCCCCTGACGCGTTTCGGTCTCATATAAATATATATGTGTGTGTGTAGATATATATATATATATATATATATATATATATATATATATATATATATATATATATATATTTCAAAAACCTAGGGGCAGATTTACGAGGCCCTAACTCCTCCATGCGCCACATTAGCATCATTTTTTTTATGTTAATGTGGCCCAACAAGGCCAAATTCGCTGCACTAAATTTACTAAGTAACCGTTTGCGCTACATTATGCCTGCGCCAGGCATAATATATGCAAAGGGGGCATTTCCCTGTCGTGGGAGCTAAAACATGGCTCAAAGAAGTCTAAGAGATTTCTTTGTTTCATTTTTTTGGCACTTTTAAAGCCTGCTCAGCGCAGGTGTTAAAAGAAGGCACCCATTGGTTTCAATGGGCCTCTGGGTGCTTAGCAACATTAGTGTGAGAATTTTTTATGCTAATCCTGCAAAGCGCTGAACTAGCGTAAAAAAATTCTGACGCTAGTTCCCTAACTACCGCCATGGTACACTGTGTATTAAATACCGTGCACATATGGTTGCATTAGGGGGGCGCTAAGAGGCGCAAGAAAATTGGCGCTGCACTAGATGCAGTGCCTCTTTTCATAAATCTGCCCCCAAAGGTTATAGAGATGTCATATTTAGGATATGAATTTGCTCGCACCATAGGAATTGAGCAGTTATAGTTATGATTAGCTCAAGTAACTATAACTCGTGCCCTAAGGTTAATATAAATTGCCCTGGTTTAATTTACATATAGTAATGAAAATTACTTTATGTTAAAAAACATAAAAATTCACTGAAAAAGCCAAAGGTTACAGGGTCTTTATAGTTAGGAAATAAAATTGAAAAAAAATAGAAATTCACTTAAGAAAATAGAGGTTACAGGGATGTTATAGTTAGGCTCAGATTTTAAACACACCAAGCCAAGGAAATACACCTGTTATAGAGTTATCTCAAGTAACTATAACTTGTGCCTTAAGGTAAGTATAACTCACGCCCTTGCCATGCACTGCTAATTACCCCATAAATTACAGCACGTCAAGACATCTTTGATAACATCATTGATAATGTCATTGTAACATCTGCCTTAAAATTATTGATCTGATAAGTGTGTGTGGCGGGCTGTGGCCCTGGGGACCACCACCCCCAGGGCCGGCTACTGCTATGTTCTGGGGTGCCCACCCCTTGGACATAACTGTTTGCTCTGACTTAGCGGAAGCTTTGACAGCTCCTTCCAAGTTAGAGCAAACACGCCAGTTCCAGCAAGTGAGAGCTGTCACACAGCAGAAGTTTCCTCTGTTTCCATGTCCACAGATATGCGGGCAGGGAAACAGAGGAAACAATTGCTCTCACAGACAGGGAGCTGCATATTTAGCACCTCCCTATCTGTGACAGCAATGAAGGGAGCCGGCTGGGACTGTTGGGGCCTTCAGGCTCCCCCTCGGTCCCATTGCACACTGGTTCCCCTGTGGGGTACCCAGGACAGATGGCCGTGCCCTGGGTGATGGGGTCCCCAGGGCCGAGATCAGCATGGGAACGGGGGACCCCCATGGACTTGTAGTGGGCTTCAGGGGATGGGGTTCCCAGGGCCGAAATCTAACAAATAATAACAGAATGTAATATTTTGTTAGTCACATGTAAAGTTACCCGATGACAACCCACTTTTGCTGAGTAGACTCTTGAAAGTATCAAAATTTGGCTGTGCCATCTGCAGTGACTAGGTGCTGAAATTGACGTCCAAAATGTGCCCACCTCGAGAACCAGTGAATTCATTGTGTGTATTTTAATTAGTGAAGAACTTTGAAACTTGGAGCTAGTTCACTCTTGTCTTGAAGCTGTCCAGAACTCTGTCCGCTTCTGTCTTAAGTCTGCTGTTCCATTCTCTTCTCTAAGCCCCTGATGAGTTTTCTCATCATAGTCATAATTCCCCAAATGTGGGTTCAGTGCTAACAACACCAACTAATTCTGAACTGTTGATTCTGTCCTATGATCAGCTCATGTTCTGCACTGTCCTGATGCTACTGTCATCTGACACTAGAAGAAAGTGATTGTCCTGCCTGATGAATCATCTCTGTATTCTGTCTTATGAGGCGAGGTATAACTAAATGTGGTTTATGTTTTCTTAGTTAGTGACTTAGACCACCATATTTTTTTACTAAGTAGTCCTAGTTAGATGTTTATCCAAATTATTTTTGCCTTTCTTTTATTTTGCTTTGTCTGTGTGTCAGCCTGTTCCCTCATATTAAAGTCCTAATTCTGGTTAGTGTTAGAAATGGTCTGGCTTTGAAACCTGAAATCTGAAATTGAATGTTGAATTGTATTTTGGTGATTTACTGATGTCACCATCATCTGCATTGAATTTCAATAATAATGTTCATATTCTGTTAGTCTGTATTATTTTGGAGTGTCTAACAGTGTTGATGTTTAGTAGGCTAAATCTTTTCAGATGTTTCGGTCAGCCTGTGGTTTTCATCTATGTTTATAACTCAGTTTTGCGCACCATGTATGTGACACTGATTTTGGGATTGTAAAAAAGCTTTGAAACTTAATTCAGTTTGGAGTTTTGAAGTAGTGTTAAATTGCTCATGATGTCTGTTAGAAATGGGATCTCTGGTTGGCAATCAGTTTGCACTCTGTTCAAGTAGGGACCCTCACTCAAGTCAGGGCAATGGAGATACACACTTAGATAACCCCTGATCACCCACTTGGTAGCTTTGCACAATCAGTCAGGTTTATCTTAAAGGCAATGTGTAAAGCATTTGTACCAACACACACAGTAACACAGTGAAAACACTACAAAATGGACACCACACCAGTTTAGAACAAAAGGCACTATTTATTTAAATCAAACTAGACCAAAACGACAAAAATCCAACATACACAAGTCAAGATATGAATTTTCAAAGAAAAAAAGAGTCTTACTCCATAGAAAACAATGGAAACATTGATTTTACACGAAGTACCTGGTTTGCGTCAAAAATAAAGCTGCACCAGTGAGCATGTTTCGGAAAAGTCAGAGCAATGCGTCGATCCCTTACTCGCAAGTGAGACCGTGTGTCGTTTTTTCTCCGGTCAGGTAGGCGATGCATCATTTTTC
This sequence comes from Pleurodeles waltl, assembly GCF_031143425.1. Lineage (NCBI taxonomy): Eukaryota > Metazoa > Chordata > Amphibia > Caudata > Salamandridae > Pleurodeles > Pleurodeles waltl. Next base: position 921,301,459 of record NC_090440.1, read on the forward strand.
TCCCCCGCAAGAGAGGCATGCGTTGATTTCTGGGTAGGGCACCTCGGATACAGACAGGGTCACGATGACTTTGATGCCCAGCGACGATGTGTGAGAAATCCTGGTCGCACGGTGATGGAAAACCATGCTGCGTGGGGTTTGTGTTGTTTAAAGCAGCCGCAAGCGGGTGTTGCCTCGTTTCTCTAGCCGCAATGCAGACAATGCATTAAAAGCGCCCCAAAGCGGGTGGCGCATTGTTTTTCATCCGCGATGCATCAAAATCTTCCCCGCATGGCTCCCAGTGTGTGGATTTCCATCCTTGTTCAACCAGCTTCACCTTTCAAGGACCCAGGGACTGGATAGGGCACCACTTGGCAGGGCAGGAGTCTCAGCAGAAAGTCCAGGTGCTGGCAGAGGAAGTCTTTGATGGCCCGGAGACTTCAAAACAGAAGGCAAGCTCAGTCCTTGGAGGTTCTTCACAAGCAGAAATATACCAGAAAGTCCAATCTTTGTCCCCTTTCACAGGCAGAAGCAGCAACTGCAGGATAGCCCAACAAAGCACAGTCACAGGCAGGGCGGCACTTCTCCTCAGCTCTTCAGCTCTTCTCCTTGGCTGAGGTTCCTCTTGGTTCCAGAAGCAAATCTAAAAATCTGGGGTTTTGGGTCCACTACTTATACACCTTTCTGCCTTTGAAGTAGGCAAACCTCAAAGGAAAGTCTCTGTTGTTCACAAGATCCTGCCTTGCCTAGGCCTGGCCCCAGACGTGCACCAAGGGGTTGGAGACTGCATTGTGTGAGGGCAGGCACAGCCCAATCAGGTGTAAGAGACCCTCCTCTCTCCACTCGTGCCCAAATCGCTCATCAGGATATGCAGGCTACATCCCAGCTCCCTTTGTGTCACTGTCTAGAGGGGATTCACAAACAGCCCAACTGTCAGTCTGATCCAGACAAAGAATACACAAGCAGGCAGAGTCACAGAATGATATGAGCAAGAAAATGCCCACTTTCTAAATGTGACATTTTCAAACAGACAATTTAAAAACCAACTTTACCAAAAGATGTATTTTTAAATTGTGAGTTCAGAGACCCCAAACTCCACATGTCTATCTCTATCTGCTCTCAAAGGGAATCTAACACTTTAACAATATATAAAGGCAGCCCCCATGTTCACCTATGAGAGGGATAGGCCTTGCAACATTGAAAACCAAATTTGGCAGTATTTCACTGTTAGGACATGTAAAACACATCAGTACATGCCCCACCTTTAATATTCACTGCACCCTGCCCATGGAGCTACCTAGGGCGTACCTTAGGGGTGCCTTACAGGTATGAAAGGGGAAAGTTTGGGCCTAGCAAGGTGGTACACTTGCCAGGTCGAATTGGCAGCTTAAAAGTGGACACACAGACACTGCAGTGACAGGTCTGAGCCATGTTTACATGGCTACTAATGTGGGGGGGGGTGGCACAACTAGTGCTGCAGGCTTACTAGTAGCATTTGATTTACAAGCCCTGGGCACCTCTAGTGCACTTTTACTAGGGACCTACTAGTATATCAAATATGCCAGTCATGGAGAAGCCAGTGACACATACAATTTACACAGGAGCACTTGCACTTTAGCACTGTTCAGCAATGGTAAAGTGCCCAGAGTATCTAAAACAGTGAAAACAGAGTTCAGCACACAGTCAGAACATGGGAAGTATAGGCAAAAAAGACAGAGGAGACTACGCAAAAGATGCCAGGTCTAACAATGTCCAATATTGTTGATGGCAAAAATGTAATTGATTGTGATTGAATGATTCTGACTACTACACTCTTTGCCAAGTCGAAAGATTCAGTCGACCTCAGTCAGTGAGATTGGTGATGGTGTCACCCGAGTGCAGGTGGTTGTTGAGCCCGAAAAGTAGAAATTTTCTGGGTCTCCAGCAGTCTTGGTTGCAGAGCTATTGTGTTGTCTTATGAGGAGGAGAGTCAGAATTTGCCCACATTGTGAGTTGTGCTAGGTGTAGTGTAAGGGTTGTTGAAACTCCTGCATTGTGATACAAGTACATACAGACTCGTGGTTAAATTATTGTCTACAGGTAAGGTGTTGGTTGATTGAGCGCTGTCGACAATACCTTTAGTAGTATTTTCCCTTGAGTGTGTGTGTGGTTGGTTGATATTAGGTGAATCCTAAGGGCACATGGAGGATCTGTATCAATCAGAGTGAGGCTTTCGGGTAACAGCTCACTTGCGTTTGTGAGAAAGCCTTAGCCGAAAGAGTAGCTGTTTGTGCGAATTCCACAGTTGAAATTTAGTACCACTTCTGAAGTGTGTGAATCCTACCCGTAGTGAACAGGCAGGTTTTGTGCTCACAATATTTGCATTTAGGTTCACGTGAGAGACTGCTCTGAAGTGAGTCACAGCTGCTGAACGGAGTGACTGTGACATAATTTGGTCTATGCTGGGATGGGTCGGTTGGTGTGAAAAGCTGTGCACGGATTGGTGGACAAGTTTACGCTGCTATAGGTTGAGAAGAGCTTTTGAATAGGATTGTGGGATCGAAAATCACTTCCTGGTGTCAGATCTTGTGTTTGTGAATTCAAATTATGTAAAAATGAAGTTTTTCAAAGCTTTAAGGAATGTGTTCAGAGGAAATGTTTTTATTCCACTTAGGGAGGGTGAGTCTACTCCACCTGAGGGTACACTATCTTTCAATGAAATGGAAGAGAGAGGAGTTTCAGCATATCTTTGGATTAATCAATGGTGCAAAATAACTGAGAAGTAAGGCACCTTACATTTTCCTAATTATGGAACTTTAATCTGAGCTTTTTGGAGAATCTGAGGAGGGTGTTGTATGAGTCAAAGCCCCTTCCTAGAACTGTACAGTTTGAAGCACTTGCTGTTTGGAAATTATTTTTGAGACAAAAAAAGCTCAGAAATTCGAAAGGAGAATGAGGAAAGCAGAGAAGACACTAGTGGAAGCCAGGTGGGACACAGAGCAGAGAATATGGAGAGCTGATACATTACATGCAGTGAAGTTATTTCCAGCAATTAAACAGGAAGGTGATGGGAGTGTTAAGCCCAAAAGAAATCTGAGGAAAATAAAAAACACAAATTGAATGGAAATAAAAGAGTAGCAGCTGTCAAGAGTGATTCAGATGATGAATTTATCACTCATTTGTTGCATAATTGTCCCCACCATATAATGCAGTCAAATCAATAAGTCAGAATGTAGTCCCGAGTGTTGCTGCAGCTCCAGTTGCACAAAGTCAGGTTCAGATAGTCCCAAACATATCTACTGCTAGTGTTGCAGAGGTGCCAGCGATTTATTCAACAGTCCCAAATATTAATACAGTTCAAAATGTTCCAGTTCCAGTTATGCCTAAGCAAATTCAGAATGCAGGAATGACTCAGTTTGCATCTACACCTAATGTACAGACACCTGCACAAGTTATGAACCAGAGACAGACAATGGCAATGTATTCCCCAGTAATGACACCACAGAATATTGTCCTGAATCAGTCAAATCAAGCTTATGGTACAGTATTAACTGGCCAAAGTAAGGGATTAATGTTCATGGAAAGTTAGTCAAATTTGTAAGGACTAGAAGCGTTAGCAGTCCCCGTAACCATAGGTCCAGTAGTCCTGTTATATGCCCAGGGTAATAATGAAAGTGGTCTCCAGAATTCAAATCCAGTATCAGCAGTTAATTCACCTTTCAGAACTAATGCCGAAATCGAGATATTGAGCACTACTGTGCCAGCCATGACCCCCTTTTGGTTTGAACCAGACACATAATGGAATTGGTCTACTAGTTGAAATTGCATGTCCCCTGTGCTCTGTGGGATCATGTGGGACGGCTCAAGGGCAGGTTATGAGAGCCCCATGTAATGTTCCAGAGTTTGGGCCCTGAAACAATAGTAATAACATTAGTTTACAAGGATTGACAGCCCAGCAATTGACTGAATGGGTAGATCATTTGAATGGAGCATCAGTTCCAGGAAACACGCCAGAGGAGGAAAAGACTTCAAACATGGCTAGCCTAAAACTAGAATTAAACAAAATGATTAAAGGAACACTTAAATTGAATAGACTGGAGTCTTACATTGAAAATGAATTGCGCTTCATGTGCAAGGATGTTATTCTTCAAGCAGGTCAGGTTTATGCGAAATTAGTTAATTTGGCTGAGAAATATGAAGTCGAAATGAATTACTCCAAACAGTTGAAGAAGAGTTACAAATTAAAATTTTATATGAAACAACTTGCAAACATGAGATCACCTGGAATGAAAATTCACATTAAGGAGTTGATTCAAAGCATTCAAACATGGGGAGCACTAGATAAATGGGAAGGCAGATGGGCAAAGAAGAGTCAGAAGAAGAAGCTGACTGCATCTTCAAATGCAGTACAGCAGGCTGAAGGAACTGTTAAAATTATGCCAATGAGGGAAATCCCTGGAGGGTGGAGCAGAAGTGACATACTGTAATTTAGAATGACTACCCAAAGTTGAGGGAGAAACATGTGGAATGCTACCAGCAAACAGAGAAGTTTGTCAAGCGTGTGTTGGAGTGTAGCTTTATAATCAATATTAAACATGAAAAGCTTGCAAAATAATGCATGATGAAGCTGCATAGAAAACTTGGTAGAATAATATTAATGTACGTGTTTGAAATGAGCCCACGGGGAGTGGCCACCAATGTATACGATGATTAATTAAATTGACTAATGATGAATTATTAATGTACTAATGTATGATTTTGTATCAGCATTAAGAGTTATATGTTAAGATTTTGCTAAATTAATCACTAGGCCTTAGTTAGCAAGGGTCTGGGCCTAGCTGCCTGGTCTCATATTAAATGTGTTTTTCTAATGAGCAATGTGCTGTCTTCCTGAAGGACTCGAAACAGTACTTTCCCAGAAGCTAGAGATGTGTGTGTAACTGTAGTAAATTCTTTCTCATGAGACCCGACTTGCTCAAGGAGACATTCTTGCCGAATGCAACAGTGTAATTCGCAACAGCTGCAAGGTCGCCTGTACTGGTACAAGGCAATGGAACTACTGACTGGAGCAACAAGTGTAACTTTTCCTACCTGACATTCTACCCGTTGAAGACATCAATCACAGGAACCAATAAACTACGTGAGAACTGTCTTAGGTGAAAATTCTAATGAGGTGTGCGATGAATCACTGGACAGAGATAACAATGCACCAAATATTGCCCAATTGGAAATTAGAGACTTGTTCGACAAGATTAATATAATGACGTGACACAAGAAGAAATCAGCATTCTTCCTTACCACTTTGATGCCATTACTTGTCATTATTCTGGCTACTCTGAGAGACTATGGGGGTCATTAGGACCTCGGCGGTCTTTGAAAAAGACCGCCGAGGCTCGGGAGACAGAATACCGCCATTGCCAGCGGGATTCCTGGCTCCCTATTATGACATTTCCGCTGGCCCAGCGGACGGTAACAGTCTTACCGTCCGCTGGCCCAGCGGGAATGTCACATCAACATTGCTGCCGGCTCATAATAGAGCCGGCGGCAATGCTGATGTGCAGCGGGTGCAGTAGCACCCGTCGCGCATTTCACTGCCCGAAATTCGGGCAGTGAAATGCGCGACGGGGCTATGCCTGGGGGCCCCTGCACTGCCCATGGCAAGTGCATGGGCAGTGCAGGGGCCCCCAGGGGCACCCCAAGTCCCCTTACTGCCAGCCTTTCAATGGCGGTGTGTACTGCCACGGACAGGCTGGCGGTCGGGGACTCATAATCCCCAGGGCAGCGGTGCATGCACCGCTGCCCTGGGGGTTATGACCGCCAGGCGGAATCCTGGCGGGAAAGTGGAGGGGCCGGCGGTATGGCCGTGGCTTTTCCGCCACAGTCATAATTGCTGGCGGAACACCACCAGCCTGTTGGCGGTGTTACCGCCAACTTACCGCCAGCCGCCAGGGTCGTAATGACCCCCTTTGTCTTTAGCTGTCTGATACTTTAAACCATCCTCACCTTCTTGCCTTGCCTGATACTTACTTCTCCTCCTTGTGAGGGAAAAGCCTTTTGCCCTACCTTGCTGAGACTTTGCTGTTCTGTACTGGCTGATGGCGAATCGACTGATGTCCTGAGGGCGAAGACTGACTCTGTATGCCGACCCATCATGGAGGGTAACTATATGATGATAAATTGTAATTGTCTGTTTGCCTTTTCTTTCTAGGTACCCACTGCTATTTTAATAGAGGCCATAGTTAGATGTTTTCCAAATTTGTGTTGCTAAATTGTTTTGCATGAAGCCCAACATGCTAATGCCAATTAGAGGTTAGTTAAGGAGTTCACTAATACCGGGCGCAAATAGACAAATTACTGAATCTTTGCTTTGTTGAATAATGTGCTAATGATACTCTGCTAAAGTTGATTCATGTTGACGTCGTGCTTTGTTCTAATGTTCATGATCTTTGCTTTGATAAAGTCTTATTCAAGTTGTCACATTGTAACGTTGTTGATGTGTTTACTGGTATTGAGACTAATAAACTTGCTAGTAGAGTGTAACAAATAGGAAATAAATATCCTAAATCTCACTAAATTTGTGTGGTTATTCATTGCTGAAAGGTCGCGGTATGTTTTAATTCTTATGAATGTTATTTATTAGTTTCATTGATTTGCCATTCTGAATATTGATGAGGTTACTGGTCTATTGATTGAAATGCTGAATAGACATCTCGTCCTAAGGAGTCTCCAATCAGGGTCAAAAGGTTCATTGGCCTAAAACGAGCCCCCATGTAAGTTAAATTATCAAAGGTGGGACGCGTTATCAGTTCTGGTAGAAGAGGACGGTTTAGGCTCTTTGGGGCCATAGGACGAGGGACCATTGTTTTGAAATTGTTTTTGGAATAATGCAAATTGGAGAGATGACGTGCCCCTAAGTCCCAAATGACTTTCCCGGAATCTCGGAGCCTGCCGAAGTGAGTTGGGTATGTTCTTGGCATTCTAGTGATAAAGAGTGAGTGACGTAGAGGTTTGCGCTTGCACAGCTTATGCATACCGCAGGTGAATTGTGAGGTTTGTGAGAATTTTAGGCCAGGAGATGTTTTAGTAGGAGTGTGCGTACTCCGCAGTATGAGAGTAGGGAAGTCGGCGAACTTCATGTGAGTGTGGCGCTTTGTGACAAAATTGAGAGGCAATTGGTTGAGACGGTGAGCAAAGAGAGTTCTGGGAATTAAAGTAACTTCCTGATTCAATTGTAAACAAAATAAAAGATGCAAAAAATGAAGTTTTCAAGGCTTTAAGGAGTGCTTTGAGGGGAGATGTGTACATTACCGCAAGTGTGGGGGAGCCTACACCGCCCGAGAATACGCCAGCTTATACCGTAATGGAGGAGAGGGGAGTCGCGCCATGTCTTTGGCTAAAGCAGTGGTGCAAATTAACAGAGAAAGATGGGTGTTTAGCTTTTCCGGAGCACGGATCGTTCATTATAATGATTTTAGAGAATTTGAGGAAGGCGTTAAATGAGCAAAAGGATGTAGAGAAGGGAAATAATAGATGGAGTTAAAATGTTTCCAGCAATAACTCAAGAAAATGAGCGCAAGGGGTAACGCCACCTGTAAGATGGATAAGGGCTCTGGAAAAACAAAGGAGACTAAGAAGTCCTGGGCAGATGCAGAGGACTCAGATGAAGATGAGGTCCTTAATCAGTTGTTACATGATTGACCACCACCATATGCCATAGATGACAATAGACCAAGTACTAGTGCAGGTTCTGTAAATTCGACGCAAAACCAGGGAACAACAAACCAGGTACAGGTAAATACTGTGGCAACACCAGCTCTGATACAGAATAGTGCCAGTATGTCTACTGCTCCAGAGATGCAGACACAGTTGCAGCCACCACCAGTTCAGAGGCTCTACCCTAATGTCCCGATATTAGAAACAACTACGAGCTTGATGGTGCTGCCTGTTCAAGCATACACAAGATCAAAGTTAGTGCCGATTGAGCCAACTCCACTTTTACTGCCTCAGGCACAGCAACAATTGTTGCCGAATCGCACTTCGGTCACAGGATCGCAGTCAGTCACAGCACCCGTAATGAATCAGACTATGGGAGTTAATCCTCCACAGGGTTTGGGAAACAGACAGGCACCAGCCGCCATATCCTTACCTATTACAGTTGGTCCGCCAGTACCGTTATATGCACAGGTAAAGCCCAGTGTATGTGACCAGGGAGTAATGACTCAAGAGATGGCAAGAGGAGGGTTCCTAGGGAGCTCTCAAGGAATGACCCCAATGGAACAGACTGTAGAGAGATCCAGGTCCCTGTTAGACTTCAGTCCGATTGGGATTCCTCCAGATGCAATGAGGCTATCAGGTTTGGGACTGCTGACCCCGCAGATTCAAAGTGCGAATGTGCCGAAAACACCTATAATACAGGCTGGAAATATCTTGTTGCAAGGTTTAACTGCGCAACAACTGAATGAATGGCTGGAGAAGCTGAATTCACCACAGACTACTCCTGCGACAGCAGAGTGGTCAGAAAGAGAAGAATACCTGAACTTTGTGAGGTTGGGTATGGAGGCAGCTGAGCTAGTTGAAGGGAGTAAGGGAGTGAACAGACTAGAATCGTATACTGAAGCAGAACTGAGGTATCTGTGTCCAAAGATAACCAAAGAGGTGAGCAAGGTGCACCAGAGGTTAGCGAACTTGGCAGATAAATACGACATAGATTTAGATAACACCAAACTTCTGAAGAGGAGTTACAGGTTAGACTTCGAACCTAAGGATTTTGATCACATGAGGTCTACTGGAATGAAGGCACACCTTAAAGAAATACTACAGAGTGCACAAGTTTGGGGAGCATTAGAGAAGTGGGAAGGCAGATGGGCAAAGAAGAGAGATAAAAGGAAAAGTGACTGCCCGGAACAGCAGCAGGCAAAAGCAGTGCCAGATACGGTTACAATAAAGATGTTGCCAATGAGAGAAACTGCTGGAGAGGTTCTAGTCCATGTACCGGGGTCTAGAGGTGATATTTTGTCATTCACAAATGACTTTCCCAGGCTGAGGTAGAAGCCAGTAGAGTGGTATCAGCAGACAGGCAGGTTTGTGAAGCTTGCGAAGTGTCTTTGGGAAGAATTTAACACATTGTTTGAGATCATAGTTCCAGCTGATTTGTGGCTTGAGTGTAAGAGAAGTGTTGATAGGCCGACAGCAGAACCGGCAAGGGACATAGTCACAGGAGCACAGTCCCCCGAGGTGATGAGGTATTACTATAAGATGATTGAGTTTTTGAAGCAGAAAGTTTCACCGCAGAATATTGATTGGCAAAAGATTGATCGAACGGCAGAGGAGGCCAAGGAGTTGATACATGCCTACTATGAGAGGTTGTTAAAGGCATTCAAGCATTACAGTGGTACAGAGGTCATAGAGCCGAAGGACATGAATCACCTAGTGTTCAGGTTTGTTGAAGGACTGAGACCTGAGATAAGTCAGATGATTAAGAATCATTTGATCTTTTGGCAAGCGAAGCCGATTGATGAGGTGTTACAGTCTGCAAAATACTGTAGTGACAAGATTGAGTTGAAACAGAGAAAGTTGAAAGAGAAGGTGATGGTGATGCAAATTAAGGCAGCACAGGCAGGGATGGAGGGAAATGGTATACAGCAGATGGTGCAACAGCCGCAAGGAAATGGGATGTTACAGGCGCAAGTGAGAGGCAGAGGTCGAAGAGGTTTTGTGAACCGTGGTCCAGATTTGAATACTATAGTAGTTCAAAATGATGTGCAAGGGATGAAGAAGGTGTTACTGTGTCATGGTTGCGGGGGCGTTAGACATTGGAAGCGGGAATGTCCGATGATGGTGCAGGAGGGTGTTGTTCAACAAAGCAATAATGTCAATGCATTTCAAAATGTTAAAGGACCAAGAATGAGGGGTTCAAATCCGAATTTTCAGAATAACATGGTTCAGATGCAGGATCTTCAACCCATGCAACAAGTGCAGATGCCACATGTACAACCAGTGCAGATGCAGCAAGTGCAACAACAGATTCCCGTGGTACCTAGACAGCAAATGCAGTTGCCCTTAGCACCAATGGGACAGCAACAGGTGATGCTTCCTCAATAGGTCACAGGTCAAGGAATGAGTCAAAATAATGCAGTACAACAGTTCCCCTTGCGTGGTGAGATTGGAATAAACGATGAATGGTCGGATGACAGCTCAGATATTGAGGAGTGTAGGCTTGCAGCGTCCCTAGAAGTAGATCAGAGTGGACCTCATGTAAAAGGGAAAGTGATGGGTCATAAGGTCTCATTCTTGGTTGACACAGGAGCTACACGCTCTACAGTCAGAAGTGCAGAGGTTCTGAAGTTGCCTCTTTCGGGACGTACCATAAAGGTAGTAGGAGTGGCAAACCAGCTCCTGAATAACCCGATTACAGATCTGGTTCAGGTTGAGATTGATACCTTCCAGGGATTGCACAGGTTTGTGGTCTGTGACTCAAGTCCTGTGTCCCTACTGGGAAGAGACTTAGGGCCAGACGTAGGAAAGTCCCAAATTGCGACTTGCAATTTGCGAGTCCCTGCGACTCGCAAATTGCAAGTCGCAATTTGGGATGCAGAAAGGTGTCTCAGACACCTTCTGCGAGTCGCTAAGACCCACCTCATTAATATTAATGAGGTGGGTCGCAATTTGCGGCCCCATAGCGATTCAGGGCACTCACGGACATGGAGGCCTGCTGGGAACAGCAGACCTCCATGTCCGTGACTGCTTTTAAATAAAGCATTTTTTTTTTTTCAAAGTGCAACCCGTTTTCCTTAAAGGAAAACGAGCTGCACTATGAAAAATAAACCGAAACCTTTTGTTTCGGTATTTTTCAGGGCAGGTAGTGGTCCATTGGACCACTGCCTGCTCTGAAAAATTATTTTTTAGTCCAGACACAAAGGGGAAGGGGTCCCATGGGGACCCCTTCCCGTTTGCGACTGGGTTACCATCCACTTCAAGTGGACGGTAACTGCAAGTCCATTTGCGATCGCTTTCGCGGTCGCAAATGGAATTGCATACCAGTGCGACTCGCAAATAGGAAGGGAACACCCCTTCCTATTTGCGACTCAGAAATGCATTTTGCGAGTCGGTTCCGACTCGCAAAATGCATTTCTACATACCAGATGGGCTTTAGCGACTCGCAAACTGCGTTTTCCGCCGTTTGCGAGTCGCTAAAGCTCTCCTACATCTGGCCCTAACTGTGCAAGACGAGGTGTTCTATCACCTGTTCTAATGAAGGGATTGAGGTGCAGACAAACAGTGATGATGTAGGGGATGACGGACAGATCTCAGAGACGGAGACCACAGATGAGGAGTACCCCTTGATAAGCTTTTACCCGATGTTTACAGTGACTGATCTGCCAGCAGCTTTGCACGGGGCAGTCAAAGAGAAAGTGTGGGACTTAACAGGAAAGGAAGTGGGTCTGATAAAAGGAGTAGAACCAGTTAAGGTAAGTGTGAAGCCTAATGCTGTGTTTCCCCTAGTACCGCAATTCCATATGGTGTAAGATGTCCCTATACAGGTAACACAGATAATAGCAGACCTTGTGAAGCAGGGGGTCCTGAAAGAAGTGATGAGCAGTCCATGCAATTCACCAATAATGGGACTGAGAAAGCCTTGTGGGAAAGTTCGAATTGTCCAAGATTTGAGAAAAATAAATGACAAAGTGGTGAAATGTTGCCCAGTAGTGCCAAATCCAGCTGTGATTATGTTCCAGGTCCCATGTGATGCAGAATGGTTTACAGTTGTAGATTTGTCCCAAGCGTTCTTTTCTGTGCCTCTTCATGAGGACAGCCAATTTCTCTCCAGTTTCAAATTCCTGGACAAGGTTTACAGTTGGTGTCGAATTCCTCAAGGGTTTTCGGATCCACCTTCCATCTTTAATCAGATATTGAAGAAGGATTTGGAGTCATTGGAATTGCCCTTTATTTCAACTCAAGTGCAGTACATTGATGATTTGCTAATTGCATCTAAGACAAGAGACGATTACAAGTATGATACTATTGCCTTACTGAACCGCTTGGGAAAGAATGGGCATAAAGTGTCCCCAAAGAAGCTGCAGTACTGTCAGAAAGAGGTGAAATATCTAGGCCATCTAATTGAGAAAGGGTCGAGGAAAATATCCAAGGAAAGAGTGACTGCCATATTGCAGATGAATCCCCTGACATCCCGGAGAGACGTTAGAATGTTTCTGGGGATGGGGGGCTACTGTCGTCAGTGAATCCCGAATTTCTCAGTTATCTCCAAGCCATTGGTGAGACTGACAGTTAAGCAGGTTAAGGATGGGCCAGATGTCATAACTATGTCCGAGAAAGAGATGAAGGCATTCATTGAGTTAAGGGAGTGTATGTGTAGGGCTCCAGCTTTAGGTATGCCTGATTACACAAAGCCTTTTGTCCTGTTTTGCCATGAATGTGATGCTTGTTCCTTGTCTGTCTTGACACAGCTCCATGGAGGTGCAAACCGACCAGTAGCATATTTTTCAGCTACATTGGACCCAGTTGCAGCAGCCTTACCAGGTTGTCTACGTGCAGTAGCAGCAGTTGGTCAAAGCCTTACACAATGTGAAGGCATAGTGATCGGACATCCTTTAACAGTAATGGTCCCACACTCAGTTGAAATTTTGTTAACCCGTACCAAGACACAGAGTATGACAAATGCAAGATTGACGAAATATGAAACGCTTATATTGGGGTCACTGAATGTAATTGTAAAAAGATGTACAGTGCTGAACCCGGCAACTTTGCTTCCAAATGAGAATACAGAGGTTGATGATGCTGAGGAGGAAGAGCATGATTGTCTTGAGGTAACAGAACTGTGCAGCAAACCGAGACATGATATTAAAGATACCCAATTGGAAGAGAATGACTACATTATTTTTGTTGATGGCTCATGCCTGAGAGACTCAGTAGGAGTATTGAGAGTCGGATACGCTGTGTGAACAATCACTGGTATCCTAGAAGCATCTTGGCTTGGAAGAGTATACTCTGCTCAAGTGGCTGAATTGGTTGCTCTTACTAGGGCATGCCATGCCGCTGACAAATTGAAGGTAACTATCTATACTGACAGCAGGTATGGATTTGGAATAGTCCATGATTTGGTCCAGCTATGGTCCCAGAGGGGTTTCCTGACCTCTTCTGGTTCCCCGGTGGAAAATGGTGAAAGAATTAAGGAGTTGTTGCACGCGATTCAGTTACCTCGTGAAGTTGCCATGGTGAAATGCAGCGCTCATGTGAAATCACAAGACTTTGGGGGTCATTTTGACCTCGGCGGTCTTTTTTGAAGACCGCCGAGGGACCGCCTTGCGGAAGACCGCCAGTGGTGGTGGTTTGCCGCTCAGCCTATTATGTCCGTTGGCATACTGGCAGGAGGTGGGGAAGAGGTTGCTCCACCTCCACCGCCACGCCAACAGAACACCGCCCAGCGAATCACGTCCTGTGATTCGCCGTGGCGGAGTTCTGTTGGTGGTGTGGTGTCGGCGGAGCTGCCCCCATGGCTCCCGTCCCCTCCCGGAGGATCGTCGGACCAGGTAAGATGATCGTCTGTGAGGGGAGGGGTGTGTGAGGTGTTGTGTGGGTGCATGGAGGTGTGCGTGTGTGTTTGTAGAGAGGGTGTGTGAGTGTGTGTATGCTTGCGGGGTTGTTGTATGTATGGGAATGAGTGTGTGTATGTCTGTGGGTATGTCTGTATGGATGTGTGCATGTATGTTTGAATGTGGGTGTGCGTGTCTGTCTGTTTGTGTGGATGTAGGCATGTATGTCGGCGTGTGTAAGTGTGTAGGTGGTGCCTGCGTGTGTGTCGTGTGGGTATGGGTGATGTGATGTTGGGGGTCGGGGTGGGGAGGGGGGCCCTGCCACCTTTGGGGGGTGGCAGGTGTGGTGGGGGGTGTAGGGGAGGGAGTCGGGTGGGGGGTGGGGGAGACCCCTATCAGTGCCAGGGAAGGAATTCCCTGGCACTGATAGTGCTTACCGCCATGGATTTCATGGTGGTTCAAACCACTGGAAATCCACGGCGGTAAGCCGGGTCCAAATACCGCTGGCGGTATAGTGACGGCCGCCGGGCTGGAGACCCAGGTCTCCAGCCCAGCGATCGTCTCCGCCCTGGCAGGCGGAACGGAGAACTGGAGGATGACCATGGCGGTAACCGCAATGGTCATAATTCCACAAAGTAAGACCGCCAGCCTGTTGGCTAGAGGATTTAAAGAAGTTTCCATAATTGTCTGAATTACATCGTACTAGACAAAGGGGAGAGACTGCTGCTGGTGTAGTAGGAGACATATTTGGAGCAATAATTCCTTCAGTGGGAGTTATCCTGAACTCCACAAAGATTGGAAAGTTATCTACTATTGTGGATAACATACTGACAAATTTTACAGGAGCTATACTCCTGATGAATACTGAACTTGCTGCGGAGAGGGCTATGGCTCTTCAAAACAGGCTTGCTTTAGACATTCTTTTAGCGAAAAATGGCGTAGTCTGTAAGATGCTTAATGAGCGACATTGTTGTGCATATATTCCAGATAATAGTAATGAGATTAGAAGTATGCTTACTAACCTAACAAGAGATAGTGCAGATTTGAAGGAACTGAAAGAACCAAGCGTTTGGGAAAAGGTTGGAAAGAGAATTGCTAAAGTGGGAAGCTGGTTTAGTGATATTTGGCATGGAATATTGGGGAAAATATTACAAGGAATATTAATGGCTTTGGCTTGTTTGTTTGGACTATGGTTGGCATGCAAAATTAGCAAAAGAATGAAATTGAAAAGAGCGAAAAATAATCAGAGGAGGGAAGAGAAGAAAAGGGAGAAATTGTTCAGAGAAAAAGTTGATGTAACCAAAATGGGGGAAGAAATAGAAATGAAAGAGCTGAGAAGATGACTGAGTTGTGAAGAGAAAGGATTTGTGTGATGACAAGAGTCATCAGAGGAGGGATTGTTGGAGTGTAGCTTTTATAATCAATATTAAACATGAAAAGCTTTCAAAATAATGTATGATGAAGCTGCATAGAAAACGTGGTAGAATAATATTAATGTACACGTTTGAAATGTGCCCACGGGGGTGGCCACCAATGTATACGATGATTAATGAAATTAACTAATGATGAATTAATAATGTACTAATGTATGATTTTGTATTAGCATTAAGAGTTATATGTTAAGATTTTGCTAAATTAATCACTAGGCCTTAATTAGCAAGGGTCTTGGCCTAGCTGCCTGGTCTCATATTAAATGTGTTTTTCTAACGAGCAATGTGCTGTCTTCCTGAAGGACGTGAAACTGTACTTTTCCAGAAGCTAGAGATGTGTGTGTAACCGTAGTAAATTCTTTCTCATGAGACCCGACTTGCTCAAGGAGACATTTTTGCCCAATGCAACAGTGTAATTTGCAACAGATGCAGGTCGCCTGTACTGGTACAAGACAATGGAACTACTGACTGGAGCGACAAGTGTAACTTTTCCTACCTGACATTCTACCCATTGAAGATGTCAATCACAGGAACCAATAAACAACGTGAGAAGTGCCTTTGGTGAAAATTCTAGTGAGGTATGTGATGGATCATTGGACAGAGATAACGATGCACCAAATATTGCCCAATTGGAAATTAGAGACTTGTTCGACAAGATTAATATAACGACATTACTTGCCACTATTCTGGCTACTCTGAGAGACTTTGTCTTTAGCTGTCTGATACTTTAAACCATCCTCACCTTCTTGCCTTGCCTGATACTTACTTCTCCTCCTTGTGAGGGAAAAGCCTTTTGCCCTACCTTGCTGAGACTTTGCTGTTCTGTCCTGGCTGATGGCGAATCGACTGATGTCCTGAGGACGAAGACTGACTCTGTACGCCGACCCATTACGAAGGGTAACTATATGATGATAAATTGTAATTGTCTGTTTGCCTTTTCTTTCTAGGTACCAACTGCTATTTTCATAGAGGCCATAGTTAGATGTTTTCCAAATTCGTGTTGCTAAATTGTTTTGCATGAAGCCCAACATGCTAATGCCAATTAGAGGTTAGTTAGGGAGTTCACTAATACCGGGCGCAAATAGACAAATGACTGAATCTTTGCTTTGTTGAATAATGTGCTTATGATACTCTGCTAATGTTGATTCATGTTGAAGTTGTGCTTTGTTCTAATGTTCATGAGTCTTATTCAAGTTGTCACATTGTGACGTTGTTGATGTGTTTACTGGTATTGAGACTTATAAACCTGCTAGTAGAGTATAATAAATAGGGAATAAATATCCTAAATCTTACCAAATTTGTGTGGTTATTCATTGCTGAAAGGTTGCGGTATGTTTTTATTCTAATGAATGTTATTAATTAGTTTAATTGATTCACCATTGTGAACATTGTTGAGGTTACTGATCTATTGATTGAAATGCTGAATAGACATCTCATCCTAAAGAGTCTCCATTCATGGTCAAAAGGTTCATGGGCCTAAAACGAGTCCCCGTGTAAGTTAAATTATCAAAGGTAGGACGCGTTATCACGTGCAAAGTGTTAGTGGAAAGATCTGAACACTTTGTTTGAGATTGTGGTCCCAGCAGATTTGTAGGTTGAGTGTAAGTGGAGCATTGATTGGCCAAATGAAGGGATAGCAATTCAGAACAATAGCGATTATGAAACTTATAGTCAAACTGATTAGATGTATCCTCTTACTACATTGTTTCCTGCCATGACAGTTAAAGATTTGCCTGATGAATTGCAAGAAGACAATATCGATGAAAGTTTGGGATCCTCTCGGGAAAGGATATATATTCGAGGTGCTGAACCAGTCAGAGTGACTGTAAAACCAAATGCAATTTTCCCCAGAACACCATAGTATCACATGACCCCAGAAGTGATCGAAGGTATTACCCCAGTAATTGCAGATTTTGTTGAGCAGGGACTGCTAAAAGAAGTGATGCAAGGCCCATGTAATTCACCAATTATGGGTTTGCGAAGCCAAGTGGGAAATATCGCATAGCTCAGGATTTTAGAAAGGTGACCAAAATTGTAGTATGCTGTTGTCCCGTAGAGCCAAATCCAGCAGTGTCCTTATTTCAGATTCCTTGTGAAGCAGAGTAGTTTTCAGTGATCGATTTGTTGCAAGCATTTTTCTCGGTGCCATTGCATGAGAATAGTCAGTTCTTTTGTTTCCAATTTGGCAACTGTGTGTATTCATGGTGTCGTACTACACAGGGGTTTTCGGATTCTCCATCCATTTTTAATTGGATCCTGAAGAAGAACTTAGAGTCCTTGAACATGTTATTTCAGTCTGCTTCAGTGCAGTACATTGATGACCTGGTGGTTGCATCCAATACGTGTGACTCTTGCAGACAAGATACCATAGTTTCACTAAATCATTTGGGTGAAAACGGACACAGGATTTCTCCTGCTAAGTTACAGTATTGCCAGAAAGAATTTGCGTCACCAAATTGAGAAAAGTGCAAGGAAAGTATCCAGAGAGAGAGTTGCAGCAATTATACAAATGAATCCCCCAGTTACACAGAGAGATGTTAGAATGTTTTTGGCCATGGTGTGCCACCAATGGATCCCAAAGTTTTCAGTAATTTCTAAACCGTTGCAGAAATGGACACACAAGGAAGTCGCAGATCCAGTCCCCTTAGATGAAGAATGCATGAAAGCTTTCACTGAGTTGAAAGAGACTTTGTGCAGAGCTCCAGCTTTGGCAATGCCTGATTACACAAAAGGTTTTGCACTCTTTTGTCATGAACGTGATTGTTGTGCTTTTGCTGTTTTGATGCAGTCACATGGAGGAATAAACAGGCCAGTGGCCTATTTTTCTGCCACATTGGATCCTTTCGCTGCTGCTTTGCCAGGTTTTTTGAAAGCTGTGGCTAGTGATGGTGTGAGCATCAGTCAATGTGAAGGCATTGTGATGGGACACCCCTTAACTGCCTAGTCCCACAGTCAGTTGAAATACTTCTGACCTGTTCCAAAACTCAATATTTGACTAATGCCCGTCTTACCTGTTATGAATTATTGATTCTGGAATCCCCAAATATAGCAGTTAAGAGGTGTGCAGTGTTGAATCCTGCCACACTAGCCTTTAAATATTGATGATTCAAATGATGTTAATGAGATGGAACATGACTGCCTCAATGTCACTGAACTGTGCACCAAACCCAGACCTGATATTCAGGATACTAAGAGAGAATGACCAAGTTGTCTTTGTTGATGGATCCTGTTTAAGAGACAGTGAAGGTATTCTGAGAGAAGTCTATGCATTTTGCATCCTCTCAAGAGTGGTGGAAGCCTCATGGCTTCAAGGAGTTGTTTCTGCTGAAGTAGCCAAAATGATTGCTTTTACAAGAGCATGCTGAGTATCAGAGCTGCTTAAATTGAAGATATTTACAGATAGTCAATATGGATTTGGTGTGGTCCATGATTTCGGGCAGTTGTGGCACCTGAGGGGTTTCATTACCTCTTCAGGATCACCCATTTGAGATGGTGAGAAAATTAATGATTTGTTAAATGCTCTACAGTTACAGGGGAAGATTGTGGTTGTAAAATGTAAGATTGAATGGCTATGTATCGTTGGGCAATGCCGACCAAATTGCCAGATATTGTGCACTCCATTGCGTCACCTTCTACAAAAGTGGAGTAATGAAAATGACAGCAGTGAGACAAATCAAAATTTCTTGATGGTAGTGGTTGATACTTGGGATGGAATTAAGAGATTGCAGGACGAAGGAACAGAAGAACGACACGAGGTTGGATAAAAGCAGGTTGTGCTCAAAGAGGAGATGATGTTTGAATTTCAAATGAAGGTAAAATTGTGTTGCCAGATTGTTTGTTCATCTCGGTAGAGATGCAATGATTCACACTTTTAAGCAGACATGGTAAACCCCAGATTAGATTGGTTGCAGAAGCGATTTGTCACAGATGTGTTACATGCCAGCAAACAAATGTAGGGAAACGCACAATGGTTAAATTGAGCCACATAGGCTGTTTGGAAGGTCCATTTAACAGAATGCAACTTGATTTCATTGAGATGGCTGCCTGCAATCGATTGGAGTATGTATTAGTCATTGTGTGTGTGTTCTTCCACTGGAGCGGGGGCTATCCAACACGTAGGAATGATAGTGTTACTGAAGCTAAACTGCTGCTCAGGGAACTAATACCTAGGTATGAATTCCCGACTTCTTTGGAATCAGATCAAGGAACTCATTTTAATAATGAGATCATAAAGTTGTTGTGTGCAGCACTGAACATTGAGCAAAAATTGCACTGCAGTTTCAGACAAGAGGCATCTGGATTGGCGGGGCAAATGAATGGAATGCTGAAAACATGATTAGAAAAGGTTTGTGCCTCTACAGTATTGAAATGGCCTGATGCATTGCCACTTGTCTTGATGAGCATGCATAGCACTCCTGACAGAAAGACAGGACGGTCTCCCCTTGCAATTATGATGGGTTGTGCAATAAGACTACCAGCAGTACTTGCAAATTCACTTGTGAACATAACAGATGACTTAGTGCTGGATTATGGCAATGGTCTGGCTGATGTGGTGCGCTCTGTGTCTCATCAGGTTAAAGCAGCAACAGTTCAACCAGCTCAAGAAGAGTGCCACAGCCTGAAGGCTGGTGAATGAGTGCTGGTTAAAAAACATGTGAGGAGGACCTGCTTGGGACCGCTTCAAGCTATGTTGGTGAGGACAACAGCTGTGAAGTGTGCTGGTCTTCCGAACTGGATACATGCAAGCCACAAACACAGAGTCTGATCTTGCAAGAACAAATGCAGATGAAGAAGGGGTTAGACTTGACCAAGCTGTGATGACGTGACCAGTGGCTGAAGCAGAAAATGTGCAAAGTGGTGAAGGTACAAGCAGTCTATGTATAGATAAAGGCACAGATATAAGTGCAAGCATCCTGCAAACCGACAAAAGTGCAGGAGAGCAGAGTCAAAGTTAAAGTTAACTGATTTCTGCCAGTACAGCAAACGTTGTGAAAGCAGTTGCACCTGAAAAGAGAACTGTGATAGGAGTCTAATGGCCTGCAGCGACACATTAATTGGTTGCTGATAAACTCCCATCAATAACTGAAACAGTCAAAGAGTCAAAT
The DNA here is from genome assembly GCF_031143425.1 of Pleurodeles waltl. NCBI lineage: Eukaryota > Metazoa > Chordata > Amphibia > Caudata > Salamandridae > Pleurodeles > Pleurodeles waltl. The sequence goes on from NC_090440.1 coordinate 921,321,502, forward strand.
CAGAGTGAAGATGAAAATGGTGCTGTAAGGAGAACGAAAAGGAAAATAGTGCCAAGTCACAAAAACTCTTCACCGGAATAGATCTGTCTTGTCACAAATGAAAGGGAGAGCGAGTTTATGGCCTTTTGTTTTGACCGTGAGAATTCAGTTGAATATTCTGGAACTTGAAATTTCATTTGAACGGACCTTTGAAATTACCTTGCCAATTGATCAACAAAGACATTACATTCTGGAAGTAATCATAACGATCATCAGACTGTGTTTTATTCAAAAAGAATATTGAACTCTTTTTGACAGCTTTTTAATTGAATCTTGAAGAACTTTCTTGAAGATCAAGAAATGCAGTAAATAGTGCAAAGACTTTGAAAGCCGTTTTGTGTTTGATTTTGCCCACTTTGCTTTTATAGTTTTCCTTTTTCTTTTTGTCCTCTGATTCTACAGAAGACATGAATCCTGGGCAGGGCAAACACAGCAAATGCAAATATGTGTGATTGGTTTGATAACTATATGTATGATTGTTTGCATTTTATAAATTGCGGGAATGAATGTTTTAATGAAAGGAGAGGTGCAAAGTACAGCAACTCCAATGCAGAGAAAGACAACATCTAAGCAGGATCATTTCTATAAGGATAAAGGATTGATTTATTTAGATGACACAAAGACAGATTTATTTTGCAATGTATATTATAGTTTTCTATATCAATATGTGGGCACGAAGAATGTGCGTGATTGCTATGTGTGTACACAAATTCCTTCGTCAGTACAAGAAGGTATCACTTAACACAGTTTACCTCTAACATGAGGCATATTTGCAGTTTATTATTATTAACATATTTGTACAATCAAGAGTATATGGAGTATTTTTACTCCAACTCTAACTTAGTTTTCTCTTTTCTTCCCATTAATCAGCATTTGGGCAGCATTGCAAAAGCTAGGAACATAGACACAGTTAAAGGTTTCTTTGAGCCTACACTGACCTTTCGCACAGCATATGCACGCAGAAATAACTTAACTTGCATTTTCACACAGGTAGAAAAGGAGTTCATTAAACAAATAGATAAAAGAAGAAAGGCAATCAAAGAAAGGATAGATAAGGGTACAGTTGGTAAGAAGAAACCAGTTCACAACACACTGGATACACAGGGACACTTAGCTTTAGATTGGCAGCATGGAGGAAAACTTTGTATATATAGGCCACAATCAAAAGCTGACAATAAGTTTATAGGCACTAATGAGAGTAGAAATGTTTCTGTTCTAGAGTGTATGGGATTTTATGCAAAAGGGACAAGACCCTGCTGTACCTGTGTTTATTATATCTGTGGTAAGAACGCCTATTACAAGTTGCCAAAAGGCTGGTATGGTACAAGCTATTTGGGAGTGGTTTTCCAGAAAATTTACCAAGTGGACAACATTGACAATCCAGAAGGGATTGAGAGACCTAAATAGAGATTTAAAAGAGGAGCAAGTGGTTCAGAAATTATAGGAGATATTTATGGAGCTTTTATTCCATCAGTGGGTGTGATCTTCAATGATATAAACATAAGGAAGTTATCAACGATTGTAGATATGATGTCTCCTAATGGACACAGAAATGGTTGCTGCAAGGTCTATGATTCTTCAGGATCGCCTTGCGTTAGACATTTTTGTAGCAAAAGAGGGTGGAGTTTGCAGAGCTTTGGAAATCACAACACTGCTGCACATTTATCCTGAATAATAGCAAAGAGTTAAGGAGATACTTATTTAACCTGACAAGTCTGAAAAATTACTTAAATTACTTAAAAGAGACACATGTTTGGGAAACAATAGGTGAAGGATTCTGTAAGGTAGGATCTTGGTTTGGTAACTTGGGAAATGGTTTTGTAAAGATGATCCTGCAACCTTTATTGATTGTGACACTATGCATAATTTGTGCTCTTGGATTTTACAAAGCATTCAATTTCTGGAGAAAGCAAAGCGCAAAGAATAATCAGAGGAAGGACTAAATGGAAATGGAAAATATGAGAGACAGGTAATATCAGACAGTGAAGAGAATTGACAATGATCTCAAACAGTCCTATGCGTTGTCAAACTGCAAGGTTTTGATTTTGTCTCATTGTAAATTAGAAAAGTTATTTACATAGATTGCTGTCAGAGAAGGGACTAAGAGAGTTCAAGTTTTATTAATAAATTAATGGGATATAAGTTAGCATATGGTGGTGAATTAACCTGCATTTAAAACCCTAACAGATAGAATAACATAGTCGTAAAATGTGCACTTTTGAATTTTTTTGAGCTATGTAGGCACCATTCCTACTATGCACTTGTTTTAACATGGGAGCTTTGTGTTTTATTAAATGACAGTATTAAACTGAGCTAACGTTAAGAATGTTTTATTAAAATGTAGACTAATAATAGAAGTGTTAAAATTAATATGAATTAATCGTACTTATATTTGGCCAAAAGTGTTTCATTAATATCAATTATATGTACTGTATATGCAGAAAATAAATGCTCATGTAGAGTTAGTCCTAACATGTTATGAATAATGTTTGCAATTAAATAATTTGCTTTGCATATATGAATTGTAAGGCGCGCAATATGTATAATAATGTATTGAATGTATTAATATGTATTAAGGCTTCCTTATCTTGACTAGGCCTGAAGAAGAAATTCATTTTGCAGCAATAATGGAAAATCACTTGTTTATTCTGTCCCCTCTGACCTGAGTTCTTTCTCAAGGCTGCTAATGTGAATGTTGAATGTCCAATTGTATTGTAGGCAAGAGACATGTTTCAGATGCAATAATGTAACATTATTTGTTCCAGCTGTCAAACAGAACATGAAATTTAAAGATCTCATGTGAAAGGAATTAGTTTAGCTTGTTGTGTGCCATGAGAAAGGAACTGCAAGTAACAAATAATTTGAGAATCTAATATTTTGTTTGTCATATGTAAAGTTACATGATGACAACACACTTTTGCTGAGAAGACTCTTGAAAGTATCAAAATTTGGCTATGCCATCTGCAGTGACTGGATGCTGAAATTGATGTCCAGAATGTGCCCACCTGAAGGACCAATTAATTAATTGTGTGTATTTTAATTAGTGAAGAACTTGGAAACTTGGAGTTAGCTCACTCTTGTCTTGAAGCTGTCCAGAACTTTATCCACTTCGGTCTTAAGTCTGCTGTTCCATTCTTTTCTCTAAGCCCCTGATGAGTTCTCTCATCATAATCATAATTGCCCAAATACGGGTTCAGTGCTAATAAGGCCAACTAATTCTGAACTGCTCATTCTGTCCTATGTGCAGCTTGTGTTTTGCACTGTCCTGATGCTGCTGTCATCTGACCTGCCTAATGAATCATCACTGTATGCTGTCCCACGAGGAGAGGAATAACTAAATGTGGTTTCGTATTTTATTAGTTAGTGACTTACACCAGCATATTTTTTAGTAAGTTTTGAAAGTTAGATGTTTTTCAAATTATTTTTTATTTTGCTTTGTCTGTGTGTGTTAACCTGTTCCTACACATGCAAGTCCCAATTCGCGTTAGTGTTAGGAATGGTCCAGCTCTGAAACCTGAAATCAGAAATTGAATGTTGAATTGTATTTTGATGATTTACTGATGTCACCATCATCTTCTTTGAATTTAAACAATAATGTTCATATTGTGTTGTTGTTAATCTATATTATCCTTTTGAAGTGTCTCGGTCAGCCAATGGTTTTCAGGTATGTTTATAACTTCATTTTGCGTACCATTTACATGACATTGATTTTGGGATTATAATAAAGCTTTAAAACTTTATTCGGTTTGGATTTTGATTTTCTGTTAAATTGCTTATGGTATCTAATATTGTTGATGGTATAATGTAATTGATTGTGATTGAATGACTACAGTCTTCGCCAAATTGAAAGATTCAGTCGACCTCAGTGGGTGAGATTGGTGATGGTGTCTCACCCGAGCTCTGGTGGTTGTTGAGCCCGGACCCGGAGAGTAGAAACTTTCCCGGGCCCTAGTGCTCCAAAAGCTTCAAGTTAGAGCATTTAAGTTGTAAAAACACAGGAATGATAGGGGACTGATAAGGTACAGCAAACACACACGAACAGTACCTTAAAAGTACAGCCAAGAGGGGTGTTTCAGTTCACTGTCCTGTGGGCTCTCATGATTGTTGATGGTCCCACCCTGGTCCCAGCCTTTTCTCAGGTGCACCCCTTGCACGTGCCATGCGCAGTGGCAAGGTCGCGCTGTATAGCTCTGAGGGGCTCTGCTGTCCACACCCCCTCTACTCACAGCAGCATACTCAGACAGGTAGTCTCGCCAAGAAGATGAAATGCCCCTCCCGCACAGACCTGGCAAGGTCACACTTTATAGCATTGAGGGGGTCTGCTGTCCATGCCCTCTCCACTATCAGCAGCTTCCTGGTGCCTCCATGAAGAAGAAATGTGTGTTCATTGCAGCAGTGGTCGGGATGAGCTTTATAGTGCTGAGGGCGGTCTGATGTCCATGCCCTCTCCACTCACAGCAGCCTTCTATGATAGGTATTCCCTCCAAGAAGAAGAAAGTCACGTCCCTTTAAATTTCTAAGAAATATTAAAAATAGTGTTTTAATCATTTCCCCATCTTGTTACTTCAGATAGCAAAAGTAATATATAAATTTCAACTCTAGTTTTTCACATAAGACAGTCGGAGCTTTCCTCAGTGAAATTAGCTTTTGGGGGCTTGCCACTGTATGCACATGGCAAAATTATGGCCCTCATTATGACATTGGTGGTAAATCCCACTTACCGCCACACTGGCTGCCGCCAACATACCGCCGCCGCCACAGACATCTGTTCACCATATTATGACACACCTATCCATCACTATTCAGCCACAGACAAAAGTCAGCCACACTAAAGGTCAGTGATAAACTGGAGGTATCAAAACCCACACCGTTACAGCAACAGAACAACGCCCATCACATTATGACCCACGAATCACCGCGGCGGACATTCAACAGCGCATATAAAACAACATTACATTGGTCAATTTGAATAACACACACCTGACACACATACACACACCACACTCACACACCCACACCACTATAAAACAAACACACACATTACCCACAACCCTTTATGAACACGCAAAAAAGCCAAGAGACAGACACCACGACTTCAGACAAAACCAGAGACACACACCACCTATACCTATAACCCAGTCATGCACCCCACATCACACACCCCAACACATCACCCTACACACCCTCACCTACACACCTCACACAACAACCATGGCACCACAAAGATACCCCAGATTCTCAGAGGAGGAGCTAAGAGTCATGGTAGAGGAAATCATCAGGGTAGAGCCACAGCTATTTGGAGCACAGGTGCAGTAGATATCCATTCTTAGGAAGATGGAGTTATGTCAGAGGATCGTGGACAGGCTCAATGCCGTGGGACAGCACCCCAGAACAAGGGAAAACATCAGGAAGAGGTGGAACGACCTGTGGGGGAAGGTATGTTCCATAGCAGCAAAACACCAACTCGCTATCCAGAGGACTGGCGGTGGACCCCGACCTTCTCCCCCACAACTAACAACATGGGAGGAGCAAGTCTTGGCAATCATGCATCCTGAGGGCCTGGCCGGAGTAGCAGGAGGACTGGATTCTGGTAAGTCAACTCTATACTACTTCTACCCCACTACCTGCATGCAATCACATACCCTCCCCCTCACGCCCATCACTCTACCACCTCCCACACATCCCACCATCACATCCCGCCCATCTCAACGGCAAGCCCTGCATGCACCAACAATGCATGGACATCACTCACAGCCCTGCATGGACACCTATCCCCAGAGCATGCACACTAGAGAGAATCAGCTAGCCCGCCATATGCCAACCTGCACAAGTTAAAGCAGCCAGGACAAATACAAACAAAGAGGGCAACCCACTGATGCACAATATGTCACACACAGAAAAAAAAACACAACATGTACATCCCCACAGGAATCCCAGCCAATGTCACTGGAGAAGAGGTGCCAGCGCTATCCAGTCCTCCAACTGAAGAGGCCTAGAGTGATGGCAGCAACTCTGGTCACCTGGATCTGGATGACCAACCTGGCGCATCAGGGACCTCTGGACAGCTGGTTACCCAGCCACAGTCACAAACCACCACAAAGCCTCCCTCATCTGGAAATACCACAACATGCAACCACCCAGCGTACCTCTCTTCCCAGGACACGTCAATCAGAAGTGTATCCACCACTACAGGGACCCCAGAGTACACCTCATACCCAAGACACTCAGGGTCCTGGAGTCAGTGGCAGTGGGCACACGGTCCAGGGGACAGAGGCACAGTCCAACAGGGAAACTGGGTGCTGTGCGCCAGGGGGAGGATAGGCCCAGGGAACCGACTCTCCAGGAGGCACTGACCGAGATCCTGGGAGCCTACTAACATTCCCAGAATATGCTGTGCCAGATCGTGGACAACGTGCAGGAGAACAGGCGGCTGCAGGAGAACAGGCAGCTGCATTAGGGACAGTACCAGGGAATCAGGGAGGACTTGCAGGCCATCAACACCACCCTAGTCTCCATAGCAGGGGTGCAGGCAGATATGGCCAACATTATGAGGGAGGCTGTCTCACGACAGCAGGCCCCTGCCACTAGCCAGACATCTGAACTGCCTTCCACCTCTGCTGCTGCTAGTGGACAGGAGGCCCCGCCACAGGACCAACAGGCCACCAGCACCCTTGCCCCTGCGGAAGGAGATCAACCCTGCAAATGTTCCCTGCGATCCAGGCAGAATCCAGAGACTATTGCAAAGACCCCTGCCAGGAAATTAGACTTTCCTTATTGTCACCCTTGTGTCCTACTCTGTCACCCTGTTCACCCTGAACTGCCATTGCTCCCCTTCCTATGTCCCCATGGTCAATGCACTTGTGCTATAAAACAGACTGGAACAATACCCTGAACTTTCCTCCATCATCACCCCCATCCCATTGCACTTGCCCCTCTTCTTCTTAGCACCTCAATAAACACCTCTTGAAAAAATACAAGTACGTAAGATTTTTTAAGTATGTGTTCATTTGACCAGGTTCAAACATTGCAATGCAACTGTATAGTAATGTTCACATAGGAAAGACCTGTAGTGTCCTGCAGTGATCACACCAGGAGCGATAGTGGGGCACCAACATCTGAAAAATGAATTGCAAAAGGATACAGTGAGTGGGCATAGAAGTGGGAAAAGACAGCGTGCCAGATAATCTAAATAATGACAATAAAATGAGATGTAACACTGTCCTACCTGTGTGTCTTTGGAAATATTGACAGATCACTGCTGTTCTGTTGTCCTCATCCTCATCCTCTGCCTCCTCATCCTCACTGTCCACATGGTCCACTGCTGCCACACAGCCATCTCCAGCCTCCTCCTCCTGCAGAAAAGGCACATGGAGTCTCAAGGCAAGGTTGTGCAACATGCAGCATGCCACGATTATCTGCCAGACCTTCTTGGGTGAGTAGCACAGGGATCCACCAGTTAGATGGAGGCACTGAAACCTGGCCTTCAGGAGGCCAAAGGTATGTTTGATTATCCTTCTTGTTCTCCCATGTGCCTCATTGTAACGTTCTTCTGCCTTTGTCCTGGCATTCCTCACAGGTGTCAGTAGCCATGATAGTTTGGGGTAACCTGAGTCACCTGCAAATATCAAGGGTCAACATTTAGCCACACACTATGCTATATGACCCACACCATACACATACATCAGCATATGTTGAGTGAAAACCAGGACTCACCTATTAGCCACACCCGGTGCCTCTGTAGTTGGCCCATTACATTTGGGATGCTGCTATTCCTCAGGATAAAGGCATCATGCAGGGACCCAGGATACTTAGCATTGACATGGGAGATGTACTAGTCCGCCAAGCACACCATCTGTACATTCATGGAGTGAATATCTTACGATTTCTGTACACCTGCTCATTTTGCTGGGGGGGGGACAAATGCAATATGAGTACCATCAATCGCCCCAATTATGTTGGGGATATGTCCCATTGCATAGAAGTCAGCTTTCGCTGTGGCCAAATTCTCCACTTGGGGGAAAACAATGTAGCTGCACATGTGTTTAATCAGGGCAGACAACACTCTTGTCAGCACTGTTGAGAACATTGGCCTTGACATTCCTGCTGCCAAGCCCACTGTCACTTGGAAAGAACCGGTTGCCAAGAAATAGAGCACAGATAGGAATTGCACAAGAGGGGGGATCCCAATGGGGTGACAGATAGCAGATGTCAGGTCAGGCTCCAGTTGGGCACACAGCAATATGATTGTTGCCCTGTCAAGTCTATAGGTGAGGATAATGTGCCTGTCCACCAGGGGTCTGTACACGGGGGTATGTCACCATCACCTATTCATACGGAGCAGTGGCAGTCTAAGGGACAAAACAGTGAGGAGCCGGTCACAAACTGTACATTGGAGACACAACAGTACAGTGCATGATGTAAACAAGTAATGGGTAAGTGGGATTTGTCCTGTATGTCCAATTGTTAACTGTGACGCAGTTATTATCCAGAGCCTGCCCCCCCTGAAATGGCATCCGCCTGTCCTGTGTGGAGGGACAGGTGGAAGTGAGGTAATTGCACTGACGTTGTGCGCCGTTGCTGTAGGCGGTCGGGAACCGCTGTGCAACTCCTCATTGGCTAACAATGGGCCCCATGGGGAACAGTTGCCAATGGTGATGTACGCCGGCGGTGACGGTATGCACTGCCGCGGACGTGACCGCCATTTTCTATCTGATTCCTCACTTGCTAACTGACCTTCAACAGGAGAGGACCTACACTGCATGTGCTGCTGTGACCTGTGTCTGGGACCTACCATGGCCTGTGTGACTGGGGAAAGGGCCCCTGCCTTCACCTTGGCAGAGTTGGAGCGACTGGTGAATGGGGTCCTACCCCAGTACGGACTGCTGTATGGGCCTCCAGACCAACAGGTGAGTACACTGTGGGTACGATGCATGTGGCATGAATGCATGGAGTGGTGTGTGTGAAGACCTCATGTAGGGGGTTGGGTAGATGTCCCCTGGGAGGCATACGGCTTATGTGCTGGGCCATGTGTGTGTAAATGGTGAGGGAAACAGGTATGGTGGGCCATAAGTGTAAGAGGCCGGACAGTCAGACTGATACCATTTCGTGTGTGTTTTTCCTCTGCAGGTCAGCGCCCATCAAAAGAAGGGTATATGGCGTGCCATCGCCAAGGACTTGCAGACCCTGGGGGTCTACGGCAGGTGGAGAACCCACTGTCGGAAACAGTGGGAGGACCTGAGACGCTGGGCATGGAAGACGGTGGAGGCCCAGCTGGGGATGGCCTCCCAACGAGGAAGGGGTGTCCGTCGAACCCTGACCCCCCTGATGGCCCGCATACTGGCGGTGGCCTATCCAGAGCTGGATGGGCGCTTGGGGGCATCACAGCAGCCACAAGGAGGTGAGTACAGTGCCCATCATTACAACTTATGCATGGTAGGTGGTATCTGGATGGGGGATGTGGTCAGTGGGTGCCCCTAGGCCAGGCCTGACATTGCAGAGTAGGTCCCATGTTGGTCAGGGTTCTGAAGTGATAATTCTGCTACCTAGCTCGTAGGCATCCACAACTGGTCAGGGCAGTTTGGGTCCCAGGTGTGCTGCATTTGGCACTTTGTGCCCCTCCCCATGCCTTGGTGGCTAGCATTATAACTGGTAGTGCAATGCATAGTGCGTAGGGCTGTTCTCTGTGTGTGAGTGTTCTGTGTACGTCAACAGTTGTGTTGGTGTAGCCATTGACCAAGTGTATCCTTTGTCTCCCCCCCCCTCTTTTTGTTTTGTCACCCTGTCCTTATGTGCATTAGCATCATCTGGCGTAGGAGCAGAGGCACTGGCAACGGCGGGAGCTGCATCCCACAGGACCCAGGAGGCAGAGTCCACCAAGGCTCACGGCACCAGTGGGACGGAGGGCGATGGGAGCACCACAGCGGAGACTGGAGGGGACAGTTTTGACACAGATACCTCCTCTGATGGAAGCTCCCTGGTGGTGGTGGACACCTCTGTGGCCATCCCAGCTACAGGTACAGCTGTTGAGTTGCCTGTGCCTGCTCACCAAGGAGGTTGGGCATCTCCTTCACCCCAGGCACCTCAGACCATGCCCCAGTTAGCCCTGCTGCCCTGAGTGAGGAAGCTATTGACCTCCTGAGATCCATCTCTGTAGGGCAGTCAACCATAGTGAATGCCATCCAGGGGCTGGCAGCCCAGATGCATTCCTGGAGGGCATTCACACTGGCTTGGCGGCCCAACAGAGATCAATCCAGGCTCTGGCCTCCTCTCTGATGGCAGTCATTGTCCCTATTTCCATCCTCCCCCCTTCAACTTCCTCTTCCCAATCCCATTCGCCTCAACCCCAACCTATCCCAAGCACACAGGCCGACGAGCATGCACACAAGACAACACACAAGAGTGTCACAGGCAAACACAAGCACCACACATCATCCCACAGGCACTCACACAAACACCATCCAGTTGCAGACACAACAACATCCACTATTTCCACTGTCTCCCCCTCATCCTCCTCCTTCTCTACCTCCCTCCCAGTTGCGACAACACTCACACATGCATGCACTACATCCTCATCCACGACCAGCGACACCACCCCACCTAGCAGAACACACAACTCACTGGCAGACACCTTCACAATAGCCATGCACCTGTCCCCTGTGTCCTCTCCCACTGTGTCTGTCCCACCCCCTCCTAAAGTACACAAACGCAAGAACTCAGACACCCAACATCCATCCACCTAACAACAGCATCCAGCCCATGCACCTGCACCCAAACGCAGCAGACACCACCTACAACCACTCCCTCTTCATCCACTCCCAAACCTTCTCTCTCTCCCCGCCCCAATGTCCCAACCATTGACCTCTTCCCTCCCCCTCCACCCATCCTTCATGTCTGGCCATGGTGGCAAAAACCCAGGCAAGCACCTCAGCCACCCAGTCCACGGGCCCAGTAGTCTCCACACCCACTCATGATGGGAAAGGATCCAGGGCACCTGTGCAGAGGTTGAAGGAGCCAGCCCCAGTTGCTGCTCGGAAGGGCAAGGAGTCAGCCCCAGCTGCTTCCAGGAAGGGCAAGGAGTCAGCCTCAGCTTCTACCCGGAAGGGCAAGGACCCAGCCCCAGCTGCTGTCAGGAAGGGCAAGGATCCATCCCCAGCTGCTGCCAGGAAGGGCAAGGAGCCAGGACCAGCTAGCATGAAGGACAAGGGGCCTGGTGCAGGGACTCAGATGGAGCCCCCACCACCAACCATGGTTGTGCAGCCGTCTGAGGCTGCAGGGGGTAGGCTGGAGCCTTCCCCCACCACCACCACCACCAGCAGCAGTACCACCACCACCACCAGTGGACAGCCATCCAAGGCTGCAGGGGATGGGCTGGAGCCTCCCCCCACCACCACCCCCAGCAGCAGCAGCAGCACCACCACCACCACCAGCGGGCAGCCATCCGAGGCTGCAGGGGATGGGCTGGAGCCTCCCCCCACCACCACCAGTGGGCAGCCACCTGAGGCTGCAGGGGATGGGCTGGAGCCTCCCCCACCACCAGCAGCTGCGGCACCACCACCACTGTGCAACCGTCACCAATGGCAGACGGTATGTAGTCCTGCCTCCATGGGCTGCTGTGCAGCCTGCCACCTGCAAATCCAGTGGGTGTGTCACTCACCTGTGAGACTGTGACCTTGCCCTCCCAGGATGAAGAGCACAGGGCACGATGTCCCCTCCAGAACCAGTGGGTAAGGCACCCACCAACCCCAGCCTCCCCAGGATGAAGAGCACAAGGCACAATGCCCCCTCCAGAACCAGTGGGTCAGACACCCAACAACCCCAGCCTCCCCAGGATGAAAAGCACAGGGCACAATGCCCCCTCCAGAACCAGTGGATCAGACACCCACCTGAGAGACTGTGGCCTTGCACTCCCCAGGACCAAGTAGTGTGGCCTTGCACTCCCCAGGTCCAAGCAGTAGCATTAGGCAAGTCACCCACTTGAGAGACTGTGGCTTTGCACTCCCCAGGATCAAGCATGGGGCATGTTGTCCCCTCCAGAACCAGTGGTCTTCTTTCATCTGCGGCTGAGGTGCCCCCCGTTCCCAGTCCCCCTGAGGTGCCTGCCTATTTTCCAAAGGGTGCCCCTGCAGTGTTCTCTCCGTGTTGGTGCAGGTAACAAGTGGGGCCTTGGACTTTGGCCTGTGGCCCACGCACGATGAGGACTGGGCAGTGTCCATTGATTTGTACATATATATATCAGTTGCATAGCATTTTCATTTTTCTAATGTGTTAATCTTATTAGACTCACTTTATCACATTCCTGTTGTCCTTGCATTATTCCTCAGGGGTACAGGGTAAATATGTTTTATTACTGCAGCTGTTTGTGTGTATGGGGTTGGGGGGCCGTGTGTTGAGCATGTGTGTCACTCTCTCTTTCCTCTCCCCTCCCTTATGTGCTAGGTGGCTGGACTCAGCGTGGTCGTCTTCGCCATCGTTGGTGTTGTTGTGGAGCAGGACGTAGAGGATCATTGGAAAGATCTGCAGCTCGGGCTCCATGGCGACGTGGTTGTTCTCTGTGTCTGGTGAGTCCTTTCCCTTCCGAGGTCTGTTTCCGCCAGGCTTTTGATGTCGTAGGTACCGCCCCGGAAATGGTGGCGGATTGTGTTGTTGTAATATGGTGGGTGGAACATTGACTTCCGCCTGGCTGTAGGCGGCTACCACCGTGGTGCCTGTTATTTCCACCCTGGAGGTCAGTTTAGTAAAGTGGCTGTCTATGGGAGGTATCACTGCCATGGTCATAATTTGGCGGTAGTTACCGCCAGCCTGTTGGCGGTATTACCGCCACTTTATCACCGACTGCCAGGGTTGTAATGAGGGCCTATATTTCTACATGACCCACTATTTCACATTTAAATACTATGCACCCGATCTTGAGGCCTACATAATGACAATAATATTTCAAAGGAATGTTTTCTCCTGTGAAAAGAGTTATTTTGACAGGTTGGACAATCTTTCCATGTCACAGGTGTACTTCTGCACCATAGACTATTGCCTTATAGGAAAGTTAAACATGCCAATTAGGAGTTAACCAATGTCACTCTATTTTTAGGGGTCAGAACACAAGCACTGGGGCCTGAGTAGCAGTGGCCCAGTGAATAGAGTCAACCAACCAGCAGCATTAGTCAAAAAATGGAGATGACCAGCAAATTGGGCTCTATCTCACAGTGGTCATCTGTGTCTTCAAGATGCCCACCCTTGGTGTAACCAGAATCTTTCATACTATTGATATATACTGGCATTTTATGGTCATCCATTACATTAAAATGCCAATCGCTACCACAGTGCTAATTTGATGGCAGTAGTGCCTGCCATATTTAGAGCATCCAAGCCATGATGGTGCCCACTTTTGGTATGTTGCAGACCCTGCCATAATGGTGATAATTTGTAGCTAATTGTTGACATGCATGATGTGATCGTGCCCACCTGGGTCTAATACTGGCGCAAGTATTCTAGTTGTGATTCTTGGCATTTTGAGGGATTCTATGGTATGTTAATGTGATAGGCGAGTAAGGAAGTCCTAATCTCCCCATTTGTGTTCCAAATACATATGAGTTCTTGATGAAAATCAGAAAGTGATACTTAGGTACAGAACATGTAGGGCCTGATTACGAGTTTAGCGGTCCATTAACTGCCATGGCGGTGGCAGCAGTCTGAACACCAGGGGCTTGGCGGTTGGACCACTATATTACAATGTCTGCAGTTACATAGATGAAAGACCACCAGGTCCCACTGCCACCGCCAAGCAGCGCAGACCAGTGGTGAGATAGGCCAATGAGGCTGTCGAAGCCAGTGTTTCTGTCAAACACATTATGATGTTGCTTTCCACCAACATAGCCGTGGCGGTCCAACCACCAAATTCCAGCTGGCAGAAACAGAGAGATTAAAGGAGGGACCTCAGCAGCAGGTAGCCGCTCCATGGTAGTCTGTGCCACCATGGTGCAGATCACACAAATCCTGCCACTGCTGTTGCTCATAGATAAAGCACAAAATCCACACTGACATGGATGCAACTGACGTTAAGATCACACACCTATCCGTGTTCCAAAACTCACCAACAGATCGATGCACCGCCATCCACGTGGTATGGAGGTTTTGCTATGTGGATCAAGTACACTCCTCATTGTGTCCCCGGTCAGAGTCATTCACAATAAATGACATATACACAGCCACATGATGCCCCCTTTGGGCATGTCACTCCACAAAAACGCATGTCTGCTCATCCCAGTTTCAGGGAGAGTAAAGTGCTCAGAGCATTGTGTCACACAACAGCAACACCACATCAACATCACACATAATTAAGCTCATGCACACACATTGTTCACATTCCATGGACTGTTGTAATATTGAAGACACATATGTATGGATGTGTCAATTAACCAAAACACTCCTTCCATGAAACATCCCTGTAATGGACCCACACATCTCACCCACATTGCAGCACAATGGAAGGTCAATGAGATGCACAACATTCGTGAGACAAATATCCAAAGCTCACAATGTAAACACTGCATGCATAAAAGAGATGGCAGCATCAGGGACACTCCCAGAAGGATGCTGCCCTGGGACACATTTCACTTTCCACATGCCCCTAAAACACCATTTGAACAGGAGCTGGCCCTTCATGTATCTCAGAGGGTAACCAGTAGTAGAGCCAAGTAATATGCCAATCTGCAAAATGTGTAAGTGCAAGTCAAGAAAGAAAATACAACAGCAACAGCATGGATCCTACATGTAGATGAAGTAGCTGGAAGGTACACATCAAAATGGACACATCGTCAGTCTAGTGTGAAGGAAGTTAGCACAAGTGAACAACCTCCAAGTGTAGACAAGCAAAGCTCTAGCTTGCAGACATGAGACGAATGTCCAATCTACATAGGTTGAACAAATTTAGCACAATTCATGCTGACATTGGCCAAGCCAAGATTAAATACTTACCACATCCAGCAAAACATGATACAATAACACCCTAATTGGATTATGACCCACAGATCCATCCAGAGAACATCCACCCTTGTCCTGGGTGACACCAGCACTGCCCACAAAGTCAGATATTGCCAACAACAAGAAATGGATCAGAAGTAACACACACAACTGTAGGCGTATAACACAAATTACTCAGGAACAACAAAAAGGTGGAAAAGTAATGGCAGAACAAATGTAAAAAAAAAACACCTTGAGTTTATTGAGATAAAACAATGAAGATCAAAGGCCATTGGCTAGTCCATAGGTTAGTCCATCCACAGTATTGTGCACCAGCTTGACTCCAATCACTGCCGGAGAACTTCCACAGGAAGGGACATCAAGTGGGCATGTAGGCACCTCAGGGATCATTCTTGGGTGGGGTGGGGTGGGGTCAGATTTAGGTTGGGTGGGTTTGGGTTTGGAAGGGGTGGGCTTCTTCTTAGGAGAGGTGGTCTTCTCCTTTGGAGGGATGGGCTTCTTCTTTGGTGTTGGAGGGGTATGGATGTTTGCAGGGGTTGGAGGCAGGTGTGACGGGGAGAACTTGGATGTTAAAGGGATGGGTTGGGATGTTGGTGGTGTTCTCTTGGTTTTAGGGGGTGTGATCACAGAGGTAAGGGCAAGGTCAAAAAGGAAACGTTCCTTGGGAAAATGGGTAGGGTCTACAGAAGGGATTGTGGTTTGGGAGGTTGAGGGAGTGGTTATCTTACCTGTGAGGTTTGATGCTGGTGTGTGCACGTCTGAGGTATGCTTGGGTTTGGGTGGTGTTCGTTGCCTGTGTGAATGTGGGTGTTTGGAAGGTGGGGTGCTGGGTGACGTGGGAGTGGTGGCTGTCTCTGTTGGTGTTTAGGGGTTGTCTGGGGGTGTGGTGGATGTGTTGTAGGTATTTGTGGCTGTTGGGGTAGTGTCTGGTGGTATGGTGGGTGTGGTGGGTGTATTTGTGGGTATTAGGTTAGTGTCTGGGGGTATGGTGGATGTGTTGGCAGTGTCTGTGTGTTGGGGTGGAGTCTGGGGGTATGGTGTGAGTGGTGGCTGTGCCTGTGGATTTTGGGGTGGTGTCTGGGGGTATGATATCTGGGGTGTGTGGGTGTTGAGGTGGTGTCTGGGTGTATGGTAGGTATGGTGGATATGTCACTGGGTGTTGTGGTGGTGTCTATGTGTATGGTGCTTGCGGTGTGTGGTGTGGAGGGGTGGTGGTACTGTCTTTGGCAATGGTGGTTGTTGTGTGTGTGAGTTACTTTTGAGTGCTTGTGTGCTGATGTGTCTTGTGGTGCTTTTGTTTATGTGTGCTGTTTGTGTGTGTTGAGGTGGGCGGGTGCAGATGTGTCTGTGTGCTTGGGACAGGTAGGGGAATAGGGAATTTGGATTGGGAAGAGGTAGGGGTTGGGGGAGGATTGTGGGGGGTGGATAGAGACCTTCAGTGAGGAGGCCAGAGCCTGAAAAGATCTCTGTAGGCCAGACATGGCACTATGAATGCCTGCCATGTATGCAACCATCTGCTGGAGCTGGCTGCCCTGCACCTCGATGGAAGTTCAGAATGGTAGTCTGACCCGAAGAGATTCTCCTCAGAAGGTCAATAGGATCCTCACTCAGGATAACCGGGGTTATGGGGAAAGGGTGTGAGGTGCCAGGGGCAAAGGAGATGCCCATCCTCTTGGGTGAAGGGGCACAGCCAACTGGGTGGGGAGCAACAGGGAGGGTAGAGATGAAACTGGGGATGGCGGACAAGGATGGAACAGGAGCAGGTCCTGGTGGGTCCTCCACCACTACGGAGTGGCCACTGGAGGAAGAATCAGAAGATGATGATATCGATCCTGTGTCCTCTGTGGCACTCCCCTCCGGGCCACTGGGTCCCTCCATGTTGATTGTATCATGACTGGAGGTACCATGGCCAGCTGCTTCCCTACTTGGTTCCGCCCTGTCTCCTCCATTTGCCTGGGATGATGCTGAAATTTCAAAGACAAATAGGGTCACTACATGTTACTGATCACACTTGAACAACAGCTGTGTTTAGCAAACATTACCATGACGTACAGTATTCCCCAGTCACAAGCTCCAACAAGGCTCTAACATTCACAACACCATATGTATGCATGCTACATGAACTGTCAACAGTTGGCCACAGGAAATTCTCAATCACAGACAACTCCAATTGCATGGATGAAGTTGTATAATCACAGTACCCACTGATCAAGTCGGAGACCTTATTACCTTCAATGATTTGCCTCATGTAGCATTCCTCAGTTACCTGTTGTCATACAATAGTAGGGCAATGCCAAGTTCATTTACATAGATCCCCAACAAGATCCAGCTAATCTTAATATACCCATGTCACATCATGAAGAAATGATGGCCAAGTAATCCAGCCATTATGCTGACAGAAGTACAGTAGCCTGAATTAGGTGACATGGAAACACCCATGTCACACTGGAAACAAATCAACAATGGTCACTTCACTATGTGTACATTGTCTAAATGGACTCATGGAGGTTGTACTAATGGTGCTCAGATAGATAATACAACTTGCAAGGAAATGTACACTGGAAGCAAGTTGGTAAAAATGTCAGGGAGATATGGCTACAAAATCTACACCACAGTGAATCAGCTATCCCCAGAGATAACACTTCTCTTGATTGGTACTCCTGACAATACCACACTCTAATTGAATCATTATAAGCGACTAGTCCTTTGAATGCTGAAGAAGCCCAGGAATTTTCAAGTACTTGCAGAAGACCCTTAAGATGTTGCTAAATAGGAAGCCATTTCACTGACTCTTTTTGTCAGGCAAACACATATTCCGTTGGATGAATGGTTGGTACACAAACACATATGGTTCCCACATTACTGCAAGTCACTCCCGAATGCATGTCAATACTTAGGTAAGAAACCTTACCCATTTCACGCATGCAAAGCACTTTCTTGCATGATTCTACATTAATGGCATGGAAATGCACATTGTGGGTAAAAACTGTAGTCCTACCTGTCACAACCTTCATTGCTACTGCAAGTGTACCGGTCAAATTACATGCAATGATCGGCGAGGGTATGTGTGAGGCACCAAGCAATAGTGACACACTCTTGTCTGTGGCACCACATGAACTGTAGCCCTATTTCATATGTCCATTTCAAAACACATGTCAGCATGCACACATATGTGAGGGAATTCAGACGTCATCCCATGAAGACAGGTAGACCATGCATGAAACGGAAGGGAAAATGATGTGGCAAAAGTGAAAGGTACACATGCTAACATGTAGGCACAAGGAATAATGGCAACAGTGATGTTGCGAAACTCATGTCAATGGACATTCATCACTTACCAAGGGAAAGTATTGCTCTGTGACTGCACACAAAGAGTAATGTATGTTCAATCAAATGTATGATGGTCACCTTCACATGGCAGAGTGTAGTGAGGCACCAGCACTCGTGACACACTGAAGACAAGTAGCCTCTGGGGGACAGATGTCAATCTACTCACTTGAGCAGACACGTGGCTGAGAACAGTGATCTATTATATCATGTGGTTTGGGCTGTCACACTGAAGAATAGGTGGACTGCTGTGTACCAAATACACCCATAACAACAAACAACATGACCTGATTGATCACTGTACTCAGCCATGCGCACCGTACTCGGTTGTGTCTTAGGTCACTGGGCTTATAAGCAAGGCACATCAGCATGCCCTATCTTCTATACCTACACAAACAATCACTCATTTTGTGTGTCACACATGGCACCTCCCCAATCTTCAGGGGAAGATGGCAGAACCTAACACGTCAACTTGGCAATGTAATAGGCAGGAATATGCCCTGGACTTGCCCTCTTGTAGCTGCTGTGCTCCCCTCAAATGCCCATCAAGCTTGCGGTAGGCCACTGCCAGAATGTCAGCAATTAGGGGGGTCAGACTCCAAAGTGAACCCTATTCACATTGGGAGAACAACCCACCTGGACCTCTGCGATCTTCTGGGCCCTGCGTCTCCGGTCCTCCCACTTCTTCCGACAGTAGGCGTTCTGCCAGCTATGGACCCCAGGGTCCACACCTTCTGGGTGATGGCTCTCCAACTCCCCTTCTTCTGGGGTTGACCTGTAGGATGCATGAGACAAACAAAAGGGTTACAAACAAAATTTGTTACCAAATGGCTGTGCCAGACATATGTCAGAAACACCAAGCACACATTTTTAAATATGTCAACACACCACAAGTGTAAAGCACACAGGGACATGACTATACACTTTTGGAGTCTTCTACAGACTAACCCAATATCCTTCTCATGGCCTACAATGACTAAGAACGCCTGACATCAGGTAGCCCAGGCTCAAGCAACATGTACTGTGATGTGAGCCACCGCAATGAAACACAACACACCATTGTGGCCTTCTGAAGGGTAAACTCTTTGGGCCTGACTGGACAGCCACATTTACATTCTGCAACATTGACTTACTGCATATAGGGGGTCATTACAACATTGGCGGTAAAAGCCGCTTACCGCCGTGCAGAAGACCGCCAATACACCGCCACGGCCGCGGAATTCCGCCACAGCTATTATGACCCACATCTCGGAATCCGCCGAAATTCAGACACCCACACAAGTCCGCCACACCAAAGGTCAGTGATAAACTGGCGATAACAAATCCTCCACCGCCACGCCAACAGAAACACACCCATGCTATTATGACCCACGAATCCACGCGGCGGTCTTTCAACCGCGGTATTCCATTGGCGGTACACACTGCCGCGCTCAAAATACACACACATCTCCAAAACACCGCCACATTGGACAATTCAAAATACACACACCTGATACACATACAAACACCACTCCCACACACCCAACACAATTTAAAACACACACCCACATCACCCACAAACCCCTACGACCCAAAATTAGAGACGAAGGCGACAGAGAGAGAGCACAGCAATAGGCAGCCCCACCACACAGAGGCACACAACACCATTACCCACACAACATCCACGCACAAAACACCACACACCACTACACATCACCACACTCATCACCACATACACCACCCCACACATCACCTACACCACCCCATGGCACGCCAAAGACACCCCAGGTTTTCGGAGGAGGAGCTCAGTGTTATGTTGGAGGAAATCGTACGGGTAGAGCCACAGCTATTTAGATCACAGGTGCAGCACACCTCTATAGCTAGGAAGATGGAGCTATGGCGAAGAATAGTCGACAGTGTCAACGCAGTGGGACAGCACCCAAGAAATCGGGAGGACATCAGGAAGAGGTGGAACGACCTACGGGGGAAGGTGCGTTCCGTGGTCTCCAGGCACAACATCGCGATTCAGCGGACTGGCAGCGGACCCTCACCTCCTCCCCCACAACTAACAACATGGGAGGAGCAGGTCTTGACCATTATGCATCCAGAGGGCCTCGGAGGAGTCGGTGGAGGAATGGACACTGGTAAGTCAAATCTTAACTATCAGATCCCCCACCCTACTTGCATGCTATCACACACCCCCACCCTCACCCCCTCCCCTATCACTCAAACTCCTCACTAATGTACTAATAACACAAACCACCCATCCCAACACCAAGCCCTGCATGCAACAACAAAGCATGGACACCCATCACTAAAGAATGCAACTGCACATACCCATAACACCCCCAAACCATCATCACACAAGCCCCCACACAGGAATGCTAGCACTGGGGTACACGCTCACCCACCCATTGCACACCATGAGACACACACATGCAATAATCATGCTTTTATACCCCTGCAGGACCACTACCTAACGTCACCAGACAGGAGGGTCCAGACATCTTTACCCCACCCACAGAAGAGGCCCACAGTGATGACAGCAGCTCTGTCCAACTGGATCCAGATGACCAGCCCGGACCATCGTGGGCCTCGGGACAGTCGGTTCCCCTCGCACAGGCACAGCCCAACACTGACCTTCCACCCTCTGGAAACACCAGCACAGCACCCTCCCAGCGGGCCCATACCTCCGTACCCACGACACATCAATCAGCTGTGTGTCCACCACTACAGAGAACCCAGGATAACCCACCACCCCAACAACAACAGGGACCTGGGGGCAGTGGTAGTGGGCACCCGGTCCAGGGGACGGAGGCACAGGAACACAGGGGAACTGGGAGGGCTGCTGTGCGACAGGGGGCAGACAGGCCTAGGGAACCCACACTCCACGAGGCCCTCTCCTCCATCATGGGAGCATACCACCACTCCCAGGAGACAATGGTGACGGTCCTGGCCAATTTCTAGGAGACCCAGCGCATGCAGGACGAACAGTATTTGGGGTTCAGGGGTGAGCTCAGAACCATGAGCTCCGCCCTGGGCACCATCGTAGGGGTGCTGAAGGACATACAGAAGACCATGAGGGACACCGTGGCACTCCAAGGGGCCCCTGACACTAGCCTGGACAATGAACTGCCCACCACCTCCGCCGGCGCTAGTGGACAGGACGCCCCGCCACAGGACCACCACACCGGCACCCCACCCCCTGCAGACAGAGAACCACCCCGCAAGCGGTCCCTGAGATCCAGGAACAGGACAGAGCAAGATGGCAAGACCCCCCACCAGGAAATGAGACCACCCTGATTGTCATCCCACTGTCCCACTTTGTTACCCTGTCCATATTGGATCTGTCCCAGCTCCACTTCCTATGACCATATGGGCAGTGCACCTGTGAGACTAATAGACTGGACTCTGACATGGACATTCCTCCACCATCACCCATCACCATTTTGCCACCCCCTCTAATAATTAGCACTTCAATAAACACCCTTGAACCACAAAACAATCTGGAGTCAGTCTGTGATTTCGAAAATGTGTATTATCTATGACAATGACAAACTCCGTTTGAAAATGTAATGTCAACATACCTATGTCACAAATCACAAGCCCATGAAGGATGCAAGCAGATGACACACGTTGGTAACCACACCTGTGAAACCGTAATGGAAATGAACCACTCAGTTAGCAAATACTGCTTCAAATTGACAGACAGGATAGAGGTAGAAGTGTGAAAGTAAATGTAATAGTAAAACAAATGTTCTCACCTCTGTGTCACTGGAAATATTGCTGTATGAGTCCCTGTTATCAATGTCTTCTTCCCCTGCTTCCTCCTCATCACTGTCCACAGGCTCCACAGCTGGCACAACACCGTCATCACGACCATCCTCCTGCAGAAAAGGCACCTGGCGTCGCAAAGCAAGATTGTGAAGCATAGAGCAGGCAATGATGATCTGGCACACCTTCCTTGGTGAGTAGAATAGCGTACCACCTGTCATATGGAGGCACCTGAACCTGGCCTTCAGGAGGCCGAAGGTGCGTTCGATCACCCTCCTAGTCCGCCCATGGGCCTCATTGTAACGTTCCTCTGCCCTGGTCCTGGGATTCCTCACTGGGGCCAATAGCCATGACAGGTTGGGGTAACCAGAGTCCCCTAATAGCCACACACGGTGCCTCTGAAGTTGACCCATCACATAAGGGATGCTTCTATTCCGCAGGATGTAGGCGTCATGCACTGAGCCAGGGAACATAGCATTTACCTGCGAGATGTACTGGTCTGCCAAACATACCATCTGTACATTCATCGAATGATAACTCTTCCGGTTCCTGTACACCTGTTCACTTCTGGTGGGGGGGGGACGAAAGCCACATGGGTCCCATCAATGGCACCTATGATGTTAGGGATATGTCCCAGGGCATAGAAGTCACCTTTAACTGTAGCCAAATCCTCCACCTGAGGGAAAACGATGTAGCTCCACACGTGTTTCAGCAGGGCAGACAACACTCTGGACAACACGTTGGAAAACATAGGCTGGGACATCCCTGATGCTATGGCCACTGTTGTTTGAAATGACCCACTTGCTAGGAAATGGAGTACTGACAGCACTTGCACTTGAGGGGGGATTCCTGTGGTATGGCGCATTGGTGATATCAGATCTGGCTCCAACTGGGTACACATTTCCTGGATTGTGGCACGGTCAAACCTGTAGGTGATGATTAAATGTCGCTCCTCCATTGTCAACAGGTCCACCAGCGGTCGGTACACCGGAGGATTCCGCCATCTCCTCACATGTCCCAGCTGACGGTGCCTAGGAAGGACAACAGCGACCACAGAGTCAACCAACTCAGAGGTATGTACCCACAGCTACACAGAACATGAAACATAATCCAAAAAGTTGTCTGTAAGTGTGTTGAGTCCAGGCCTAGGTATGTGTGATGCAGTTGTAAATGAAGCCATGTGCGCCCCTGAAATGGCGGCTGCCTGACCTCTAAAGTGGGACAATGGGATGTGAGGTAACTGCGCTGGCTTTGTACACCGTCGCGGTAGGCGGTCGAAGACCGCTGCGTAATGCTGCATTGGTTAACATTGGACCCTATGGGTCCCAGGAGCCAATGACGAAGTGCGCCGGCGGTGATGATACACACCGCCGCGGACGTCACCGCCGCAGACGTGACCGCCATTTTCTATCTGTTCAATCACTCGATACCTGATCTTCGACAGGAGAGGACCTACACTGCAAGTGCTGCTGTGACCTCGGTCTGGAAGAGACAATGGCACTGTTTGTGACTTTAAAGGCTCCCTTGAGCTACTGGGCTGACGAGCTCTGGAGCAGGCACCAGCATGCCAGGAAAGAGGTACTGAAACCGGGGGATTTATGGCAGCATTCCCAGCACCCCGCAAATATGTTCTCTGCTGAAGAAGGGACTAACCCAGAAACACATGTGTCCAGAGATGCACAGTAAAGGCTGTACCTACTTAAAGGTGAAATATTTAAAAATTAATGGAGTTCGTTTTTTGAAGATACTTCATCTACCATGATGCAATGGGGCAGATTAATTGCTGAGATGTCAGGCAGGTGCGCTCCTAACTGTTTGTGACTTTAAAGGCTCCCTTGAGCTACTGGGCTGACGAGCTCTGGAGCAGGCACCAGCATGCCAGGAAAGAGGTACTGAAACCGGGGGATTTATGGCAGCATTCCCAGCACCCCGCAAATATGTTCTCTGCTGAAGAAGGGACTAACCCAGAAACACATGTGTCCAGAGATGCACAGTAAAGGCTGTACCTACTTAAAGGTGAAATATTTAAAAATTAATGGAGTTCGTTTTTTGAAGATACTACATCTACCATGATGCAATGGGGCAGATTAATTGCTGGGATGTCAGGCAGGTGCGCTCCTAACTGTTTGTGACTTTAAAGGCTCCCTTGAGCTACTGGGCTGACGAGCTCTGGAGCAGGCACCAGCATGCCAGGAAAGAGGTACTGAAACCGGGGGATTTATGGCAGCATTCCCAGCACCCCGCAAATATGTTCTCTGCTGAAGAAGGGACTAACCCAGAAACACATGTGTCCAGAGATGCACAGTAAAGGCTGTACCTACTTAAAGGTGAAATATTTAAAAATTAATGGAGTTCGTTTTTTGAAGATACTACATCTACCATGATGCAATGGGGCAGATTAATTGCTGGGATGTCAGGCAGGTGCGCTCCTAACTGTTTGTGACTTTAAAGGCTCCCTTGAGCTACTGGGCTGACGAGCTCTGGAGCAGGCACCAGCATGCCAGGAAAGAGGTACTGAAACCGGGGGATTTATGGCAGCATTCCCAGCACCCCGCAAATATGTTCTCTGCTGAAGAAGGGACTAACCCAGAAACACATGTGTCCAGAGATGCACAGTAAAGGCTGTACCTACTTAAAGGTGAAATATTTAAAAATTAATGGAGTTCGTTTTTTGAAGATACTACATCTACCATGATGCAATGGGGCAGATTAATTGCTGGGATGTCAGGCAGGTGCGCTCCTAACTGTTTGTGACTTTAAAGGCTCCCTTGAGCTACTGGGCTGACGAGCTCTGGAGCAGGCACCAGCATGCCAGGAAAGAGGTACTGAAACCGGGGGATTTATGGCAGCATTCCCAGCACCCCGCAAATATGTTCTCTGCTGAAGAAGGGACTAACCCAGAAACACATGTGTCCAGAGATGCACAGTAAAGGCTGTACCTACTTAAAGGTGAAATATTTAAAAATTAATGGAGTTCGTTTTTTGAAGATACTACATCTACCATGATGCAATGGGGCAGATTAATTGCTGGGATGTCAGGCAGGTGCGCTCCTAACTGTTTGTGACTTTAAAGGCTCCCTTGAGCTACTGGGCTGACGAGCTCTGGAGCAGGCACCAGCATGCCAGGAAAGAGGTACTGAAACCGGGGGATTTATGGCAGCATTCCCAGCACCCCGCAAATATGTTCTCTGCTGAAGAAGGGACTAACCCAGAAACACATGTGTCCAGAGATGCACAGTAAAGGCTGTACCTACTTAAAGGTGAAATATTTAAAAATTAATGGAGTTCGTTTTTTGAAGATACTACATCTACCATGATGCAATGGGGCAGATTAATTGCTGGGATGTCAGGCAGGTGCGCTCCTAACTGTTTGTGACTTTAAAGGCTCCCTTGAGCTACTGGGCTGACGAGCTCTGGAGCAGGCACCAGCATGCCAGGAAAGAGGTACTGAAACCGGGGGATTTATGGCAGCATTCCCAGCACCCCGCAAATATGTTCTCTGCTGAAGAAGGGACTAACCCAGAAACACATGTGTCCAGAGATGCACAGTAAAGGCTGTACCTACTTAAAGGTGAAATATTTAAAAATTAATGGAGTTCGTTTTTTGAAGATACTACATCTACCATGATGCAATGGGGCAGATTAATTGCTGGGATGTCAGGCAGGTGCGCTCCTAACTGTTTGTGACTTTAAAGGCTCCCTTGAGCTACTGGGCTGACGAGCTCTGGAGCAGGCACCAGCATGCCAGGAAAGAGGTACTGAAACCGGGGGATTTATGGCAGCATTCCCAGCACCCCGCAAATATGTTCTCTGCTGAAGAAGGGACTAACCCAGAAACACATGTGTCCAGAGATGCACAGTAAAGGCTGTACCTACTTAAAGGTGAAATATTTAAAAATTAATGGAGTTCGTTTTTTGAAGATACTACATCTACCATGATGCAATGGGGCAGATTAATTGCTGGGATGTCAGGCAGGTGCGCTCCTAACTGTTTGTGACTTTAAAGGCTCCCTTGAGCTACTGGGCTGACGAGCTCTGGAGCAGGCACCAGCATGCCAGGAAAGAGGTACTGAAACCGGGGGATTTATGGCAGCATTCCCAGCACCCCGCAAATATGTTCTCTGCTGAAGAAGGGACTAACCCAGAAACACATGTGTCCAGAGATGCACAGTAAAGGCTGTACCTACTTAAAGGTGAAATATTTAAAAATTAATGGAGTTCGTTTTTTGAAGATACTACATCTACCATGATGCAATGGGGCAGATTAATTGCTGGGATGTCAGGCAGGTGCGCTCCTAACTGTTTGTGACTTTAAAGGCTCCCTTGAGCTACTGGGCTGACGAGCTCTGGAGCAGGCACCAGCATGCCAGGAAAGAGGTACTGAAACCGGGGGATTTATGGCAGCATTCCCAGCACCCCGCAAATATGTTCTCTGCTGAAGAAGGGACTAACCCAGAAACACATGTGTCCAGAGATGCACAGTAAAGGCTGTACCTACTTAAAGGTGAAATATTTAAAAATTAATGGAGTTCGTTTTTTGAAGATACTACATCTACCATGATGCAATGGGGCAGATTAATTGCTGGGATGTCAGGCAGGTGCGCTCCTAACTGTTTGTGACAATGGCACGTGCGTCTGGGGAAAGGGCCTCTGCCTTCACTGCACAGGAGTTGGAGAAGCTCGTGGACGGGGTCCTCCCCCAGTACACGCTACTCTACAGTCCTCCAGACCAACAGGTGAGTACATAGAGTTCAAGTTGTATGGGCTATGCCTGGGTGGAGAGGGCTGGATGTAAGTAGTAAGGGGGCTATGTTATGCGAGCATGAAGGAGTGTGAATGCATGCGCCACATGACAAGGGCAGGGATGTGGCCACTCACTACGAAGGTGCAGTTGGTAATGACTTCTCTTCTTCCCCTGTACATGTCATGTAGGTCAGCGCCCACCAGAAGAAGGATATTTGGCGTGCCATCGCCAAGGACGTCCGGACCCTGGGGGTCCACCAGAGACGGAGCACCCACTGCCGTAAAAGATGGGAGGACACTCGCCGCTGGAGCAAGAAGACGGCGGAGGCTCAGCTGGGGGTGGCCTCCCAACGTGGGAGGGGTGCCCGTCGCACCATGACCCCGCTGATGTTCCGGATCCTGGCGGTGGCCTACCCTGAGTTGGATGGGCGCATGAGGGCATCACAGCAGACACAAGGGGGCGAGTACACTCACATTCTCATGACTTTACGCGCAGTGGAGGGGTCTGGGTGAGGCAGGAGGGCTGTGGGTTTCCCTAGGCCAGGGCGAGTTCCGTAATCTAGGCCCCTCCGTAATGCAGGCCATGTGCCACTCCACCCCACCTCTGTAGAGTGCCAAGTACAGGTATACATGCCCCTGTGTCATCTATGTGGGCAGATGACACTCATAGCCATGTAGGCCATATCCCAGGAACTGCATCTGTAGAAGCCAAGAGCACGGCGTAGTGCAGGGGGCTGCTGTGTCTTTATTGTCCGCCAACGGTAGCGGTAAGCCATGCACTCAACCTGTCTTTCTTCTGTTTCCCCACCCATTTTGTGCTCTCCCTGTTCTTTTGAGCATCAGCATCATCAGGCGGAGGTACAGGGGCACCGGAGCACGAGGGGGCTGGGTCCCCCATGGCCATGGAGGGCCACACCACAGACTCAGAATACACCAGTGGGACGGGGGGCGAGGTGAGCTTCACAGCGGTCAGCGGATCAGCAAACAGAGACACGGACTCGTCCTCTGATGGGAGCTCCCTTGTGGTGGCAGCACCATCTGTGCCCCCCACTTCTACAGGTACAGCCGCCACCCCCCCTACCAGCACCGCCCTCCCAGCAGCCCCTCAGCCTTCGCCCCGTGCCCGCTCATCCAGGAGGGTGGGCATCACCTTCGCCCCAGGCACCTCAGCCCCTGCCCCTGTCACCTCTGCTGCCCTCATTGAGGAGGCCATTGACCTCCTCAGGTCACTCACTGTTGGGCAGTCTACCATTGTGAATGCCATCCAGGGTGTAGAGAGGGAGTTGCAACACACTAATGCATTCCTGGAGGGCATTCATTCTGGTCAGGCTGCCCATCATCGAACCCTGCAATCTCTGGCCTCAGCACTGATGGCAGCCATTGTCCCTGTGTCTAGCCTCCCCCCTCCAACTTCCTCCACCCAGGCCCAATCCCCTGTACCTCTGCCTATCCCAAGCACACCATCAGACCAGCCTGCACACACCTCAACACATAAGGGCAGCTAAAGCAAACATAGGCACTACACATCCCACAGGCACTCACACAAGCATCACAAACATACAGACACAGCAACATCCACTGCCTCCACTGTGTCCCCCTCCTCGTCGTCTCCCTCCTCCCTCCCGGTGTCGTCTACACTCCCACCTGCATGCACTACCACTACAGCCACTAGGACTCTCACCAGAACACCCAGCACCACACCTGCTCACCTGCACTCACCACCCCCACTACCATTTACACGTCCCCTGTGTCCTCTCCCAGTGTGTCTGTGACGCCCCCTCCCAAAGTACACAAACGCGGACACACACAACATCCATCCACCTCACGACAGCCTCCAGAATATGCACCTGCACCCAAAGCATCAAAAGTTATACCTCCTACAACCACCTCCTCTTCCTCCACTCCCAGACCCCCTCCAGCTCCCATCCCAGTGTTCGTCAGAAAATTTTCCTGAGCAACCATGACCTCTATCCCATCACCCCCCCCCTCCAATTCATAGGTCCCATAGTAGCACCTCAGCCAAAAAGATTCCAGTACCAGTGGTGCTTGTCAGAGGTATGTGGAGTGCACCGGGCACCAGGGCAGCCAGTGTGACATGGAGCCAAAGCACTGCCAGTCCACCCCCGCGAAGCACCAGAAGTTGGACAGTGCCCGACGGGAGAGGGGGAAGACACCTGCCGGCAAAGCCGCCCACAAGGGTCCCGGGGGGAGTGTTGAGTCAGCTGTGACTCCTCCCAAGGTGGTGAAGGGGCAGAAGAAGTCTCCAAAGTCTGGGAAGAGCAGCACGGCGGAGAAGGCCGCCATCCTCCCCGCTGCCCAAGACACCACCGCCAGCCCAATCATCACTGGTCAGGAGACCACCGCCAGAGTCAGTGCCCAGGAGGGCAGCACAATCGTCACTGGTCAGGAGACCACCGCCGGAGTCAGTGCCCAGGAGGGCAGCACAATCGTCACTGGTCAGGAGACCACCGCCAGAGTCAGTGCCCAGGAGGGCAGCACAATCGTCACTGGTCAGGAGACCACCGCCAGAGTCAGTGGCCAGGAGGGCCCGGCAGCCACAGCCTCGCTGGGCAATGAGGGACCACCATGGCACACTGCTTCACAGGTCAGAGACAGCAAAGTCAAGCAGCGCTGAACAGGGCAAGCACCGCTGAACAGGGCAAAGACCGCCATGGAAAGCACCGCTGAACAGGGCAAACACACCGAAGAGGGCAAGCACCGCTGAACAGGGCAAAGTCCGCCATGGACAGCACCGCTGAACAGGGCAAGCACCGCTGAACAGAGCAAAGACCGCAATGGACAGCACCGCTGAACAGGGCAAGCAACGCCAACTCAAACATCGTTTTCCCATGAGCGGCAGGGGCAGTGACAGAACTGGGACCGTCACGGGCAGCATGATGCACTCTGGGCACCAGTCCCCTCCAGAACCAATGGAGACTGTTATCCACTTGAGAGACTGTGGCTCTGCACTCCCCAGGATGGTACAGTAGGCAAACCACCCACTGGAGAGACTTGAGAGACTGTGGCTTTGCACTCCCCAGGATGGTACAGTGGGCAAACCACCCACTGCAAAGACTTGTGAGACTGTGGCTTTGCACTCCCCAGGATGGTACAGTGGGCAAACCACCCACTGAAAAGACTTGTGAGACTGTGGCTTTGCACTCCCCAGGATGGTACAGTGGGCAAACCCCCCACTGCAAAGACTTGTGAGACTGTGGCTTTGCACTCCCCAGGATACATCAATGGGCATGGAGCCCCGACGTGGATCTGGCGTGGTGCTGTCATCCGGCTGAGGTGCCACCCCTTCCCTTCCCCCTGAGGTGCCTGTTGTATTTCTATCTGATGCCCCTGCAGTGTTCTCTCCGTTTCAGGACAGGTATCGTGTGTGGGCCTCGCCCATGCATTTTGGGCCCAGTGGTCCACGGACATTGAAATGTGCATACCTGCACTACTAATCGTGATGTATATATTTGGAATGTGTATATATTTATGTATATATGAGCTTACTGTATTTTGATACATTACAATGGTTGTACTCATTTCGTTTTGTCTTTGCATTCTTCCGGGGGGTTTGGAGGTTGTTACTGGGATGTTTGGAAATGCATTGGTGTGTGTGTTGTAGTGGGTGAGGGTCGGGTGGGAGTGGGGGTGTTGCGTGGTTGTGTCCGTGACTTTTGCCTCCCCCTCCCCTATGTCGTACTCACTGTTGTCTTCGGCGCTGCCGTTGCTGATGTTCGTAGAGGAGCAGGAAGACAAGCGCAGGGAGTATTTGGAGTTCCGGCTCCATGGTGCCCTCCTTCCTCGTGGAGTGTGTTAAGGTGAGCGTTTTCCCATTGCAAAAGCTGTTTCCGCCGTGTTTTTATCCACGGAGTATCCGCCCCGGAAAAGGTGGCGGATTGGCCTGTTGTAATTCTGTGGGTGGTACTTTGTCTTCCGCCTGACTGTTGGCGGTCACCGCCGCGCTGCTTGTCTGTATCGCCGTGGTGGTCGGGGTGTTAAAGTGGCTGTCTATGTTGGCGGTTTCCGCCGCGGTCATAATTCCCTTTTTTTGCCGCTGGCCTGTTTGCGGTATTACCGCCGCTTTAACACCGTCCGCCAGGGTTGTAATGACCCCCATAGTCCTTAAAGGCAACTTCCACAGTACAGACATCATCCTTAGACTTGCGTGACAATGAAAGGACTGCCATTGTGGGCATTGAAAGTCTCTTCCCCATACATGTGTGAAAATGTGGCATACTGTTGGAAAATGGGTTATTGGTAAGGGCAGGTAAGTACCTACACTTAGCAATAGGCCACTAACCTCCACTTAGCTCCAGTTAGCTCTCAATAAATGAAAGCCAGCTCAACCCTTGGTAGTTTGGCAAAGAGCGACAAGGCTTAATTTAGGAGTCAAAGCGTATAGCATTCAAACACCATAAAACAGTAATAAAATAAAACTCAGGAAACAGTTTAAAAATCCAAATATTTTTTGCTTTAAAATGACACCAAAATGAATAAAATCGGATAAAGGGAACCGGAGATATGAATTTTTAAAGAATGAATTATTTTTAGTGCTTAGAAATGAATAGCGCCAATCTGGTCATCTGGTCGCACCTCGACTGGGGTAAAGTCAAAGTTTAAGGCCGACCGCGATGGAGCCCTGCTCGGCTACAGCCCACGGGAGGCCTCAGTCAAAAGTTTACCTTCAAACTTAGATGTTTTCTTGAAGATTTTCTACAGCGGGACAAAGTCGCCAGTCCAATCCGACCTCCTGGAACTCTTCCTCGGATATGTGTCCCGGAGCCCTCGTTGGTGATTTTTACCTTCGGACTTAGTCATTTTTTCGAGATGAAAATCCTTCGACCGGGGCAAACCTGAATCTTGATCTGAGGTCTTTGGAGCCCTCTTCGGGTACACTGCCTGGGAGGTCCTGGTCAACTTTTTACGTTCGGACTTAGTCCCTTTTTCTGAGATTTTCTTCACCAGGACGAACCTGCAAGTCAGGCCGGTTGCAGTTGAGGCAAGCCGGCTACAGTTGCTATGGCGGGTCGGTCCCTTTATGAAGCTTTTATCAAAAAGTTCTCCAGACTTCTCCAAACTTCTGGTTCTTCTCCCAGATGTTCTTTTAAGGTTCTTTTGAGGTCCACAGCTCACCCCAAGGTTCTAGAAGCTCTGAGATGGTCCTTGAGGGGTGCAGACTACAACTCCCAAAATGCACCTAGTGCAAACTCCAATTTGGCCTCTGGATAGTGGTCAGCTGGTCATTTTCTTCAGGAGTTAGTGCAGGGGACTCTGGTTAGAAAATGTTCACCTGTAGCAAACAGGGAGTCCCTTCTTGAACAAGTTGAAGCCAGGCAAAGTCCTTCTTGTGGTGAAGCCCCAGTGTGTAGATGGTGCAGTCCTCCATAGTGCAGTGTCCAGTTGACGGTCAGAGGTCCAACAGGGCAGTCCTTCTTCTCCTGTAGTTCTTCCTTGTTGGAATCTGGTAGGGATCTGAAGTGTGGGTGCAGGTCTTCCAGTTTTATCCTTGCTCCTGAGTGAAAAACAGGGGGGTCCTGGTTCTCCAATCAGGTGCAGGGTCCTTCCTCCTGTGATGACCACTTCCTGGAAAGTGTGGCAAAAATCAATCCCAGGGAGTAACATTCCTCAAAAATCCAGCATGGCTGAAAATGATTTTTGGAGGTTACATCTGGCTGAGCCCACCCACTGGGGTGGCTACAAATCCTAAACACACCCCTCCCCTGCCATCTCCTAATTTAATCAAGGGGACACCTAATTGTTTGGGTTTTTAGGATGTGTGGGAGGTACTGGGTTGCTCCAAATTTCCTTCCCTTCCTTTGAAGACCAATGTGGTAGCCCTTCCTCCTCTCCATCTGCATAGGGAAGTTCTCCTCCCCCAGGCACATCTCTTTGTGTTTAGCCCAGGCTACATCACACCTCATCAAGGCAGCCTGGCCAATCAGAGGAAATCACTACATGACTGAAGTTGGCAGCTTTTTAGGTAAAGTTTAAAACTCTTTACCTGAACAAGTTATAGTAGATCTAACAATTGTAAGTTGTGGGATTTATTATAGCAATTAATTTGATACCAAACCTGAGGTATCTGTCACTTAAGGGGACTTTCTAAATTAAAATAAAGTCTCCCCATTCTAGCCTATTGAGGCCATTCACTATAATAAGGGAAAGACTGATTTGGCTGTTTGACCTCACCAGGGCCTATAAAACTATTTTTATAAGGTCCCTACTTATAGTAACATGGTACCCAACCCTAGGGGCTCATAGGGCACACGTTAGGGGTGACCTATATATAAAAACAAGGTAGTTTAAGACTTTGGAATTACTTTTAATTCCAAAGTCGAATATGCATGTAAGTTTAATTTAAAAGCAGCCAGCAAGGCAGGCCTGTCTTTAAAATGACACTGGGCACTTCAGCAGTGCACTACCTATGCTGGGGTCCGTAAACCTACATGCCCTACTATATACTAGGGACTTATCGGTAGGTTAATATAGCCAATTATAATTAGCCTAATTTGCATATCCACTTTACACGGAGCACTGGCCCTGGGACTGGTAAGCAGTACCCAGGGCACAGCCAAGAGTCAGTAACCACCAGTATCTGTCCAAAAAGTTTGGGGCTGACCAGGGCCAAAAAGGATGACTTTCCTACACACACCCACTGTAGACTCATGCCACTTCAGGGTGGGTTTGTGTGGTATGTACTTATGGCAGAGAGCACACTTTTTACCATATGTGGCAAACCCACAGATATGGCATACAACATACAAAGGTGTGTTTGGGCCGATATTTTCCATGTAACCAAGGTACTGAGTCAAAAGTCATGCCCTCCCCGGAATCTACAAAGTATCTGCCCTCTAGGTTTATCACTTTTGTAACACACCCATACTGGACAAATCTGACTTATTTAAAAGTGACAACAGAGCAGTGGGAGTAAGGGACCTGTCATAAGTCATTGACAGTGTTAGAAATGGGGTCTTTGGATGACAGTCAGGTTACCCCCTGTTCAAGCAAGGACCCTCACTCTAGTCAGGGTAAAAGAGTATCACCCTCAGCTAACCCCTGCTTACCACCTTGGTAGCTTGGCAGAGCAGTAGGCTTAACTTCAGAGTGCTAGGTGTAAAGTATTTCTACCAACACACACAGTAACTTAATGAAAACACTACAAAATGACACAACACAGGTTTAGCAAAATAGAAAATATTTATCTAAACAAAACAAGACCAAAACGACAAAAATCCACCATACACAAGTCAAGTTATCAATAAAAAATCAAAAAGAGTCTTTAAGTAGTTTTAAATACACACTAGCGCTGCTAGAGTGAAAATTTACCTGGTGCGCGTCAAAAATAACCCTGCACGTGCGGGTGTGCGTCAGAAATAACTCCGCACGGCGGTACGCGAGTCGAAAATCCAGCCGCACGATGATCCGAAAATCCCGCCGCGCAGGTTGTGATCTCCCAGCCTCCGTCAGCGATGCTGCGCATAATTTCTCCTGCTCCATGCGGCGATTTTTCAGTTGCGTTTCCTGTGAGCGTCGTTTCTCAGATGCGGAGCAGGCGGCGCATCGTTTTTCTCAGCCGCAGATCGGATTTGTGTCAATCTTTTCCCCGCACGGTGCTCTGTGCGTGGATTTTCTTGTCTTTAGGCTATCAGCTTCTCCTTTCAGGGTCGCACGAACTGGATGGGAACCACAGGGCAGAGTAGGAGTCTATACAGAGACTCCACGTTCTGGCAGAGAGAAGTAAGTCTTTGCTGTCCCTGAGACTTCAAACAACAGGAGGCAAGTTCTAGATCAAGCCCTTGGAGATTTCTTCTCAAGATGGAAGACACACAAAGTCCAGTCTTTGCCCTCTTACTCTGGCAGAAACAGCAACTGCAGGATAGCTCCACAAAGCACAGTCACAGGCAGGGCAGCTCTTCTTCCTCAGCTATTCAGCTCATCTCCAGGAAGAGGTTCCTCTTGGTTTCAGAAGTGTTTCTAAAGTTTGTGGTTTTGGGTGCCCTTCTTATACCCAATTTCTCATTTGAAGTAGACCTACTTCAAAGTAAAGGCTCTTTTGAATGTGGAATCCTGCCTTGCCCTGGCCAGGCCCCAGACACTCACCAGGGGGTTGGCGACTGCATTGTGTGAGGGCAGGCACAGCCCTTTCAGGTGTGAATGACAACTCCTCCCCTCCCTCCTAGCACAGAATGCACATCAGGATATGCAGGCTACACCCCAGCTCCCTTTGTGTCACTGTCTAGTGTGATGTGCAACCAGCCCAACTGTCAAACTGACCCCAGACAGGGAATCCACAAACAGGCAGAGTCACAGAAATGGTATAAGCAAGAAAATGCTCACTTTCTAAAAGTGGCATTTTCAAACACACAATCTTAAAATCCACTTTACTAAAAGATGTATTTTTAAATTGTGAGCTCAGAGATCCCAAACTCCACATGTCCATCCGCTCCCAAAGGGAATCTACACTTTAATCAGATTTAAAGGTAGCCCCCATGTTAACCTATGAGTGGGACAGGCCTTGCAACAGTGAAAAATTAATTTAGCAATATTTCACTGCCAGGACATATAAAACATATTACTATGGGGGTCATTCTGACCCCGGCGGTCATGGACCGCCGGGGCCAGGGTTGGCGGGAGCACCGCCAACAGGCTGGCGGTGCCCCGCAGGGCATTCTGACCGCGGCGGTTTGGCCGCAGTCAGAAGTGGAAAACCGGCGGTCTCCCGCCGGTTTTCCGCTGCCCACAAGAATCCTCCATGGCGGCGCAGCTCGCTGCACCGCCATGGGGATTCTGACACCCCATACCGCCATCCTGTTCCTGGCGGCTCTGCCGCCAGAACAGGATGGCGGTATGGGGTGTTGTGGGGCCCCTGGGGGCCCCTGCAGTGCCCATGCCAAAGGCATGGGCACTGCAGGGGCCCCCGTAAGAGGGCCCCACAAAGAATTTCAGTGTCTGCTCAGCAGACACTGAAATTCGCGACGGGTGCAACTGCACCCGTCACACCTTCCCACTCCGCCGGCTCCATTCGGAGCCGGCGTCCTCGTGGGAAGGTTGTTTTCCACTGGGCTGGCGGGCGGCCTTTTGGCGGTCGCCCGCCAGCCCAGTGGAAATCCCAGAATCACCGCAGCGGTCTTACGACCGCGGTGCGGTATTCTGGAGGGGGGAACTCTGGCGGGCGGCCTCCGCCGCCCGCCAGAGTTAGAATCACCCCCTATATGTCCTACCTTAACCATACACTGCACCCTGCCCTTGGGGCTACCTAGGGCCTACCTTAGGGGTCTCTTACATGTAAGAAAAGGGAAGGTTTAGGCCTGGCAAGTGGGTACACTTGCCAAGTCGAATTTACAGTTAAAACTGCACCAACAGACACTGCAGTGGCAGGTCTGAGACATGATTATAGAGCTACTTATGTGGGTGGCACAACCAGTGCTGCAGGCCCACTAGTAGCATTCGATTTTCAGGCCCTGGCACCTCTAGTGCACTTTACTAGGGACTTACTAGCAAATCAAATATCCCAATCATGGATAAACCAATCACATACAATTTTACACAGACAGCAAATGCACTTTAGCACTGGTTAGCAGTGGTAAACTGCTCAGAGTTCAAAAGCCAACGGCAACAGGTCAGAACAAATAGGAGGCAGGAGGCATAAAGACTGGGAATGACACTGTATAAGCAAAAAAGTCCAACAGACACACATTCACAATGATGCAAAATGCACATATGTACTAGTTCAGGGATTCACCTCAGTACTTGTTCCTAATCTAGTTAATGAACTGAGGCATTCAGGCCAAGTCTTGCCACTGTAGCCTCTTTTTGGCCACATGCCAGGATCTGCAGGTCTACAGGACAGTAAGCACTGTGCCACTGTTGCATAGCCATAGTAACTCTACCCCACCCTGGACTATGTCCCATACTGGGATATACATTTTACAGGCCATGGTCTCTGCAGGCTGAGTATACAGAACCTACATGGAACTCACATTTCCATCACTTCTGTGCATGACAGTATATCATGTGGCCATCATCAATGTGGCATGTGTGGCACTCTGAAGGGCACTGTGAGATGTTATATGCTTCTCATACAACGGTTAGGCGTGGCCAGATGTGGGCTGAAAGATCTGTGGCACAATACACATTGGTTACATGATCCTCAACTGACTCAAACAGTATGCATACACAACTCATGCTGTGATGCACATATGTGTTGTTTGATGTTTACAGCCATCGTATCCAAAGATGTGTCATTGTATGACTGTAAAGTCTCCTTGCCTAGATATATGAATGCAACACTAGGATGATCTAGGCCTTAACACACATCACACAACACAATGCTAATGTGCAATACATAGAGTACTTTTCTCCACTACCTGCCCCATGTACATCCCATTAATGCCACACAAAATGTGGCAAAAGGCACACAAGAAACCTAGCTGGTGAACTGAGGCACATTGTAGCCTGTGAGGAGGGAAAGGATGGTGTTGAACAGACTCACATACACCTATGAGGTTCCTAGCTGCTCGTGTGGTGAGCCATGGAGCTGATCATACAGGGGAAGGACCTCTTTCACGAGCTTCTCCAGCTCCTCTGGAGAGAAGGCAGAGGCCCTTTCACCTGAATGGCATAGCTTGAATGCTTCCAGAGGTGGCAAACAGCAGCTGAAGTGGTGGAGATGTTGATGGTAGCAGTGTTAGGAGTCTAGTGAGTGAATTTGCAAATGTGGCATACATGTACGCTACGTACGCGGTCATCACCGCCATTGGCCTGCGACTGCCACAGGCAACAACATTAGCCTTTAGCTATGTACGCCACAGTTAAAACCACCCACCGCATGGAGGACTTTCCCCTGCAGCCGCGAGCGGTTCCTAATGCCCAGTAAAGAAAGTCAGGCATCCTCCATTCTGGGGGTTGGAAATACAGTTTTGGGTCCTGAAAAATGCTTCACAACACAAATATATGTGTGTGATCATCACCTACATCCCAGCATTGTTGTGTTGGTTTCTAATACACAATCAACAGGGTAGTATGTTGCTGGGCAGAGATGCCAGAAAACTGAGATCCCTGGTTCACCTCCAGTGAGGGTATTTTGGGTGGTCAGAAAGGACCATCAAATTTTGAGTGGTACATGAGGAGCAGATAATTGAGTGATGCCCAAATCCATGTTGTTGACACATGTGTAAACAGTTATGGGGTCACATTTGGCCCTTGAGTAGTAGACAGTTTTGATGTGTAATGGGTGTAATGTCATTCCAGTCATTTCTGCTTTGTCACATGGACCTTTGTCCTATGCATCATGTATGGTGGTGTGTTCACATTTACTAACGTTCCAACTCATTTGATGTCATGAATAGGTACCCTGGGAGAGGAAGGATGCGACAAGCTATAGTCTACTGTCCACTACCAGACCTTCAAACCATGGAAGAACGTCTCAACATCAGTTTAATCTGAATCGGCAAACTATTGTGGAATTATGTTGTGAGTTGGAGCCAGATCTAATGCCTTCAAACATTAATCTAACATTCATTATGAGACTCATGACAGTATTACACTTCCTGGCCACAGTGTCCCTCCAACATACAGTGGCCATATCCAGTGGCATGTCCCAACCCATGTTCAGTGGTGTATTAAGTAGTGTACTAGCAGCACTGATGAAACACTGACAGCTATATCAGATTCCCCAGATGTGAGGATTTGGCCAATGTGAAGGCTGACTTCCATGGTTTTGCTCGCCTCCCACATGTGGTGGCAGCTATTGATGGCACACATATTCCCTTGGTACCACCGCAGGCCAGTGAACAAGTCTATAGAAATAGGAAAAACGTCCATTCTATCAATGTGCAAGTTGTCTGCCTGTCGGATCTATACATCTCAAACGTTGCTTCCTGGTTCCCTGGATCAGCCCATGATTCCTTTGCAATGCAGAACAGCACCATACCCAAGCTGATGAATAAACTGCAACCAGAAAGGGCCTGACTGGTTGGTAAGTTACATCTGCCCTGATGTCCTGTGTGCAATGTCAGATGCTACAATCATGAAGTGAGTGACTAATTATGGCATGCATGTCTCACTCCAAAACAAAAGACTCAGCATACTCAAACCATCCTTGGTTGTTAACACTGCTGAGGAATCTAGCTATGCCAGGGGAAGTCTGCCTCAGTGAGGGCGGTGGAAGAACATGGTAAGCAGTTGAGCAGGCTTTTGGGCTCCTGAAGGCCAGATTTTGTTCTCTGGACAAGAGTGGGGGAGCTCTCCTCTACTCACCTGGGGAGGTGTGTCAGATCACCGTGGCACGCTGCATGCTCCATAACATTGCTCTGCGGAGGAATATCCCTTACATCACAGAGGAGAGAGAGCATGAGGTGCCAGTGGGCAAGAATCCTGGAATGCCAAATGTTGACTATAGTGATGAGGAGGAAGGAGCTGGCTTGCTACAAGATGTCATCGACAGCTTCTTCTCATGAGTGTAAATATGGCATGAGATGTCATGACTTTGACTGCTCAGTGATCTGTAGTTGTGATAATGTGTTAGGTATCTTTTTAGTAATAGTTATGGAGCTGATGCTCATGCAAAATATGCCAAAGGGTGATTGATAAGCAAGCTTTTGACACAATCACGTTTTGATGATGCTGTTTGTTTGTGTCTGATTTTTCTAAATTACTTTGTTGTCCAGACTTTTGCTATGTGACTTGTGTCAAATGTATGCTTCATAACTCCACTCCTTGATTTGTTCTTTGTTCAGGTATCTTCACCATGAGATCTTCAATGGTGGATTTCATAGTTGTGACATTGGCAGGTCCATTGTGCATCACACACTTTGGGTGTAGATGACCTGTGTCAAGACAGCTAGCACCATGATAGGATGGATATGCAGAAGACTCTGTTGGACTTGTTCATTGTTGTATGGTGACCATGATGCATCTTGTGTGCCATCATGTGGTGAGTGAAAATTTTGTTGTAGGCCAAATTAATGCCAGTTTCCCTTCACATTGGTTAAACAATCTTTTGTCTGAACTGTTTAGAGCTGTCAATGTGTTTCATCATTATTGGCCAAAGTACCTGTGACACATCACTGACATTTGTTTGTGTTTCACCACCAGAAGCAGTAGCACTGGATTGTAATGACCCTGTGATCATGAACTGTTGTACTGCTATCTGTCTGGGTGATGCATCCCTTGAGGTGGGCTTCCTTTTGAGAGCTAGGGGATCTGGCTCCAGCTGATGACACCAACCATATCCAATTTTTGCCTATGTAACAGAACACTGTCTGATATGTCCATTTCTACAATGTTCAGGGTGACTGTACCATTGTATTTTGTGGCCTACACAGTCTGCTATGGTCATGTCTCACTTTCAAAGTTACTGACATCTTGACAGACTACGTGCAGAACAATGTAACCAGATCTCTTTTGCAACAAGACACTTGTACTAATGTTTTGGTGTGCAATGGTTGTACTCCTAGGGGGACATATCCCTGCTCACACAAGTAGCTTGCATCTTCATTGTATGGTTCACATGGTCTTACATATTTACAGTTAAGTTAGTTAAATGTGAAACTAAAGATAGCAGACAATGAGTTGGTGGCTGGTTATTTATTTGAGTGCACATGCATAAAGTTAAAATTGAGACATAAGTGAAACTAAAAGTGAAGTGATGGGGTCAGTCCATGGTGGATGAAATCATTGGAGTAGATGCCACACCACTGGAATTCCAAAGTCCAGAGTACTCCTCCCTTTGGAAATGGAAAATGGTTCAGGGTCGGTCAACAGAGTGAATGTGTGGCACACAAAAGAGGACGTTAAGGAAGAGGTCAATTGCTGGCAGTGGTGGGTGTCTTGCCATCCACACCTCCTGGATTCCTTGCTGGATGTCCCCACTTACGAGGGAGGGATCAGCTGCTGTAGAGGCAGGAGTGTCTGAGGCTGGTTGTGCCTCTGGAAGGGCCTCCCTTCCTGTGGGTGCTGCAGATATACTTGGCCATGATGTAGTTGCCACACAGGAAGAGGTAGATGCTGGGGTGAAAGCCCTGCTTAGAGGGGTGTTGATTCCCTGAGCAGTCACATTAGGGTGCCTATGTTGTCATTATGGGCATCCATTTTGTCTAGCATGACTCTCTGTAGCTGCTTAATTGTCTGAAGTTCAGTCAACACCTGGCCCATCACTCTCTGGGACTCCTAATAGACCCCCAAGATGTGGCTGATGGTGTCCTGCCCAACAGCAGCCCCAGTGTCCTCACTATGCTGGCCCACAGCATCCCCCTAATGCACCCTATCCCCAAGAGCCTGTGCCCTCGGCACAGGGTGCCCTCTCTAGCTGGATCCTGGACTCTCTGCATCATGAGTGTCAAGTTGTACCTCAGGATCTAGGACTGGGGGCAGAGATGGTGTATACTGTGCTAGGTACACAGGTTGGGGGTTGCATCATTGCCCTGGATGTTGATGCAACAGGGCTGGGAAGTGACATTGTGGCCACAGTAAGACTCACTGTTGCCATCTGACCAGGTTGTCTGGATGGGCCAACGACCGTCCTCCATGTCCACAAGTCCATGACTGTTGTCATCACTGAGGGCTTCATCCGGGGGGTAGTGCGAGTCTGTTGGGTGGCCTCTGTGTACCCAGTGGCAGCTTGACCTGTTGACAAAGGAAGTACATTGTTACTGGTTGAAGTGTGACATCTACCGCCAAAGGTTTTGTGTTACAGTAAACAGAGACATTGGACATTCTTAAGTGGTAGGTTAGCCTTTTGTGCCTTGTTACATGGTATTGGAGTATTTGACAGGACATGGGTAAATTATTAGACTAAAGCAACTCATGAGATGTGCAGATCAGTTGCACTTTGGATGATGGACCGAAAATTACATCTTACCAACAGTGAAGCCAATACAGTTGAGAAGTAATATGTGCCTTTGACCAATTGGAGGCCTAGCTGAGTGAGAGACAGGCAAACACAGAACTTTGTTGTACATGTAGCAACAGTCATCATGTGTGAAGTGCTATCTCATTGTGTTTGCTGGCGCTACCAATCTGGTGTTGCAGCTTAAGGCCTAAGGAACATTTGTGACCTGAGTCTCAGCTTACTACTTTTCGGTATTCACAAAGTTAAGTTACGAGTAGTATCTCTTTATGTACGCACTCAGAGCGGAATCTTCGCACTCGGGACAAAGATCCACCTCAAGTGCAGAGATTACATTCCTGGTGCAGAGATTACACTCCAGGTGCAGAGTGAAATCTCCATACTCAGGGTTGGAGATTCTGCACGGAGTGCAGAGATTCCACCCCTAGTGCGGACGTAAAGCTACCCCTCGTAATGTACCTTTGTTGTAAACTTCAACTTTTGGTCTAAACTTAGACCAAAAGTCTCTGTTTACCTTTGTGTATCAGGCCTTTTGTGTACACACTTGGTAATGTGTCATTCCTGTCCTCAATAGTTAAATCTTGGGACAGCAGATCAAGATGGAGCTTGATTGACAGACATGTCTCTAAGTTGTGCATGATCTGTATATTGCTCACTCACATGTGAGTACACTTCAATTGAAATTTAACAGACAGGAGTATTTGGAGAAGTGAACACTGGGCTGGTGGCTGCAGTTACAGAAACAGGGCCTCCTGGCCCTAGCAGTCAGGTCACTCCCTCTACTTCCAACACTTGGCATGTGGCATCCTCCCAGGTGAGTACACTTCATTTGGAAGCTAACAAACAGGGGTATTTGGACAAGAGAACACTATGCTTGTGGCTGTAGTTACATAAACAGGGCCTGCTGGCCTTAGCAGTCCTGTTACTTCCTCTACCTCCCACACTTGGCAAATGGTATCCTCCTAGGTGAGTATTCTTCAGTTGAGAGTTAACAAACAGGGGGATGGGGGCAAGTGAACACTGGACTAGTGGATGGAATTACTGGAACATGCCCTCCTGGGAGGTGCAATCAGGTCACTCCCTCTACTGCACACCAGAAAATTGTGGGTATTAGATATCTGTAAGCAGACTGCATTAAAATTGGAGCATACATTTACCTGTTGAGACATACCATGAGTCCTGGGATGTGTTTTCGACACTGTAAGACTTACAAGCACCATTTTGACTTATGTCATTTTATGGCCCTTGGTAGCTGTGATGTTGGGTCCAACAATACACAATGACAGTGTTACATCTCAGATACTCTGGGTATTGAATGTTGGTGAAGTACATGAACAACACTGTGGCAAAAGCTGAGCTGTGAACATGTGGCACATTGCAGTCTTGCAACAGTTTTTGTGTTATAACTTCACAGACTCCACTCCCCAAGGTATTCCTGTCAAGCCCTCAGGATGCAGGATGGCCAAGACTTTCTTCTCCCAGGGAAAGAGTGTTGATGGGGCGCTGTGAGGGACACCGCCAGTTTTGTTGGCCTCCATCTGCTGCCTGGAAATCAGGGAATGGACTTTGCCCCTGAGGTCATTCCACCTCTTCCTAATGTCCTCCTTTGTGCACAGGGTGGTGCATACATCAATCACTCTCTCGACGATCCTTTGCCACAGTTCCATTTTCCTACTGAGGGGAGTATGCTGGACTTCTGCTTCAAACAATTGTGCCTCTACTCTTATTTTTTCCTCCACCATGAACTTGAGTCATCTTCAGGAAACCGGGGATTTTTTGGAACATGACATGATGGACAACTAAAGCGGGTGACAGGGATTTAATTAACTGGAGAAGTGCAATAGGGAGTGAAGGGACAAAAGTGTGTGCAGTGTGTTAAATGGGATGGTGAAAAAAGGGGCCTAATCAATGGGAAAATTAGAAAATGGCGGTCAGTTTTCTTCGTTATCCAGTGGAGATGCAAAGGATTGTTGTCTGGGGCGTGTATTATAGTGTCCTTTGCAGGTGTGTACACTGGGCCAATGTGTGTCAGGTGTGTTGTTTTTTAATTCATCCAATGGGAACTTGTCTGTTGCATTGCTGAGCGGGTACCGTGTTCATCGGCCAGCATTGCCTTGCCGCCGCAAGGGAACTGCTCCTGCAACTGTGTTTTTGTAATAGGCTCTGCAGTTGGTCACGGAACTTAGGGCGCTGGAGGTCGGACCGCCTAGATAAGCGCAGCAGTCTGCCTTCTTGCTTGGCAGGCGGCAGTTCTGCCTGTATACACCATAATATGGTGTGCTAGGGACCACTGGCGCAGCGGTCTTTTTCGGACTGCCAGCATGGCAGTCCGACTGCCAAACTCATAATCAGGCCTGTGTTTACGCAACTTTAAAGGGTGGTATTTCACAACAGTTTTAAGATAAGTTCTTGTTTGGGGAATTAAGGTTATTTCCCCAAAATGAATAGCTCGTCTTTCTTTGCATTTATTTTATTAAAATTACAGTGTTGAAAACTGAATTAAAGCGGTATTTTGAGTAGACCCCATTCCAGTGATCCATGCCAGATGTTCAGGATAATCAATGATTCTGAAAACAATTCACTCTTAAACCAATGAA
Source organism: Pleurodeles waltl (assembly GCF_031143425.1). Taxonomy (NCBI): domain Eukaryota; kingdom Metazoa; phylum Chordata; class Amphibia; order Caudata; family Salamandridae; genus Pleurodeles; species Pleurodeles waltl. Next base: position 921,365,785 of record NC_090440.1, read on the forward strand.
TATGAATTAAACCCATTTGGATATCCCTACATCTGGCATGAATCTGTCCCTCGTTGACCTGTGTTGGGCATCAGTCCCTAATATGTAAGACTGGTCTAACTCGTGTATTGTATGAACTTGTAGGGTGTGCATGATGGGAAATCCTGTTTACAGCGGTCTTCACAGGACCGCAAGAAATTATAGGACCAAATTATATTTTGTCATGTTGTGAAACTTTAGTCCTAAACCTGCAACTCTTCTCGGGCATTGAGCAAAGGACTTTCCCCGACTTTGCCTTCAGAAAGCCCTCAGTGGATAGGTGAAAAACATGTTGGTGGAACATTTGTTAAAAAAAATTCAAACCATAGGCCGAATTTTTATGATCCCGCTTTCCTTGCTGTGCCACTACAGGAGGGATCTGTGCGATTTTTTTGGCATCGAGTGCATACATTAAATCCAAATATTTCCCATTTAGGGCTTATTTTGCTAACACCAAAGCTCGGAATTTCAGAGTGCAATACTTCCCCCTATTTCCGAGCTTTGTTGTCAGCAAAACGTAACTTCTTCCGAGATATTTCGACGTAATGTATGCATCAAAGCCACCAAAAAGGAACGCATAGATCGTTTACTCATCATCGCAGTGCAGAAAAAGTGATCATGATAAAGCCTCATATTATAACATATGTAACATGTGAGAAAAAAAAATGATTTACTGTGAATCATTCTGATCATTGTTGATATATACCAAGGAAATGGACACTTATCAGTAAATAAATAATTTATGATATTATATCTGACAAACCATGCCTTCCCTGCTCCTTCATTGAAGGTTGATAGTCATTAAAGATAGATGATCTACCTGAAACAAGGAGAATGGAGAGAAAGCAAGTGAAATGCAGAAGTGAAAATAGACACCACATTAAATGATAGGTCATGTGGAATTGCATTGCACAACTTCTATCACCTTGGCATTGCAGCGAGGAGAATTGTGCAGAGAAATGCATCATTTTATAATTTGTTTCTTAAAATCTTGCGGTGGGCGAAGCACCAATCTTCCAGGGGAGGGTTAAGCTTGGTTGGTACAACACCATAGTACGGGAATACTTGAAGAGGGCCTAGCAGGCATCCAGGTCCTTTTGGCAAATTAATGTGAAAAACCCTAATAGGCACTGGATTTATGTAAAACATTTTCAGGTGGGATGGACTCCTCCCCCCAATGTTTGCCTTAAGTGATGTCGGGCTCAAAAGTGGCGCCTGGTCCTGGGAGTAAGCCGGACTCCCTGTGAGGTGAACGTGAACTGACGTCATGTCCCCAGGGTTACACACCCTGGTGTTTTTCTAGGAATGACTATCAATTTCGAAAACATCCTTAACAGGAATTTGTGCCTCTCCCGTCCAGAAGAGGTCATTAAAAGCTTGTTGTTTTTTCAGGATTCACTGTAGGAAAAAGGCAGTTATACGGAGGCAGACCCGCCTTGAAAGAGTGGTTGACTTTAAACATACCTAGGGTATAGCAAGGCTATACCATGATTTTGAGGGATATTGGCCCAGTTTCAGGGTAACACTAGCGTCCTTAGAATTTCCCTCTTTGTCCTTTTAGGTATATGTTGTATAGAGTTCCTCCACGTGCCTGGCCCACTCTGTTGCCGGGGTGTCCAGCAGAATCTTGAGGGATCCTGACATTTTGAGGAGCACTAGGAGGATGGCTAGCCAGGACAACAGAGCAGGCGAGGGAGCCTCAACTACGTGGCTGAAGATCAATAAATTCACTTGTTAATTACAATTGTAGTGGTTTCCTTACTACAGTATTTATTTCTATCCTTGTGTTTGTGTTGCTATTAGGGTGCAGGGCCAACAGATTCATACGTGGAGGGATGGCAGCTGCCTTAGAGCTCCACCTGCAAGAGCATCAAAAAGGCCTGTACCACAGCTGAGAGTTGCAAATATTTCCCTTTGGAAGGTGAGGCCGAGGGGAAGGTCACAATGTTGTATGCCTGGTTACACGTGGCAGCATTGGCGTGTGTCCCAGGCATGCATCCATGTTGCGTCTGACAATGGACACAGGCCTATACTCATCAAATCTAAAGTTCTGCACTTGCTAGCCTGAAATTGCAGACTCCATCAGATCAGCATCCCAACACACCCAGAAGTTAAAGCACATCTTTGTACTGGTAGTGGGCCACACTGTTTCAGAAGAGAACTGAGAAACAAAAGATTAGTGAGCAAAACTGTGCATAACAGCTGAAGGTGACATTTGAGAATATATTGTTTCTTTCACTTGAATAATTGCCCGGTAGCTAAGACCCAGGACCTGATTTGTACTTTTTGGTGCAAAACTGCACTAATGCAGTTTTGCACCAAAAGGTTTAGCACCGACTTGCACCATTTCTGTGCACTAGCCGGGCACCATATTTATGGAATGGTACAAGCCGCTGCAGAGGGTAGGCTAGTGTAAAAAACAAAAGACGTCAGTCAAGTGGGGCTGGCGGTATGGAAGAAGGGGTTTTGCACCAAAAATGACGTTAGGCAGGTTACAGTAAAAAAAGGGACTCAGGTTACAGTAAAAAAAGGGACTCTAACCTGCCTAGAGTCATTTTCTGACGTAAAACCATCCATACCACATGACTCCTGTCTTAGAAAGGACGGGAGTCATGCCCACCACCCCAATGGCCAGCACAGGGGACCAGGGTCCCCTGGGAATGGTCATTGCACCCGGTGCAATGTAAGGAGCTCATTTCAGGGCCCCCAGTGGCACTTAGAAAAACACTTACTTCTACTTATCTGGGATGCGAGTCCCCCATCCTCCACTCTCCCTCTGGTGTAGGTTGGGTTGTCCCTAAGGCATGGGAGGGCACCTGGGGGCTTATTCAATGGTGTCCCACCATGGAAATAGGCCAACAGGACTCCTAACACCTGCCCAAAATACAATTATATTTTGTACGTTTGCACCGCTTTTGCGTCAAAAAATGACGTGAAGGTGACGCTAACTTTTCACAAATCAGGCCTTAAGTTTGATCACGGTATAAAAAGCAGCAAAACCAAAATAACCTCTATGATGGTGAGCTGGATATCTAGAAGAACACTTCAGATGTCACTATAAGGCCCGAGGCTGATTGATGCTCTTCTAAGAAATAATTTGTTCCCCTGAGAAAAGCCTGTAGTTACACTTCGACAACATTTTCGAGTAATGAGCCAATACATATTTATGACAGGCTGTAGTTACAACAGGATCAATGGTCTGACAATGATATTTGTTGTCCCCCAGCACAACTTTAATGCCTTCTAATACACCCTGAAAAGAAAGCAATGAACAAGGTGTTCTGACAAGAGGTACTACTTTGAGACACTCTTCTAATAAGGGCGAAAGAGAGGAAGGACGTTGGTCCCATAAACACAGAAGAAAGAATATCTTTATAACCACACCATGAACTTTCTCAGGTGACACTTCCTTAAAGTCAAGCTAGTACTCCAAGCACAAAGAAGTTTTAAAATTCTAGCAGCTTGAGCCGCCTCACAAAAAAGGCAAGAACCCAATGTTTTATTACTCTAACATGCATTTTGTTTATTGTTACTTTTCTATCAGGGCGCCCTAAAGGTTAACTCCTTTCTGATCGGCATTACCAAGTGCATTGGTTTAGATGTCTTCCATGGTGTGTATTATCGTATTGTATATCTGTGCTTCCTTTTACGTATTGGTTTAGGGGTGTAAAGCACTATGGAGCCAATGAATTGGTCTGAAGATTGATAGAGCGTTCCGTACTAATAATTTACCTGTACCTGGACGCTCTTTAGGCCGATGAATCTTTTGGCTAAGTGGGACTCTCCTTACTCTATATCGGTCAATTTAATCAAATCAATAATCAATAACGAACATAAGCAATACCCTGATCAACATAACACTTGACAATTAGTCCAGAATACATTTTGGCGAACCCTGACCTTTCAGTCAGGAATAACCACACCAGTTTATTCGAAGTTAGTGAATTTAATTCCCTATATTAACAAAGCTAGCACAATATAGATATGTCTCAACACCAAATGATAAACATAAATGAACATTAATAGCTGTCCATAACGGCGAAACAGGTGCAATCTATGCAGCATTTGAATAACAAGACATTCGATAATAGCAATGCAAATCACTAATAGTATAATCTGTAATGAGCTAATTGCATACATTTAGTCAGCATAACAAGGTCTCAAATTGCATTGTGCAACAAAAGGAATCCTCATCTAACCTCAAATTAGCATCGGCATGTGGGACTTCATGCAAAAGCAATTTAGCAACATTAATTTAGAAAACTCCTAACTAGGGATCTTGTCAAAAATCAGCAGTTGGTTACCTAAAAGAAACACAATGCAATTGTACAATTTCCTTTCATATTTACCAATTACATTCAGCATTCAAGGAAGTCTTCGTCTCACAGGTACCGTTTCTCGATCAGCATGGGACGGGGCAAAGGGGCAGGGGTGGGCGGGGCAATTGCCTCACGGCGGCAAAGTAAAACTACTACTTCATGCAAAGGGATCAAAGTTAAAGTCTCTAGGGCAAGAATCATATAAAGTCTCTTTCTCTCGATTAGAGAAAGCATCAAAGTCTCTTTCAAAATGGCGTCGCAGCAAGGTGGGCCATAATAGCTGCAAAGTCTACAAAATGGCGGGATGTCCAATAATGGCCCCTTTCCTCTCGTGCACCTGGTTTAAATAGACAACAGTTCAAATCCAGTAGGGTCTTCCATTGGAGGGTTCATAGGTTGACTTCAAATTATCCAATCAAAAACAACAGTTCCCAAGCATTTTGCAAACGCCGCCATCCTTTGCTAAAAGAATGTCTAAAGCAAGCCTATTTTGAAGAGTCATAGCTCTTTCCGCTGCAAGTTCAGCATCTACCAGGATTATAGCACCTGAAAACTTTGTCAACATGTTATCCACTATAGTAGACAACTTTCTTATTTTGATGGAATTCAACACAACTCCCAATGAAGGAATCATGGCTCCAAATATTTCTCCTACCACAGCAGCTGCGGTCTCTCTTTTCTGGATACGATGGGATCCAGACGTCTTTTGAATCATCGATAGGTCATCCAGCTGATAAACCTTTGGGAACACTATACCCAAATAACATCTCCCCCACCATCCCTTTGGAAGACGATAATAGGCATTATACCCACAAATGTAATATACACCTGGTATGACAGGGTCAAGTCCGTTCATCATGAATGTCCATTTGGCCTTAAAGATAAACGTATGTTTACACTCACTCGCTCCTACGAAAATGTTATCATAATAAGATTCACCTCGATATATACAAAATTTCCCTACATGCCAAGCATCTAAAGCTATTCTCCCTTGTGTTTTTATTGCGGCAAAATCATAGTGATCTACTGAAGTCCTCTTACTTAGCTCCTTTTCTAATTTCGCATTCATTTGTGCCCTTCTATCATCTGTGTGATCTAAAAAGCTTATTTCTACTGCAGAGAGCGAGCAGGTAAGGTTTTCCCTATGAGCGTGAGCCGTTTCAAAAGGTAGCATTGGCTCGAAAAATTCCCTCATTATTTTAGCATCCCAATCTTTAGCAATCTGGCTTAGCTGCGCTATTATAGGAACATATGCAAAGGTAACATCATAATTCGAGTAAAAATACTGTATGTTAGTTTGACCATAAAATCTAGACATTACTATACTACATGTAATCCCGTATGTAAGAGGCATGTGGTGATAAGTCACCCCTTCCTTTACTGATGTCGGTATCTGTGTACATACATAACAATCTTTCGCATCCATAGTCTCAACATATTCTGTTAGCAAGCGATAGAAAACATTATATGAAAGCTCCTTTTTATCATGCAAGTGTCTCTCATCTAATTCTAGTCTTTTTAGTGCGGTTAGTCCAGTGACAGTAACAGGAGCAAAAGTAGAAGCATCAATTTTCTCATTCTCACCCTTTCCATGCATTGCAAGCACTATTGCCATTATTATTAGTACACATGCAATTATCAAGCCTATACACGCATATTTACAATATTTCATTCTACTGTTTTGTGTAGCCATGATCTGTATAGAATCAGAGAGCTAGAAGCACCTATAAAGAAACTATTTAGCAATTCAGTTACAAAGCTGAACGAGCGCAATGTTCACACAGTTTTCTTCAAGAGGCCAGTCACTTATCGGTTAGCAGCATTTGTCTCAATTCGGCAATAACTCAGTCTTTATCAGTTCAGCAAGTGTCTCATCCGGTTTAGCAATGTCTTAACTGGTTGTTTGTATAGCAAGCAATGTCATTTATCACCCTTTCAATCAACACTGTCCATAAAACTTTTCTTTTCTATTGGTATCTCTTCTTCTTCGTTCTTGAGGCTAAGAGATACAAATTCGTCAGTCCAATCGTCATTGACTACATATGCCCATTCTGGACCAGAATATCTCCTGTTTGGTATCCTTTTCCTTTTCAATTTTGCTTCTCTTTTCGATTCTGCCTCACTGGTACTTTCCTCTTTGGCCAAGTCTTTTCCTTCACTTGAGGATGGTACCACGACAGACACTTCCTTTCTTTTCTCTTTCACTTTTGGCCTTTCTCCGTTGTTCAAATTTTCTTTAGTTCTTAGTTTTATTGGTGATATACTTAGTCTCCTCTTTGCACCGTGTCCATTTGATGGACCTGCAATCTTTTCTGTGGAAGCTTGAACAGTTTCGTTCTGTTCTGCCTTATCCCCTCCTTCTGGGTAATCAATCACGTTCTCTTTTTCTTTTTCTGTATCGTCTGCTTCTGGGAAAGCCCTCCTCTGATCAGGCTCTCCTGCTTCTTCACCTCTCTCGAGCCTTTCGTCACCTTTACTTTCGTCAGGCTCTTTATCACTTTCAGCTGCTTCAGGCTCTTTGTCACCCTCAGCTGCTTCAGGCTCTTTGCTACCCTCAGCTGCTTCAGTTTCTTTGTCACCTTCAGCTGCTTCGTCGCTGTCTGAGGTTTCTCCTTGGTCTTCCCCAAGTGAGTCTGTTGCTTTGTCCTCAGAGAATATTTCTCTCTCTCCTGTTTCTGCCTGTTCGCTTTCAGTTCTGTTTTGCTCTGTCTCAGCGCTCAGCACTGTTTTATCAGGCACTGGCAGTTTCAGCGCTTCAACTTCCTCATCTGTGGGACACAACACTTTCTTTGTGTGACTGGCGTGAATCCAGTTGGGAACTCCCGCACACTTCACAGCGGTAGTTGTCGTCAGGATCACTTGGAAAGGGCCTTTCCAACGGGGTTCCAGACACGACTTCCTCACATGCTTCTTTACCACGACCCAGTCACCTGCTTTCAGTGTGTGTCCTGGACCTTGTATCGGTGGCAAGGTGGTTGCTTCCACCTGGTGAGAGAAAGAGCGGACCACGTCAACCAGACCTTTGCAGTAGTCTAACACCATATCATCTGTAATATTCAAAAGCGCGTTTGCGGGAACTGCAGGAAGTCTCATGGCCCTGCCCATGATAATTTCGTGCGGGGACAATCCAGTCTTTCTGTCAGGGGTGTTTCTCATTGACATTAACACCAAGGGCAATGCGTCAGGCCATTTCAAATTTGTCGATGCACATATTTTTGCCATTCTTGATTTCAGTGTACCATTCATCTGCTCCACCAGTCCTGATGCTTCAGGGCGATAGCTACAATGCAGTTTTTGCTCAATGTTCAGCGCTTCGCAAAGTAACTTTATCACCTCGTTATTAAAGTGACTTCCCCTATCTGATTCTAAAGAGATCGGGAATCCGAAGCGTGGTATCAACTCTCTCAACAATAGCTTTGCAACTGTAAGGCTGTCATTTCTACGTGTGGGGTATGCCTCAATCCAGTGACTAAAAATGCACACAATCACCAACACATACTTTAGACCTCCATGCACAGGCATCTCAATGAAGTCTATCTGCATCCTACTAAATGGGCCACTGGCCCTGCCAATGTGGCTCGCGTTCACAACTGTTCCCTTTCCTGGGTTCATCTGCTGGCAAGTGACACATCGATGGCAAACTGCTTCTGCAGCTTGACGAAATCTGGGGTTAAACCAATCAGTTTTGAACAATCTTATCATGGCATCTCTCCCTAGGTGAGCCTGCCCATGATAGAACCGCGCAAGCTGCGATAAGAGACTATTTGGCAAAACACATTTTCCCTCATTTGAAACCCATAACTCATCTGGTCTCTTTATACATTGTGATTTAATCCAGGAATCTCTTTCATCCTCCCTGACGTTATTCTGTAATGCTTTTAGTTCATCTATTGTATCTACGACCTTCAAGGCAAATGCTTCAGCTTGTTCGAGTTCTGGTTCATTTATCGAATTCCATTCATCCCTGAGTAATATACAGTTCAAGGCACAAAATCTTGCGACTTGATCCGCATATGCATTTCCCAGAGAAACATAATCCTGTCCTTTTGTATGAGCACTACACTTTACCACTGCAACTTCGGCTGGCATTTGAATGGCGTGTAACAATTCCCTTATTCTCTCCCCGTTTTTCACTGGGGATCCTGAAGAAGTCAGGAAACCTCTCTGTGACCATAGTTGTCCAAAGTCGTGCACAATCCCAAACCCGTACTGACTATCAGTGTAAATGGTGACTTTCATCAATGCAGACAGTTGACATGCTCTTGTAAGGGCTACAAGTTCTGCTACTTGTGCAGAATAGACTCCTTGAAGCCAGGACGCTTCCAAGACACCTGTTACAGTACATACAGCATATCCTGCTTTCAAAATTCCCATCCCATCTCTTAGACATGAACCATCAACAAAAACAATTTGGTCATTTTCATCAAGCTTAGTATCCTTAATGTCAGGTCGAGGTTTTGTGCAAAATTCAGTCACCTGAAGGCAGTCATGCTCGACGTCTTCAGTGTTCTCAATTTCAGCATTTCCACCAGGAAGCAAGGTTGCTGGATTCAACGTAGTGCACCTTTTCAGCTGCACATTCGGTGAGCCCAGAATTATCGTTTCATACCTTGTGAGTCTTGCTCCGGTCATGTGTTGCGTTCGGGAGCGGGTCAAAAGTATCTCAACTGAGTGAGGGACCATGACTGTTACTGGGTGTCCCATCACTATTCCTTCACTCTGAGTGAGGCTGATACCAACTGCTGCTACGGCGCGCAAACACCCTGGAAGTGCTGCTGCGACCGGATCCAAAGTAGCTGAAAAATACGCTACTGGTCTGTTTATGCCACCATGGGCTTGAGTCAAGACAGACAAAGAACATGCATCACGTTCATGACAAAACAATGTGAAAGGCTTTGTGTAATCAGGCATACCTAAAGCTGGAGCCCTGCACATGCATTCTTTCAATTCAATAAAAGCATCCATCTCATCTCCTTTCAGCTCAATTTGATCCAAGGCATCCTTCTGGGTCAGTTTCAGTAAAGGCTTTGCTAGAGTTGAGAAGTTGGGAATCCACTGGCGACAGTAGCCCACCATTCCCAAAAACTTCCTCACCTCCCTCCTTGTCTTTGGTGGACTCATTTGAAGTACACTTGTAATTCTTTCCTTCATTATTCTCCGTGACCCTTTCTCTATCTGGTGACCCAAGTATTTCACTTTCTTCTGACAGAACTGCAACTTGGAAGGAGACACCTTGTGTCCATTCCTTCCCAAATGGTTCAGTAGAGCAATGGTATCGGCTGTGCAGCCACTTTCTGTCTTTGATGCAATCAGTAGGTCATCAATGTACTGTACTAGGGTTGACTCGAATGGCAATTCTAATGCTTCCAAATCTTTCTTTAGAATCTGATTGAAGATTGACGGTGACTCAGAGAACCCTTGAGGAATTCGACACCAACTGTAAACTCTGTCTAAGAATTTGAAACAAAAGAGAAATTGGCTATCCTCATGAAGAGGCACCGAGAAGAATGCTTGTGACAAGTCGATGACGGAGAACCACTCGGCATCGCAAGGGACTTGAAACATTATCACAGCTGGATTTGGCACGACAGGGCAACATTTAATTACGATGTCATTTATTTTCCTCAAGTCCTGCACTAGTCGGACCTTTCCACTTGGCTTTATTAGTCCCATTATTGGTGAATTACATAGACTGCTTAACACTTCTTTCAGTACCCCCTGTTTTACAAATTCGTCAATGAGTTGGGCGACTTTCATGAGGGTGTCCTGTGCCATGTGGTATTGTGGGGTCTGGGGAAAGATTGCATTGGGTTTTACAGTCACTTTCACTGGTTCCACTCCTTTCATCAATCCCACCTCTTTCCCTGTCATATCCCACACTTCCTTTCCGACTGTTTCCCGTAATTCAGCTGGAATATCTTCTTCAGTTATCATCGGGAAAAGGCAAATCAGAGGATACTCCTCATCGACAGTTTCCATCTCGTCCCCTTCTACACTGTCCTCTTCTTCCCCATCACTGCTCGTCTGAATTTTAATTCCCTCGTTCGAACACATAATCGAACATCCCAATTTGCACAATAGGTCTCTCCCTAACAGTGCTATCGGGCTTGAATCACATACCACAAATTTATGTAACCCTTGATAGTTACCAATGCTGACTGGTACCGGATCTGTTATTGGGTTCGTCAGGTGCTTGTTTGCTACTCCCACCACTTGAACTGTTCTCCCTGAGAGTGGCAAATTTGGTACTTCAATGCTCTTAACAGTTGAACGTGTGGCTCCTGTGTCAACCAAGAATGAAACACGATGACCCATTACTCTTCCCTCCACGTACGGACCCTTCTGATCAACTTCCAAGGATGCTGCAAGCACACAATCTCCTTCCTCTCCTGAACTTTCACTCTCCCATACATTGTTTATTCCACTCTCACTGTGTAATGGGAACTGTTGTACTGTGCCATTTGTACTCATTACCTGACCCGAGACCTGTGGAGGAACCATCACTTGCTGCTGACTCATTGGTGCCAAAGGTATTTGCATTTGCTGATTAGGTACCATGGGAAACTGCTGTTGCATTGGCTGCATTTGCGTCATCTGCATACGGGGCATCTGCATCTGCTGCGGCTGCATAGGTTGTAATCCCTGCAACTGATTTATGGTCTGAAAATTTGGGTTTGGACCTCTCATTTTCGGTCCCCTCATTGTCTGAAATGCATTGACATCATTGTTTTGCTGACCAACACCTGCACCTTCCTGCACCACCATCGGGCACTCGCGTTTCCAATGTCCGACAATTCCGCACACGTGACACGGCATCACCTTTTTCAATGCCTGCACACCATTCGGAGTCACAACAGTGTTCAAATCCGAACCATTATTCACAAAACCTCCTCTGCCTCTGCCTCTCGCCTGTGGCTGAAACATCATATTTCCCTGCAACTGCGTCTGCGGTTGCGGTACCTGCTGTTGGAACCCTTGCAACCCTTGCAAACCTTGCAGACCTGTCTGAGCTGCTTTAAGTTGCATCATCATCACCTTCTCTTTCAACTTTTTCTGTTTCACTTCAATTTCGTCGCTACAGTATTTTGCATAATTTAACACCTCATCAATCGGTTTCGATTGCCAACAAATCAAATGCGACTTTATCATCTGACTTATCTCTGGTCTCAGCCCTTCCACAAATCTGAACACAAAATGAAGCATGTCCTTCGCCTCTATTGTCTCCGTGCCACTGTAGTTTTTGAACGCCTTCAACAACCTCTCATAGTAACTATGAATCGACTCTTTAGCCTCTTGGGCAGTTCGATCGATCTTCTGCCAATCCACATTTTTCGCGGCAACCTTCGTCTTCAAATGCTCAATAACCTTATAGTACAAGCTCATCACCATAGGTGATGGTGCACCCGTATCCCTGTCTCTCTCTGGTTCACTTGTCGGCCAACCTACAGCTCTTTTGCAATCCTCCCACAAATCTGCTGGAACCACAATCTCAAAGAGAGTGTTCAGGTCTTCCCAAAGACATTTTGCAAGCTTCACAAACCTATCAGTCTGTTGATACCATTCAATCGGTTTCTCTCTCAGTTTGGGAAAATCATCCGTAAAAGACTGAATGTCGCTTCTGTGCCATGGTACATGTATTAATTTTCCCCCTGCTGTCTCCCTCATTGGTAACATGGTTACTGCATCACTACTCTGTGGTCTTTTCTCGTTGAGTTCTGTAGCACTGTCCCTCCTCTTTTCCTTTCTCTTTACCCACCTGCTTTCCCACTTGTCTAAGCACCTCCACACTTGTGCACTCTGCAGCAATTCTCTAAGGTGCGCCTTCATGCCTGCTGACCTCATGTGTTCAAAATCTGTGGTCCCGAAATCCAACCTATAGCTCCTGCTCAAGTGTTTCGTCTTGTCTATATCAACCCCGTTTTTGTCAGCTATTTCCTGCAAGCTTCTATGTACCTTGTTCACTTCTTTCGTAATTCTGGGACATAGATATCTCAGCTCTTCTTCCGAGTAGGACTCCAACCTATTCACACCCATAGTCCCTTCCACCAATTCTTGTGCTTCCATGTTCAACCTGACCCTATTCAGATAGTCTTCTCCCTTCCCACTGGCTGAACTTTGTGTGGAATTTAGACTGTTGAACCACTGTGTCAGCTGTTGCGCATTCAACCCCATCAGTGTAGCATTCACATCGACTGCCATTGATGGTTGCGGCAACTTTTCAGTGTTCGATGACAGCGGTATCATCAGTGGGGGACTCGACCTCACCAGTGTTGACTGAGCACATATGGGACTAAACTCCATCAAGGACCCAGATCCAGTTGGCTGAGCCGCTATCGGAGTTATCCCTGGAGTGTTTTCTATGCACCTCCTTTCTGTCCCATTCTGCAGCATTGATCCTTGACTGCTCATACCTGAATTTGGCTGCATGTACAAAGGTACTGGTGGACCTACAGTAATGGGTAGGGATATCGCATCTGGGTTCTGTCCATTTCCCATGTTCTGGGACATGTTCATTCCCACACTATGGGTCATCATTGCCGGCATGCCCATTTGACTCCCCGTCATCTGAGCATGTGCGTTTCCCCCCTGCATCTGCTTTTGAGGCATCAAAAACTGGGTTGATTCAGCTTGTGCCATTGTCGGGTTGTGACCATTCTGTCCTCCCATTACGGTCGGATCTAGAATCATTCCCGTACTGTTGTCACTGCTGTAGTACCTTGGGACCTGCGGCTGATAATTTTCTGCTGGTTTCAACATGGGCACATCTGGATATATTCTCCTAACCTGCGGTATCTGCGGGGTGAACAGTAAACTCGGGTCCTTAGATCCCGATGATGCTCCTGAACTCTGAGTTTCACCGTTCTGTACCGATGCCGGAGGGGCAGAACTGGTACTTGGACCTTGTCCACTCTCTGCATAAGGTGGTGGACGGTCGTTCAGCAATTGCATTATTAACTCCTCATCCTCTAACTCCTCTTCTCTTCTCAACTTTTCCTCGTCCTCTCTATCCTTGGAACACCTTCTGTTTGTCTTACAGGTAGCTTTCTTACCTGTCTCCTCTTCTTCCTTAGTAATTGCGGTAAACAATTTTATCCCCTGCAATACATCTGACCTCCACACCTTCTGTGCATTATCCCACCTAGCGTCCGCTAGTGTCTTTTCTACCTTCCTTATCCTGGTCTCGAACTTATTTTGCTGTTGCTGTCTAGCCATCAGTTCCCAAATTGCTAGAGCCTCAAACTGTGCTGGCCTTGGAGGTACCTTCATGTCGTACATCGCGAATCTCAAATTCTCTAGGATCCTTATATTGAATGTCCCATGGACCGGGAACGCTACGCTCCCATGTTTCTCTGTCAGCTTGTGCCATTGCTTTAGCCAAAGGCACGGAGCTACCCCCTTTTCCTCCATTACAATGTAAGCTGGTGTACCTTCAGGTGGCGTCTCTTCTCCTACGCTCGCTTTAATGTAAGACTCCCCCTTCATCGCACTCCTTAATGCTTTAAAAAATTTCATTTTCTCGTCTTTTATTTCACAAAGTTTGTAATCAATAGGTGACTTTAATTCCCGGAACACTCTTCGCTTGCCTTTCCCCTTCCAATCGAGCCCCACGGACTGCGTCCAATCCGTGCGCGACCCTTCTCTCCAACCAACCTATCCCAGCGCAGCTCCTAGTGACGTCACACTCACACACACTGCGGCTGACAAAGCCTCGCGGCTTGTCCTCCTTCACTCAGCTCCTCTCGTAACAACTTCTTGCATGTATCGCGAGCTACTAAAATAAAACAGATCTGTCGGTTTACTACAGGAAGGGTAACACAATCGCTTCAGGACCTTAGGGATTTTTCACTAGCCTCGGCAGTTATTCCATCTTTCTCGGTCCCCACGTTCGCAAGCAAATCTGACCCGCAGACTGCTCTCAACTTGTCAATGATCTATTCTAGTGCACTTAGAATTTTGTCAGAGCCCGAAGTCGAAGTTCCTTTCACTCCCTTAACACACGTACCGACTCGTTGACCACGCCCGATCAACCTACTAAACCGCCCAGACCACAACATAAAACAACATACTCCGGAGTCTCTTGACCTCGCAGGGCCCGTCTCAACAACAACAACCACGTGGACCTTTTTATGCACGAAGCGCCACACGCACATGAAGTTCGACGACTTCCCTACTCTCACACTCGGAGTCGCACCTCCGCTATTTCTATGAAGTTCGACGACTTCTCTACTTCTACACTCGGAGTCGCACCTCCGCTATCCTCTAAAAAGAAAAAAATTCCTCGCAACCTTTTCACACAATCTGCGGCAATAAGCTATGCAAGCGCAAAACCCTAACTTCACTCATACCATCACTAGTTCCGCCAACTCTGATCTCACACCTCCATTCTCTCCATTCGCAAGCTCCGAGATCCCGGGAAAGTCGCGGTGGACCTAGCCCATCATCATTCTGTCAATCAGTTTTATCCAAGAAAAATCTAATTCAACTTCTCGAGTGGGGTCTCAAAAGTCGAAACCGTTAATTCAACACCATGTACTTTAAGAGTACGGGGTCCCAAAAGGCGTAACCGTTAATTCAACACCATGTACTTTAACGGTACGGAGTCCCAAAAGGCGAAACCGTCCTCTGCTACCATCTACTGATAGAGCGTTCCGTACTAATAATTTACCTGTACCTGGACGCTCTTTAGGCCGATGAATCTTTTGGCTAAGTGGGACTCTCCTTACTCTATATCGGTCAATTTAATCAAATCAATAATCAATAACAAACATAAGCAATACCCTGATCAACATAACACTTGACAATTAGTCCAGAATACATTTCGGCGAACCCTGACCTTTCAGTCAGGAATAACCACACCAGTTTATTCGAAGTTAGTGAATTTAATTCCCTATATTAACAAAGCTAGCACAATATAGATATGTCTCAACACCAAATGATAAACATAAATGAACATTAATAGCTGTCCATAACGGCGAAACAGGTGCAATCTATGCAGCATTTGAATAACAAGACATTCGATAATAGCAATGCAAATCACTAATAGTATAATCTGTAATGAGCTAATTGCATACATTTAGTCAGCATAACAAGGTCTCAAATTGCATCGTGCAACAAAAGGAATCCTCATCTAACCTCAAATTAGCATCGGCATGTGGGACTTCATGCAAAAACAATTTAGCAACATTAATTTAGAAAACTCCTAACTAGGGATCTTGTCAAAAATCAGCAGTTGGTTACCTAAAAGAAACACAATGCAATTGTACAATTTCCTTTCATATTTACCAATTACATTCAGCATTCAAGGAAGTCTTCGTCTCACAGGTACCGTTTCTCGATCAGCATGGGACGGGGCAAAGGGGCAGGGGTGGGCGGGGCAATTGCCTCACGGCGGCAAAGTAAAACTACTACTTCATGCAAAGGGATCAAAGTTAAAGTCTCTAGGGCAAGAATCATATAAAGTCTCTTTCTCTCGATTAGAGAAAGCATCAAAGTCTCTTTCAAAATGGCGTCGCAGCAAGGTGGGCCATAATAGCTGCAAAGTCTACAAAATGGCGGGATGTCCAATAATGGCCCCTTTCCTCTCGTGCACCTGGTTTAAATAGACAACAGTTCAAATCCAGTAGGGTCTTCCATTGGAGGGTTCATAGGTTGACTTCAAATTATCCAATCAAAAACAACAGTTCTCAAGCTTTTACTTAAGCATACATTATCCTTGGAGACGGGTACGCAAGTTGCAACATTTTATACCAATTAACTCACTTTCAGAGCTTCCATTGTCCGCACCTGCAGATCGACCTTGGAGCAAAGAGAAAAATGCCAGGCTGGCACGAAACTTTAAGATAAGCATGTGAACGATCTCAGTGGAAAAGTACAGCCTCAAGCAAAAATACACGTTTATTAGCACATTGGAAAAAATACGAGCATCTAAATCGTGAGACCAGGCAACTAGGCCGAAGCCTCCACTAAAGTTATGCTAAGCTAAAGCATTTCAAACAAGCAAATCAAAGCACACGTTTACGATTATGGCAAATTCGTGCAATTCTAATACATCACGTTATATAAAGCACACTTATAAATGTTGGCAAACTACTCTGAGGGCACATTTTGTCCCCGTACAATCTTTATTAGTTCGGTTAAAGTCACACATGATTATTGCAATCTACGTTTAAGCGCTAATAAATGTAAAACCTTCATTTCTGCTTCATCAATATCGACATGGAGCAGATCGATGCATTACAATGCACAGGTTCCATGAAGGACTGCAGCTCCTGACTGGTGCTTGAAAACACAGCATATTAATTTCGCGGAAAGTATTGATGTGCAGGGTAATACAAGTAAAGAGAAGAAAGAGAGACCTAGTTAGCCCTTGCGAACTTGAGTGATAGTGTTTACGGCGGTAAATGGCCTACAAGGGGACCGTAAACAAACAAGTCTACGTGGTAGTTTTCTTTTTCAGTGTTTTCGTGTGTCTATATATTTATACATGGATCAATTGAACAATAAATGGCTGGACAAAGATAATTACAGTGATAGGTGTACAAATACAAAATATCTAATCAATTGTGAGAAAACTTGTCTAATTGCAGAAGCACCCTCACTTTTTGCCCCATTTTTAAATGATACTGGTGTTTTCTGTCTCTGAATGTGCCATGGGCCCTACCAACCAGGCCCAGTGCCTGTGACCTGATTAAAATAGTATATGCACGTTTAGCATAATTATAATTGGCTCTGGTAACCTACCTGTATGTCCCTAGTATATGGTAGGCCATTTAGGGTTAGTAATCACAAATAAGTTAGTGTACCCCAGAGTGCACTAATCTGATGTCTATTGTCCTTTTGAAGACTGGACTGTGCTTTGCTGACTGCTTTGAAATTACAATTAACTGCTAATCCGACTTTGGCATTAAACTACTTCCAAAGTCTTTAACTACCATATTTTTATATATAAGTCACCCCTTAGGTGCTTCAAGGGTTGGGTGCAATGTAAATATAAGCAGGGACTGTATTAAAGATGTTTTATAAGTCCTGGGAAGGGAAAAAACACCACTTTCATTTTTCCCCTTGTAGTACATTAGCTCCTCAAGCTAACATTGGGAGACTTTATTTAAAAATAAGAAAGTCTCATGTCCGCTAGGAAAGACCTAAATATGTCACATTTGATATCAAATTACTAGTTAGAATAAATCCAACAGCTTACCAGAGTTGGGTTTATTATAACTAGTACAGGGAAATAGTTTTAGAACTCTTTCTGACAGTTAGCAAAATCAACCCTGTAGTGCCCTTTCCTCATTTTTTTGCCTCTGGCAGACTAAGCCAAGCTACCTTAAAGAGGTGTGAAGTGTCCTGGGATCAAACAAAGAAAGCCTCTGGTGGAAGGTGAACTGCTGCAGAAGATGGCGGAGCAGGAAGGGGGTAGAGTGGCCAAACTCATTTTAAAAAAGGAGGAAAAGCCACATGGGACAGAAACCAGACCCCCTTCCCATTTCCTGCGTTCCCAGCAAATGGGAGCCTGAGTAATTAGATTAGGAGAGGGGCTGAAGGGAGTTTGTTAGAGAAATGAAGCCACACAAGTGGGTGGGCTCAGCCAGACCTAATCTTCAAGGGGAGATTTTTTCCATCTTGAAATTTTGAAGAATGCTGCTTTCTGGGATTGATTTTTGCCACACTTTGCACGAAGTGGTCACCCTAAAGGGTGGCACCCTGCACCCAATTGGTCAGGGGTACCCTCCCTACTTGCCAATCCAGGAGCAAGGATAAATATGGAAGAGCTGCCCAGCAACTCAGATCCTTGCTGGAAGAAAAGACTGAAGAAGAAGGATTGCCCTGCTGAACCCCTCGTCTGCACCTGAAGGACTGCACCCACAAGAACTGCACCAACTGCACACTTTGAGCTTCAACACAAGAAGGACTTTGCCTTGCTTCCAAAGCTCCAGGAGTGGACTCCCTGTAAGCAACAGGTAAAAAGGAGCTAAGCTACCAAGAGTTCCTTGCATCAAGTCCTGCAAGAAGAGCCTAGCTGACCAGCGTCCAGTGACCTTTTGAGGATTCTGAACAGGTGCATTCTGGGAATTGTAATTCCAACCCCAGGGAGCAACTCAGAGCTTCTGAAACTATAGACCAAGTTTGTGGACACTGCAAAACCCCAAAAGGACTTCTAGAAGAAGATACAGAAGTTTGGAACAACTTTGTAAAAAAGCTCCATAGGGTGATCGACCAGTCAACGAGAGTCAAGCCGGCAACGTCGAACCGCGACCCAGTCTGAATTTCAGGTTTGTCCCACTGAAGCTCTGGAGCTTTTCCCCTTTGATGAGACTTCCATAAGTTGACCAGGACCTTACGATGAGCCAAGCCGATGACGTTGTATCGCAAGCTGACCTGAAGAGGAGTCTTTGATCGACAAGAGAAAAAGCTCTAGAAAAAAGGCTAAGGGCCTGATTACAAGTTTGGCGGTGTTGGTTGGCAGCGTCAGATTCGCCACCACACCGTTGGTGGTCCAACTGCTATATTGCGGTGCATGCAGTTACATAGGCCCCGCAGTTTAGATTGCGGCTGGGTAGGCCAATGCATCTGTGTGGGGGCAGACCGCCAGTGTTACTGCTGGAGCAATTACAAAGTGCTTTCCCACTGATGTGAATGTGGCGGTCCAACCACTACATCTGAGCTGGCGGAAAGGGAGGGATATATGGCAGAAACACACCTGTACTCATCTTCATACATCCTGTGCCGCCATGGATCCGATCGTACATGTACCTCCACTACTTTACTGCTTGATGATGCCCAAAACCAACACTGTTGTAGACGCATCTGTCAGTAAGCTAAACACTTACCTGTTATCATCAACTCCACAGCAAATAGATGCCCCCGCCATGGACCAGGCAAGGGGTTTGTGGTCCTGGGCCAAACATATTTTGTGGGTCTCTGCTTGGAGTTTTTCTCAAAATATGACCCAATCACAGCTCTATGATGCCTTCTTTGCCAAGGCCACTGACACTGCACAGGCACATTCTACAAAAGTCGATATGTGTGCACATCTCAAAATCAGGGAGGGTGATGTGTGTATTAAATTGTGTCAAAAAACAACACCTCCCCTTCAATATCACACCTATTAATGTGAGTGACATCCTCCCATTGCTCACATGCTAAGTCCTATTGTGATATCAAAGATACATCTGTAGGGATGTGTCGTGAAACTGAACATACCTTCTCTGCTAAAGCTCTGTAGTGGACGCTCACATATCTCCACATTTCAAGGTAATGTTAGGTAAATGGGATGCAAAATAATCAGTGTGAGAAACATTCAAAGGTCAAAATGTAAAGACCCTCTGTATATTATGTTTGTCTCTCCCAGGGAAGCCCCCTAAATGGCTGGTGCCCTGGGTAACAACCGCTTAGCACATTCCTCAAAACCTCTATTATACACGACCTGTGCCTTTAAGTGTATCAGGGACAACAAATGGCACAACCAAGCACCATACATATGTGGGAAATGTGTAAGTGCAAGTCATGAAATCAAACACAGCAGTAACAACATTTGTCACACATTTAGATAAAGTAGATGTAAGGTAAACACATGAAAATGGACACATTAAAATGTAAATAACAGTGTGACAATTGAACACCCTCCGTGTGTGGATAAACCAATAACTAGCTTGCAAAAATTAAACACATATCCAACCTACATCATAGGGAGAAATGCAACCCAAATGATCATTGGCCAAGACATGAAATACTTACCATAGGAAATACCTTGCAATGCAATGTCAGTCTCATTTGGATTACATCCCACATATCCATCCATGAACATTTACCCTTGGTGACTCCAGCACTGGGTCCAAGGTCAGATCATGCCAACCACATCAAATGGATCATCACTCAGAGTGAAATAAACATAACTGTAGTCATACATTCCAAAGTATCCATGAACATCAAAATGGTAGAAAAGTAATGACAGGTTTAATGGGTAATAAAAATAACAATTGTCTTTTATTCCAAACAATTAAAACAAGTAATAATGTAAAAGACAATAGCCAGTTCAACATAGCAATGTGTAGTCCAGCACACTGCAGTGCCACTAGGGCCCTCATTACAACCTTGGCAGTCGGTGTTAAAGCGGCGGTAATACCGCAAACAGGCCGGCGGAAAAAAAATGTGATTACGA
This sequence comes from Pleurodeles waltl, assembly GCF_031143425.1. Lineage (NCBI taxonomy): Eukaryota > Metazoa > Chordata > Amphibia > Caudata > Salamandridae > Pleurodeles > Pleurodeles waltl. The sequence continues at coordinate 921,386,281 of NC_090440.1, forward strand.
CCGTGGCGGAAACCGCCAACATAGACAGTCACTTCAGTACTCCGACCGGCACGGCGGTAGAAACAAACAGCGCAGCAGTCACCGCCAACAGACAGGCAGGAGACAAAGTACCGCCCACCCTATAACAAGAGGCCTATCTGCCACCTTTTCCGGGGCGGAACCAACCCTATCCAAAGCACGGGGGAAACAGTACACAGAAAGGAAAACACTCACCTCTCGACACCCAACGAGGAACCAGGGCGCCATGGAGCCCGAACTACACGTCTGTTGCAGCGGTGCTGGCGGCGGTGCTGGTGGCAGTGCTGGCGGTGGTGCATGGGTCAGCACCTGCAGAGGGACACAGCAGGACGTTTCCTGCAGCCTCGGACAGCTGCCCACTGGGGAAGACGCTGGGGACTGTCGCTGAGGCTGCAGACGTGCCGGGGGCAGTGCAGGTGGCAGAGCTTGCGGCGGTGTCTGTCGTGGCGGTGCTTGCAGCGGTGTCTGTCACGGCGGTGCTTGTGGCAGTGTCTGTTGCAGCGGTGCTTTTGGGGGTGCTGGCGGTTGTGCATGGGTCAAGACCTGCAGAGGGACACAGCAGGACATTTCCTGCAGCCTCGGACGGCTGCCCACTGGGGAAGAGGCTGGGGACTGTCACTGAGGCTGTAGACGTGCCGGGGGTGGTGCAGGTGGCGGTTGTGGTGGCGGGGCAGCTAGCGGTGTTTGCCGGCGTACAGGTTGGCGTAATCGGGACAGAAAGTGTGACACTGGTCCCTCAGTTGGTGCCACCATGCCCTCTCCTGGCCTGCTCTTCAGCTTTTGGCCCTTCACCAGCTTTGATGGTGCCGCAGTTGTCTTGCCACTATCCCCTTTGGTTTTTGCTGAGACCTTGGTGGCAGGTACTTTCGGCTTCTCCCTCTGGGATGTGGGCACCTTTTTCACCTTGGCAGGTGGCGGAATGTCCTTGCCCTCACTACGTGGCACACTGGCAGCCCTGATGTGTGGCGCACTCGATCACCCCGCAGTTGCTGGAACCACTGTGGCTGGGGATTTGGTGGCTGAGGTGCTGGGCTGGGACCTGGAAAGCCTGGCCCTAAGGGAAGGACGGGGGGAGATGTAGGGAAGAGGTCAATGTTAGCCAGGAAGAGTCGCTGTCACTGCCGTCTGCTCCTGTCCCCACCACGGAGCTCCCCTCGCCCTCCGTCCCACTGGTGGCTTCAGACTCCATTGTTTCGCCCTCCAGGGCCAAGTGGGTTGCTGTGTCCCCTCCTGCTCCAGTGCCAATGCTCCTCCGCCTGATGATGCTATTGCACACAAGAACAGGGAGACCACAAAAATGGGCGGGAAAGACAGAAGAAAGACATGTTCAGTGCATGCAACACCACTACTGTTGGCAGACACAACACACAGGGAGCAGCCCTGGCCACCAAGCCATGCACTAACAGTTCCTAGAAATTTCAGCTGACCATGGGGTACGAGGCCTAAGACCAGTTGCTGCATACCTGGAAGTCACAGGAGCCTGACTAGGTGTTGATGGCTCTTACTACTGGTGGGGTTGGGGTGCCACATAGCCTGCCTCACAAGGGACCTTGCCTACCAACTTCGCCCTGGCCTAGGGGAACCCACTGCCCACCTTCCCCAACCAGACACCTCGTTATGCACACAGAGTCAGCTGAATGAGAGTGTACTCACCCCCTTGTGGCTGCTGTGATGCCCTCAAGCGCCCATCCAACTCCAGATAGGCCGCCGCCAGGATCCGGAACATCAGGGGGGTCATGGTGCGACGGGCACCCCTCCCATGTTGGGAGGCCATCCCCAGCTGGGCCTCCGCCGTCTTCTTGCTCCAGCGGCGCAGGTCCTCCCATCTTTTATGGCAGTGGGTGCTCCGTCTGTGGTAGACCCCCAGGGTCCGGACGTCCTTGGCGATAGCACTCCAAATACCCTTCTTCTGGTGGGCACTGACCTAGAGGAAAGGTACAGGGGGAAAGGAAATTACTTACCCGTCCGGACCGTCATACTCATTGCCCTCCAGTTCCCACACTTGCCCTGATGCACCTACACTCACCATCCGCACATGCAGGCCTCAGCCCCCCCATGTATCTTCCATCCACACCACCCAAAACAGGCATTGACCATGCAGCATGCTCACAGTGTACTCACCTGTTTTTCTGGAGGACCGTACAGTTGTGTGTACTGGGGGAGGACCCCATCCACTAGTTTCTCCAACTCCTCAGAAGTGAAGGCAGGGGCCCTTTCCCCAGACACATGAGCCATCGTCGCTTCCAGACTGAGGTCACAGCAGCACTTGCAGTGAAGGTCCTCTCCTGTTGAAGGTCATGTATCAAGTGAGTGAACAGACAGAAAATGGCTGTCACGTCCACGGCGGTGCTTACCGTCACCGCCGGCGTACATCGTCATTGGCTCCTGGCACCCATAGGGCCCAATGTTAACCAATGCAGAATTGCACCACGGTCTTCGACCGCCCACTGCGACGGTGTACAACGCCAGCGCAGTTACCTCACATCCCCTTGTCCCACCTTACAGGTCAGGCACCCGCCATTTCAGGAGGCCACATGGGATGGAGGTTAACTGCATCACACCTATCTAGGCTGGGAATATAGACAGATACTGGCACATTGCAAATTAATAATGTTTCTGAAAATAAGACATTGTGATACCTCAGTGTTGGATGACTCTCTGCTCACTGTTCTCCTCCATAGGGCACGTCCGCTGTGGCAGGTGATAAGATGCGGCATCCTCCGGTGTACAGACCCCTGGTAGACCTGTCGACAATGGAAGAGAGACACATCCTAGTCACATACAGACTTGATCGTGCAACAATCCAGGAACTTTGTGCCCAGTTGGAGCCGGACCTGATGTCAGCTATCCACCATACCACAGGAATCCCCCCTCTAGTGCAGGTCCTGTCTGTACTCCATTTCCTGGCCAGTGGGTCTTTTCAAACAACAGTGGCCATGGCATCAGGGATGTCCCAGCCAATGTTCTCTAACATGTTGTCCAGAGTGTTGTCTGCCCTGCTGAAACACATGCGCAGCTACATCGTTTTCCCTCAGGTGGAGGATTTGGCCACAGTGAAAGGTGACTTTCTATGCCCTGGGACATATCCCCAACATCATTGTTGCCATTGATGGTACACATGTGGAATTTGTAACCCCCCCCCACAGAAATGAACAGGTGTACAGAAACCGGAAGAGCTACCATTCTATGAATGTGCAGATGGTGTGTTTGGCAGACCAGTACATCTCCCATGTGAATGCCAAGTTCCTGGCTCTGTGCATGACGCTTACATTTTGAGGAATAGCAGCATCCCTTATGTGATGGGGCAACTCCAGAGGCACCGTGTGTGGCTAATAGGTGAGGCCAAGGTCCCAATACAGTTGACATAGGTGTCTGGGCATGGGGCTGTCCCTAAAAGTTAGTTTGTGTCTAACAGTTGTCCCTCGACATTTGCAGGTGACTCTGGTTACCCCAACCTGTCATGGCTACTGACCCCAGTGAGGAATCCCAGGACAAGGGGAGAGGAATGCTACAATGAAGCACATGGGCGAACTATGAGGGTGATCGAACGCACCTTCGGCCTCCTGGAAGCCAGATTCCGGTGCCTCCATCTGACAGGTGGTTCCCTATACTACTCACCGAAGAAGGTGTGCCAGATAATCATGGCCTGCTGTATGCTGCACAACCTGGCTTTGCGACTCCAGGTGCCTTTTCTGCAGGAGGATGGGCCAGATGGTGGTCTTGTGGCAGCTGTGGAGCCTGTGGACAGTGAAGAAGAGGAGGCAGAAGAAGAGGATATCGACAACCGAAACAACATCATCATGCAATACTTCCAGTGAGACACAGGTAAGAAGATGCCACTGCTTCCAACATCTCATTCTATTGTTGGAACTAGCATAAGTGTGTCATTTTCATTTGGTGTATGGACCCTGACTTGTCACCTTGACTTTCCATTTCACAGATGTGGGTCCCACTTTGTGCCATCTGCTATGTTTACTGCTGTCCTACAGCTGTGTTAAATTGGTTTGTGAACAAGTAAATTGATATTGCTATATTCCATAGTTATTGCAATTACACATTTGCGAAAGCACAGACTGACTCCAGATTGTTTTGTGATTGAAGTGTGTTTATTCCTGTGCTAATAAGTGGAGGGGGTTGTAAAATTGGCTGGGGTGATGGTGGAGGAATGTCCATGGCAGAGTCCAGTCTATTTGTTTCACATGTGCATTGTCCAAAGGGGCATAGGAAGTGGAGCAATGGCAGTTTAAGGATGGACAGGGTGACATAGTGGGACAGAAGGGTGACATTCAGGGGGGTCTCATTTCCTGGCGGGGGTCTTGGCGTTGTTCTCTGTCTTGTTCCTGGATCTCAGGGACCGTTTGCGGGGTGGTTCTCCATCTGCAGGGGGTGGGGTGCTGGTGTCCTGTTGTTCTTGTGGCGGTGCCTCCTGTCCACTAGCGCCGGCAGAGGTGGAGGGCTGTTCATTGTCCAGACTAGTGTCAGGGGCCCCTTGTTGTGCCACTGTGTCCCTCCTGGTGTTGAGAAGGTATGCCAGCACCCTTGCAATGGTGACCAGGGTGGTGTTAATGGACTTCAAGTCCTCCCTGATCCCAAGGTAGTGTTCCTCCTGCAGCCGCTGGGTCTCCTGAAACTTGGCCAGTACCGTTGCCATCGTCTCCTGGGAATGATGGTAAGCTCCCGTGATGTTGGAGAGTGCCTCGTGGAGAGTGGGTTCCCTTTGCCTGTCCTCCCGCTATCGCACAGCAGTCCTCCCAGTTTCCCTGTTATCCTGTGCCTCTGTCCTCTGAACCGTGTGCCCACTGCCACTGCCCCCAGGTCCCTGATTTTCTTGGGTTGGTGAGTTTGCCTGGGTTCCCTGTAGTGGTGGACACACTGCTGATTGACGTGTCCTGGGGACAGAGGGATGGGCCTGCTGGGTGGGTGCTGTGCTGGTGTTTCCTGAGGGGGGAGGCTCTGTGTTGGCTTGTGACAGTGTCAGGGGAACCGACTGTCCCGAGATCCCAGATGGGCCGGGCTGGTCATCTTGATCCAGTTGTGCAGAGCTGCTGTCATCACTGTGGGCCTCTTCTGGGGGGGACTGGATATGTCTGGCATCTCCTGTCCGGTGACGTTGGGTAGGGGTCCTGTTGGGGTGTAAATTCATAATTATTGTATCTGTGTGCCATTGTGTGCAATGGGTGGTTGAACCTCTTCTGCAGTGCTTGCATTACTGGCTTGGTCCTTGTGTGATTGGTGATTTTGGGGCATGAGTGAGTCTCTGTAGTGGACATGCTTGGGTGATGGGTGTCCATGCATTGGTGTTACATGCAGGGCTTAGTTTTGGGATGTGTGGGTTGTGTTAGAGGGGTATCTGTGGGATCTTGGGGTGATGGGTGTTAGGGTAAGGGTGGGAGTATGTGATGGCATGCAGGGAGAGTGGGGGGATAAGGTAGTAAAGATTTTCCTTACCAGAGTCCAGTCCTCCTGCTACTCCTGCGAGGCCCTCATGATGCAGTATTGCCAATACCTGCTCCTCCCATGTTGTTAGTTGTGGAGGAGGAGGTGGGGGTCCACCGCCAGTCCTCTGTACAGCAATCTGGTGTCTTGAGACCACGGAACTCACCTTCCCCTGTAGGTTGTTCCACCTCTTCCTGATGTCATCCCTAGTTCTTGGATGCTGTCCCACTGTGTTGACCCTGTCGACAATTCTGTGCCATAGCTCCATCTTCCTTGCAATGGATGGCCCTGTGATCCGAATAGCTGTGGCTCTACCCAGACAATTTCCTCCACCATGACCCTGAGCTCCTCCTCAGAAAACCTGGGGTGTTGTTGAGGTGCCATGATGTGGTATGGGTAATGTGTGAGGTAGTGTCTGTTGTGATGTGTGAGGGGGTGTGTTGGTGTCTGTTGTTTGAGGTGCATGGATGTTGTGTGAGTGATGGTGTTGTGTGTCTGTGGATGCTGGTGTTGTTTTAGGTGGTGTCTCTCTCTGGCGTGCTTTGAAAATTCTGGTTTGTGTGTGATGTGGGTGTGTGCTTTATATTGGATTGGGTGTGTGGGTGTGGTGTGTGTATGTGTATCAGGTGTGTGTATTTCAAATTGTCCAACGTGCTTGTGTTTTGTAAGTGTGTGTGTATTTTGAGCGCAGTGGTGTGTACCACCAATGGATTACCGTGGTTGAAAGACCGCCACGTTGATTCGTGGGTCATGATACTGTGGCCGTATTCCTTTTGGCGTGACGGTGTCGGTTTTGTTATTGCCAGTTTATCACTGACCTTTGGTGTGGCTGACTTGTGTGGGTGTCCGTGTTGTGGCGGATTCTGGCCTGTGGGTCGTAATACCTGTAGCGGAAATCCGCGGTCTTTCATTACACTGCCATGGGAACATACCCAGGAAGGGGCATTCAGTGGGCAATCCAGGCACCTCAATGATGTCACTTGGGAGGGGGTGGGGTTGGTTTTGGGATGGGTGGGTTTGGGTTTAGGAGGGATGGGTCTGACTTTGGGAGGGGTGTCCTTCGGTTTGGGAGGTTTTTTTGTTTTTGTGTGGGGTATGACTGGGTTTAGTGGTGGGGGATCAGGTTTCACAGGGGAGGATTTGGATGTGGAAAGGATGGATTGTGGTGGGGAAGGGGTCCCCTTGGCTTTGGGAGCAGGGTGGTTTTGACAGGGGTAAGGGCAAGGGCAAATAACAAACATTCCTTGAGAAAATAGGTAGGATGTCCTTAAGGGATTAGGGTGTGGGAGTTTGAGGGAGTGGAAGTGTCAAGTGTGGGTCGGTGTGTTTTTGGTGCTGCTGTTTGTGTCTCCGAATTATCATGTTTGTGTTTTGTAGGTGTCTGCTGTGTGGGTGATTGTGGGCATTTTGGTTTTTTTGTGGTGTGTGATGTGTATGTGCCGGGTACGTTGGGGGTGGTGGATTGGTCGGTAGGTGTGGGTGTGGTGTCAGGGGGAATGCTGGGAATGGTGAATGGGTCTGTGGGGGTGGTGTCTGGGGTTATGTTGCAGATGTTGGATGTGTAAATGTGAGTGTGGTGTCTGGGGGTATGTTGGGAGTGGTGGTGGTGATGGCAAGGGGGATGAGTGTCTGGTGAGTGGTTGCATGTTTGTGTTTTGTGGTCTTTCTGTTTTCATGTGCTGCTTGGGGCTATTGAGGTGTGCGTGCCTTTGTGTAAATGTACTTGAGACATGTATGGGAATATGGAAATTGGGTGGGGAAGAGGCAGGAGATGGGGTGAAAGTTTGGGATGGGTGGAAGGCTGCCGTGAGGGAGGAGGCCAAACCCTGGAAAGATCTCTGTAGGGCAGGCATAGCACTGTGGATGCCTTCCAGGTAGGCAACCATCTGTTGCAGATGGCTGCCCTGAAACTGGATAGCATTCAGTAATGCTGTCTGACCTACAAAAATGTTTCTCAGGACTCACTCAGGGCAGCAGGCGTAACAGGGGCCGGAGGTGAGGTGCCTGAAGCAAAGGAGACAGATCCACTTTTAAGAGAGCAGGACCGATCAACTTGGTGGGGAGCAACAGGAAGGCTAGAGATTGTAGTGTGAGTGGCAGACAGGGATGGTGTAGAAACTGGTCCTGTGTGTTCCGCCACCACTAGGGAGTGTCCACTGGAGCTTGACTCTGATGATGAAGACGTTGAATCTGTATCCTTTGTGGCACTCCTGTCAACTCTGGGCCACTGGGTCCCTCTGTGTCTGTTGTGTCACGACAGGAGATACTGTGGCCAGCTTCCCCACAGATACTGGCCCTGTCTCCTCTGCTTGCCTGGGATGATGCAGAATGACAAATACAAATAGGTTTATTGCATGTGCCAGAACACACTTGTCCAATAGCTTTGATCACATAACATTACTAAAATGTACAGTAGACCCCAGCTACAAGGTTCACTAAAGAGGGTTAAAAATTAGCAAGACCACATGCATGCATGCTACATGACCTTTGAAGGAGGCTGGTCACTGTATAGTGAACGAAAATTACGTGCACTGTGCTATGAGTCCACACAACCCCATTTTGGTATTCAGAGGTAAAAAGCAGACCGGCTAATGCTCTGTTTTTGTGGTAGTGTGAGTGAGCATTTGGGCTTATCTTGGAGATATGCTAAGCATTCGTTGTACTCACAGTATCAATAAATGTGGACACACACTCGAAAGAATAACACAAGGCCAATTTTCAAAAATACATATATTAAAAAGGAGACTCAGCATATCCCAACCCTCCTTGGTTGTTAACACCGCTGAGGAATCCAACTACGCCAGGGGAAGTCAGCTTCATAGAGGCCCATTGAAGAACACAGTGGCCAGTGGAGAAGGCTCGTGAAGGACAGATTTAGCTGTCTGGACAAGCTGGGAGAGCCATCCTCTACTAACCCGAGAAGGTGTGTCAAATCACCCTGGCCTACTGCATGCTCCATAGCATCACCCTGCAACTGAATATCCCTTACATTGCAGAGGATTGAGAGTCTATAGTGCCATCGGGTGAGAATCCAGAAATGAAAACTTATGATGATAGGGGTGAAGAGGAAGGAGCTGATTGGCAACAATATCTCATTGACGGCTTCTCCTCATGAGTATAAGTATGTTATGAGATGTCATGACTCCGACTATTCAATCAACTCTTTTGTGATGATGTGAGGAGTATTGAAAATGTCAGGAAGCTGAAGCTCTTGCTAATTCTGGCAAAGGGTGTTTGGTGAGGATGGTTTTGAAACATTCTCATTTTGTTAATGTTGCTTTGTTTAGGTCAGTTTTTTGTCATGGACTGTGTTCCCCAGAAGTTTGCTATGTCAATTGTATCATATGTATGGTTTCATAGATAATCTCTTTGTTTTGATGTTTTTATGTACCTTCACCATGGCATCTTCATTTGGACATTTCAGGTTTGTGACATTAGCATGTATATGATGCTGTTGGGACATATGAAGTGATCATGGATTGTTCCTAGGAATGTATGTCACAGACTTTGGGTGTACAAAACCTGTGCCAATACAGCATGCACAATGATAGGATGGAAGTTAAGGAGACTCAATTGGACTTGGTCCTTGTCATGCGGTGGCCATAATGCATTATGTGTGTCATCGAGTACTCAGACAATGTGCATTTGCAGGCCCAATTCATGTTAGTTTCCCTTCACGTTGGATAACTACTCATTTTGTATGAACTGTATGTAGCTGTTGGTGTGTTTCATCATTGTAGGCCAAATTTCTTGTGGCACATCACTGACATTTGGTTGTGACATACTACCAGATGCAGAAGCACCAGATTGCCATGATCCTGTAATCAGAAACTATTATACTGCCATTGGTCTGAGTCTTCCTTTATATGATGTAGGATTCCTTTTGTGAAGTAGGCGATATGGCTCCAGCTGATGACATAGGCTAATTTAATTTTTGCCTATTTTACAGGACAATGTCTGGGATATCCCCTCCTTCCATGTTCTTGAGGTCTGTGCCTGTAAATGTGATCTCTTACACAGTATACTTGAGTCATGTGTGACTTACTATGTTTCTGACATTTTGTCTGCCTAAAATTGGAACAATGTAATACAAACATTATAAGACAAGATACTTGAAGGTACTTTTTAGTGTGACATGGTTGTGACCCTGAGCTAAACACTGTGTACATGCAACATATCCATGCGTACACAAGGCGCTTGTTTTGTCATTGTATGGTTCAAATGGTATTACATATCTACATTGCTAAACGTGAAAGTTACTACAGCACACAATGAGTTTGTGACTTGTGAATTAAAGTGGTAAAGGTGAAGACATACTTAGTGCAAAAACAAACATAAAAGAAAAGGGAAGTAGTCAGTCATGGTGAATGAAGCCATAGATGTAGATGCCAAATTATCTGAAATTCAAGGTCCTGATTACTCCTTCCATCAGAAATGGAGATTTGCCAGAATTAGTCTACAGAATGAATGTGTGACACACAATGGAGTAAATTATGGTTGAGGTCTCTTGCTAGCAGTGGAGGGTATTCTGCTATCTGCACCTCCTGGATTTTTGCATGGACACCCCGCTTAGATGGTAGGGGCACTCTGCTGCTGCAGAGGCAGGGGTGTCTAAAGGTGTTTCTTCCTGTGGCAGGGCCTCACTTCTTGTGGCTGCCACAGATGTAGATGGGTTTGATGTAGTTGCATTACAGGAAGAGGTATATGGTGGTAGAAAAGCTCTGCTCTGGGTTGCATTGATGTCGGTCAGCACCCTTGTTAGGGAGCCCATGTTGGAGTTATGGGCTTCCATCTGTTGGTACATGTCCCTCTGCAGTTGCTTAATTTCCCAGAGTTCGGTAAGACCTGGACCATCACATCTTGGGAATCCTGATACACATTCAAGACTTGGTTGTGAGTGGCCCCAGTGGCCTCACTCTGCCAGTCCACAGTATCCCTCACATAAACACTACCCCCATGAGCCTATGCCCTTGGCCCAGGGTGCACTCTTGAACTGGGTCCTGGTCCCTCTCTGCCAGGGCTGGTGATTTGCACTTCAGGTTCCAGGACTGGGGGGCACAAGATTGGACTAACTGTGCTACGTACACAGGGTGGGGGGAATGGTGTTGGCTGAGATGTTGTTGCAGCTGGGGGGGGGGTTATGGTGTGGGCACAGTGAGACTAACTGTTGCTGTCTTCCCAGGCTAACCAGATATGCCAGGTCCGTCATCCATGTCCACATGCCCAGGAGTGTTATCATCACTGAGGGCTTAATCCTGGAATGGAGCGGAAGTCTGTTTGGTGGACAATATCTGCCCAGGTGCTGTGCCAGAATGACCTGTGAAAAAGAGAACATTGTTATTGGTAGAAGTGTGGAATCTACTTTCAAATGTTTTGTATCACAATAAGTAGAGACCTAGGACATTCTTAATTTGTAGATTTTCCTATTGTGATATATTTCATGTTATTGAACTTGTTGACAAGGCATTTGTAGAGGTTGAAAAAAATTGTTAATATTGAGCAGCTAATGAGATGTGCTGATAAGTTGCATTTTAGATTAAGGAATTAACATGACATCTAACAAACAGTTAAGCCAACACAGTGGAGCAGTAACATGAGTATTTTACCATTCCAAGGCCTAGTTGTGTACGATACAGACAAACACACAAGTTGGTTGTGTATGTAGCATTAGTCATCATGTGAGCAGTGCAGAGTCAAAGGGTAACCTGTCACTTCCAATCAGCTGAAGCAACATAATGCCTTACAAATAACTGATGTACACACTTGGTAAGGTGACACTCATGACATTAATAGTTTCAGTTGAGGAGACCAGGACAACATCAAGCTAAGTAGGCAGACATGTCTCTGAGTAGAGCATTATATGTGGATTGCTCAGTCTATGATAAGTGAACATCAGTTGTGACATGGCAAACAAGTGAAAATGGACAAAAGCACAATAGCCTCTTGTTTTGAGTTACAGAAACAGTGCCTCATGGTAGTTATAGTCATCTCACTGTTTAACTCCCAACACTAGACAAATGTCAAACTTCATGATATGTAAAAATCAGTTGTGAAATGGCAAACAAGTGAAAATGGGCAAGAGCACATTATCCTCTTGTTTTGAGTTACAAAAACAGAGCCTAATGGTAATTGTAGCCATGCCACTCTCTACTTCACCACACTTGACAAATGGTTAGTCTTACATACCTGTTACCAAACTGCAGTTAGGCTGGGCCATACATTTACATATTGACACATGCCTTGGATCCTGAGGTGATATTTTATTAGTAACACACTTACTAGTCCCAGTTCCAACATATGGTATGTAATGGAGATGGATACATATGATATTATATACAATAATACACATTGACAATCTAACGTCTCTGATACTTTGGGCATTGCATGTTAGGAAATTAGATAGACAACACAATGGCAAAAGCTGAGATGAGAGCATACATGATATTGAAGTGTTGTGACAGTTATTGAGGTGTAACTTACCAGACTCCTCCAGCTATTCTTGTCAAGCCCTAAGGATGCAGGATGGCTAAGACCTTTTCCTCCCAGGTAAAGAGTTGTAATGTAGTGCTGGGAGGACCACCACCAGTCTTCTGGTCCCCCAGGTGTTGTTTGGAGGCCAGGGAATGCACCTTCCCCCTCAGATCATTCCACCTCTTCCTAATTTCCTCCTTTGTGTGCAAGGTGGTGTCTACAGCATTAATTCTGTCGACTATCCTTTGCCACATTTCCATTTTCCTACTGAGAGGAGTATGGACTTGGACCCCAAACAATTATGACTCTACTCTCATGATTTCATCCACCATGACGGTCAAGTCAGCCTCAGAAAAACATGGATTTTTTTTAACATTATATGACTGTAAACTAAAAAAGTGGGTGTCAAGGAATAAAAAAAACAAGACAAGTGATATTAAGAAAGAAAAGAAGTGTGTAGAAAGTTTTAAATGGGATGGGAGAAAAGGGGGCTGCCTTATCTTACAAAAATAAAATAACAATATGTGTTCTTTGTCTTGCTGTGCTGCAGTGAAGAGGCACAGGATCATGGTCTGGGATGGTGTGTTTTCTATAGCGTGATTTGCAGGTCTGTCCACTTGGCCAATGGATGTCAGATGTGTTGTTTTTGAATCCATCCAATGAGCACTGTTCTGGGGCTTTACTTAGAGTGTACCATAACTGCCTACCACTGTCAGGAAACCGCTGCAAGGAGACCGCCAGTACAACTGTGTTTTCATGATGAGTTCGGTGGCTAGCCGTAGCCATGACGGTGACGGAGTATGCACCCTCAAAATTGAAGCCTGCCATGTCACTGGTGGTGACCACTCCGTTGACCCAGTCGTGGGTCAGGATACATACATCGTAATATGGCAGGCAGGAGACCGCCGGCTCAGCCTTGTTCTTGGGACCACTGCCATGGCAGTACTGTGGCAAACTCGTAATCAGCCCTAAGTCCAAAGGTTACATTTTGACCAAGGCCTACCAGTCAGTGTATCTGACTTGGGCTTCATCGTGATCCACCTCAAACATGGACTTTGCCCCTGTCAAGCATGACCAGGTGTCCCCGGTAGGCACTTTTTGCTTTGAGGCACTAGAAAGTATCTTTTTACATTTAATCTTCAAAAATTCATAACTCCGGTTCTCTACATTGGCTTTCTGTCATTTTGGTGTAATTTTAGGGATACAAATATTTCCTATTGTTATAAATTGCCGTTGGATTTTTATTGTATGTTGTGCTTTATTTACTTACTGTTTTGTTGATATTAAATACTTCACACACTTGTCTCCTAAATTAAGCTTAACTGCTCGCGGGCCAAGCTACCAAGGGTTGAGCAAGGATTAATTTACTGAGACCTTGAATGGACCTAATGTGATAGGTTGTATGATGGAACCACGCATGCCAGAACATCGCATGCCTTAACAACCTGGTCGGAACCACGACCAGGTCGTTTCCATACATGCCTTTACCACTCATGCTTTTGCAACAAATTTCGTTATAAAAGCATGCCTAGTAAAGGCATGTGTGGGAATGCATGTGAAACGTCATACGTGGTTCTGTCATGCAACCCCCCACCTGCCCTGAGGCTTGAAACTGCCCCCACCCCTAATATGTAACTTACCCTGACCCCCCACTTGCCCTGAACCCTAAAAAAAAAAAAAAAAACACTCCTGTCCCATAAAACTAAACTACCCCAACGCCCCCTACCCACCCGAGCACTAAAAAAAACTACCCGACCCCCACCCCTAAAAAGTAAACTACCCCGACCCCCACCCACCCTGAGGCCTAAAAAAAATACTCCCACCCCTAAAAACGAAACTACCCGACACCCCCCACTCGCCCTGAGCCCCAAAATCATCCCCCCAATAAGTAAACTACCCTGATCCCCCACCCATCCTAAGCCCAAAAAAAAACTATCCCTACCCCAGGCCCCCACCCCTAAAAACAAAATTACCCTGATCCCTAAAAAAAAAAGACGCCGACCCCACCACACCTGCTCCTAAAAACTAAAGTAACCTGGCACCCCCCACCCGCCCTAAGCCCTAAATCCACCCACACCGCTAAAAACTACCCACAAATCCTGACCCAACACAATTTACTTCACTGCGTCCTCTCCTGATCCTTCTCTTCTCTTCTTCCTCCTCCCACCCTTCCTTAAACCTTCCCCTACCCCTCTAAATATAAACTACCCGCTCCCCACTCTAAGTCCTAAATAAAAAATACCCACCCCCCCACCCTAATCCCTTAAAAACAATACCCAAACACCCACTCCTGCACTTGCCCTTTAAAAAAAAAAAACTCACCCCAATCCCTTAATCCATCCACCACCCTACCCTGCCCCAGCCCCATTTACCACCCTCCCTCCTCCGTGTCCTCTGCCGAACACCGCATGGCTTTTTCTGTGCCGTAACCACACATATGCGTAGGTACAGAAAAAGCCATGCGTTCTTTAGGCAAGCGTGGTTATGCTTGCTTGGGAAATGTCCGTGTCCTTAAGGATGCGTTGTTAAGGACATTTCCCTATTACTAAGTGTAGGGACCTACCTGCCCTTAATAATAATAGTCCACTTTCTAATATCAATGCACTGTAGAATTTTATCAAAACGAACAACAAATAAATACAAAATAGGGAACATTCACTAACCACGATCATACACTAGTCATACATGGCTGTAAAGAATATTAGTGGATTCCAATTGCATCAAACATGCATATGATCTTCCAATCTTGTTATGATATATTTAATAGAATCTAGCTCACTGACTTTGAATTAAATTATGATATTTGTTTGAATTGGAATAATACGCTGCCGTCCTTCCAATGTACGAGCACTATCTAAGCGGGCACTTTACACTTCTAGTAAATTCCACACCTAAGCCCTCCCTCTACATTTCTAAACACAACAGATAACAAGCACATCAGTAAACTCTCAATCGTATTCACAAAATAAAGAAATCTTTTCTACATATAAATTCAAAAATCTGGAAAACTCCATCAATACTTAAGTATACATTTAAACACCCCAGTAAAGGAGGACTTGAGATAATAAATACATTTTCACAAGGTGATCCACAAAGAAGCTGGACAAGCAAATCTCAAATGGTAACATTTTGTAAAAGTTATGTGCTAAGCACATTTCTGTGGTTTGTGTAAATTGGGGATGCCTTCATATTAGTCCAGTGTTACACATTTTTTGTTGTAGGTTAACTTACATATTCACACTGTAATGTAATGTAAGGTGGATTTGAAGAGCACTGATTGTCACTCGTGAGGGTATCCAGGCGCTGAGTAGGTGAGACTAGGGGTTTGGTGAGGCTGAGCCTAAGTACAGGCATCCTTGATGGTCCCACAAGAAGACTAATTGTAAAGCCATGTCTTCAGCTTCTTGAGGAATACAAGAAGTGAGGAGGAGGCCCTGATGTGTTGGGGAAGGTTATTTTGGGATTTGGCTGCTTGGTAGGGGAATGATCAACCTCCTGTTTTACTTCTGTGGATGCATGGTATGTGTGAGTGAGAGTGATGCTGAGTGAAGTTGTCTGGTGGGTTGGTGAAAGTGGAGCCGGTGACTGAGGTATGCAGGTCTTGTTTTGTGTGGTAACTTGAATGCATGTGTGAGAAGTTTGGACTGGCAGGTCCTTTGGATGGGGAGCTCTCTGAGGAGTGGTGTGGGATTGGCACAAAGGTCGAGGAGGAGTCTAGCAACCGGGTTTTCGATGGTTTTAAGTCTGTGAAGAACATGGGTTGGGATGCCGGCAGAGTGTGTTACCATAGTCCAATCTCCTTGTGGTTACGGAATGTGTAATGGTATGTCTGGTATCCAGTGGGAGCCACTTCAAGATTTTAGGTAACATGTGAAGGATGAGGAAGCATGTGGAGAATACATTGTTGACCCGGGGCTTCATGATGACGGTGGTATCCAGGATGAGGCGTAGGTTCCTAGCATGGCCAGTTGAGGTAGGTGTGGATCCAAGTTCGGGGGGCCCCAAGGTGGAGTCCCAAGGTGAGCTCTTATTCCTGAAGATCAGCACTTCCGGTTTATCGGTGATGAGCTTGAAGCAGTTCTCTTTCATCTAATAGCCCACACTAGTCATGCATTATTTGAAGTTTGTCTTGGTGCTCAGTTGGTAGGTTTTGGTTGATTAAGTTTTTTGGCTGGAAAGGTCGATGAAGAGGTGGTTGGGGCACTGCAAGGTTTTTTTTGTCATTTTGTTTCTTCATACAAAATAAGGTATCAGCATATGAACTATAGTATGGTAGCATGAAAAACTAATAACTAATGCTTTTATCATACTGTCAATATAATATCATTCTGCATTACTGTATGAAATAACATGTCACTACATCAAGCGGAGGTTACTGCTAATAAATTAATGCTCCAAAGAGATGAGTGCAAAAGGCCTTGGGAGCCGTGGGTCCAGGTTTGTACACTAACACTCAAACCCTCCTCTTTCCCTTTGCTTACTAGAAAGCTAATAATTTGTTCTAACATTTATGAACTGCAGTAGACGGATCACTGACACAATATCAAAACCAACAATATCGTGCAACAAAAATATCCTGTCAAAAATATTGTTAACAAAAAAAAAATCATTTTCCTCTACTTAAAATGGTAAGTATAAAAATACTGAAAAAAATATTGTTTCACATTAATCCTGTGTCGTGATCTAAAGAAAAGTACCCGTTCATAGCCGAGTATGATGACTCATGTGCTGCATCAACACAAATAACTGGAATGGAGTTGAGTCATTTATGTTCATGAGATGCGCAAGTCACCATACTCGACTATGCACAGGTACCTTTCTTTAGATCATGATCCAGGGTTTGAACATAAGGAATAGAATAACTTTGGCTGGGAATTTGTGCCACTGGATTCTGAATATTTTTGGATTACCATCACAGGGTCGCCCAATCAAACTTTAATGGTTGGGTAATTTTTGGAGAACACAGAAACAGTATATCCCTCAGTTCCCATGATGTGTGGTGGTGAAATAGTCAATTGATATCATGCCACAACAATGTCTATTTATTAAGCCATGAAGAAGTCTTTCAGGACAAAATGTGTTGGATGCAGCAAAATTAAAGAATGAAAGAGACATGAAATAAAGGATCTCATGTATAGAAAATTACGCTGGGAGTCTGTGCATTACATTGTTTTATAATGAATGTTATTTTGTTCACCAACTGAAAAAAATGTATTGGTTGTAGGTGCTGAGTCACATTCCTGTGATTAAATGGAGTTTTTCTCCTGGCTTGAAGACTAAGAATGCTGGTCTTCAGGACTTGAGCACTGCAATAGTTTCAGTGATAGCAATCAAAGAACGTGGTGTGTGTGGTATATATAAGTCCCAGCCTTCTTTTTTATAACTAGTTTCAGATCTAGATATATACAGATAGATAGAGCGATAGAGAGATAGATAGATAGCCCCTGATCCCTATACATGGATATGACAAAGTTATCAATGAATCTTTTTAACATTGTATAATATCTTTGATTAATTATTGTAATGCAGTAATACAGAAAATATGTATATGTATATATATACATAAATATATACACACACACACACACACACACACATACATGTTTGTGAATATATATATATATTTTTTTTCATTTATTTATTTGTTACATAAAACACAAAAAATGTTAATTCAATTCAAAAACAATATATACATTACTAAACAATTGAAATAAAAAAGTACAATAACATTATAAAGATTTAGACACAAATAAAAATATCAACAAATACTGTAACATTAAACATGTATTTACATATTATTAATAATAAATAAATGTAAACAATATCAGGAAATGTATTTGAGTCTGGGAATAATAGATACGCTATTCCCACTCCAGTGTATGCAGCACTACAGAAAGTATAGAACTTCAGAGGAATTAAATATATTATTACCAATCCAGTTTGTGCAAAAGTAGAAAAAGTGTTGGACTTCAGAGCAGTTAAATTTACTATTCCTACTCCTGTCTGTGCAACAGAAGAGAAGGTGTTGGACTTTGAAGGGGTTAAATTTATGAAACCCACTCCAGTCTGTGCAACAGTAGGGAAAGCGTTAGACTTCAGAAGGGTTCCATAGTATTCCCACTCAGTCTAAGCAACAGTAGACAAAGCATTGGATTTTGGTGGGGTAAGATTTCGTTTTTCCTACCACAGTCTGTGCAACAGTAAGGAACGCACTGGACTTCGGAGGGTTTTAAAATTACTATTCCCACTCCAGTCTAAGAGCCTGATTACGAGTACAGTGGTCCATAGGACCGCCGTACCCAGGGTGGGGGTACGACTGCCGAATCCTTGGTGGTCCAACCGCCGGAATATGATGCTGGTGGTCAGACTGCCACAAGACCACCGCCTCCGCCAGGATCATGGATCCCGACAGGTTGGCAGCAGTGCAAGTCGTGGTCAAACCGGCCACGACTGGTGGAAACCCTGCCATGAAAAGGCTGGTGGAAAGGCAGAGACAGGGCCACAGTGGGGCCCCTGCACTACCTACGGCCAATTTGTGGGCAGTGCAGAGGCCCCCCCGTCAGCACACCCGGAATGCACGCTGTCTACCATGGTGACAGTGTACATTCCTAATGTGCTGGCAGTACCAACAGTGCGGTGGCATTGGCCTTGGCTCTCCCTAAGAGCCAAAGCCAATGCTGCAGCACTGTTTCCGTCAGCCAACATAGTGTGGAGCTCACAATAAGGTGGTGGGGATGCCTCTGGCTTGCTGGTGTCCTCCCCACCGCTGTATTGGAGTTTCAGTGGTCAGACCGCCTATATTGTAATTGGGATCTGAGCAACAATAGGGAAAGCGTTGAACTTCCAAATGGTAAAATGTACTGTTCTGCCTCCACTCTGTGCAACAGTAGGGAAAATGTTGGAATTCGGAGGCGTAAGATTTGAAAATTTAGGGCCTTAATATGAGTTTTGTGGTCGGACCGCCAGACCACCATGTTAGCGGTCCTAAAAAGACCACCATGCTGGCGGACTTTCAGACCATCCTAATACAAGTTATACAGGCAGGACCGCCAACCACCAAGCAAAAAAGGCAGACTGCCAGTGGTGCAGTGGCCTGGATATAGGCGGTCTGACCACCAGCTGCATCAGCGCCGTGGCCAACCACCAAGCTTATTGCAATCACACAGTCGCCGTGGTTGTCAGCCAATGGCCGTCAGGACCACAAAGGTTCGTGGTCAGCAAAGTAACAGATAAATGCACATTGGATGAACTCCAAAACAACACAGCTCACACACATTAGTCAAGAGGACACACCTACAAAGGACACTATAAAACATGCCCCTTTACAGACAACAATCCTTGCATTTCCACTGCAAGACACAGAAGCCAAAGCATCTTTTTTTCATAAACTAAATAGATTAGGCTTTCCTTATTTTCACCATCCCATAGAACACCCTGCAAACACTTTTGTCCATTCACAACCTATTACACTTCCCCTGTTAAGTAAGTCCCTGTCATCCGTATTTGTTTCCCTCCATGTCACGCTCAAAAACCCTCATTATTCAGAAGATGAGTTAAGAGTCATGGTGGATTAAATCATAAGAGTAGAGCCACAATTGATTGGAGCACAAGTCCTGCACACTCCTCTCAGGAGGAAAATGGAAATATGGGACAGGATGGTTGACAGAGTGAATGCTGTAGGCACCACCCTGCACAAAGGAGGACATTAGGAAGACGTGAAATGACCTCAGGGGAAAGGTCCATTCCCTTGTCTCCAGCCACCAACTGCAGGCCAGCAAGGCTGGTGGTGGCCCTCCTAGTGCCCCATTGAAACTCTTTCCTTGGGAAACGAAGGTCTTGGCCATCCTGCATTCTGAGGACTTGACAGGGATACCTGGGAGAGTGGAGTTACAACACAAAAACTATCACAAAAATGCAATGTCATGCATGCTCACAGCTCAGCTTTTGCGACTGTCTTGTTCATGTACCCCACCAACATTCAATACCCAGAGTATATGGGTGTTAACAGTGTCAATCTGTATTGTTGGACCCAGTATCACAGCTACCAAGGCCCATCACATGCCATTTGTCGAAATAGTGCCTGTACGCCTTTCAATATACAAAAATAATCCCAGGACTCATGGTATGCCTTAACATGTAAATGTATGCACAACCCTAAATCCAGTCTACATACAGATATGTAATACCCACGATTTAAATAGTCTGTGTAGTACAGAGATTGACCTGACTGCAACATCCAGGAGGTACTGTTCCAGTAACTCCAATCACCAGCCCAGTGTTCTGTCCAAGTACCCTGTTTGTTAACTCTCAATTGAAATGGACACACCTGGGAGAATAACATTAGTATACTGTTAGTAAGGAGAGAGAGTGGCCTGCCTGCAACTCCCAGCAGGTCCTCTTTCTGTAGCTCCAACCACCAACACAGTGGTCACATGCCCCAATAAATGTATTTGTTAACTCACAAATGAATTGTACTCAGCTGGGGGAATAACATTTGCAAAGTGTGTGCAGTACAGGGATTGACCTGACTGCAACTGCCAGCAGGCCCTGTTTCTTTAACTCCAGCCACCAGCACAATGGTCTCATGCCCCAATACATTTGTTTGTCAACTCTCAAATTAAGTATACTCACCGGGGGAGATAACATTTGTATAGTGTGTGTAGTACAAGGGGTTAACCTGACTGCAACTCCCAGGAGGCACTGAACTAGTAGCTCCAACCACCAGCACAGTGGTCACCTACTCCAATACCTCTGTTAGTAAACTCTCAACTTAAGTGTGCTCACCGGGGGAATAACATTGGTCAAGTGTGTAGTAGAGAGAGTGACCTGACTTCAACTCCCAGCAGGCCCTTTTTCAGTAACTCTAACCACCAGCCCAGAGTTCCTTTGGCCAGAGACTCCTGTTTAACTAAAAAATGAAGTGGACTCACCTGGGAGTGATCAAGCACAGATCATGCTCAAATCAGAGACGTGCCTGTCTACATAGCTCTATCCTGACTAGCTAACCCAAGATTAAATTATTGAGAACAGATATGACACCTTACCCAGTGTGTACAACAAGTATTCCTAAGGCCTCAAGCTACATCACCAGATTCGTATTGGCAGCATACCCTTTGGCACCGCACTTTGCACATGATAACTCCAGTCACATATACAAAGAAGTCCTGGGTCTACCTCTATCACCCTCAACTAGGCCTCCAAATGGTCAAAGCCATATTTTGCCTAGCCACTGTGTTGGCTGCGCTGGTGGCAAGATGTCATTTTCAGGCCATCTTCCCAAGTGCAACTGATCAGCAGCTGCTTGAGTCAAAATGATTTGGCATGCTTCACACATGCCATGTCAATACACCAAATACCATGGTTACTTGCCACTAATGGATTAACTGCAGCTTAACTTTGTACAAGGCCTCTGCTTACTGTAACTGTACATCGTTGGAGGTAGATGTCACAATAGAACCAGTAATATAGTACGTGTTACATCAACAGGTGGATCTGCCACTGGGCCCTCAGAGGACACAGAACAGACTGCCACTAAACCCCTGAATGAAGCCCTCAGTGATGACGACACTCCTGGACGTCTGGACATGGAGGATGGTTCTGGTCCATCTGGACAACCTGGTCAGACGGCAACAGTCAGTCTCACTGTGCTCACAACGTCACCTCCCATCCCTGTTGCCCCAACACCCAGGCAACCATTCACCCCCCAACCTGTGTCTCTAGCACAGTGTCTACCATCTTGTGCCCTCCAGTCCTGGATCCTGAGTTGCAGTGCAACACTTCAGACAATGAGGGTCCAGGACCAAGTTGGAGAGGGCACCCTATGGCAAGGGCACAGGCCTGTGGGTGTACATTAGTGTGCAGGGTGCATGGGAGGGATACTGTGGGCCAGTGGGGAAAAGCTATTGAGGCTGCTCTTGGCCAGGACACCATCAGCCACGTCTTGGGGGTCTATCAGGAGTCCCAAGGTGTGCTGGGCCAGGTGTTGACCGAACTCCCGGAAATCAAGTAGCTACAGAGGGACATGCGGGAACAGATGGAGGCCCACAATACCAACACTGCCTTCCTAACAGGGCTGTTGCGGAACATACACACCACCCTGAGCAGGGCTTTTCAACACCAGTCTGCCCCTTTCTTTGGCCCATCGACATCAGTGCCAGCCACTGAAAGGGAGGCCCTGGCAGAGAAACAATAAGCCCCAGACACCCCTGCATCTGCAACAGTAGATCCCCCCATGAAAGCGGGGACATCAGGCAAAGAATCCTGAAAGTGCGGATGGCAAGACACCCACCACTGCCAGTAATAACCCTCTTCCTTAAGAGCCTCCTTTGTGTGTTACACCTTCACTCTGGACTGATCCCAAACCACCTACAATTTCCAACAGGAGGAGTACTCTAGACTTTAGACTCCCAATGGTGTGCATCTACTCCAATGATTTCATTCACCATGACTGACCCCTTCACATTTGAATTTTCATTGAGTCATGTCACATATATTTTAAGTTAGTCATAGCTGCACAATAAAATCACCCTTCACTGAATCTTTTTCTGCTGATTTTGTTTTCATGTTTAGCCATGTAGATATATCATACCATGTGAACCATAAAATGATGATCCAAGCTACTTTTTTAAGATGGGATATGTTGCATGTACACAGTGTCCAGTTTAGGATTACAACCCTCCCACACAAACACATACATGCAAGTGTCTGCTCAAACTAAAACTGTTATTACACTGTTCAGCACATAGGCTGTCAATATGTCTGAACTATTGGAAATCAAGAAAGATTACTGGGTAAATGAACATATTGACAGTTACAGACCTCCAGCCCACGGAAGGAAGGGATTTGTAAGACAGTGTCCTGCAGAATAGGCAACCATTGATGTTGTTGATGTCATGAGCTTGAGCATTACCACAACACACACCAAAGTAATTCAACAACACGTAGTCCGAGATACAGACAGATGGCAGTACAACAGTCCCTGATCACAAGACCATCATAATCCATTACCCATGCATCTGGTGGCATAACACAAACATATGTCAGTGTTGTGGCACAGGCACCATGGCCTACAATGATGAAACATACCTACAGCTACATTCAGGTCATACAAAAAGTGTTTAGCCAATGTGAAGGACAATTACTTGGTCGTAAACTAGGTCTATATATTTGATGATCACATGTTGACACACTATACATCAGGCCCACCACAGTACACAAAACAAGTGCAATGGACACTTCTGAACCTCCACCCAAACACTGTGCAAACTGTCTTGGTACAGGTCTCATACACCCAAACTCTGCGACCTACATTACTTGGAACAATCCATGTCCACTCTGTATGTCTGAACCGTATCACATACCTGACCAAAGTCACAACTTTCAAATAACCACATGAAAATGTCATGGTGAAGGTACCTGTACAGAGAACAAAACAAGGAGTATAGGCTTGAAACCATACCTATGACACAAGTCATATAGTAAGTATCTGGAAAACAAATTACATTGCAAAGAAACTGGCACAAATAAAGCAACATCATCAAGGTAGCGATGTGTCAAAAGCCACCTCATCAAGTAGCCTTAGGCTGAATATTGCAGTGTATCAGCTCCTTAGCTGTTTCCAAAATGATCAACTCCACACATTCTCATAACTACAGTTCATTGTACAGTCACAGTCATGACATACCATACCAAACTTACACTCATGAGCAGAAGCTGTCATTGAGATCTTCTTGCAAGTCAGCTCCTTCCTCTTCACCGTGTCATCCTCACTTGGCATTTCAGGATTCTCACCTGGTGACACTGCAGGCTCCCCCTCCTCCGGGAAGCACGGGATACTCCTTCATATTGTGGAGCATGCAGCATGCCACAGTGATCTAACACACTTTCCAGGGTGAGTAGAGGAGGGCTTCACCGGACCGGTCCAGACTGCAGAATCTGGCCTTCAGGACCCCAAAAGCCTGATCCACTGGCCACTGTGTTCTTCCATGGGCCTCGCTGAAGCGGATGTCTCCTGGCATAGTTGGATTTCTCAGCGGTGTCAACACCAAGAATAGTTTGTATATGCTGAGTCTCCTGTTAAGGAATGTGACATAAGTGCAACAATGAATCATTCACTTAATGATTGTAGAACCTGACATTGCTCAGACATAATCAGGCCAGACGTGACTTACCAACCAGTCAGGCCCTATCTGGGTGCAGTTGTGACATCAGCTGGGGTATGGTGCTACGCCACTTTGTGAAGGAATCATGGGCTGATCCAGGAAAACGGGCACACACATTTGAGATGTAGAGATTCACCAAACAGACAACTTGCATGTTGATGGAATAGAAGTTGTTTCTGTTGTAATAGGCTTGTTCAGTGGCCTACGGTGGGACCAAGCCAACAAGTGTGCCATCAATGCCCCCCACCACACATGGCAGATGGGGAAAACCATGAAAGTCAGCCTTCACATTGGCTATATCCTCACATCCGGGGAACCTACTATTGTTTGCCCATTCAGATGATATAAATGTATGATGTGGTGTTCTTCTATGGTCTGAAGGTCTGGAAGTGGACGTTAGACAGTAGGTTGTCGCATCCTCCCTCTCCCAGGGTACCTATGTGTAACAAGAGATGATTTGTAACATTAGTCAGTGTGGCCACAGCAACATAAATTGTGCATGCGGAGTCACCAGTGGCATAATAGTGAAGGTCGCACACCCAAAAACTGAGAGGTGAGAGTTCTACTTCAGATGAGTCTGTTGACATTTCTCTCCTCTAATTTCTCTTCAACTTCAAATGTTTAAGGTTCATAATGAAAGCTGGTCTCACTCGTTTTAATTGATAAATACACTTTTCTTTTCACTTTGTCATAAAATATCTCATTCTACATATATCATACATCAAAGCCTAAAAACCTCTCTCTCCTCTCTCTCTCCCTCTCTCTCTCAAGCTCTCTCTGCCAATCTTTTTCTCTCAATTTCTCTCCCTCTCTCTTTCTGACGCGCCTGCAGAAGTCTTCTTCCCGCCACAGGTTCAGAAACAAAAGGCGCGTGGGTGAGACACCATCACAAAACTCTCCCTTCGGGGTTGACCAGATCTTTGGACTTGGTGAAGGAGATAGTAGTCAGAAACATTCAATAATAAATCAATAACATGAAATCATAAACAATTTTAAACGATATGAATAATTCAACACTAAATCAAAACTCCAAACCGAATACAGTTTCAAAGCTTTATTACAATCCCAAAATCAATGTCACATAAATGGTGCGCTAGACTAAATGATAAACATACATGAAAACCATAGGCTGACCAAAACGTCTGAAAAGATTCACCCTACTAAACCTCAATACTGTTAGACACTCCAAAAGAATTATTTAAATTAGCAACAACACAATATGAACATTATTATCAGATTTTGAGGCAGATGATGTTGGCATGAATAAATCATCAAAATACAGTTTTAACAATCAATTTCAGAGCTGGGCCATTCCTAATACTAACCAGAATGCATGTGTGGGAATGGGCTAACACATGAGGGCAAACACAAAAATAAAAGAAGACAAAATAATTTGGAAAAATTGAACTAAATAACTCACTAGAATAATATGATGGTGTAGGTCAGGGTTCTGCAAAGTCGGTCCTGGAGAGCTGGGTCCATGCCAGATTTTTTGCATATCCACATTTAGAAAAATATAGATTTCTGAAACTACTTTTTTCTAAATATGGATATGCTAAACACCTGGCATGGGCCCGGCTCTCCAGGACGACTTTGCAAAAACCTGGTGTAGGTGACTAAGCTAAAGGGAAAACGGGAATCCATATTTAGTTCTACCTCTCCTCATGGGACAGCATACAGCGTTGATTCATCGAGACAGAGCACTCACCATCTAATGGTGTTGGTTGACAGCAGTTTCAGTACAGTGCAGAACACAAGCTGCACGTAGGAGAGCTCAGCAGTTCAGAGTTAGTTGGCCTTATTGGTACTGAACCACATAACAAAATAGGGCAATGAAGACTATGATGAGGAAACTCATGAGGGACTTAGAGGAGAGAATGGAACAGCAGACATAGGATAGAAGTTGACAGAGCTCTGGACAGCATCAAGATAAGAGTCAACTAACTCTGAGGGGGTCTCCAGATGAACTAACCTCAGTTTCAAAGTTCTTCGATAATTAAAATAACCAAAATCCATTTGAATGGTCCTTTGGGTGGGCACACTATGGGCATCAGTTTCAGCATTCAATCATTGCAGATGGTACCACCAAGCCTGCAACTTCATTATGTTTTCTCAGAAAAAATACGTTGTCATCTTCCTCAGGTTATAGGGTTCCGCCTAAATATTTCATTTTCTAATAAATTGCTACTAAAAGTTCCTTTCCCACTCTACATTTAAACTAAGCTAGTATTCTTTCACATAAGTGCAATAGTTTCCTTTCCTGCTCCATTTCACAGCTAGAACAAATATTGTTACATTACCTAAACTTGAAACATGCTCTTCTCCTGGAATACAATAGAACTTTAACATTACATTTGCTGCTTAGAAAAATAATTCAGGTCAGAGGGGTTGAAATAAACGAATAACGTGTTTTATGACTGCTTGCTAAATTAACTTTCAGGCCTAGTCATGTTAAGGAAGCCTAATGCTTGGTAATATATTTAATACATCAATAATACCTTTAGTGTACCTGAATAATCAAATCAAATATGCAAAGCGAATTGTTTGTCTAAATCACCATTCATGTTATGTCAAAGCAATTTTAAACAGGCATTTATTTTTCTAAACATAATTCAACATAAGTGTTTTTAATACAATTCACTAAATACTGAAAATACATTTCATTTCTACTGTTTCTACCTTAAACAATCATGTTAATATTCATTATTAATTCACATATTTATGAATGCAAAATATTTCCATGTTAAACTTGATATCAAAATACAACTAATAGGCACAAATGTCCACCACAATTTAAACATGTACATTTTCATTTCTACATTATTTTCTCTGTTAGGCCTTTAACACTGCAGGTTTATTAGTTGCCATATGCTACGTCTATGCCACTAGATAGTTAATAAGTGTTGCTCTCTCTCAGTCCCTCCTCTGATGGTAATCTATGCCATCACAAAATAACTATTCTCATTTACAATGAGACAAGTCAAAACCTTATAGTTTGATAACGCATTGATCTAGGTTTGCGATAATTGTCAATTCTCTTCATTGTCTGATAATACCTGTTTCTCATATTCTCTAATTCCATTTCTTACCTCCTCTGTTTATTCTTTGCCTTTTTTTTCTACAGTTGTCTCTTTTAGGTCACTTAAGTCATTTTTCAGACTTGTCAAATTAGATAAGTATCTCCTTATCTCGTTGCTGTTATTAGGAATGGAAGTACAACAGTGCTGTGATTTAAAAAACTCTGCAGACTCCACCCTATTTTGCTGAAATAATGTGTAACCCAATGCAATTCTGAAGAATCATAGACCTCGGGCAACCTTTTCTGTTTCCATTAGGAGCATTGCACCTGAAAAATCAATTGACATCTTACCTACAATCGTTGATGATGTCCTTATCTTTATGTCACCCAAGATCACGCCCACTGATGGAATAATAGCTCCAAAAATATCTCCTGTAATTTCTGAACTACTTGCTCCTGTCTTAAATCTCATTTTAGGTGTCTCTGGATTGTCAATATTGTCCACCTTGTAAATTTTCGGGAAGACCATTCCCAAATAGTATGTACCTTAACAGCCTTTCGGCAATTTCTAATAAGCGTTCTTACCACTGATGTAATAAACACCAGGTACAGCAGGGTCTTGTCCATTGAGCATAAAATCCCATACACTCTTAAACAACAACACATGTCCAAATTCACTCTTACATACAAACTTATTGTCAGCTTTTGATTGTGGCCTATACATACAAAGCTTCCCTACATATTGATAGACTAAACCTAAGCGTCCTTGTGTATCAAGTGTGTTGTGAAATGACTTATTCTTGCTAACTATACCCTTGTCTCTCATTTCTTTCATTGCTTTTCTTCTGTCATCTACCTGATTAATGAACTCTTTTTCTACCTGTGTGAGAATAAATGCCAGGGTATTCCTGTATGCATATGCTGTGCCAAACGTCAGTGTCGGTTCAAAGAAACCTCCTACTATGTCAATGTTTCTAGCTTTTGCAATGCTGCTCAAATGCTGATTAATGGGAACAAAAGAGAAAACCACGTCAAAATTAGAACAAAAACATTGATTGTACTCCTGATTGTACAAACATGTTAATAATAGACTGCAACTTATCCCATAAGTTAGTGGTAAACTGTGATAAGTGAATTTGGGTACATACATACCAATCACTCACATTCATTGTGCCCACATGCTCATACAGCAAACTAAAATACACATTGGAAAATTAATGTCCCTTTGTCTCATCTAAGTGAAGCAATCCCTCATCCTTATAAAACCTATCCTGCTCAGATGTTGTCATTCTCTGTACTGGAATTGTTGTGCTTTGAACGTCTACTTTCATTGAAATACTCATTTCAGCAAACAATAAAATCCATGCAACCATATACTCTGTTATCAATCCAATACACACATATATACACCTATTGTGTTTACCCTGAACAGGATTCATGGCTTCTGTAGAATTAGAGAAGGAAAGAAAAAGAGAAAATATCAAAAGGAAAAAACGAGCAAAAATCAAAACAATTGATTTTTCAAATTCTTTTTGTTATTTCCAGAGTGTAATGTCTTTGTTGATCACTTGGCATGGTTATTTCAAAACTCAGTTCGAATGCAATTTCAAGTTCCAGAATATTCAGCTGAATTCTCACAGTCAAAACAAAAGGCAATAAACTTGTTCTCCTATTCATTTGTGACAAGGTAGATCCATCCAGGTGAAGAGTATCTGCAACTTAGCATTCTTCCTTTTCATTCTCCTTACAGCACCATCTTCATCTTCACTCTGATTTGACTGACTGCTTCTGTTATTGTTGGGAGTTTATCAGCAACTAGTTAATTTGTAGCTGCAGGCCATTTGTCTCCTTTCACAGTTCTTTTTTCCAGACGCAACTGCTTTCACAATGTTTGCTGCGCTGGCAGGAATTAGTTGATTTTGAATTTGACTTTGACTCTGTTCTCCTGCACTTTTGTCTGTTTGCAGGCTGCATGCACTTTTGTCTGCGATTTTATCTGCACTTTTATCTGCATGGAGACCACTTGTGCCCTCACTACTTTGCACATTTTCTGCTTTAGCCACTGGTTCTGTCCTCACAGCTTGGTCAAGTCAAACACCTTCTTTATCAGCATTCACTCTTGTAGAATCAGACTCAGGCCCTCATTATGAACATGGCGGCAATCACCGCCGACCGCCGTGGCGACGGTGAACAGAAGACCTCCCGTGGCAGAAAACTGGAGACTGTCAAACCTCCAAAAATCCTGCAACCTCCAAGGCAGTACACCCCACCCCGCCACCGTCATGCAGACAAATCCTCTGCCCACCAAATAATGATGCACAAATTAGCGTGGCAGATAGTGAATGCCGAACGAACATTGGCGGTATGGACCGCCACGGCCAGCAATGGAACCCAACAACAACAAATGCACACACATGCAAAGGCAACTTGGAAACCCACACACCTGACACACATCCACAACATTATAAAAAACTCACACACACACCCCACAATCCTTTGCATCGCCAATAGCACAACTGAGATTGATGACACAACACGCATACACTGAACCCAAAATAACAAAAGTCACACGCACAAATACACCACCAAAACACACACAAACCCCAAACACCCTCATAAGCCACACACTTAACTGCACAACAACACCCTCACCAATACTCCCACAACACACCACTCACAACACTGGGCACCCCCCAACCACCCCGCTTCACAGATAGGGAGCTAAGGACCATGGTGGATGAAATACTCAGGGTTGAGCCACAACTATTCGGGGCACAGGTGCAGCAGACACCCATCGTAAGGAAGATGGAGCTATGGCAGATGATTGTCAACAAGGTCAACGCAGTGGGAAAGCATCCACGCACAAGGGAGGACATCCGGAAGGGATGGAACAACCTGCGCGGGAAGGTGAGGTCTATGGCATCCAGGCACAACATCGCCGTACAAAAGACTGGTGAAGGACCCCCACCTACACCCCCAACTACACTGACTGGGAGGAGAAGGTACTGGCTATCCTGCATCTGGAGGGCCTCACTGGACTCACTGGAGGACTGGACTCGGGTAAGTCAACTATAATACCTTAACAGTCACCACATCTATAATGCATGCAACACCCCACCCCTCTCACTACCACCTGGACCCCATCCCTATCCAGTCCACAACACCCACATCCAATTACCCTGCATGCCCACAATCCCACAAACATTCCCCCATCCTGCCCCCTAAGCACAGTCACCTCCCCCTGCATAGATTCCCAGTGGCACTACAACACCTACAATGCACCACCACCCCCCACAAAAAAATGCAAAGATAAAGTACATGAAAGGACCCTGCATGCTACGACAGGGGAATAAAAGAACAAAATAGGGCAGAGCTGTGCATCAATTTCCGAAATAGTACATGACACATACATTTCCATTCCCCCCCATAGGCACCACCACCCATGCCGACCGGAAGGAAAGGCCAAGGAGTGTCAGCGCCGCACACGGAGAGAGAGGCCCCACTCAGGAGACTGGAGAGGGATGTATGGAAAGTGAGGAATACCCTGGCCCGTCACACAGTCCTAGACTGTCACCCTTCAGCACCCTCACCCAGGATGCCACTGACAGCCCTACCACCCAGCCACCAACATCAGCTCATGCCAAATGACCCCACACCAGTGTCTCCCAGTCAAAAACTGGCAGACCACATGTACAGAGGCCAGAGTCTCTACCCACCAACAGGCAGGATGATGAAGGGCCAACTGCAAGTGGGACTGCCAGACCTGTACAGGAGACACAGGCACATGGGGCAAGGGCAAGTGGGAGGGCATCAGTGGCCCAGGGGGGGAGCCAAGGATGTATGCTGCAGGCCAGGAGGTGATTTCTGAGGTCCTGGGAGCATACCACCATACCCAGGAAAGGATGAGCCAGATACTGGCCACCTCGGAGCACATTCAGAGGCTGCAGACAGCACACCACCAAGAGGCCATGGAGCAATGGAAACAGCTAAATGCCACCATGGGCACCATTGCAGGGGTGCTTCAGCACCACTACCCTAGCCAGCCTGAGACCTCCATCCACCTGCAAGCCCCTACCACTAGCCAGGACACTGCCCTGCCATCTACATCTGCAGCAGCTACTGGACTGGTGGCACCGCCAGAGGACACACGGGAGACCAGCACCCCTAGCCCTGCAGCCCAGCTCCAGTCACTCAAACGTGCCCTCGGACCCAGACATGCCACTGGAACATCAGCCAAGACCAAGGCCACTGCTAAGAAGTGACTCTGCCCTGAACTGTCCCCCTTGTGTGCCACTATGCTCCCTTGTTGACTAGCCACTACCAACACTGCATCTACCAATGGACACATGGAACAAAACCCAGTGCCACCAACAGCTGAGCATATGCACCTGAGTATGGATATGCACTATGAGCCCACTCCCTATCACTGTCCAACGAAATATGTAATTTGTGTCACTTAATAAAAAAAACTATGCACTCAAATCGTATGTCCCTCATCATAATGATATATCAATTGTGAGTGTGTATGTATTAGGCAGTCAATTTAATATTCATACCTTTATTGCAGGAGGGGATCCCCCACACTGTACTGTCTGAAGTAAGTCACACTGTACACAATATTGGGTTGCCTGGCACATGCCACTTCAGTCTCCAGTTAACAGTGTCAATGACTATAGGCACCACATTGCCAATTACAAGAGTCAGACTGAAACTATGCAGCGAAGACAACAGCATCATTGAACAGTACCTTAGGGTCACTGAAAGTATAGGCAAATCAGCTGGGTCCTGGAGGTAAGATCTTCCCCCCTTCTTCCTCACCATCACTCTCACCCTCCTCTTCTAGAAGGGGGATAGCTTTCCTCACAGCCAAGTTGTGCAGCATGCAGCAGGCCACCACTAGCTTACACACCTTGTCAGGGACTTAGCTCAGGGATCCCCCAGAGAGATGGAGGCAACTAAATCTAGCCTTCAGGAGACCTATTGTGCGCTCAATCACCCTCCTAGTACATCCATGGGCCTCATTATAATTCCTCTATGCATCTGTCCTGGGATTCCTCACTGGTGTCAGGAGCCATTGCAAGTTGGGGTAGCCAGAATCACCTGCAAAAGTGGGCGAAACAGGACCATAATGAACTGACTTCACATGCATATTGGCTGGCTGTCACCTATATATAGAATCATTCTCATATACACTCACCTATGAGCCATCCTCTGTCCCCTTGTATTTGTCCCATCAAGTGTGGTACACTGCTGTTTCTCAGGACAAAGGAGTCATGGACTGAGCCTGGGAACCTGGCATTTACATGTAATATGTACTGGTCAGCAGTACATGGAGTGGAAGTTCTTCCGATTCCTGTACACCTGTTCATTCACTCTTGGCGGTACGAGAGCAACGTGGGTTCCATCAATGGCACCCATCACATGTGGGATCTTGGCAAAGGCATACAATCCAGATTTGATGGCAGGATGTTCAGCCCTTGGGGGGAACTGGACATGTGCCTGCAGGTGTTGGACGAATTCATCCAGGAATTTTGACAGGATGAGACTAAACATTGGCTGTGATACCTCTGCACCCATGCCCACTGTCACCTTAAATGAGCCCATAGCCAAAAAATGGAGTACAGATAGCACTTGCACTTCAGTAGGGATGGCATGCTGATTCGGAATAGCCAGTTTCAGTACAGGATCCAGTAAAGTACAGAGGTCATGGATTGTAGCACGATTGAGTCTGTAGGTAACAATGATGTGATGTTCCTCCATAGTTTCCAAATCAACCAGAGGTCTGTACACAGATGGGGCCCTCCCTCACCACATGGGTCTCTACCTATGGGGGAAGAAAGAACACATATTAAGGGCACACATACACCTGCAACACATGATGTTACTGTGTCAATTAATGTGCGACACGTAGGTTACACACACAGAAGCTAGGTATTAAGTACACCGTCAGGCATATGTGTGTAGAGTCAACTCTGTTGTAATGGCATCCCAGTGTGGACACATTTCCAAAGATGGGTGCATGTGAGGATCAGAAACTCTTTTCAGCAAACGACTATGGTTGCAGATTAGGAGCCCCTGGATGAGGCCCCTGTCCAGGCTATGGTGACATGGTGTTAGCAAGATGACTGCCTCCTGCATCCAGGTATGAGGGAGTGGAAGTGACATCATTCTGCTGGCGATAGTCATCATGGCAGAAGGCGGTGTTCACCGCCGTGCACCCAATCATTGGATTACATGGTTGTCAATGGGTAACCTGGGCCTATCATGATCACCGCTGGCAGTGACAAAGCACACCACCGCAGAACGTACGTCAGGTCGTCAGACCCTTGACACTTGACTCCTGATTCCCGTGCAGGGCAGTACTCCATTGCGTGTGCTGCTCTGTCCTGACTCTGGTCCCTGAGATGGCACGGGTCACAGGGGAACGGGCACCAGCCTTTACCACAAAGGAGCTGGAGAAGCTGGTGGACAGGGGTCCTACCCCTGTATGCCAAGTTGTATGGGCGACCAGAGAAGCAGGTAAGTTGGCGTCTGTCATCCTTGGATGTGTGTGATTGTGGCAGATGACTGTATGCATGTGGGTTTGATTTGTAACTGCCCAGCCATAGACTGTCTGGCATGTACTGTATGTGAGTTGATAACATGGCTTTCAACAATGGCCGTT
The DNA here is from genome assembly GCF_031143425.1 of Pleurodeles waltl. Taxonomy (NCBI): domain Eukaryota; kingdom Metazoa; phylum Chordata; class Amphibia; order Caudata; family Salamandridae; genus Pleurodeles; species Pleurodeles waltl. The sequence continues at coordinate 921,420,050 of NC_090440.1, forward strand.
CCATAGGGAACGACATGTCATCTGTATTCAAAGTTCACATAATAACGTCTGTTTCTTTGCTCTGTGTGTCCCATGCAGGTCAGCGGCCATCAGAAGAGAGGACTGTGGCAAGCCATCAGCAAGGAAGTGCGGACCCTAGGGGTCTACAACCGGTGGAGCACCCACTGCAGGAAGTGGTGGGAGGACCTGAGGCGCTGGGCCAGGAAGACCGGAGAAGCCCAGCTGGGGAAGGCCTCCCAACGAGGAAAGGGTGCCTGTTGGAGCCTGACCCACCTAATGGCCTGCATTCTGGCGGTGGCCTATCCGGATTTGGATGGGCCCTTGAAGGCAGCACAGCAGCCACAAGGGTGTGAGTACCAACCCTGTTGTGATACCACTTTGATGGATGTGTTTGGGTGCTGTGGTATGTATGCTGTCTAGTGCCAGGCACTTGGACAGGTGTGTCCCTGCAGTCTTGCCCCCTTCAAAGATCCAGGGATGGTGTGAGGGCATGTTTGGGCTGTTCCAATACGCCCATGGGGGTCCTCTGCATGTATTCTGGGATGCTTTGTAGGCTCATTGACTAGTAACTGCATTGGCTGGGCATGGTCTCCCATTGGTGTACTCCACATAGTTTACCAGGACCGTGTTTCCTGTGGGTAATGTGGTGTATTCTGGGGTAATGGCCACTAGTCAGGGGGACAGTCATGACTAATGCTGTAGGTGCTGCGTGTAGGTGTGTGACCTTGAGTGTGCGTGAACCAGGGATGTTCATATATTCATGTATTCATAAAGTTCTCCCATGTTTTGTCTCTCCACCCCTGTGCTCTTGTGTCCTTTGTGTACATCAGCATCATCTGGTGAGGGAGCAGTGGCACCGACGAGTGGGGATGCTGCAGCCCTCCGTTCCAAGGAGGCAGAGTCAGCGGACGCCAAGGGGACCAATGGGTTGGAGGGCGAGGGGAGTACCACAGGGGAAGCAACTACCACTGGCAGTAGTGGCTCTGATACCTCCTCCGATGGCAGCTACCTGGTGGTGGTGGACCCTACTGGGCACACCCATTCTATGTCATCTTCTGCCACCCCATGCCATCTCCGCCCTCCCAGTTGCTCCCCACCCAGTTGCCTGTGCCCGCTCACCCAGGAGCGTGGGTGTCTCCTTCACCCCAGGCACCTCATCCCCTGCCCCAGTCAGCCCTGATGCCCTCATGAAGGAGGCTATTGACCTCCTGAGAACCATCTCTGTAGGGCATGCAACCATTGTGAATGCCATCCAGGGGATAGTATCCCAGATGCAGCAATGCAATGCATACCTTGAAGGCATTCACGGTGCCATGTCTGGCCTACAGAGATCTTTTCAGGCTCGGGCCTCCTCTTTGACGGCAGCCAGTGTCCCTGGTCTTTCTGTCCCCCCTCCCACCAACTCTACCCCTTCCAGCACCCCACTCCCTTCACCCATCCCAAGCACACATACAGACAGCCATACACACAGATCAACACACAAGAAGCACACAGAGAAACACAAGCACCACATTTCCCACCACAGCCAGGCACACACTCAACATACCAAAACACACACAAAAACATCCACCTTCCCCACTGTGTCAACCTCCCCCACCTCCTTGTCTGTCACCTCACCATGCACACCCACAAGCACTGTACCCTCAGTCCCTGCTGCTGCCCCATTCCTGCAGTCACCGCAACATCTGACATCCAGACATGTACCCCAGATACCACACCTGCACTCACCACAACTACATTGACAGACACTTGCAGCACACTCACCAGACCTGCAGGCACCCAGACAACATCCGTTCACACTGGCAGCCTGTCTTTTCCTACTGTGTCCACCCCCTCCTCCCAAAACACTCAAACATTTGCAGACATCCACACCACACACATCCACCACACATCAGCATACTGTACTGGCACTTGCATCCACGTCCTGCACACCTACACCTGGTAAAAACACTCCCTCAACCTCCACTCCCAGACCTGCCTCCACATCCCCCCAACTGCCCCTAAGAAGCTTTTCCTCTCCTGTATTGACCTGTTCGAACCCACTGGCCCATGCTGTCTCATCCCTAAACATGCTCAACTCCTCACCCAGTCCACTCCTTCCACGTCCAAGTCCACCCCAGTCCGCCCTTCCCATTCCTGTGCTCCTTCCCCAGGGAGGAAGAAGCCCTGTGTTACCCTAGGTCCCTCTGCCACTCCCCGGTCCAAGCCCACTCCACCACCTTCCAAGGGCAATCCCAAATCACCTCCACCTCCAAAACCTAAGCCCAAGCCCCCCCTTCCAGACGTAAGTCCCCACCCCCACCCCCCTGCCCCTCTTCCCTGAGGTACCTGGCTGCCGCATTGCTGCCCCTTTACGGTGGAGTACTGTGTGCACATGTGGGAGTCAAGTTCAGGCCTGCATTGGGACTTCAGCATTTCCATATGGACTGGCTAATGGCCTTATTTGGACAGTATTCTTCTTTGTTGCTATTAATAAATTTTGAGTGCCCAGTAGTGCGGTTGGCACAATATAGTGACGTTGTTCATCGTTTCACTGTGGGGATGTAGTGTGCACATGTGTGTACTTTGGTGCAGGTCTTTGTTGCCTTGTGTCAGGTAAGTACATCTTGTTCTGGTGTGTATGGTGTGGGATGGTGGGAGGGGTTGGGAGTGCATTGCAATTTGGGTGGGGTGGGTGTGTAATTGTGCCCTTTCTTCCCATGTGTACTAGGTTGCGGGACTTACCGTCCTCATCTTCATCGGTGGTCACGGTCGTGGAGGTATATGGCAAGAAGCAGCACTGGCATTATTTCCAACTCTCTCTCCATGTCTGCATCGGTGTGTTGTGTGTGCCTCCGATGAGTGTTTCCTTTTATTTGCTTGTTTCCGCCACGCTTTGCGGGGTGGTGGTTCCCACCTCATAACTGCAGGTGGTCTTGTGCTTCAATATTTGGTGGGCGGGTAGGTCCTTTCCGCCGGCCTGTGGGCGGCCTCCTCCGTCCTCGTCGGGACTACAAAGATGGTGGTGTGTGGATGGACCGCTACTTGTTTCTCATGTGCTTCATTATTTGGCGGTCTGGACCGCCAGCATGTTTGCGGTAGTTACCGCCACCGCCATCAGGACGGCGTTTACTGCCATGTTCATAATGACCACCTCAGTGTTTTCGAGAGGACACGGAACTCTGCGGGTCTGGCTTGCGTGTATCCAGTTTGGAAGACCAGCACACTTCACAGCTTTCATCGTCACCAGGATGATTTGATATGGACCTTTCCACCTTGGCTCCAGGGAAGTATTTCTCACATGCCTTTTCACTTTGCCCCAGTCACCTGCCTTCAGGCTGTGACACTGTTCCTGGGTTGTTTGAACTGTTACTGCTTCAACCTGATGAGACAAAGAGCAAACCGCATCAGCTAGATCCTTGCAATAATCTGTTATGTTCACAAGTGCATTTGCAGGTACAGCTGGTAGTCTCATTGCGTGGACCATCACTATCTCATGGGGGGACAGTCCTGTCTTCCTGTCAGGGGTGCTACACATGATCATCAGGACAAGTGGCAATACATCAGGCCATTTCAACGTTGTAGAGGCATAGACCTTTGCCAACCGAGCTTTCAGTTTTCCTTTAATTGTTTCGACCAATCCAGATGCCTCTGGTCTGTAACTGCAGTGCAGTTTTTGCTCAATGTTCAATGCTGCACACAACAACTTTATAATCTCATTATTAAAATGAGTTCTTCAATCTGATTTTAAAGAAGTCGGAAATCCATAGCGTGGAATTAGTTTCCTGATCAGCAGCTTAGGTACAGTGAGACTATCAATCCTACATGTTGGATAATCCTCAATCCACTTGGAAAAGACAGACGCAATAACCACCACATACTTCAATCCATTAAGGGCGGCATCTCAATGAAGTCATATTGCACTCTTCTAAATAGACCTCCCGATCTACCTATGTGGCTCATATTAACCACTGCACATTTCCCTACATTCATTTGTTGGTATGTTTAAATTGGAATATTTCTTAATGACAACATTGAGAAAGATCCAAGAATCAATAATTCATACCGAGTAAGATGGGAATTGGTCAAATACTGGGTCTTAGAATGGGTCAAAAGAATTTCCACTGAGTGAGGGACAAAGACAGCTAAAGGTTGTCCCATCACAATACCTTTGGCTAATACTTACCCGAGTAGAAGCCACAGGTTTCAAACAGCCAGGCAATGCAGCAGCTACAGGATCCAATGTGGTGAAAAAATATCAATCAATCAATCAATTCTTGTAAAGCACCACTATTCATCCATTAGGGTCTCAAGCCACTAGCCTGTTCATTCCTCCATGTACTGCGTCAAAACAGAAAGAGCACAACCATCACATTCATGAAAAAAAGGTGGAAAACCTTTTGTATAGTCAGGCATTCCCAAGGCTAGAGCTCAGCCCAACTCTCTCTGAGCTCAGTGAACGCTTTCATGCATTCCTCATTGAAGGGGACTGGATCTGTGACTTCCTTGTTTGTCAACCTCTGTAATGTTTTAAAAATTACCGAAAAATTCAGGATCTAATGGCTGCAATAGCTCTCCATGCCTAAAAACATTCTGGGGGTCATTCTGACCCTGGCGGTCGGTGATAAAGCGGCGGCCAACCCGCCAACAGGCAGGAGGTCAAAAAAATGGAATTCTGACCCTGGCAGGAACCGCCAACACAGCTCGCCACTTTAACACTCCGACCGCCACGGTGGGACAGACAAACAGCGCGGCGGTCACCGCCAACAGGCAGGTGGCAGACAATGTACCGCCCACAGTATCACAACTCACCAATCCGCCACCTTTTCCGGGGCAGGAGCCCCGCCGATAAAAACACGGCGGAAACAGACTACGAACGGGAAAACGCTCACCTCTATACACTCCACGAGGACGGAGGACAGCATGGAACCCGAATTAAACATCCTACCTGCTCTTGTCTACCTGCTCATCTACCATGAGTACGAACTCTGGCGCAGAAGACAACGGTGAGTACTGCATCTACGACACAGGGGAGGGGGGAGGAGGAAAGGTTACGGGCACACACATACGCCCCCCCCCCAACTATCAACATACCAATGCAGAGCAACAACTGAGTGACACCCCCCAAACACCCCTGAAAAATGCACAGACATAATAAAAATGTGAATTTAAATTTATGTATAAATTAGGTTCATTGAAGTCATGGAAAATTATCGTCATGAAATATCAAAGCAAAAATAATGAACAGTGCGAAAGCTATATACATAGTCAATTAGTCATGCTCAGTGTTTCAAATATCCACAGTCCGTGGGCCAATGTCTACCAAACACATGGTCACAGCCCACACAGGAGACCTGAGTCCGTTGGAGAGAACACTGCTGGGGCATCAGATGACAAAACTACAGGCACCTCAGGGGGAAGGGAAGGGGGGGCACCTCAGCCACAGGAGTCCACGACGCCAGATCCACGAAGGGGCGACCATGCCCACTGTGCCATCCTGGGGAGTGCAAAGGCACAGTCTCTCAAGTCTCTACAGTGGGTGGATTGCCCACTGTGCCATCCTGGGGAGTGCAAAGCCACAGTCTCTTAAGTCTCTACAGTGGGTGGATTGCCCACTGTGCCATCCTGGGGAGTGCAAAGCCACAGTCCATCAAGTGGATTACAGACTCCACTGGTCATGGAGGAGGCAGGGTGCCCAGAGTGCAGCGTGAACACCAGCTCGACACAGAACCGGCACTGTCAATGGTCCAGCGGTGCTTGAGACGGCGGGGCCCAGCGGAGCGGTGCTTGACAGGAAGGGCCCAGCGGAGCGGTGCTTGACAGGAAGGGCCCAGCAGAGCGGTGCTTGACACGGCGGGGCCCAGCGGAGCGGTGCTTGACAGGAAGGGCCCAGCGGAGCGGTGCTTGACAGGAAGGGCCCAGCGGAGCGGTGCTTGACAGGAAGGGCCCAGCGGAGCGGTGCTTGAGACGGCGGGGCCCAGCGGAGCGGTGCTTGACAGGAAGGGCCCAGCGGAGCGGTGCTTGACAGGAAGGGCCCAGCAGAGCGGTGCTTGACAGGAAGGGCCCAGCGGAGCAGTGCTTGACAGGAACAGCCCAGCGGAGCGGTGCTTGACAGGAAGGGCCCAGCGGAGCGGTGCTTGACACGGCGGGGCCCTGTTCAGCGGTGCCTTTCTTCACGGCGGGGCCCTGTTCAGCGGTGCCTTTCTTTACGGCGGGGCCCTGTTCAGCGGTGCCTTTCTTCACGACGGGGCCCTGTTCAGCGGTGCCTTTCTTGTCTATCAATGGAGCCAGACCTGGCCAGGACTCCCTGCTTAGTCGCCCTCCGACCGTGCTGTTGCTGGACCCTCCTGTGACGGAGTCCTGGGCCCGTGGGTGTCCTCCGTCACACCCGGGATGGGGCTTGTGGGGCCCTCCTGGTCCGCGCCCCTGCTGGCTGACTTCTCCGCCCTGCTGCCCTTGCCCTCCTTCGATGAGGCTCTCTGGCCCTTGCCTCCCCTTGATGTTGTGGCAGGTGAAGTGCCACAACTTTGGTCCTTGGGGGCAGCCGTGTCAGCCTTCTCACGGCGGGCCTTGGTCTTTCCAGGGGGGGGGGGCTGGCTGTCCCCTTGCTGCTGGCCGATGTATCTGTGCTGGGAAAGGGTGGACTCCAAAACCCGTGCACAATGGTCAGACTTGATGCAGGGCTGGTGGTGTCTGAGGTGCTCTTCGGACTCTTACCAGATGGAGGGGGTGGGTCAGGTGGTGCAAAGAGGTCAAGTTTGGAGAGGAAAAGTTTTTTAGGAGCAATGGGAAGGGTAGGTGCAGTGGGTATGGGAGTGGAGGGAGAGGATGTGGTTGTAGGAGAGTCAGGTGTGCTGTCTATGGGTGCAGGTGCTTGTGACGTAGGCTGTCGTGTGGTGGTTGGCTGTTGTGTGGGTGGCTGCCTGCGTTTGTGTGTTTTGGAAGAGGGGGTGACAGACACAGTGGGAGAGGACACAAGGGACGTGTAAATGGCAGTGGGGGTGGTGACTGCACGTGTGCGGACTGTACTGGAGGGTGTGCTGGTGATGGAAGTACTGGCTGATGGTGGTGTGCATGCAGGTGTGAGTGGAGACGTCACAGGGAGGGAGGAGGGAGATGAGGAGGAGGGGGACACAGAGGTGGTAGTGACTGTTGGCATGTCTGCATCTGGATGTTGCTTGGGTGAATGCTTGTGGGATCTGTGGTGCTTATGTCTGGATGAGCTGCCCTTGGGTGTTGAGGTGTGTGCAGGCTGGTCTGATGGTGTGGATGGGATAGGCTGAGGAACAGGAGACTGGGACTGGGTGGAGGCAGTTAGAAGAGGGAGGCTGGAAACAGGGACAATGGCTTCCGTCAGTGCTGAGGCCAGAGCATTGAACGATCGCTGATGGGCAGCCTGACCCGAATGAATGCCCTCCAGGTATGCATTGCTCCGATGCACCTCCGTCTCTACCCCCTGGATGGCATTCAAAAGGGTAGACTGCCCAACAATGATGGTCTGGAGGAGGTCAATGACCTCCTCACTGAGGGCAGCAGGGGTAACTGGGGCAGGGCCTGAGGTGCCTGGGGCGAAGGAGATGCCCGCCTTCTTGGGCGAGCGGGCACAGAGCGAAGGCTGAGGGGCTGCTGGGAGGGCGGAGCTGGTGCGCTGGGTGGCGGCTGTACCTGTTGTGGCGGGGGCACGGATGTTGCCGCCACCGCTAGGGAGCTCCCTTCCGAGGACGTGTCAGTGTCACTGGTGTCACCACGGGTCCCCGTTGTGGAGCTCCCCTCACCCTCTGTGTCACTGGTGACCTCGGTGTCTGTAGCATGGCCCACCGGGGCCTTGTGAGTTGCAGCTCCCTCGTGCTCCGATGCCAATTCTCCTCCGCCTGATGATGCTAATGCACACATGCACAAGAAGATAAAGAAAAAGGGTGGGGGGAGAAATAAAGACAGGTTGAGTGCATGCATTGTCAACACCGTTGGCGGAGAGGACAGACACAGGAGCCTCCAGCACTACGCCGCGCAATCGAGGTACACTACTCAGTACTTGTGACTAGGCCTACAGGTCTATGGACAACAAATGCACACATGGGTGATGCTGGACCATGGATTGCTGTACTTGGCACCCTACAGAGGTGGGGGGCGGGGGCGGGGGCACAGGGCCATGCCTTAAGGAGGGGACTACACTACAGAAAGCGCCCTGGCCTAATGTCACCCACAGCCCTCCTCCCCCACCCAGACACCTCCACTGCGCGTAAATATAGCAGAATGTGCTGGTACTCACCCCCTTGTGTCTGCTGTGATGTCCTCACGCGCCCATCCAAATCGGGGCAGGCCACTGCCAGGATCCGGGACATCAGGGGGGTCAAGGTACGACTGGCACCCCTCCTACGTTGGGAGGCCATCCCCAGCAGTGACTCGGCGGTCTTCCTGGTCCCGCGGCGCATGTCCTCCCACCTCTTTCGGCAGTGGGTGCCCCGTCTGTTGTGGACCTCCAGGGCCCGGACTTCCTTGGCGATGGCACGCCAAATGTTGACTTTCTGATGGGCGCTGACCTATTTGACATGTACAGGGTGGGAAAGGAAAAATCAACATTTTTCTGCATGTTAGGTGTGATTGCCCCCCCCTCCCCACCTTGCCATGTGGCACATGTCCGCATCTGTCGTGCCTTGCACTCCTCATTCGCTCCCCACCCCACCATCTTACATCCCCCATACACAACCAGGCATAGCCCATTCAACGTGCACCCAGTGTACTTACCTGTTGGTCTGGAGGACCGTAGAGTAGCGCATACTGGGGCAGGACCCCATCCACAAGTTTCTGAAGTGAAGGCAGGGGCCCTTTCCCCAGTCGCAGCAGCCATTGTCTCTTCCAGACCCAGGTCACAGCAGCACTTGCAGTATAGGTCCTCTCCTGTGGATGATCAGGTCTTGAGTGATTAAGCAGATAGAAAATGGCAGTCACGCCCGCGTCCGACCTCACATCCCACTGTCACACTTCTCAGGTCAGGCAGCCGCCATTACAAGGGCCCACATGGCTTAATTACTACTGCGTCACACAGGCCTAGGCCTTGCATTGCCACTCATACAAGCCTTTCAATGCATAGCGATTCGTGTACTGTGCAAGCTGTGTGAACGTACCTGTGGGTTGCTTGACTCTGTACTCCATGTTGTCCTTCCTAGGCACCGTCCGCTGGGACTTGCGAGGAGAAGGATGAATCCTCCCGTGTACCGACCGCTGGTGGACCTGTAGACAATGGAAGAACGACATATTATTCTTCGATACCGACTTGACCGAGCCACTATACATGAACTGTGTGCCCATCTGGAGCCAGACCTGATGTCCCCCATCCGCCAACCCACAGGAATTCCCCCTCTGGTGCAGGTGCTGTCAGTACTCCATTTTTTGGCAAGTGGGTCTTTTCAGACAACAGTGGCCATGTCATCAGGGATGTCTCAGCCTATGTTTTCAAAGGTTTTGTCCAGAGTGTTGTCTGCCCTGATGAAATACATGCGGAGCTACATTGTTTTCCCTGAGTAGGGTGATTTGGCCACTGTGAAGGGTGATTTATATGCCCTTGGACATATCCCCAACATCATTGGGGCCATTGATGGGACCCATGTGGCTTTAGTACCCCCAAAAGACAATGAGCAGGTGTACAGAAATAGAAAAAATTACCATTCTATGAATGTCCAGGTGGTCTGTTTGGCTGACCAGTACATCTCCCATCTAAATGCCAAGTTCCCTGGGTCAGTTCATGACGCGTATGTCATGCGAAATAGCAGCATCCCTTATTTGATGGAACAGCTACAGAGACACCGTGTGTGGCTAATAGGTGACTCTGGTTACCCTAACCTGCCTTGGCTATTGACCCCAGTGAGGAATCCCCGGACCAGGGCAGAGGAACGGTACAATGAGGCCCATGGGCGAACTAGGAGGATTATAGAACGGACCTTCGGCCTCCTGAAGGCCAGGTTTAGGTGCCTGCATATGACAGGTGGATCCCTAATGTACTCACCAAAGAAGGTGTGTCATATCATCGTGGCCTGCTGTATGCTTCACAATCTTGCATTGCGACACCAGGTGCCTTTCCTGCATGAGGATGGTCCAGATGGTGGTGTTGTAGCAGCTGTGGAGCCTGTGGAGGGTGAAGAGGAGGAAGACGACGGGGACGACACGGACAACAGGGACTCAGTTATACAACATTATTTTCAGTAGCACACAGGTAAGAATCACCCACGCCATTTTACATTTACTTACAGTCTCCTGCCTCTCTACTGTCTGTGTTTCCCCCCAGTTCCTTTTAACTGATTTTTGACTTTCCCTTCCCTTTTCAGAGCTGTATGACCCACAGTGTGACTTCTGCTTTGTTTGCTCATGGACTAATGCTTATTGACATTGGTATGTTGTCATCACAATGTAAGTGAACAGTATTGCACCGTTATGTGTAATACATTTGTTAAGAATACAAGCAGACTCCTGATTTTTTAAGTGCAATTGGTGATTTATTTTAAGTGCTGCATATAGGTCCATGATAGTTAAACGGTGATGGGTGGGGGTGGAGTAATGCCCATGGCAGAGTCCAGTTCTCAGTCTCACAGGTGCATTGTCCAAATGCCTGTGGAAGGATGGAGCAGGGGCTGTTTATGGTTTGACAGGGTGACAATGTGGGACAGTGGGATGACATCAGGGGGTATCTTATGCTGGCGGTGGTCTTGGCATCCTACTCTGTCTTCTTGTGTGATCTCAGGTTCCGCTTGCGGGTGGTTGATCTTCAGCAGGAGGTGGGGTTCTGGTGGCCTGTCGTTGTGTTGGGGCCTCCTGTCCACTAGCGCCGGCAGAGGTGGTAGGCTGTTTGTGGTCCGGGCTAGTGACAGGGGCCCTTTGGAGTGCCACATGGTCCCGCAATGTGGTGACTATCTGGTTGAGGGCCAGGACGATGGTCCCCATTTAGGAACCGATGTTCCTGAGTTCGTCTCTGAACCCCATGTACCGTTCCTCCTGCTGTGCCTGGATTTCCTGGAACCTGGCCAGTACCGTCGCCATCGTCTCCTGGGAGTGGTGGTAGGCTCCCATGATGGTGGTGAGGGCCTCTTGGAGAGTGGGTTCCCTGGGCCGTTCCCCCCTCTCTCGCACAGCAGCCCTCCCAGTTCCCCTGTTTCCCCGGGCCTCTGTCCCCTGGACGGTGTGCCCACTACCACTGTCCCCAGGTCCCTGTTGTTGTTGGGGTGGTGGGTCAGTCTGGGTGCCATGTAGTGCCAGACACACCGCTGATTGACGCGTCCTGGAGACGGAGGCATGGGCCCGCTGGGTGGGAGCTGTGCTGGTATTCCCAGAGGGGGTTGGGTCTGCTGTGGCCTGTGTCTGTGTGTGGGGAACCGACTGTCCAGAGGTCCCCGATGGTCCGGGCTGGTCATCAGGTTCTAGGTCGACAGAGCTGCTGTCATCACTGGGGGCCTGTTCTGGGGGTGGGATGGACAAATCTGGACCCTCCTGGCTGGTGTGTTGGCGTTCGGGCCCTGCAGGGGTAAAAGAGTATGGTTATTGCTTCTGTGTGTGCCATGGCGTGCGATTTGTGGGTGCCCTTGGCCCCCAGTGCTGGCATTCCCTTGTGGGAGGAGTTGTGAGGGTGGTTTGGGGGGGGGGGGATGGGTATGTGCAGTGGTCATGCTTAGGTGATGGGTGTCCATGGTTTGTGTTGGCATTCAGGGATTGGTGTTGTGTTGGGTGGGTTGTGCTGGTGAGACATTGGAAGGGAGGATGTGTGCTGGGGGGTTGGGGGTCAGGGTGGGGGTGTGGGTTGGCATGCTGGTGGTTGGGGGGGGTGAAGTAGTTGAGATTAGACTTACCAGAGTCCATTCCTCAGCCTACTCCAGAGAGGCCCTCAGGATGCAGGATGTTCAAGACCTCTTGCTCCCATGCTGTGATTTCGGGTGGAGTGGGTGAGGGTCCGCCGCCAGTCTTCTGCACAGCGATGTTGTGTCTTGACACCATCGACCGCACCTTCCCCCGTAGGTCATTCCACCGCTTTCAGATGTCGTCCCGATTTCTGGGATGCTGTCCCACAGCGTTGACCCTGTTGACGATCCTTTGCCATAGCTCCGCCTTCCTGTCTATTGTGGTGTGCTGCACCTGTGTGCCGAAGAGCTGGGGCTCTACCCTAATTATTTCCTCCACCATGACCCTGAGTTCTTGGTCCGAGAACCTGGGGTGTCTTTGGGGTGCCATGGGGTGGTGTGGATGAGGTGTGGGGTGGTGTTTGTGGTGATGTGAATGGTGGTGTGTGGTGATGTGTGCGTAGATGTGGTGTGGGTGATGATGTTGGGTTCCTGTGTGTGTTGTGGTTTGCGTTCCCTGTGCTCTCTCTCTGTGTATTGCGCCTTGTCTCTGAATTTCGATTTGTGGGGGTTTGTGGGTGATGTGGGTGTGTGTTCTATATTGTATTGTATTGGGTGTGTGGGAGTGGTGTATGTATGTGTATCAGGTGTGTGTATTTTGAATTGTCCAATGTGGCTGTGTTTTGTATAGGTGTGTGTATTTTGACCGCGGCGGTGTGTACCGCCAATGGAATACCGCGGTTGTAAGACCGCCGCGTGGATTCGTGGGTCGTAATGGCATGGGCGTGTTTGTGTTGGCGTGACGGTGGAGGTTTGGTCATCTCCAGTTTATCGCTGACCGCTGATGAGGCGGCCTTCCGTGGATGTCGGGTTTTCGGCGGTTTGGCAGTTGTGGGTCAGAATGACCGTGGCGGTTTACCGCGGCGGTAGTATGGCGGTCTTCTGACCGGCGGTAAGAGCCTTTTACCGCCGAGGTCAGAATGACCCCCTCTGACCTCTCTCTGTGTAACTGGGGGATTCATTTGCTTGATTGCTGCAACTCTTACTCTTGCACCTTTCTCAATTCAGTAACCCAAATACTTCACTTCTTTCTCACAGTACTGTAACTTAGCAGCGGAAACTTTATGTCCCTTTTCACCCAAATGATTCAACAACGCTGTGGTATCTTTTCTGCAAGTCTCACGCGTATTGGACAGAACCATCAGATCATCAATATACTGCACCAAAGCAGACCTAAATGGCATGTTCAAAGACCCTAAATTCTTCTTCAGGATCTGATTAAAAATTTATGGTGATTCCGAAACCCCCTGTGGAGTAGGACACCATGAATACACATAGTTGCCAAATGGAAAACAAAAGAGTATCCTCGTGCAAAGGCACTGAGAAAAATGCTTGTGAAAACCATTCTTCTGCACATGAAATCTTAAATAAAATCACTGCTGGATTTGGCACTAAGGGACAACAGGATACTACAATTTCATTCCCCTTTCTCAAATCCTGAACTATGCGATATTTCCCACTTGGCTTTCGCAAACCCATTGGTGAATTACATTCCCTGCCCATCACTTCTTTTAATACATCCTGCTCAACAAACTCCACAATTACTGGGGTAATACCATCAATCACTTCTGGGGTCATATGAGACTGTGGTGTTCTGGGGAAAACTGCATTTGCCTTAACAGTTACTTTGACGAGATCAACGCCACGAATAAGTCCAATATCTTTTCCAGAGAGATCCCAAACTCTCCGAGTTAATGTCTCTTGCAATTCTTCAGGCAAGTCTTTAACTTTCATGGCAGGAAACAACGAAATGAGACGATATAGCTCATCCATTTGATTGGAAGTCGCATCATCGCTATTGGTTTGAATTTCTATTCCTTCTTGTGTACAAGTAATGGAACATTTTTATTTACATAATAAGTGTTAGGACTCACACTCACACATGCACATTCTTGCTGCACCCTCACAAAATAAATCAGCATCTATGAAGAACGATGAAACATATCATGCATGTGTTTACAGCACAGCACTTCCCTGTAACCTGTGAGGAAAACTACATTGCATGTTTGTTTATATTGATAAAAGCAAGTGTTGTCCCATTTGTGAACTGTGTGCCAAGTGGTTTATGGAGACATCGAATTCCTTCATATGAATCATCAGAAGTGTTTGATGACTCATCACCAACATGTGTCTGATGACTCTTCAACAGAATTCCTTCATATATATTATCAGAAGTGATTGATGACTCATCTCCAGTATATAAATAGAACTGACAAGGTGTTTCCTGTGCTTGGCTTTGAGTCTTCCTTAGCTTGCAGGTGTTCCCGGTTCAGATGGAGTTTCCGTGAGACTTTTCTGGAGTCATAATTTCAGTGCGAGGCTTCATCGGAGCTTCCCTCTCTGGAGCGGATTACTTTCACAGCGGCTGGAGAATTTACGAACAGTATTCCATCTCCCTCAAATAATTGAAAACATTCCAGGAGAAGTCGGTTCATGAGTAATCCCCCTCTCGTTCCCCTGTTTTCAACCTTCTGGAGGTTAATGATCTTTTGGTGCATTATGAAAAACATTTGTCGATGCTGAGAAACCCATGATACAAGACTATTTTCCAAAGACAGCTTGAGAAGTATTTTTAAAGGCAGCATTGAAGTTAAGTGTTGTGAACTCCTGAAAGCATTGCTTGGTATCTATGCGAAATTAGACATTTATTCTGATAATTTTTGGAGCGAGTCTATTGTGTGAAAACTAAGAACAAAAGACAAATTCATAAGTTTTATTTTATACCGATTTTGTTGTGACTTACAAAAGTGTGTTCAATAGTTGAGCATTCAAGTGATAATGATTGATGTGATTTTGCTGAAAGAATCGGTGATTGCTCAATCAAATGATAATAATTATTTTTATTTTGCTCAAAGACTCTGTGATATTTGTAGTTATTTTGTTTTGATTTGTTTTTGGTCTTAGAAATTCCTGCACCAAACCCAGAGGCAACTTTCTTAGAACAACAGTGACGCTCCTTTGTGAACCAGTGTTGTGTTTCTCTTCCCTTCTCAAATCCCTATTACCTAATCCTTTCCCCCAAAGACTATTCACTCATTCCCTGTTCAGTTCAGATACGAGAGAATAGTGTTTAAGGGTGAGGTTTTATTCTCTTTGCTCCTGCACAACCTGGAATTCAGGTGAGTGGACATGGTCTTGTCAGTAAGTATCTTCCTAACAGACTCACAGGACTTTAATCGCAAACTACAAATTGGTGCAGACCCTTAAAAATCCCAATTTTAACTAGAATGAGCTCTGTAATTGGGTTTAGCAAGTGCTGATATGCTACTCCTACAACCTGAGCTGTTCTTCCTGCAAGGGGCACATTTGGGACTTCTGTAGATCTGACAGTGGAACTTGTTGCTCCTGCGTCAACCAGGAATTAAACATCATGACCTATCACACTTGCATTCACATACAGACTATGCTGATCTACCTCCAGTGAGGAAGCCAACACACATGCTTCCTCTTCTGATCTGTCACTCATGCATTCTTCACTTGCTTCATCATCACTGAAATCGATCAATGTGTATTGTGTTATTAAATATTTTCATTTGTATTTACTCTTTGGTTCGCGTTCTGCTAAGGAGCCATCACCTGTTGCTGTGCAGTCGGAGCTTGTGGTATCTGCATTTACTGTGAGACATGAATTTGCTATTGGGGAAATTGTACTTTTTGTTGAGGAACCTGCATTTGGACTGCTCCCGAAGGGACATTCATGCTTGGAATTCGGGGCCTTTTGAACTCTCTGTTTTTGAAATTGAGTATTGTCAACCATCTGTGCAACACCACCACCTTGCACCAAATAATTTACATTACTATAGAGACACTCCCGCTTCCAATGTCCGACGCAGCTCCATGCAGGACAAGGCAGCATCTTCTTCATGTTCTGAACATCAGCCACATTTGCATTCTACTCTACTCAAACTCCATGACCTCTACCTCTAAACTGAGGCACCATATTGCCCTGCTGTTACATCCCTTGCATTCCTCCTGAGTTCACCATACCCTGCGACCTCTGCATACCCGCTGATTCAGCTGACTTAGGCGGTCATTCTGACCCTGGCGGTTGTAAACCGCCAGGGCAGAGTGCTGCGGAAGCACCGCCAACAGGCTGGCGGTGCTTCAGGGGCCGTTCTGACCGCGGCGGTAAAGCCGCGGTCAGAAAAGGGACACCGGCGGTTTCCTGCCGGTTTCCCGCTGCCCCAGGGAATCCTCCACGGCGGCGCTGCAAGCAGCGCCGCCATGGGGATTCCGACCCCCTTCCCGCCATCCTGTTTCTGACGGTTTTCACCGCCAGAAACAGGATGGCGGGAATGGGTGTCGTGGGGCCCCTGGGGGCCCCTGCAGTGCCCATGCCACTGGCATGGGCACTGCAGGGGCCCCCTAACAGGGTCCCATTAAGATTTTCAGTGTCTGCAAAGCAGACACTGAAAATCGCGACGGGTGCAACTGCACCCGTCGCACACCAGCAACTCCGCCGGCTCCATTCGGAGCCGGCTTCATTGTTGCTGGGTCTTTCCCGCTGGGCGGGCGGGCGGCCTTTTGGAGGTCGCCCGCCCGCCCAGCAGGAAAGTCTGAATGACCGCGGCGGTCATTTGACCGCGGTGCGGTATTCTGGCGGGGGAACTTTGGTGGGCGGCCTCCGCCGCCCGCCGAAGTTAGAATGACCCCCTTAATTTGCATCACCATTACCTTTTCCTTCAACCTTTTCTAGTGCATATCAATCGCATCACTACAGTATTTTGCATACTGCAGCACTTCATCAACCGGCTTTCCTTGCATACAAATTAAATGACTCCGGATCATATTACTAATTTCAAGCTTCAATCCTTGAACAAATCTAAACACAAAATGAATCATGTTTCTTGGCTCAATAATTTCTGTACCACTGTATTGTCTGAATGCTTTCTGAAGCCTCTTATACTAAGCATGAACAGACTCTTTTGCTTCCTGAGATGTACTGTCAATTCTTTGCCAATCAATGTCTTTGGAGAAACTCTAGTTTTCAAAAACTCAATCACATTATAATAGTTTTTCATCACCTTCTCAGACGGTGCACCTGTTACTGGATCTCTCGGCGGCTCACGCGTTAGCCAATTAACACTCCTCTTACACTCAACCCAAAAATCTGTTGGAACCACAATCTCAAATAAAGTATTCAAATCTTCCCACAAATACTTTGCACGCTTGACAAACCTCTTTGTATGCTGGTACCACTCCACTGGTTTCTCCCTCACGTTTAGGTAATCATTTGTAAATGACAGTATGTTACTTCTACTCCAAGGGAGATGAACAAGCTTCCTTCCCAGAATTTCTCTCATTCGCATAATTTTTACAGCTCCTTCAACCTGCTGTGTATCATTTGAAGATGCAGTCGGCTTTTTCTTCCGATCTCTTTTCTTTGCCCATCTGCCTTCCCATTTATCAAATGCTCCCCATGACGGAATGCTCTGAATCAACTCCCTAATGTGAATTTCATTCCAGGTGTGAACAGTTGATTAATGATTGTCCATTTCCTCTTCAATGGAAATGACAAGGCGTAAGGGTGTAAGGATCACAAGCATCTTTATTAGTTCTTCTTTTGAAACTTGTTTGTATAATTGTTATGGTTGTATGGAGATTTCTCTGTTTCTGTTTCTGTTCCCATCCCCCCTTTAACACCTTCTCTTCTTTCTTTCCAGGTGGAGTTCTTGGTGGTTGTGGGGATATCTTCATATCTCTGTCCTGTTACTTTGGGTTAGGGAGGGGTATAGTGCTCGTGAGGGGAGAAATGGAGGTGAGAGGTGTTCACCTGTGTTCACTTTTAGCTCTTCTGTGCTCTCCAATTACTGGATCCATTGAAGGTGACAGGTAGTGTCTTGGTGCCCTTCTCTACAGCCCCTTTTTTAGTTTTGCTCTCCTCCCCCTTCCCTCTCTCTCTCTCTCATGGCACTTCTGTGGGTTTTACCAGACGGCCTCTTCCCAAATGGGGACAGTACCTTGGACAGTCACGTCCCTCTTGGAACATGGCGGCGAGCGTGAGTCTGTTGTCCAGCTCTTCCTTTTGGGAGTATTTCACCTCTCTCTATCCCTCGCATTTCTTCATCCCCACCGGTCCACCTCGCCTCACCTCGGTCGCCTTTGGGGAGGTCCTGGTCTCCTCTCCTCTGTCCTCCTGAGGTGCTCCTCCCGTCGCGATTTTGTCCCTCTCTTTCTGGCGTCCTCCTTCTCCGTCGTCATTCACTCTGTCCCCTGTAACCCAGAAGTCATAGAAACTTCCAGGCAACAGCCTGTCTGAACTCCCCCAGGGGAACTGGGGAAGCGGCCTGTCAAACAGTGAGGCTCCCTCCTCGTCTTTCATCACCGCAGCTACCCGGCTACACCAGGTGATCTTATGTTAGCAATATCTCTTGAGTCAAATTCTAATCTGTAGCACTTCTTCAACTGTTTGGATTTATCCATTTCAATTTCATATTCCTCTGCCAGATTACCTCATTTCTCATACACATGTCCTGCTCTAAGAGTAACATCCTTGCACATGAAGCACTATTCATTCTCATTGTAGGAATCTAATCTGTCCAATTCAAGGGTTCCCTCAATCATTTCATTTAATTCTAATTTTAATCTGGCCATGTTCAATGTCTTTTTTCCCTCAGGCGTATTTCCTGAAACTGTTGGGCTGTCAAACCTGCTAAACTAATATTATTTCCTCTATCTTGGGGTATAAACTGCGGAACATAACATAGGGCTCTCATAGCTTGCTCCTGAGCCATCACAGATGATTCCTTTGCGCATGGGAACATGTCACAGAAATTATTGGACCAACTCCAATATGCGTCTGGTTTGAGCCAAATGAATTCATAGGAGTCATGGCTGGCACTGTAGTGCTCAGTCTCTCCATTTCTGCATTAGTTCCGAAAGGTGCATTCATTGTTAATATTGGATTTGGAATCTGGAGACCACTCTCGTTATTACCCTAAGCATACTATGGGACAACTGGACCTATGGTTACGGGAACTGTTAAGGCTTCTGGACCTGAGAACTTTGTCTGGCTTTGCAGGAACATTAATCCTTTACTTTGTCCAGTTAATACTGTACCAAAAGTTTGACTTGACTGAATTGGCTGTGGTATAAGTTGAACTGGAACATTCTGAACTGTGTTAACATTTGGAAATGTTGGATAAATCGCTAGCACCTGTGCAATAGGCATGTTTGGAATTATATGAACCTGGATTTTTACAATTGGAGCTGTGGCAACATTCAGTACTAAATTCTGATTTACTGACTCAACTGCATTTTATTCTGGGGAGCGATTCTGCAACAACTGAGTTATTAACTCAGCATCTGAATCACTCTGAACTTCTGCTATTCTTTTATTTTCATCCAATTTCTGTTCTGTATCTTCCTCAGATTTCTTTTTGGCTTTGGGCTTATCACTTCCATCACCTTCCTGCATAATTGCTGGAAATAACTTCACTGCGTGTAATGTAATTGCTCTCCACATCCTCTGCTCTGCATCCCCTATCGCTTCTGCTAGCGTCTTCTCTGCTTTCATCATTCTCATTTAGAATCTCTGATCCTCTTTCTGTCTTGAAATTCCCAAATAGCAAGTGCTTCAAATTGTGCAGGCCTAGGAAGGGGCTTTGTTCCGTACATCACTCTCCTCAGATTCTCTAAAATTCTCTAATTAAAAGTTCCCTAACTAGGAAAAGCTAAGGTGCCTTCCTTCTCAGTTAATTTACACCACTGATTTACCCAAAGACATCCTGAAATTCCTCTCTCTTCTATTACTTCGAATGCTGGTGTACCCTCAGATGGAATAACCTCTCTAAATGGAATAAAGAAATCTCTTCTCCACGCACTCTTTGAAGCTTTAAAAGACTTAGGCTGTCATTACAACTTTGGCGGTAAATGCCGCTTACCGCCGTGCAGAAGACCGCCAACACACCGCCGCGGAAATCCGCCACAGCTATTACGACCCACAGCAAGGAATCCGTCAAAATTCAGACACCCACAGAAGTCTGCCACACCAAAGGTCAGTGATAAACTGGCGAAAACAAAACCTCCACCGTCACGCCAACAGAAATACGCCCACACTATCACGACACACGAATCCACGCAGCGGTCTTTCAACCGCAGTATTCCATTGGCGGTACACACCGCCGCGCTCAAAATAAACACACTCTTACAAAACACAGCCACATTGGACAATTACAAATACACAAACCTGATACACATGCACACCCCACTCCCACACACCCACTACAAAATAAAACACACACCCACATCACCCACAAACCCCTACGACCACAATTACAGAGAGAAGGCCAAAGAGAGACACCACAAACTACTACCAAGCATCGACAGGCACAAAATACCATCACCAACAGAACTTCCACGCACCTCACACAACACACCAATACATATCAGCACACTCATCACCACACACACCACCCCACACATCAACCACACCACCCCATGGCATGGCAAAGACACCCCAGGTTCTCGGAGGAGGAGCTCAGAGTCATGGTGGAGGAAATCGTCTGGGTAGAGCCACAGCTATTCGGATCACAGGTGCAGCACACCTCCATAGCTAGGAAGATGGAGCTACGGCGAAGAATAGTGGACAGGGTCAACGCAGTGGGACAGCACCCAAGAAATCGGGATGTCATCAGGAAGAGGTGGAACGACCTACGGGGAAGGTGCGTTTCGTAGTCTCAAGACACCACCTTGCGGTTCAGTGGACTGGCGACGGACCCCCACCTCCTCCCCCACAACTAACAACATAGGAGGAGCAGGTCTTGGCGATTCTGCATCCTGAGGGTCTTGCAGGAGTAGATGGAGGAATAGACTCTGGTAAGTCAAAGCTTCACTATTACATCCCCCACCCTACTTGCATGCCATCACATACCCCCACCCTCACACTCACCCCCATCACTCCAACTCCTCACAAATGGCCCAATATCACAAACCACCCATCCTAACACCAAGCCCTGCTTGCAACAAAAAAGCATGGACACCCATCACCAAAGCATGCCCACTGCACATACCCATACACCCCCCTAAACCGTGATCACACAAGGTCCCACACAGGAATGCAAGCACTGGGGTACACGGTCACCCACCCATTGCACACCATGGCACACACAGATGTAATAAACATCCTTTTATACCCCAGCAGGACCCCTACCCAACATCACCGGACAGGAGGTTCCAGACATGTCCACACCACCAACAGAAGAGGCCCACAGTGATGACAGCACCTCTGTCCAACTGGACCTGGATGACCAGCCCGGCCCATCGGGGACCTCTATACAGTCAGTTCCCCTCACCCAGTCACAGGCCACTACAGAGCTTCCTCCCTCTGGAAACAACAGCACAGTACCCACCCAGAGGGCCCTTACCTCTGTCCCCAGGACACGTCAAGCAGAAGTGTGTCCACCACTACTGGGAACCCAGGCTAACCCACCACCCCAACAACAACAGGGACCTGGGGGTAGTGGTGTTGGGCACACGGTCCAGGGGACGGAGGCCCAGAAACACAGGGGACCTGGGAGGGCTTCTGTGCAACAGGGGGAGGATAGGCCAAGGGAACCCACTCTCCACAAGGCCCTCTCTTCCATCATGGGAGCCTACCACCACTCCCAGTAGACGATGTCAACGGTACTGACCAAGTTTCAGGAGACCCAGCGCCTGCAGGAAAAACTGTATTTGGGCTTCAGGGAGGAACTCAGAACCATCAATTCCACCCTGGCACCATCGTAGGGGTGCTGAAGGAAGTACTCAACACCAGGAGGACACTGTGGCACAACAAGGGGTTTCTGACACTAGCATGGACGATGAACGGCCCAACACCTCCGCCGGCACTAGTGGACAGGATGCCCTGCCACAGAACCACCACACCAGCACCTCACCCCCTGCAGAGGGAGAACCACCCCGCAAACGGTCCCTGAGATCCAGGACAAAGACAGAGAACGATGCTAAGACCCCGCCAAGAAATGAGACTACCCTGAATGTCATATTTTTGTCCCACTTTGTCACCCTGTCCATCCTCAAACTGCACCAGCTCCACTTCCTACACCCATTTGGGCAATGCACCTGTGAGACTAATAGACTGGACTCTGCCATGGACATTCCTCCACCATCACGCCTCACCATTTCACAACCCCCTCCAATATTGAGCACTTAAATAAACAACCTTGAAGCACAAAACAATATGGAGTCAGTCTGTGATTTCGAAATGGTGTATTAGCAATTACAGTGACAAATGCTCTTTCAATTGTAATGTCAACATACCTATGTCACACAGCTCTAGTCCTTGAGGAAACAAAGCAGATGTCACACAGTGGGACCCACATCTGTGAAATCGTAAGGGAAAGTAACAAACCCAGTGACCATACACTGGGTGAAAACGACAGACAGTAGAGAGATAGTAGTGTTAAAGTACATGTAGTAGGCAGGTCTGTACTCTTACCTGTGCTCACTGGAAATATTGCAGGATCACCGAGTTCCTGTTGTCCATGTCCTCTTCTTCTGCTTCCTTGTCTTCACTGTCCACAGGCTCCACAGCTGCAACAACACCACCATCTGGACCATCCTCCTGCAGAAAAGGCACCTGTCATCGCAAAGCCAAGTTGTGAAGCATACAGCAGGCCACGATGATCTGGCACACCTTCTTTGGTGAGTAGAATAGGGATCCACCTGTCATATGGAGGCACCTGAACCTGGCCTTCAGGAGGCCGAAGGTCCGTTCTATAATCCCCCGAGTTCACCCATGGACCTCTTTGTAGCGTTCCACTGCCCTTGTCCTGGGATTCCTCACTGGGGTCAGTAGCCATGACAGGTTGGGGTAACCAGAGTCACCTGCAACTGGCGAGGGACAACTGATAGACACACACTAACCTGTAGGGATATCCCCAGACCCAGACAACCATTCCCACTGTCTTGCTTTAGGTGCTCACCTATTAGCCACACACAGTGCCTCTGGAGTTGACCCATCACGTAAGGGTTGCTGCTATTGCGCAGGATGTAGGCGTCATGCACTGAGCCAGGAAACTTGTCATTCACATGGGATATGTACTGGTCGGCCAAACACACCATCTGCACATTCATGGAATGACAGCTCTTCCGGTTTCTGTACACCTGTTCACTCCTGCGGGGGGACCAAAGCCACATGTGTCCCATCAATGGCACCTATGATGTTGGGGATATGTCCCAGGGCATAGAAGTCACCTTTCACTGTGGGCAAATCCTCCACCTGAGGGAAAACGATGTAGCTCCGCATGTGTTTCAGCAGGGCAAACAACACTCTGGACAACACGTTGGAAAACATAGGCTGGGACATCCCTGATGCTATGGCCACTGTTGTTTGAAATGACCCACTTGCAAGGAACTGGAGTACTGACAGCACCTGCACTTGAGGGGGGATTCCTGTGGGATGGCGGATAGCTGACATCAGGTCTGGCTCCAGCTGGGTACACAGTTCATGGATTGTGGCACGGTCAAGCCTGTAGGTGATGATCACATGTCTTTCCTCCATTGTCGACAGGTCCACCAGCATTCTGTACACCTGAGGATGCCGCCATTTCCTCACATGTCCCAGCGGATGGTGCCTATCAAGGACAACAACGAGCACAAAGTCAACCAACTCATAGGTACGTACCCGCAGCTTACACGGAACACAAATCCTAATCCGAAAAGTGGCCTGTATGTGTGTTGAGGCTAGGCCTAGGTATGTGTGACGCAGTTAAAAATTAAGCCATGTGGGCCCCTGAAATGGCGTCTGCCTGACCTCTAAAGTGGGACAATGGGATGTGAGGTAACTGCGCTGGCGTTGTACACTGTCGCGGTAGGTGGTCGAAGACCGCGGCGCAATGCTGCATTGGTTCACATTGGACCCTATGGGTCCCAGGAGCCAATGACGATGTACGCCGGCGGTGACGATACGCACCGCCGCGGACGTGACCGTAATTTTCTATCTGTTCAATCACTCGATACCTGATCTTCGACAGGAGAGGACCTACACTGCAAGTGCTGCGGTGACCTCGGTCTGGAAGAGACAATGGCTCGAGTGTCTGGGGAAAGGGCCCCAACCTTCACATCAGAGGAGTTGGAGAAACTCGTGGATGGGGTCCTCCCCAGTACACGCTACTCTACGGTCCTCCAGACAAACAGGTAAGTACACTGGGAGCAAGCTGTATGGGCTATGCCTGTGTGGATTGGGGTTGATGAAAGATGGGGGGGGAGAATGAGGCGTGCATGAATCAATGATGAATGCATGTGCCTCATGGCAAGGGTAGGGATGGGGGCCAGTGACGGTGCAGTTGGTAATAATATTTATCTTCCCCCTGTACAATTCATGTAGGTCAGCGCCCACCAGAAAAAAGATATTTGGCGTGCCATCGCCAAGGACGTCCGGACCCTGGGGTTCTACCACAGACGGAGCACCCACTGCCGTAAAAGACGTGTAGACATTCACCGCTGGAGCAAGAAGACGGCAGAGGCTCAGCTGGGGATGGCCTCCCAACGTGGGAGGGGTGCCCGTCACAACATGACCCCCCTGATGTTCCGGATCCTGGCGGTGGCGTACCCGGAGTTGGATGGGCGCTTGAGGGCATCACAGCAGCCACAAGGGGGTGAGTACACTCTCATCCTGCTGATTTTGCGCGCAGTAAAGGTGTCTGGGTGGGGGAGGTGGGCTGTGGGTTTCCCTAGGCCAGGGGGAGTTTAGTAGGCAAGGTCCCACCGGAAGGCAGGCCATGTGGCACCCCACCCCACCTCTCTAGAGTGCCAAGTACACCTAGTCATGCCCCTGTGTCATTCATGTGTGCAGATGTTGTCCATAGCCTTGTAGGCCATGTCCCAGGGATTGAACAGTGGAGCCCAAGAGTACGGCGTAGTGCAGGGGGCTTGTGTCTGTTGTGTCCCGCCAACGGTAGCAGTAATGCATGCACTCAACATGTCTTTCTTCTGTCGTACCCCCTTTTTGTGGTCTTCCTGTTCTTGTGTGCATTAGCATCATCAGGCGGAGGAGCAGTGGCACCGGAGAGGAGGGAGCTGCATCCCACATGGCCCTGGAGGGCGACACTACGGACTCGGAGATCACCAGTGGGACGGAGGGCGAGGGGAGCTCCACGGCGGGGACAGGATCTGAGACCAGTGACACAGACTCGTCCTCTGATGGGAGCTCCCTTGTGGAGCGGCAACATCTGTGCCCCCCGCATCTACAGGTACAGCCGCCACCCCCACTAACAGCACCGCCCTCCCAGCAGCCCCTTAGCCTTTGCCCCGTGCCCGCTCACCCAGGAGGGTGGGCATCACCTTCGCCCCAGGCACCTCTGGCGCTGCCCCAGTCACCCCTACTGCCCTCAGTGAGGAGGCCATTGACCTCCTCAGGTCCCTCATTGTTAGGCAGTCTACCATTCAAATCTCCAATCTTAATAAAGTTTCATAGCTTTATTACAATCCCAAAACCAATGTCACCTAAATGGTGCGCAAAACTAAATTATAAACATAAATGAAAACCATAGGCTGCCCAAAACATCTGAAAAGAGTCAACCTACTAAACATCAATACTGTTAGACACTCCAAAAGAATTATGTAAATTAGCAATAACACAATATGAACATTATTATCAGATTTCAAAACAGATGATGGTGGCTTCAGTAAATCATCAAAATACAGTTTTAACAATCAATTTCAGAGCTGGGCTAATCCTAAAACTAACCAGCATTTGGACTTGCATGTGTAGGAATGGGCTAACACATGTGGGCAAAAGCAAAGATAAAAGAAGACAAAATAATTTGGAAAAAATCTACTAAACAACTCACTAGAAAAATATGATGATGTAAGTGACTAACCTAAAGGGAAAACAAGAAACCACATTTAGTTTTACCTCTTCTCATGGGACAGCATACTTCGTTGATTCATCCAGACAAAGCGGTCACCGACTTCTGGCGTCGGTTGACAGCAGCAGAACAGTTCAGAACATGAGCTGCACATAGGACAGCTCCGCAGTTCAGAGTTAGTTGGCCTTATTAGTTCTGAAGCACAGAACACAATAGGGCAATTAGGACTATGATAAGAAAATTCATCAGGGGACTTAGAGGAGACAATGGGACAGCAGACTTAGCACAGAAGTGGACAGAGTTATGGACAGCTAACTAACTTCAGTTTCATAGTTCTTCACTAATTAAAATAACCAAAATCCATTCAATTGGTCCATTGTGTGGGCACACTATGGGCCATCAGTTTCAGCATCCAATCATTGCAGATGGTACCGCCAAGTTCGTAACTTTATTACATTTTCTCAGGAAAAATAAGTTGTCATCTTCCTCAGGTTACAGGGTTCCAACAAAATATTAAATTTTCTGATAAATTGCTACTAACAGTTCCTTTCCCATGGCGCATTTAAACTAAGCTAATATTCTTTCACATGAGTGCAATAGTTTCCTGCTCCATTTTACAGCCAGAACAAATATTGTTACATTAACAATAACTTGAAACATGCTCTTCTCCTGGAATACAATACAACATGCAACATTGCATTTGCTGCTTAGAAAAATAATTCAGGTCAGAGGAGGTGAATTAAATGAATACATTTTTCCATGACTGCTTGCAAAATGAATTTTCAGGCCTAGTCATGTTAAAGAAGCCTAATGCTTGTTAATATCATTAATACATCAATAAAATCTTTTGTGACCGTAATAATCAAATCAAATAGGTAAGGCAAATTGTTTGTCTAAAACACCATTCATGTGATGTCAAAGCAATTTTAAACAGCCATTCATTGTTCGAAACATAATTCAACATAAGTGTGTTTAATTCAATTCACTAAATACTAAAAAATACATTTAATTGTTACTGTTTCTACCTAAAAACAATACTCTCATGTTAATATTTATTATTAATTCACACATTTTTTTGTGCAAAATGTTTCCATGTTAAACATGATATCAGAATACGACTAGTAGGCCCAAATGTCCACCACAATTTAAACATGTACATTTTCATTTCTGCATTATTTTCTCTGATAGGCCTTTAAAACTGCAAATTTATTAGTTGCCATTTGCTACACCTATGCCACTAGCTAGGTAATAAACTTTGCTCTCTCTCTGTTCCTCCTCTGATGGCAATTTATGCCATCACAAAATAACTTTTCTCTTTCACAATGAGACAAATCTAAACCTTGTAGTTTGATAACACATTGATCTAGGTTTGTGATAATTGTAAATTCTTTTCATTGTCTGATAAAACCTGTTTCTCATATTCTCTAATTCCATTTCTTCCCTCCTCTGTTTATTCTTTCCCTTTTGTTTTCTCCAGAAATTGCAAGCTGGACAAATGATGCACAGTGTCACAATCAATAAAGGTTTTAGGATCCTCTTCACAAAACCATTTCCCAAGTAACCAAACCAAGATCCTACTGTGGAAAATCCTTAACTTATTGTTTTCGAAACAGTTGTCTCTTTTAGGTCACTTAAGTCATTTTTCAGACTTGTCAAATTAGATAAATATCTCCTTATCTCCTTGCTGTTATTAGGAATGTAAGTACAACAGTGCTATGACTTCAATACTCTGCAGACTCCGCCCTCTTTTGCTAAAAGAATATCTAACACAAGGCAATTATGCAGAATCATAGACCTTGCAGCAACCATTTCTGTTTACTTTAGGAGCATTGCACCTGAAAAATCAGTTGACATCTTACCTACATTCGTTGATAACTTCCTCATCTTTCTGTCATTCAAGATCTCTCCCACTGTGGAATAATAGCTCCAAAAATATCTCCTGTAATTTCTGAACCACTTGTTCCTCTCTTAAATCTCATTTTAGGTGTCTCTGGATTGTCAATGTTGTCCACCTGGTAAAGTATCGGGAAAACCACTCTCAAATAGCATGTACCATATGAACCTTTCGCAATTTGTAATAAGCGTTTTTACCACAGATGTAATAAACACCAGATACAGCGGGGTCTTATCCATTTAGCATAAAATCCCAAACACTCTTAAACAAAAACATGTCTACATTTACTCGTACCTACAAACCTATTGTCAGCTTTTGATTGCAGCCTATATATACAAAGCCCCCCATATATTGATAGTCTAAAGCAAAACTTCCTTGTGTATCACATGTGTTCTAAAATAACTTATTCTTGCTAACTATACCCTTGTCTATCCTTTCTTTCATTGCTTTTCTTCGGTCATCAACCTGATTAATAAACTCCTGTTCTACCTGTGTGAGAATACATGTCAGGTTATTCCTGTGTACATACGCTGAGCCATAAGTCAGTGTAGGTTCAAAGAAACCTCCTACTATGTCTATGTTTCTAGCTTGTGCAATGCTGCTCAAATGCTGATTAGTGGGAACAAAAGAGAAAACTACGTCAAAACTAGGATACAAATATTGAATGTACTCTTGGTTGTACAAACATGTTAATAATAGACTGCAACTAATCCCATAAGTAAGTGGTAAACTGTGACAAGTGATTCCTTTCTGCACTGATGAAGGAATTTGGGTACACACATAAAAATCATGCATATTCATTGTGTCCACATACTCATACAGCAAAGTACAATACACATTGGAAAATGAATCTCCCGTTGTCTCATCTAAGTGTAGCAGTCCCTCATCCTAATAAAACTTATCCTGCTCAGATTTTGTCATTCGCTGCACTGGAATTGCTGTGCTTTGAACGTCTCCTTTCATTTAAATATTCCTTCCAGCAATCAATAAAATGCATTCAACTACACACTCTATTATCAAACCAATAGACACATATTTACACCTACTGAGTTTACCCTGACCAGGATTCATGGCTTCTGTAGAATCAGAGAAGGAAAGAAAAGAAAAAATAAGAAAAAATCAAAACTAAATTTATTCTCAAAGTCTCTTTGCACTATTTACAGTAGTTCTTGATCTACAAGAAACTTCTTGACCTCGGCAAAAAGTTGTCAAAATCAGCTCAAATATTTGTTTTCAGTAGAACACAGTCTGTTGATCACTTTTTGTTATTTCCAGAGTGTAATGTCTTTGTTGATCAATTGGCAAGGTTATTTCAAAACATAGTTCAAATGCAATTTCAAGTTCCAGAATATTCAGCTGAATGCTCATGGTCAATACAAAAGGCAATAATCTCGTAAGAGTATCTTCAACTTGGCACTCTTTTCTTTTTCATTCTCCTTACAGCTCCATCTTCATCTTCACTCTGATTTGACTCTTCGACTGAGTCTGTTATTGGTAGGAGTTTATCAGCAACTAGTTCATGTGCAGCTGCAGGCCATTTGTCTCCTTTCACAGTTCTTTTTCCAGATGCAACTGCTTCCACAACATTTGCTGCACTGGCAGGAATCAGTTGATTTTGACTTTGACTTTTAATTATTGTACGTTTGTCTGTTTGCAGGCTGCTTGCACTTTTGTCTGCACCTTTATCTGCACCTTTCTCTGCATGCAGACCGCTTGTGCCTTCACCACTTTACACGTTTTCTGCTTCAGCCACTGATTCCTTCCACACAGCTTGGTCAAGCTGAACACCTTCTTCATCAGCATTCGCTCTTCCAGAACCAGACTCAGGCCCTCATTATGAACATGGTGGTAAACACCTCAGCGCCGGCGGTGGAGGTAACTAATGCCAATAGGCTGGCAGTCCGGGCACCAAATAATGAAGTACGTTAGAAACAACAAGCGTGAAATCCACACACCGCCAGCATAGTAGTGCCGACAGCGACAAAAGATGCCGCCCACAGGCCAACGGAAAGACCCCACCCAATAAATAATGAAGCACAAGACCGCAGTCAGTTCCGGGACGGAAACCACCGCCACGCTTTGGCGAGCCAAATAGAAGAAAACACTAACTGTAGGCGCATACAACACGCCAAAGCAGACATGGAGAGAGAATTGGAAATCATGCCAGTGCTGCTCCTTGCCATATACCTCCACAAACGTGACCGCTGACGAAGACGACAACGGTAATTACCGCAACCTACTAAACAAGGGAAGAAAGGGCACAGTTACACACCCACAATATTCCACCCACCCTGCAACGCACCCCCAACCCCTTACACCATCACAAGCCATACACACCAGATAAGAGGTACTTAACCAACGCAAGGCCAATACCACCTGGCCAAAGTACACACATGTGCACACCACACCCCCACAATGAAACGATGAACCACATCTCCAGATGGTGCCAACAGAAACACTGGGCACACAAACTTTAATAAATAACGAAAAATGCAATGTCCAAATAAGGCCATTGGCCAGTCCATGTGTAACAGGCTGAAGGGCCCAAATGGCCCAAACTTGACCCCCACATGTGCACATGGCACTCCACCATAAAGGGACATCAATGGGGCAGCTAGGCACCTCAGGGAACAGGCGCAGGAAGTGGTGGGGGTGGGGACTTACATCTGGGAGGGGGGCATGGGCTTCCATTTGGGAGGTGGAGGGGGTTTGGGTTTGCTCTTGGAAGGTGGGTGAGTGGGCTTGGACCGGGCGGTGGCAGTGGACCTGTGGCAGCACAGGGCTTCTTCCTCTCTGGGGAAGGGGCACGGGAATGGAAAGGGCGGACTGGGACGGACTTAGACGTGGAAGAAGTGAACAGGGTAAGGAGGTGGGCACGTTTAGGGATGAGACAGGGTGGGCCAGTGCGTTCAAACAGGTCAATAGAGGACAGACAAAGTTTCTTTAGGGGCAGTTGGGGTGGACATGGAGGAAGGTGTGGGAGTGGAGGTAGAGGAAGTGCTTGTAACTGGTGTAGGTGTGCTGGACGTGGATGAAGGTGCCTGTACAGTATGCTGAGGTGTGGTGGATGTGTATTGGGTGGGTATCTGGGAATGTTTGAGTGTTTTGGGAGGAGGGTGGTGGGCACATTGGGACAAGACAGGCTGCCAGTGTGAATGGATGTTGTCTGGGTGTCTGCAGGTCTGGTGAGTGTGCTGCATGTGTCAGTCAATGTTGTTGTGGTGAGTGCAGGTGTGGTGTCTGGGGTGGATGACTAGATGTCTGATGTTGTGGTGACTACAAGAAAGGGGCAGCAGCAGTGACTGAGGATGCAGTGCTTGTGGGTGTGCATGTTGAGGTGACAGACAGGGAGGCAGGAGAGGTGGACACACGGAGGAAGTGGATGTTGTAGTGTGTGCCTTTGTATATTAGCTGTGTGTATGCTTGTGGTGGGAAGTGTGGTGCTTGGGTGTCTGTGTACTTCGTGTGTGTTGAGGTGTGTGCATGGCTTTCTGAACGTGTGCTTGGGATGGGTGAAGGGAGTGGGGTGCTGAAAGGGGTAGAGGTGGTTGGAGGGGGGACAGAAAGACCAGGGACACTGGCTGCTGTCAGAGAGGAGGCCAGAGCCTGAAAAGATCTCTGTAGGCCAGATATAGCACTGTGAATGCCTTCCAGTTATACATTGCATTGCTGCATCTGGGATGCTAGCCCCTGGATGGCATTCACGATGGTTGTCTGCCCTACAGAGATGGTCCTCTGTGAGGGCAGCAGGGCTGACTGGGGCAGGGGATGAGGTGCCTGGGGCGAAGGAGATATCCACCCTTCTGGGTGAGCGGGCATGGGCAACTGGGTGGGGAGCAACTAGGAGGGTGGTGATGGTATAGGGCTAGCGGAAGATGACACAGAATGGGTGGACCCACTAGGGTCCGCCACTACCAGGAGCTGTCATCGGGGGAGGTATCAGAGTCACTACCGCCAGTGGTAGTTGCCTCCCCCGTGGTCCTCCCCTCGCCCTCCAACCCACTGGTCCTCTTGGCTTCGGTAGACTCTGCCTCCTTGGAACCGTGGGCCGCTGCATCCCCACTCACCAGTGCCACTGCTCCCTCACCAGATGATGCTGATGTACACATACAACACAAAAGTACAGGGGTGGGGAGACAAAACAAGAGAGAAATTTGTAAATACCTGAATGTATGTACATACTTGGTGCATACACACTCTCACCCAGCTTACACACCTACACGCAGCACCTACAATGATAGTCATGACTATGCCCCTGACTAGTGACCACTACCCCAGCATACTACTCATTTCCCACATAACACAAGGACCTGATGAACTGTGAGACCTGCCCCTAATCATCTCCTTTGCGCATGACACTGGATCAGTACCTAGCTGACAGGCAGGCAGTCTGCAAGTAATGGCAGTTTGTTACATTCCTGTTTCAAACACTTTTACAGGTGATTCTGGATACCCCAACATGCAATGGCTCCTGACACCTGTGAAACATCCCAGGACAGATGCAGAGAGGAATTATAATGAGGCCCATGGACGTACTAGGAGGGTGATAGAGTGCACCATAGGTCTTCTGAAGGCTAGATTCCGTTGCCTACATCTCATAGGGGGATCCCTGTGCTATGGCCCTGAGAAGGTGTGTAGAATAGTGGTGGCCTGCTGCATGCTGCACAACGTGGCTGTGAGGAAAGCTATCCCCCTACTAGGGGAGAAGGGTGCTGTACATCTAGACCTGCTTCCTCTGAGAGGGGATGAGAGTGATGGTGAGGATGAAGAGGGTGAAAATGTCCACTCACTCCAGGTACCAGCTGATTCAACTATACTTCCAGTGACTATGAGGTACTGTTCACTGGTGATGTTGTCTGCACTGCATAATATCTGTCTGACTTATTCATTATTGGGAAGTGGGGTCTGTGCTCATTGACACTGTTACCTGATGAATTCGGTGACATGTTTCATGGAAACATACAAGGTGTACAATTTGGTTTTCTCCAGACAATGTTTGTGGGTTACCATTCCTGCAATAAAGGTATGCATGTGGAATTGCATGTGGAATTGACTGGCAAGTGCATTCACTTTAACAATTGATTCAACATAATGACAGGGGACATACAAATTGGTGTACAAGTGTTTTATTTGGTGTCATAAATGCATTGGTGTGCTTTACAGAGATCGGAAGTGGGCTAATGGTGGATGTCCATACTAGGGACATGGGCTCAGCGATTGGTGGCAGTGGGTATAGGTCCATATGTCCTTTGCAATTCGTTGAGTTGCTATTGGCGGGTGAGGACGGTAGCACAGTGGCACACTTCGGAGACAGTTCATGTCAGAGTCATTTCTTAGTGGGGGCATTGGTCTTGGCAGGTGTTCTTGTGCCATATCTGGGTCTAAGGGACCGTTTGAGGGTCTGGTGCTGGGCTGCACGGGTAGGGGTGCTGGTCTCCTGTGTGTCCTCTGCCAGTGCCACCAGTCCTGTTTCTGCTGCTGATGTAGAGGGCAGGTCTGTGTTCTGGGCAGTGGTAGGGGCTTCCAGGTTTGAGGGGGTCTCAGGATGGGTTAGTTAGTGGTGCTGCAGCACCCCTGCAATTGTGGCCATGGTGGCATTCAGTTGTTTCCACTTCTCCATGGTCTCTTGATGTTGGGCTATCTGCAGCCTTTGACTCTTCCAGGGTGGCCAGGATCTGGCCCATCCTGTCTTGTGTATGGTGGTATGCCCCCAGGTGCTCAGAGATCACCTCCTGGGCTGCAGCATCCATCCTTTGGCCTCCCCCCTGGGCCACTGATACCCTCCCACTGGGCCTAGCCCCCTGTGCCTGTGTCCCCTGCACAGGTCTGGCAGTCCCACTTGCACTGGGGCCATCATCATCCTGCCTGTTAGTAGGTGGAGACTCTGGCCTCTGTACTTGTGGTCCACCAGTCTGTGGCCTGGAGACACTGGTGTGGGGCCCTTTGGCCAGACCTGTTGTTGGTGGCTGGGTGGTAGGGGTGTCAGTGGTGTCCTGGGTGGGGCTGCTGGAAGGTGACAGTCCAGGACTGTGTGACAGACCAGGGTATTCCTCACTGTCCACACTTCCCTCTCAAGTGTCCTGGGTGGGGCCTCTGTCTCCATTTAGGGTGCTGGCACTCCTTGACCTTTCCGTCAGGGTGACATGGGTGGTGGTGCCTGTGGGGGGGAATGGACATGTATGTTGCATGTACTAATTAGAATAAGGATGCACAGCTCTGCCCTATTTTGTGCTGCTTATTCCCCTGTTGGGCCATGCAGAGTCCTATTGTGGGGTTGCCATTACATTTTGCATGGGGGTGTGGAGGTGCATTGTGGGTGCAGTGCTGCCATTGTGATTCATTGCAGGTGTAGGTGGAAGTGCTCAGGGGGAGGGATGTGGGCCTGTTGGTGGGTTTGGAGCATGCAGGGTGACTGGATGTAGTGATTGTGGCCTGGGTGGGTTAGTGGTCCTGATGGTAGTTGGAGGGGTGGGGTGGTGCATGAATTACAGTTGTGGTGGATATGCAGTAACTGTAGATGACTTACCCAAGTCCAGTCCTCCAATGAGTCGAGTGAGGCCCTCAGGGTGCAGGATCGCCTGTACCTTTTCCTCCCAGTCGGTGTATTCAGGGGGGGTGTACGTAGGGTCCTCCCCCAGTCTTCTGGACCGCAATGTTGTGCCTGGATGACATCGACGTCCCCTTCCCACGCAGGTCATTCCATCTCTTGCGGATGTCATCCCTCGTGCGTGGATGGTTTTCCACTGGGTTGACCTTGTTTACTATAGTCTGCCATAACTCCATCTTCCTGGCGATGGGTGTGTGCTGGACCTGTGCCCCGAATGTTCGTGGCTCAACCTTGAGTATTTCGGCCACCATTATTCTTAGCTCCCTGTCTGTGAAGCGTGGGTGCTTAGGGGGTGCCATGGTGTGTGTTGTGGGTGGTGTGTTGTATGGATATTGGTGAGGGTGCTGTTGTGTGGATGGGTGTGTGTGTTGTGTGATGTTGGGTTCAGTGTATGTGGATTGTGTGGCAATCTCAGTTGTCCTATTGGTGATGCAAAGGATTGTGGGGTGTGTATGTGAGTGTTTTATATTGTTGTGGATGTATGTCAGGTGTGTGGGTTTCAAACTTGCCAATGTGTGCATTTCTTGCTGTTGGGTCCACTTGCTGGCCGTGGCGGTCCGTACCGCCAATGGTCATTCATCATCCACTATCCGCTGCGATTATTTGTGCATTATTATTTGGAGGGTGGGGGATTTGTGTGCTTGGCAGTGGCGGGGTGGGGTGTGCAGCCTTTCTGCCATCAAGGGCCCTGGCGGTGGCTGGAGGTAGCAGAAGTTTTGGAGGTTTCTGTTCTTGCCATCATTATATGGCGGTGTTCTGTTCACCACCACTGGCGGTTTTCTGTTCACCATCGCCATGGCAGTCAACAGTGTTTACTGCTATGTTCATAAAGACCACCTCAGTGTTTTTGAGAGGACATGAGACTTTGAGCCTGTGACCTGCGTGTATCCAGTTTGGAAGACCAGCACACTTCACAGCTGTCGTCATCACCATGATGATTTGATATGGACCTTTCCACCTTGGCTCCAGCCAAGTCTTTCTCACTTGCTTTTTCACTATGAACCAGTCACCAACCTTCAGGCTGTGACACTGTTCCTGGGTCATTTACACTGTTGCTGCTTCAACCTGATGAGACAAACAGTGAATCACATAAGCTAGACCCTTGCAATAATCCAGCACTGAGTCATCTGTTATGTTTAAAACTGCATTTGCAGGTACTGCTGGATGTCTCATTGCGAGACACATTATTATCTCATGGGGAGACAGTGCTGTCTTCCTATCAGGGGTGCTACACATGCTCATCAGGACACTGGCAATGCATCAGGCCATTTCTATGCTGTAGAGGCACAAACCATTGCCAATCAAGCTTTCATGTTCCATCCAATTGTTCCACAAATCCAGATGCCTCTGGTCTGTAACTGCGGTGCAATTTTTGATCCATGTTCAATCTTGCACACATCAACTTTATAATCACATTATTAAAATGAGTTCCTCAAACTGACTTCAAAGAAGTCAGGAATCCCAAGTGTGGAATTAGTTCCCTGACCAGCAGTTTAGCTACAGTGAGACTATCAATCCTACGTGTTGGATAATCCTCGATCCACTTGGAAAAGACACATACAATAACCAACATATAATTCAATAAAATGCAGGCAGGCATCTCAATGAAGTCAAGTTGCATTTTGTTAAATGGACCGTCCCGATCTACCTACGTGGCTCAAACTAACCACTGTACATTTCCCTACATTAATTTGTTACATGTTACATGTAACACATCTGTGACAAAACGCTTCTGCAACCAATCTAAATCTGGGATTAAACCATGTCTGCCTGAATGTGAAAATCATTGCATCTTTGTCGAGATGAACCTGACCATGATAATATCTACCCATTGAGTTCAACAAACAGTCTGGTAAAACGACTTTCCCTTCATTTGAAATCCAGACATCATCTCCCACTCTTTGTGCACAACCTGCTTTAATTCAACCTCTGTGTTCTTCCTCTGTTGCTTCTTCCTGCAACCTCTAATTTTCATCCCAAGTATCAACTACTGACAGCAAGACATTTTGATTTGTGTCATTGGTGACACTTTCATTACTCCACTCTTCACAGAAGGTGACGTAATGGAGTGCACAATATCTGGCAATTTGGTCAGCATAGACATTACCCAACATTGCATGATCATTTGATCTCTGGTGGGCCATACATTTGGCAACGGCAATCTTCTCAGGTAAGTGTAGAGCGTTTAACAAGTTATTAAATTCTTTCACCATTTTGAATGGGTGATCCAGACAAGGTCAATAAACCTTGCTGGTGCCATAACTGCCCAAAGTCATGGACAACACCAAATCCATACTATGTGTGAATATTGTCGCTTTGAGCTGCTCAGATATGTAGCATGCTCTGGTAAGAGCAACCAATTCAGCTACTTGGGCAGGAATGACTCCTTGAAGCCATGAAGCTTTGACTACTTCTGAGAGTGTAGAAACTGCAGTGCCTACACTGTCTCCTAAACAGGAGCAATCAACAAAGACAACTTGATCATTCTCCTCTAGAGGAGTATCCTGAATATGAGGTCTGGGTTTGGTGCACAGTTCAGCAACATCAAGACAGTCATGTTCCATTTCATCAACATCAACTGATTCATCAGCATTTACAGGCATTAATGTGTCAGGGTTCAAACTCGAACACTTCTTAATCAAATCATTGGGAGATCCAAGTAAGAGCACTGATCAAATACTGGGTCTTAGAATGGGTTGAACGTATTTCCACTGAGTAAGGGACAAAGACAGCTAAAGGATGTTCTATCACAATACCTTTGCATTGGCTAATGCTTACACCAGCAGAAGCCAAGGCTTTCAAACAGTCGGGCAAAGCAGCACCTACAGGATCCAATGTAGTGGAACTGCCCTATTCATTCCTCCATGTGACTGCATCAAAACCGTCAGAGCGCAACCATAATGTTCATGACAAAACAGTGTAAAACCTTTTGTGTAGTCATGCAATCCAAAGGCCTGAGTTCTGCACAAACTATCTCTCAACTCAGTGAACACTTTCATGCATTCTTCATCAAAAGGGACTGGATCCGTGACTTTTTTGTGTGTCACATCTGCAACAGTTTGGAAATTACTGAAAAATTTGGGATCCATTGGTGGCAATAGCTCACCATGCCTAAAAACATTCTGACCTCTCTCTCTGTAACTGGGGGATTAATTTTCTTGATTGCTGCAACTCTTACTCGGGGACGTCCCTTGCACCTTTCTCAATTTGGTGACCTAAATACTTCTCTTCTTTCTGACAGTACTGTAACTTAGCAGGGGAAAACTTATGTCTGTTTTCACCCAAAATGATCCAACAACGCTATGGTATCTAGTCTGCAAGTCTCAGGCGTATTGGACGAAACCATCAGATCATCAATATACTGCACCAAAGCAGACCTAAACAGCACGTTCAAAGACCATAAATTCTTCTCTGTGATCTGAATAAAAACGTATGGTGATTCTGAAATCTCCTGCGGAGTGCGACACAATGAATACACACGGTTGCCAAATCAGAAACAAAAGAGGAACTGAAAACTGTAAACCATTCTGCATCACATGGAATCTGAACTAAAATCACTGCTGGATTAGGCACTACGGGACAATAGAATACAACAAATTCATTCACTTTTCTCAAATCCTGAACTATGTGATATTTCCCACTTGGCTTTCGCAAACCCATAATTGGTGAATTACATTGGCTGCCCATCATTTCTTTTAATATACCCTGCTCAACAAACGCCACAATTACTGGGGAAATACCTTCAATCACTTCACGGGTCATGATACTGTGATGTTCTGGGGAAAACTGCATTTTCCTTAACCGTTACTTTGACTGGATCAACACCTTGCATAAGTCCAATATCTTTTCTAGAGCGATCCCAAACTCTCAGAGTTAATGTCTCATGCTATTTTTCAGGCATGCCTTTAACTGTCTTTGCAGGAAACAACGTAACAAGAGGATATATCTCATCCATTTGACTGGAAGGCTCATCATTGCTATTGGTATTATTTTCTATCCCTTCTTGTGTAAAAGTAATGGAACATTT
Source organism: Pleurodeles waltl (assembly GCF_031143425.1). Taxonomy (NCBI): domain Eukaryota; kingdom Metazoa; phylum Chordata; class Amphibia; order Caudata; family Salamandridae; genus Pleurodeles; species Pleurodeles waltl. The sequence continues at coordinate 921,458,247 of NC_090440.1, forward strand.
TAATTTACATAGTAAGTCTCTTCCTAACAGACTCACACGACTTGAATTGTAATCTACAAATCGGTACAGACCCGCAAAAGTCCCAGTTTTAAGTGGAATGGGCTCCATAATGGGATTTACCAAGTGCTGATATGCTCCTCCTACAACGTGAACTGTTCTTCCTGAAAGGGGCACATTTGGGACTTTTGCAGATCTGACAGTGGAACGTGTTGCTCCTGCGTCAACCAGGAATGAAACATCATAACCCATCACACTCGCATTCACATAAGGACCATGCTGATCTACCTCCAATGAGGCAGCCAACACACATTCTTCCTCTTCTGAACTCTCACTCATGCATTGTTTACTTGCTTCATCATCAAAGTAAATCAATGGGTATTGTGTTATGAACTTATTTCCATTTGTATTTACACTTTGGTTTGCATTCTGCTGAGGAACCATCCCCTGTTGCTGAGTCATCGGAGCTTGTGGTATTTGCATTTGCTGGGGGAGATTAATTTGCTGTTGGGGAAAGTGTGCTTGTTGCTGGGGAATTCAGGGCCTTTGAACCCTCTGATTTTGAAATTGAATGTTGTCAATCATCTGTGCAACACTACCATCTTGCACCAAATTATTTACATTGCTATAGGGACATTCCCGCTTTTAATACCCGCTTCCAATATCCACTGCTTGGGCTGACTTGATTTGCATCACCTTTACATTTTACTTCAACCTTTTCTTGTTCATATCAATCTCATCACTACAGTATTTTGTATGCTGCAGCACTTCATCAATCAGCTTTCCTTGCTTGCAAATTAAATGACTCCGGATCAAATTACTAATTTTAGGATTAATCCTTGAACAAATCTAAATAGAAAATGAATCATGTCTCTCTGAGCAATAATTTCTGTGCCACTGCATTGCCTCAATGCTTACAGCAGCCTCGCATAATAAGCATGAACAGACTCTTTTGCTTCCTGAGATGTCCTGTGAATTCTTTGCCAATCTGTATCATTGGGGGAAATTCTAGTTTTTAAAAACTCAATCACCTTGTAATACAGTTTCACCACTACTGGATCTCTTGGCGGCTCACACATTGGCCAATCAACTCTCCTTTTACACTCAACCCACAAACCTGCTGGAACCACAGTCTCAAATAAAGTATTCAAATCTTCCCACAAACACTTTTGCAAGGTTTACAAACCTCTTTGTTTGCTGGTACCACTCCACTGGTTCATCCCTCAGGTTTGGGTAATCATTTGTAAATGACAGTATGTCACTTCTACTCCAAGGACATGAACAAACTTCCCTCTCCGAATTTCTCTCATTGGCATAATTTTTACAGCTCCTTCAACCTGCTGTGCCTCATTTGAAGATGCAGTCGGCTTTTTCTTCTGATCTCTTTTCTTTGCCCATCTGCCTTCTCATTTATCTACTGCTCCTCATGTTGGAATGCTCTGAATCAACTCCTTAATGCTGGAGGGCTCATCATATGGCTGAAGCCCACAGTTAAGGGGAAAATTAAAGAAATTGAAGTGGATTCAGAGGATATACTGGCCTTATCCATACAGCAGAAGTGCGGTTCTCTTCTACTTTGCGTTAACATTTACAATAGACCAGGTCCCCCAAACAAATTGTCTAAAACTTTTTATGCACTAAATGCTCTAGTTTCAGAACATATAAGCTTGCATCTTATTTTTATTGTAGGGGACCTAAATGTAACACTTGAACCAAACTGTGCTTTCTCAGAAGTAACTCAATTAGAAGATGGAGCATGGAATATCCTGCCTTTTTCCTCTGGAAAGAAACAGGTTAAGTCAAATAGTAGAGTGCTCCAATTTATTCACTTTATGATCACCCATGGCCTTCGCCCTGCGAATGGCCATTTTCCCTCGGACACACCTGCTAAGCACACCTTTTTCAGAGGTCAGTACAGTAGTACATTGGTTTATGTGGTAATTGATCCAAGAATTTGGTTCTGTATACATGATATATATGTTGGAACACAGTATGCTAGCGATCATGCCCCAATTTTAGTCACCTACGAGGGCTTAATTCTAGAAAATGAGGATACCCATTGTAACAACAGAGTTTCCCTGCCCCTTACACTCTCCTCTAACAAACGTATCCTGAAATGGGAGTGCTTCCAAAGGTCAACAAAATTGCAGAAGACAATGCGCGATATAGTATCAACACATCAGCTTGTCGAAACCCCTTCTTCCCATTCTCCAAATGAGATCTTGAATCTCCATTCGGCCTTATTTGTTACCTTACGGGATCTTTTTCTAAAAATTGGTAGCGACGCCAAACACCCGGTGCGCTTCTGTCACAGGTGGTTCGACAAAACATGCAGGATTGCTAAAAATGGCCTCACCAAAGCGATCAAATCTAGAGATAAAACCTTGATAATTAATGCCAGGCGAGATTATGCATTAGCAATAAAGCATGCCAAAAATAATTGGGAAATGGCTGCCTGGCAGAATCTACTGACAGCAGCCAGGGAAAAGCATACAAAACGCTTTTGGTCTCTGGTAGCTTCTAAGGGGCGAAACCAGGACCATAGACTTGACTGCCATATCCCCGCCGATACTTGGGCTGATCACTTCACGAAACTCTATGAAGAGGAAGTTCATGTTCCTGAGGTGTACAAAATGGGCTCTCCTTCTGAGAACAACCTCATGCCATTTACACTATCTGAAACAAGAAAGGCCATTATGGCCCAAAAAACGGGAAAGGCTCCTGGTCTCAATGGTATTCCGGCTGACTTGTATAAATCTGACCCAGAGATATGGGTCCCATACATAAATATAGTATCAAATGCAGTCTTGGCCACTGGAAATTATCCTTGCACCTGGAGGGGTGCTATCATTATACCTATTTACAAAAAGGGAACTAGATCTGACCCAATAAATTACAGGCCAATTAGTCTTTTGGATAATCTCCAAAGAATATTCTGCCATCAGATTCTGCTGAGAATCAAGGTCTGGATGCAAGAATCACAAATCCTGAGTGACTTCCAAGCTGGTTTTAGGGAAAAATTAGCACAATTGATCAGATATTCAGATTCCTCACGATTAAATGGAAGTCTGTTGATCTGGAAGGAGGGAAGCTATTCGTAGCTTTTGTGGACCTTAGATCTGCATTTGACCTGGTCCTACGCCAAAAGCTATGGGAGGTACTGGACAGAGCAGGACTCCCATGTACGCTATTAAAAACAATCAAAAGCTTGTATAATAAGACCTTTGCTAAAGTTAGATGGGGAGTAAATGGGGAAGTAACAAGAGAGATCCCAATCGAAAGGGGAGTGAGACAAGGGTGTGTCCTGGCCCCAACCCTCTTCTTAATATTTATAAACGCTTGTATTCCTTATCTATTTGCTTGTGACAACGATGCCCCCAAACTAGGGGGGGTGAAGACACCATGCCTGCTCTTTGCGGATGATACATTATTGTTATCCCAAACTGCTTTCGGATTAGCAAACTTACTCCAAAAATGTACGTCCTTCTGTAAAGACCACGGCCTTGAAGTTAATTCTATGAAAACAAAGTATATGATCTTTGGTGACAACAAACACAAAGTAAGAAAGAGTATCTTTACGGAAGGGGTAGAGCTGGAGAGAGTTGCGGAATTTGTGTATTTGGGGTCAGACTGGAGGATACGCATAGATGGCAGGCACAGATAACAAGGGCACATATGTCGCTGAAGCAGAACCTGGGTGGTGTACTGAGATTTGCAAACAGGTCCCCTAGGTTCGCAATCACTCCAGCAATGGAAATATACAAGCTACGAGCAAGAGGGAATGCTCTTTATGGAGCAGAGCTATGGGGACATGGTAACCTAAATGATTTGTAGATCGCTGAAAACTCCTTTATAAAGTCTATTCTCAGAATACCCACGAGTTCCCCCACGTTGCCTGTCCGCATGGATGTAAACCTAGATTCTATTGCACATATAGCAGCGCTGAAACCAATATTATACTGGATCAGAATATGGTCCTTGGATACACTTAGCCCGTATAGGACATGGTTGAAAGCTTTGATTAGTGGAAACTATATGGAAAAAATCCCATGGTGCAAGTACCTTAGGGCAAGTCTGACTAAACTGGGGCTGGCCCATTTCTGGATGGTCCCTAATGATTTACCCAAAAATGCGGCACATGTTGTAAAGGATGTATATTGGCGGTGGCTAAAAGGGGGTAATCTAGCAGAGGTCCCCTTAGGTAGTTTGACAGATAAGTTTACATCAGTCAAATGAAACTACGAGTTTGAACCATATATGGATCTGATTACGTTCCCTCGAGCCCGTGCCCTTTACATCAGATTCAGGCTAGGCTCGCTGCTGTTACGTTCTTTCACCTGTACTTGGTCTAAAGATGTGCTTTATGACAATCTTTGTCCGATGGTCTGCGGCCTTCCTGAATGTAGTGCACATGTATTATTCCATTGTCCTGCTTGTGACAAACAACAAATCAAATGGATTGTACCTCTTTGTAGCATCATGGGCTTCCAGAATCGTTTTACTGCCCTTAGAATTTTTAGGTCTAATACCGAGGGCATGGTGGCATTTGCCATAGCAAGCTAGTTAGATGAAATTTGGCGTGCTAGATCAAAAATGTTAAAGTCATCCCATTAATAGGAGTATATAATGGGAATGCTTTCTATTTATATTTCACCCTATCTGTTGTTTTTAACTAGGATTATATTTGTGCTATGATATTTATTATGGAAAATTTTATATTTTTTTTATGACGATTTTATATGGCATCATTTTAAAGGGAAAATGTTTTACGTGCAAGGACTCTTATCCACAGTCTATTTTTTGCAAAATTGTGATTTTTATGATGTGCTTTTATGGTATTTGTGTTTTACCGAAATAAAGCTAACAAAGATGATGAACTCCTTAATGTTAATTTTCATTCCAGGTGATCTCATGTTAGCAATATATGACAAATTCTAATCTGTAACTCTTCTTCAACTGTTTGGATTTATCCATTTTGATTTCATATTTCTCTGCCAGATATGTCCTGCTCTAAGAGTAACATCCTCGCACATAAAGCTCAATTCATTCTCATTGTAAGAATCAAATCTGTCCAATTCAAGGGTTCCCTCAGTCATTTCATTTAATTCCAATTTTAATCTGGCCAGGTTCAATGTCTTTTCTCCCTCAGGCGTATTTTCTAAAACTGAAGTTCCCCTCAAATTATCTAACCATTAAGTCAATTTTTGGACTGTCAAACCTTGTAAACTAATATTATTTCCTCTATCTCAGGGTATAAACTGCGGAACATTACATGGGGCTCTCATAGCTTCCTCTTGAGCCATCACAGATGATCCCATTGCAAATGGGTTACGTCATATCAATTAGTGAACCAACTCCACTATGTCTCATAATTCAGAGGAGTCACGGCTGGCACAGTAGTGCTCCGTCTCTTCATTTCTGCATTAGTTCCAAAAGATGAATTTATTGTTGATACTGGATTTGGAATCTGGGGACCACTCTCGTTATTACCCTGGGCATACAATTGGACTACTGGACCTATGGTTACGGGAACTGTTAAGGCTTCTGGATCTGAGAAATTCGACTGACTTTGCCGAACATTAATCCTTTACTCTATCCAGATAATACTGTATCAAAAGCTTGAATTGACTGATTCTAGGCAATATTATGGCGGTCATTATAACATTGGTGGTAAAAGGCGCTTACCGCCGTGCGGAAGACTGCCAATACACCACCGCGGCCGCGGAATTCCGCCACAGCTATTATGACCCACATCTCGGAATCCGCCAAAAGTCAGATACCCACACAAGTCCGCCACACCAAAGGTCAGTGATAAACTGGCGAAAACAAAACCTCCACCGTCACGCCAACAGAAATACTCTCACACTATCATGACACACGAATCCACGTGGCGGTCTTTCAACCGCGGTATTCCATTGGCGGTACACACCGCCGCACTCAAAATACACACACTCTTACAAAACACAGCCACATTGGACAATTCAAAATGCACACACCTGATACACATACCCACACCACTCCTACACATCCAATACAATATAAAACACACACCCACATCACCCACAAACCCCTACTACCAAAAATTCCAAAAGAAGGCCAGAGAGAGACACCACCAGCAAGAACAACAGCATCCACAGGCACACAACACCATCACCCACACAACTTCCACGCACTTCCACGCACCTCACACAACACACCACTACATATCACCACACTTATCACAACACACTCCACCCCACACCTCACCTACACCACCCCATGGCACGGCAAAGACACCCCAGGTTCTCGGAGGAGGAGCTCAGGGTCATGGTGGAGGAAATCGTCCGGGTAGAGCCACAGCTATTCGGAGCACAGGTGCAGCACACCTCCATAGCTAGGAAGATGGAGCTATGGCGAAGAATAGTGGACAGGGTCAATGCAGTGGGACAGCATCCAAGAAATCTGGAGGACATCAGGAAGAGGTGGAACGACCTACGGGAGAAGGTGCGTTCTGTGGTCTCAAGACACCACCTGGCGGTTCAGCGGACTGGCGGCGGACCCCCACCTCCTCCCCCACAACTAACAACATGGGAGGAGCAGGTCTTGGCGATTCTGCATCCTGAGGGCCTCCCAGGAGTAGGTGGAGGAGTGGACTCTGGTAAGACAAAGCTTTACTATTACATCTCCCACCCTACCTGCATGCTATCACATACCCCCACCCTCACCCCCAGCACCCCAACTCCTCACATATGTCCCAACATCACAACCCACACATCCCAACACCAATCCCTGCATGCAACAACAAAGCATGGACACCCATCACCAAAGCATGCCCACTGCACATACCCATACACCCCCCTAAACGATCATCACACAAGCTCCCACACAGGAATGCTAGCACTGGGGTACACGGTCACCCACCCATTGCACACCATTACACACACAGATTTAATAAACATCCCTTTATACCCCTGCAGGACCCCTACCCAACGTCACCGGACAGGAGGGTCCACACATGTCCACACCATCAACAGAAGAGGCCCACAGTGATGACAGCACCTCTGTCCAACTGGATCTAGATGACCAGCCCGGACCATCGAGGACCTCGGGACAGTCGGTTCCCCTCACACAGGCACAGGCCACCAAAGACATTCCCCCCTCTGGAAACACCAGCACAGCACCCACCCGGCGGGCCCATACCTCCGTTCCCAGGACACGTCAATCACCTGTGTGTCCACCACTACAGGGAACCCAGGATAACCCACCACCCCAACAACAACAGGGACCTGGAGTCAGTGGTAGTGGGCACATGGTCCAGGGGACGGAGGCCCAGGAACACAGGGGAACTGGGAGGGCTGCTGTGCAACAGGGGATGGACAGGCCAAGGGAACCCACTCTCCATGAGGCCCTCTCCTCCATCATGGGAGCCTACCACCACTACCAGGAGACGATGTCAACGGTACTGACCAAGTTTTAGGAGACCCAGCGCATGCAGGAGGAACAGTATATGGGCTTCAGGGAGGAACTCGGAACCATCAGCTCCACCCTGGGCACCATCGTAGGGGTGCTGAAGTACTCAACACCAGGAGAGACACTGTGGCACTACAAGGGGCCCCTGACACTAGCATGGACGATGAACTGCCCACCACGTAGGCCGGCGCTAGTGGACAGGACGCCCCACCACAGGACCACCACACCAGCACCCCACCCCCTGCAGAGGGAGAACCACCCCGCAAACGGTCCCTGAGATCCAGGACAAAGACACAGCACGATGCCAAGACCCACGCCAAAAATGAGACCACCCTGATTGCTATCCTACTGTCCCACTTTGTCACCCTGTCCATAATTAAACTGCCCCAGCTCCACTTCCAATGCCCATATGGGCAATGCACCTGTGAGACTAATAGACTGGACTCTGCCATGGACACTCCTCCGCCATCACCCCTCACCATTCCACTACCCCCTCCAATATTGAGCATTGAAATAAACACACCTAAAACACAAAATGATCTGGAGTCTGTCTGTGATTTTGAAATAGTGTATTAGCAATTACAGTGAAAAGGGGGTCATTTCAACATCGGCGGTAAAAGCCGCTTACCGCCGCGCAGAAGACCGCCAATACACCGCCGCAGCTGCGGAATTCCGCCACAGCTATTATGACCCACATCTCGGAATCCGCCGAAATTCAGACACCCACACAACTCCGCCACATCAAAGGTCAGTGATAAACTGGCGAAAACAAATCCTCCACCGTCACGCCAACAGAAACACGCCCATGCTATTACAACACACGAATCCACGCGGCGGTCTTTCAACCGCGGTATTCCATTGGGCGTACACACCGCCGCACTCAAAATACACACACATCTCCAAAACACCACCACATTGGACAATTCAAAATACACACACCTGATACACATACAAACAACACTCCCACACACCCAACACAATATAAAACACACACCCACATCACCCACAAACCCCTACGACCAAAAAATAGAGACGAAGGCGACAGAGAGAGCACAGCAATAGACAACCCCACCACACAGAGGCACACAACACCATCACCCACACAACATCCACGCACAAAACACCACACACCACTACACATCACCACACTCATCACCACATACACCACTCCACACATCACCTATACCACCCCATGGCACGCCAAAGACACCCCAGGTTTTCGGAGGAGGAGCTCAGGGTTATGGTGGAGGAAATCGTACGGGTAGAGCCACAGCTATTTGGATCACAGGTGCAGCACACCTCTATAGCTAGGAAGATGGAGCTATGGCGAAGAATCGTCAATAGGGTCAACGCAGTGGGACAGCACCCAAGAAATCGGGAGGACATCAGGAAGAGGTGGAACGACCTACGGGGGAAAGTGCGTTCCGTGGTCTCCAGGCACAACATCGCGATTCAGCGGACTGGCGGCTGACCCCCACCTCCTCCCCCACAAGTAACAACATGGGAGGAGCAGGTCTTGACCATTATGCATCCAGAGGGCCTCAGAGGAGTCGGTGGAGGAATGGACACTGGTAAGTCTAATCTTAACTATCATATCCCCCACCCTACCTGCATACTATCACACACCCCCACCCTCACCCCCTCCCCTATCACTCTAACTCCTCACTAATGTACTAATAACACAAACCACACATCCCAACACCAAGCCTTGTATGACACAACAAAGCATGGACACCCATCACTAAAGCATGTCCACTGCACATACCCATAACACCCCCCTCAACCATCATCACACAAGCCCCCACACAGGAATGCTAGCACTGGGGTACACGGTCACCCACCCATTGCACACCATGACACACACACATGCAATAATCATGCTTTTATACCCCTGCAGGACCACTACTGAACGTCACCAGACAGGAGGGTCCAGACATCTCTACCCCACCCACAGAAGAGGCCCACAGTGATGACAGCAGCTCTGGCCAACTGGATCAAGATGACCAGCCCGGACCATCGTGGGCCTCGGGACAGTCGGTTCCCCTCGCACAGGCACAGCCCAACACTGACCTTCCACCCTCTGGTAACACCAGCACAGCACCCACCCAGCGGGCCCATACCTCCCTTCCCAGGACACGTCAATCAGCTGTGTGTCCACCACTACAGGGAACCCAGGATAACCCACCACCCCAACAACAACAGGGACCTGGGGGCAGTGGCAGTGGGCACACGGTCAAGGGGACGGAGGCACAGGAACACAGGGGAACTGGGAGGGCTGCTGTGCGACAGGGGGCAGACAGGCCCAGGGAATCCACTCTCCACGAGGCCCTCTCCTCCATCATGGGAGCATACCACCACTCCCAGGAGACGATGGCGATGGTCCTGGCCAAGTTTCAGGAGATCCAGCGCATGCAGGATGAACTGTATTTGGGGTTCAGGGAGGAGCTCAGAACCATCAGCTCCGCACTGGGCACCATAGTAGGGGTGCTGAAGGATATACAGAAGACCATGAGGGACACCGTTGCACTCCAAGGGGCCCCTGACACTAGCCTGGACGATGAACTGCCCACCACCTCCGCCGGCGCTAGTGGACAGGACGGCCCGCCACAGGACCACCACACCAGCACCCCACCCCCTGCAGATGGAGAACCATCCCGCAAGCGCTCCCTGAGATCCAGGAACAGGACAGAGCAAGATGGCAAGACCCCCGCCAGGAAATGAGACCACCCTGATTGTCATCCCACTGTCCCACTTTGTGACCATGTCCAGATTGGAACTGTTCCAACTCCACTTCCTATGCCCATATGGGCAGTGCACCTGTGAGACTAATAGACTGGACTCTGCCGTGGACATTCCTCCACCATCACCCATCACTATTTAGCCACCACCTCCAATAATTAGCACTTCAATAAACACCCTTGAACCACAAAACAATCTGGAGTCAGTCGGTGATTTATAAAATGTGTATTAGCTATGACAATGACAAAATCCGTTCGAAAATGTAATGTCAACATACCTATGTCACACATCACAAGCCCATGAAGGATGCAAGCAGATGACACACGTTGGTAACCACACCTGTGAAACCGTAATGGAAATGTACCACTCAGTTAGCATATACTGCTTCAAATTGACAGACAAGATAGAGGTAGAAGTGTGAAAGTAAATGTAATAGTTAAAAAATTTGTTCTCACCTGTTTGTCACTGGAAATATTGCTGTTATCAATGTCCTCTTCCTCTGCTTCCTCCTCATCACTGTCCACAGGCTCCACAGCTGCCACAACACTGTCATCTGGACCATCCTCCTGCAGAAAAGGCACCTGGCGTCGCAAAGCAAGATTGTGAAGCATAGAGCAGGCGATGATGATCTGGCACACCTTCTTTGGTGAGTAGAATAGGGAACCACCTGTCATATGGAGGTACCTGAACCTGGCCTTCAGGAGGCTGAAGGTGAGTTCGATCACCCTCCTAGTCCGCCCATGGGCCTCATTGTAGCGTTCCTCTGCCCTGGTCCTGGGATTCCTCACTGGGGTCAATAGCCATGACAGGTTGGGGTAACCAGAGTCCCCTAATAGCCACACACGGTGCCTCTGGAGTTGATTCATCACATACGGGATGCTGCTATTCCGCAGGATGTAGGCGTCATGCACTGAACCAGGGAACATAGCATTTACCTGTGAGATGTACTGGTCTGCCAAACATACCATCTGTACATTCATTGAATGATAACTCTTTCGGTTCCTGTACACCTGTTCACTCCTGCGGTGGGGGACCAAAGCCACATGGGTCCCATCAATGGCACCTATGATGTTAGGGATATGTCCCAGGGCATAGAAGTCACCTTTAACTGTAGCCAAATCCTCTACCTGAGGGAAAACAATGTAGCTCCTCACATGTTTCAGCAGGGCAGACAACACTCTGGACAACACGTTGGAAAACATAGGCTGGGACATCCCTGATGCCATGGCCACTGTTGTTTGAAATGACCCACTTGCAAGGAAATGGAGTACTGACAGCACCTGCACTTGAGGGGGGATTCCTGTGGGATGGCGGATTGGTGATATCAGATCTGGCTCCAACTGGGTACACAGTTCCTGGATTGTGGCACGGTCAAACCTGTAGGTGATGATTAAATGTCGCTCCTCCATTGTCAACAGGTCCACCAGCGGTCGGTACACCGGAGGATACCGCCATCTCCTCACATGTCCCAGCTGACGGTGCCTAGGAAGAACAACAGCGACCACAGAGTCAAGCAACTCAGGTGAGTACATAGGGTGCAAGTTGTATGGCCTAAGCCTGGGTGGAGAGGGCTGGATGTAAGTAGGAAGGGGGCAGAGTTATGCGAGCATGAAGGAGTGTGAATGCATGCGCCACATGGCAAGGGCAGGGATTTGGACCACTCACTTCGACGGTGCTGTTGCTAATGACTTCTCTTCTTCCCCTGTACATGTCATGTAGGTCAGCGCCCACCAGAAGAAGGATATTTGGCGTGCCATCGCCAAGGAAGTCCGGACCCTGGGGGTCCACCAGAGACGGAGCACCCACTGCCGTAAAAGATGGGAGGACATTCGCCACTGGAGCAAGAAGACGGCGGAGACTCAGCTGGGGATGGCCTCCAAACGTGGGAGGGGTGCCTGTCGCACCATGACCACCCTGATGTTCCGGATCCTGGCAGTGGCCCACCCTGAGTTGGATGGGCGCTTAAGGGCATCACAGCAGACACAAGGGGGTGAGTACACTCACATTCTGATGACTTTGCGTGCAGTGGAGGGGTCTGGGTGGGGGAGGAAGGCAGTGGGTTTCCCTAGGCCAGGGCGAGTTCCATAGGCTAGGACCCTCCATAATGCAGGCCATGTGCCACTCCACCCCACCTCTGTAGAGTGCCAAGTACAGGTATACATGCCCCTGTGTCATCTATGTGGACAGAGGACACTCATAGCCATGTAGGCCATATCCCAGGAACTGCATCTGTAGAGGCCAAGAGCACGGCATAGTGCCTGGGGCTGCTGTGTCTGTATTGTCCGCCAATGGTAGCGGTAAGCCATACACTCAACCTGTCTTTCTTCTGTTTCCCCACCCCTTTTTGTGCTCTCCCTGTTCTTTTGTGCATCAGCATCATCATTCAGAGGGACAGTGGCACCGGAGCACAAAGGAGCTGCATCCCACATGGCCATGGAGGGCCACACCACTGACTCCGAATACACCAGTGGGACGGAGGGCGAGGGGAGCTTCACGTCGGTCACCGGATCAGCAGACAGCGACACGGACTCGTCCTCCGATGGGAGCTCCCTTGTGGTGGCGGCACCATCTGTGCCCCCCACTTCTACAGGTACAGCTGCCACCCCCCCCTACCAGCACCACCCTCCCAGCAGCCCCTCAGCCTTCTCTCCGTGCCCGCTCACCCAGGAGGGTGGGCATCACCTTCGCACCAGGCACCTCAGCCCCTGCCCTTGTCACCCCTGCTGCCCTCTGTGAGGAGGCCATTGACCTCCTCAGGTCACTCACTATTGGGCAGTCTACCATCGTGAATGCCATCCAGGGTGTAGAAAGGGATTTACAACACCGTAATGCATTCCTGGAGGGCATTCATTCTGGTCAGCCTGCCCTTCACCGAACCCTGCAATCTCTGGCCTCAACACTGATGGCAGCCATTGTCCCTGTGTCTAGCCTCCCCCCTCCAACTTCCTTAACCCAGACCCAATCCCCTGTACCCCAGCCTATCCCAACCACACCATCAGACCAGCTTGCACACACCTCAACACACAAAAGTGGCTCTGGTAAACATAGGCACCACACATCCCACAAGCACTCACACAAGCATCACCCACATACAGACACAGCAACATCCACTGACTCCACTGTGTCCCCCTCCTCGTCACCTCCCTCCTCCCTCCCAGTGTCGTCTACACTCTCACCTGCATGCACTACATCTACAGCCACTAGGACTCGCACCAGAACACCCAGCACCACACCCCGCTCACCTGCACTCACCACCCCCACTACCATTTACACGTCCCCTGTGTCCTCTCTCAGTGTGTCTGTGACGCCCCCTCCCAAAGTACACAAACGCGGGCACCCACACACCCAACATCCATCCACCTCACGACAGCCTCCAGAACATGCACCTGCACCCAAATCATCTAAAGTTACACCTCCTACAACCACCTCCTCTTCCTCCACTCCCAGACCCCCTTGAGCTACCCATCCCAGTGTTCGTCAGAAACTTTTCCTGAGCAACGTTGACCTCTTTCCCACCACCACCCCCTCCAATTCATAGGTCCCATATTAGCACCTCAGCCAAAAAAAGTCTGGTTCCAGTGGTGCATGTTAGAGGTATATGGAGTGCACCGGGCACCAGGGCAGCCAGTGTGACACAGAGCCAAAGCACTGCCAGTCCACCCTCTGTAAAGCACCAGAAGTTGGACAGTGCCCGACGGGAGAGGGTGAAGAGTCCTGCCGGCAAAGCCGCTCACAAGGGTCCCGGGGGGAGTGGCGAGTCAGCTCTGACTCCACACAAGGTGGTGAAGGGGCAGAAGAAGTCTCCAAAATCTGGGAAGAGCAGCACGGCGGAGAAGGCCGCCATCCTCCCCGCTGGCCAGGACGCCACCGCCAGCACAATCGTCACTGGTCCGGAGACCATCACCAGAGTCAGTGCCCAGGAGGGCAGCACAGTCGTCACTGATCAGGAGACCACCACCAGAGTCAGTGCCCAGGAGGGCAACACAATCGTCACTGGTCCGGAGACCACCGCCAGAGTCAGTGCCCAGGAGGGCAGCACAATCGTCACTGGTCAGGAGACCACCGCCAGAGTCAGTGCCCAGGAGGGCAGCACAATCGTCACTGGTCCGCAGACCACCACCAGAGTCAGTGCTCAGGAGGGCAGCACAATTGTCACTGGTCAGGAGACCACCGCCAGAGTCAGTGCCCAGGAGGGCAGCACAATACTCACTGGTCCGGAGACCACCGCCAGAGTCAGTGCCCAGGAGGGCAGCACAATTGTCACTGGTCCGGAGACCACCGCCAGCGTCAGTGCCCTGGAGGGCCCTGGCAGCCACAGCCCCACTGGGCACTGAGGGACCGACATTCCACACACCACTGCACAGGTCAGAGACAGCAAAGTCAAGCACCGCTGAACAGGGCAAAGACCGCCATGGCAAGCACCGCTGGACAGGGCAAGCACCGTTGAACAGGGCAAAGACCACCATGGCAAGAACCGCTGAACAGGTCAGAAACTGCAAAGTCAAGCACCGCTGAACAGGGCAAAGACCGCCATGGCAAAGCACCGCTGAACAGGACAAAGACCGCCATGGCAAGCACCGCTGAACAGGTCAGAAACTGCAAAGTCAAGCACCGCTAAACAGGGCAAAGACCGCCATGGCAAAGCACCGCTGAACAGGGCAAGCACCGCTGAACAGGGCAAAGACCGCCATGGCAAGCACCGCTGAACAGGTCAGAAACTGCAAAGTCAAGCACCGTTGAACAGGGCAAAGACCGCCATGGCAAAGCACCACTGAACAGGGCAAAGACCGCCAACTCAAGCATCGTTAGCCCATGTGCAGCTGGGACAGTGACAGAACTGGGACCGTCACGGGGAGCGTGATGCACTCTGGGCACCAGTTCCCCTCCAGAACCAGTGGAGAATTGCATCCACTACCTGAATCCTTCACAGGATGAAGCACTCTGGGCACCAGTTCCCCTCCAGAACAAGTGGAGAACTGCATCCACTACCTGAATCCTTCACAGGATGAAGCACTCTGGGCACCAGTCCCCCTCCAGAACCAGTGGAGAACTGCATCCACTACCTGAATCCTTCACAGGATGAAGCACTATGGGCACCAGTCCCCCTCCAGAACCAGTGGAGACATGCATCGACTTGAGAGACTGTGGCTTTGCACTCCCCAGGATGGTACAGTGGGCAAACCAACCATTGAGAGATCCTGTTAAATGCATTACAACAAAAAACTTTAAGGGGGAAAGATTTTTTCTTCGACGTAAGATCAGATCTGGTAAGAAGTACCCTAAACAGACAGTGGGAGCTAGGAAATCGTCTCGAAGAATTTAAGAAGATGGGGGCATCAGCACAAATTAAATTTCCAGCCTCCTTGCGGGTGATGCATAACAACAAAATGTATAATTTAAGGGATCTAAAGACAGTGGATGATTTGTTAGATACGATTAGAAATGGCCAATCTTAAGATCGATCTGACCTGTTAGACACAACCAGATATGGACCATTTTAACTAATCAGGATCAGGTTCCCCCCTTCGAGATCCTCTGGTCAGGCTTTCTTGAATCGCTCCGAATCTGGGGATTATCATTCAGCCCAGTCTAAGTCAGGGAAGGGTTCCCGGGGGGGGGGCAGGGGAATGAAGCTACAGGGTGGGCAGGGGAAGGAGCACGGGTGGGGATCATAGGGGGTGAAAACCAAAACAAAAATAATAAAAAAAGGAAAACCTTGTTCGCCTTTGATGCACCAGGAGACACTACAGTTGGAAAGATGGGGTAAAAATGGTGGGTGTAGATGGTGTGATTCCGGGCAGGGATAGTTGCCTTCTGCAAGTCATGACTTGGAATGTAAATGGGTTGAGAATTAGTGTTAGAAGGAATAGAATTCTGCAATATTTGAGGGATAATCCAGCACATATTTTCATTTTGCAGGAGACTCATTTGATGTGGAATGAATCCATAAAGCTGTTTTGGGCACAGCAGTGGATTAGGCACGTGGTGGCCACCGAAAATACTTTTAATACTAGGGGGGTGGTCATAATTGTTAAGTCACAACTTAATGCTGTAGTGTTGAAAGTGGTTGCAGATAACAAGGGGCGTTGGGTCATTGTTAAACTACAGGTCTATAATACAGTGATAACTGTAGCCTGGTTCTATGGCCCAAACTCTGACGATGTAGAACCAATGAGTAAGATGTTTTTGCACCTCTTGGAATTTCCTAGCCCAGTAATTATTGCAGGCGATTTTAATGTGTTGTTGGATAACGACTTGGATAGGTCACAAAGTGCAAGGTCAACAGTTATGCTAAAATCACAGACCTTTTTGAAGTCTAGAATGAGGGAACTGGGATTGCATGACATTTGGAGAGTAAGAGCGAGCATTTAAAAGGTTTTTTCTTTCAAGAATAAAAAATATGGCCATGCATCCAGAATAGACTATTTTTTGATCAATCAGGGATTGGTGGACATGGTCGATAAAATAGAATATAAGGCTGCCCATCTTTCGGATCACTCGGCAGTGGTTCTAGCTATAAATATCATCACTAAAAGAGAGATGACGCGGTGGACACTAGATCGAACTCTATTGTTGGAGAATGATGTTCAACTACAATTGCTTATAGAGACAGAAGAGTTCTTTAAATTTAATCTTTGGTCAGCCTCAATAAGTATGGTATGGGATGCATTTAAGGCATTTTTAAGAGGCAAAATAACTAGCCTCACGGTTGCTAGAAATAAGAAGTACAGAATGGAAATGAGTATATTGGAAGGTAAATTGAACGAGTGCGACCACCTGGAGATGGGTGGCTTAGAACCTTTAGGAAAGTTGGAAGCTGGGAGGTCTCATCTGAAAATGCAATTGGAGGAGCTATTACAGGCAAGGTTAAAAAAAAGATGGGAGGTCAGTAAACTAGCTCACTTCGAACATGGAGAGAACTCAAGTAAACTGTTGGCTTGGAAAACCAAGACCGATAAGACAAAAAACGAAATTAGTGAGATTATTAATCAAAAGGGGCTGAGACTGACCAGCTAGAATGATATTAGGGAGGCTTTCCAGGGCTTCTTTTCTGACTTATATAAGGAAGACATTGTTATTGATGAAGAGGTGAGAAGATGGTTAGATGCGGATTTACTCCTAAAAATTACAGACACAGGGGAGGAGATGATGAATCAGAAAATCACGATGGAAGAGATCAAGTCTGCTATCAAGTCAAGCAAAGGCGGGAAATCGGCGGGCCGGATGGTATTCCGATTGAACTTTACAAAATATTGGGGGATGCAATCGTTCAAATTATGTCAGTCCTGTTTGAAGAGATTTACGAGAAGGGGGAGAAACTCCCTGAATCTTGGAACAATGCAACTATAACGGTGGTTTTGAAGCCAGGCAAAAGCCC
The DNA here is from genome assembly GCF_031143425.1 of Pleurodeles waltl. Taxonomy (NCBI): domain Eukaryota; kingdom Metazoa; phylum Chordata; class Amphibia; order Caudata; family Salamandridae; genus Pleurodeles; species Pleurodeles waltl. The sequence continues at coordinate 921,475,810 of NC_090440.1, forward strand.
GTGCAGATGTGCATCTTATAGACCACTTTCACTATTGAATGCTGACTACAAGGTTTTTGCTAAAGTTCTGGCAGAGAGAATGAACAAAGTGGTGGGTGGCCTTCTTCACAATGATCAGAAGGGGTTTATGAAGGGAAGACATATGCATGAATTGACAGCTAGTTTAATAGGGGCTATTGATATTGCAACAACATTTAACCTACCTTTAGCAGCAGAAATGTTGGATGCCTCCAAGGCTTTCGATAGGGTGAATTAGGTCTTCCTAGCTACTATTGTGAAAGAATATGGTTTTGGGGAAAAAATGTGTTGGACGATGACCCAAATTTATTCGAAGCCGACAGCTAGGATCTTAATAAATGGGGTTTTGACTTCCCCCATTCAAATCGGCAGGGGAAGGAGACAGGTCTGCCCACTTTCACCGATATTGTTTAACCTGTACATTGAACCTCTGGCCAGGAAAATTAGGCAAGAGCAGAGAATTCCATCCTTCAGGTATGGTGATTGGCAGAAAAAAGTTTCCCTTTCTGCTGACAACTTATTAGTGTGTACATCTGATGTACGCGTAACACTCCCAGCGCTTTTCGAAATAGTAGAGGATTTCGGCCAAGTTTCAGGCTATCAGATAAACACCGATAAGACAGCTATTGTGGTTTGGAATCAGAGGTCGGAGAGCTCTTTAATAAAAAGTGAAATTAGGTATCTGGGCATTCAGATAGTCCAAGACATTGAGAAAATTGCAGAGGGCAATACGAGAATAGTGCGCAGGGATTGTTGTAATTTGATGAAAAGCTGGATGTACCTACCTTTGTCAATTTTGGGTAGAACAAATTTGGTGAAGATTAAATTTTTTCCCAAGCTAAGTTTTATATTTAATGCAATTCCTTTGCAATTTGACAAAACAACGATAGCTAAAATCCAACAAGAGATAAATTCATTTATATGGGCACAGAAAGGAGTAATAATAACATGGAAAAAGTTGCATAGGAAAAGGGAAAAAGGTGGATTAGCGTTGCTTGATTTGCAGATATATGGTTGGGTGTTTCAACTTAAAAATGTCAGGATCCTTGGTTTCTCTCCAGATATCACAGAGATGGGGTGTATGTTTAATGCCATGTTAGCAGAGGTAAAGGGGGGCACAAACCACTACTTGTTGAAATTTGGGGATCCCAAGTTCTTCAAAAAAGTAAGGCTAAAGGTGTTGAGGGATGCTGCAAAATTATGGCACAATATAAGGTCTTTGTTCAAGATGGACTACTATAGTAGTCGGGCACCTATTTGGGACTCACCAGGTACCCCTGAATGTCTTAGGGATGTTCTGGCTATTCCAATCAAGAAGGCATGGTTCAAATACTCGGGTGTGTTAGTTAAGGAAGAGGGCTTGCTACCTTGGGAGGAAATGCGGGCAAAAACAGGCGGAGTTCTGTCAAGGCTGAAGTACTTTCAACTGAAAGGGTGGATTCGGAAGGGTAATGTGAGATGTGGTTTGCAGTATCAGACAGAAGAGAAGATTATGGAAGATTCCCTTCCAAAGAAAGTAGTGGCAACATGGTATTGGGAGATAATAGAGGTAGGAGATGGGGAATTTAAATTAGCCAAGAATCAATGGGGTAATTTCTTCCCGGAAATGCAGCTCCGTGAGATTTGGCAGGTGTCTATGTGCACCGTATACCAAGTGGTTAAACCAGCCCCGTTCAGAAGAAATCATATATTTGTATTGCACAGGGCATACCTGTCTCCTTATAAGCTGTCAAAAATGGGGAAGGGTGAGGTGCTCAAATGCGAAAAGTGTGATATGGAAAAAGCTACGGATGTGCATATGTTCAAGGAATGTCCAGTAATCCAATCTTTTTGGGTGGCAGTGAGGTACATGGTATCGAAGGTATTGGGGGTTGAGGTAAAGGTTACCCTGCTATTAGTTATTTTCGGTAGATTAGATCAGATAGAAAATTTGAGGAGTGATTTACAGAAGTTGTTTTATGCGATATTATTAGCTAGGAGAGAAATCTGTAGGAAATGGGTTGGTAAGTGTATCCCATCCTATAAAGAGTGGTTGGACCAAATAGTATATGTTTATAAAATGGATACCATAATGGGGATTACTAAATCAAGGAAATTTTGGATGCCCTTTAAAATTTGGTTGGAGGAACACATGGGGAGCATTTGATATTAGTCCGATGATTATCCTTCCTTCGTGCCTTGCATGGCCATAAATAAGGGTCATGGCCAGGTTAAGAGAGAAAGAAGGAGGCTCCCTCCGAGGATAAGGAGGAAGGTCGATCACAAGAGTGAAAAAGACCTGGTGCCTGGGATGAATGAGGACGGAAAAAAATAATAAAAAAAAGAACGTCTCCTTGAGCAAATCTGTTCTCATGAGAAAGAATTCACTACAGCTACACACATAAATTCTGGAAAAGTACAGCTTCATGTCCTTCAAGAAAACATCACATTGCATGTTTAGAAAAATGCAGTTTAATATGAGACCAGGCAGCTAGGCCCAGACCCTCGCTAAGCTAAGGCCTTCTAATTTTAATAAGCAACTTCTTAATACATAACTCTAATTATGATACGCTAATACAAATTCAAAACATTATTGCATAACAATTCAGAATTAAAAAGCTTTTTATTAGTTTTCATATACATTGGTAGCCACTCCCCGTGGGCACATTTCAAACGTGGGCATTATTTTTCTATGTTAACACGTTTTTTATGCAGCTTCATCACACAATATATTGCAAGCTTTTCATATTAATATTGCTTCTAAAAGACACTCCAACAATCCCTCCTCTAATGACTCTTGTCATCACACAAAACGTTCCCCAAAAATTTTACATCCTAAAATTCTTTCAACTCTATTTTCTCTCATATTGGCTTCCCCTTTGACTTTTCCCTGAACAATTTTTCCCTTTGTTTTTCTTCCCTCCTCTTGTTATTTTACGCCATTTTCAATTTAATTATTTTGCTAATTTTACATGCCACTCACAATCCAAATAGGCAAGCTATAACAATCAATATCCCCTGTGCTATTTTAGACAATGTCCCATGCCAAATGTTACTAAGCCAATTCCCCACTGAAGCAAATCCTTCCCCAACCTTCTCCCATACACCTGGTTCTTTCAACTCCTTCAAGTCTGTAGTATCCCTAGTCAAGTTAGTAAGCATACTTCTAATCTCATTACTATTATCTGGGTATATATGCACAACAATGACGCTCACAAAGCATTCTACAGACTCTGCCATTTTTCACTAAAAGAATGTCTAAAGCAAGCCTGTTTTGAAGAGTCATAGCCCTCTCGGCAGCAAGTTCAGTATCCATCAGGGGTATAGCCCCTGAAAAGTTTGTCAGCATGTTATCCACAATAGTAGACAACTTCTGAATCTTTATGGAGGTCAAGATAACTCCCACTGAGGGAATTATCGCCCCAATAATGTCTCCTATTACACCAGCAGCAGTTTTGCTCTTCTGTCTAGTACGATGTAATTCAGACAATTTCGGAAACCTTTTCAAATCGTCAAGTTGATATATCTTTGGGAAAACTATCCCCAAATAACATGTCCCATACCATCCCTTTGGAAGACGGTAATAAGCATTAAGTCCACATATGTAATAGATCCCTGGGATCGCTGGATCCTGTCCATTTAACATGAACGTCCATTTATTCTGAAACAAAAACACATGCTTGCATTCACTCATTCCCACAAACACATTGTCATAATATGATTTTGGCCTAGATATGCAGATCTTCCCTACGTGTAAAGCATCTAAAGCTAGCTTCCCTTGTTCCCTAATTGCACCATACCCTTCACTACTAGCAAAAACTCACTGCTGCAATCATTTTTCTAATCTGCCCATTAATGTCCTTCTTCTATCTTCTATGTTATCTACAAAGCTCTTCTGTACAGGTGTAAGCAAGCATGTCAAATTATTGTTGTGTGCATAAGATGTACTAATCGTCAATATCGACTCAAAGAATCCTTTAACTAACTTTATACTATAGTATCTAGCTACCCCACTCAAATCCTCAATTATAGGCACATAAGAAAACACAAGGTCATAATTCAAATAGAAATATTGAATCTCTTCCTGGTTATAGAATCTTGTTAGTAACAGGCTACAACTTATCTCATAAGTTAGTGGCAAGCTATGATAGGTAAACCCGTCTTGTACCAAAACAGGAATCTGTGTGCACACAAGGCAATCCTTCGCATCCATTGTGTCAACATACTCACTCAGCAAGCGATAGAAAACGTTAGTAGAAAGTTCCCCTTTTGCATTAGTTCCCTCATTCAAATATCTCGTATCCAGCTCAAACCTCTCCCAAGCTGTTAGTGCAGTGGTAGTCTCAGGAATTGTAGCATTGTTAGCCCCACTCTTATCCATTAGTGTCATACCCACAACCACAACCATAATGAATATCACACACACAACACCTAAACCAACACCCAAATATTTACAACGCCTACTCCCTCTATTATCCTGCCTAGTGTTAGCCATGATCTGTAAAGAATCAGAAAGTGAAGAATGGTTAATTCAAACAACAACAGAGGATAGTTAGAATGAATTTTCTCCTCTTTTTCTTTTCTCGCAGCAGAGTCAACAAGCGAAAGTCTTCCTTCAGCAATTATTTACAGCTTTCAGTTTCACTCCCAGGATCCTTGTCAATTCAGGTTAGCAGCTTGTCAAAATCAGGGTTCAAAGTCAATTCAGGTTTTAAAGTCTCATCCAGTAAATTCCCAGTCTCTTTTCTAAATTTTAACTTTAATTCGATCTTTACACCAATTCAGTCTCTTCAGCCAGATTCAGGTGCCAAAGTATTGACCTGGAATTTCTCGATCAAAGCAAAACGCCAAGAACTCTTGTTGCCATTCAGCTGTCGTTGCATACGCCCATTCAGGACCCGCGTACCTTCTGTTTGCTATTCTCTTTCTCTTCAACTTGCAATCACCTTGCAACTCTCCTTCACTTAGATCTTCTCTCCTTGTTGTATCAACTTCTTCCTCTATTCCATCTTCGACAACCACTTCTCCCTTTTACACTTGCAATTCTGGCCACTTGTCTCCTTTCAGCATCTCTCTGGTCTTTGATCTTTCCTGTTGCAACCCTTCACCCTCTCTTGGCTCTATGGTGTTTTCTCTTGAGTTACCTGCAATCTGCTCAGGAGGAGTTTGGACACTCTGACCCTCTTCCACCTCGACTCCTTCGCCTTCTGGGTCTGTCAAATGCTCTAGCTCTTTCTCATAATCGCCTGCTTCTGGGAGAAACTCCCTCTGACTAGGCTCTCCTGCTGCCCCAGTTGAGATAGGCTCACCGCCACCCCTCTAGATCTCTTCTCCTTCGTCTCTTACTGGGGTGACCAAGCCATCCTCACCGGGCTCTCCTTCTGTCTCCTTCGATCACTCTCCGGCCCTGAGACTTCCTTCTCTGTTGTTGGTACTTTCAACAACTCAACTTCCTCATCAGTCAGACACGTTACCTTTTTCGTATGACTGGCGTGGATCCAGTTCGGGATTCCCGCACACTTCACAGCAGCAGTAGTCGTTAGTATCACTTGATATGGTTCCTTCCAATGTGGCTCCAAACACGTCTTCCTTACATGTTTCTTGATGACAACCCAATCACCAGCTCTCAGGTTGTGTCCTGGATCATTTATCGGTGGCAGGTTGGTAGCTTCCACCTGGTGAGAAAAAGAGCAGACCACATCAGCCAGACCCTTGCAGTAGTCCAACACCATATCATCTATGATATTCACAAGAGCATTCGCAGGCACTGCGGGCAATCTCATAGCTTGACCCATGAGAATCTCACGAGGGGACAGTCCTGTTTTCTTGTTAGGTGTATTTCTCATTGACATTAACACCAAAGGTAATGTATCGGGCCATTTCAAATTCATGGCTGCACACATTTTCGCCATTCTCGACTTCAGGGTACCATTCATCTGTTCCACTAGTCCTGATGCTTCAGGGCAGTAACTACAATGCAACTTCTGCTCAATGTTCAGTGCTGCACACAGCAACTTAACCACCTCGTTGTTGAAGTGACTTCCCCAATCTGATTCTGAAGAGATCGGAAACCCGAAACGTGGTATGAATTCCCTAAGCAGCAGCTTCGCTACTATGAGGCTCTCATTCCTGCGTGTAGGGTACGCTTCAATCTAATGACTAAAGATTCATACAATCACCAGCACATATCTCAAACCTCCACACAAGGACATCTCAATAAAATCTAATTGCATTCTGCTAAATGGACCTCCAGCTCTCCCAATGTGGCTCAAATTCACCACTGTCCCTTTCCCCGCATTCATCTGTTGGCAGATGACACTCCTATGGCAAATTACTTCCGCAGCTTGTCTGAATTTCGGGTTAAACAAGTCAATTTTGAACAACCTGATCATGATATCTCTCCCAATATGTGCTTGACCATGGTAAAACCTTGCAAATTGTGACAAAAGACTGTTCGGCAAGACCATTTTCCCTTCGTCTGAGACTCACAAGTCATCCAGTCTTTGTACGCATTGCATCCTAACCCAAGAACACTTCTCATCATTGCTGGCACGACCCTGCAACAATCTCAATTCTTCTAGTGTATCAATCACCCTTAATGCGTAACCCGTGCATGTCTCATTTTCTTTTTCAGGCAACAATTCCCATTGATCCTTAAACGATACACAGTTCAATGCGCAAAACCTTGTAACTTAATCTGCATATCCATTTCCCATTGAAACAAAGTCTTGTGACTTCAGGTGTGCGCTGCATTTCACCACGGCAATTTAATGAGGTAACTGAATCGCGTACAACAACTCCTTAATTCTGTCACCATTTTCACTGGCGAACCAGAAGAAGTCAAATAACCCCTCTATGACCATAACTGGCCAAAATCATGAACAATTCTGAATCCGTATCGACTATCAGTATAGATAGTCACTCTCAGCTGGGCAGAAGCTTGGCAAGCTCTAGTAAGAGCTACCAGTTCAGCTACTTGAGCAGAATACACTCCTTGAAGCCAAGATGCTTCCAGGATACCAGAAATCGTGCATACAGCATATCCAGCTCCCAGCACTCCTACTGAGTCTCTCAAACATGAGCAATCGACAAAGATAATTTGGTCATTTTCTTCCAATCGGGTATCTTTAATATGAGGCCTCGGTTTGGTGCACATTTCGGTTACCTCAAGACAATCATGTTCTACATCTTCGACATTTTCAACCTCTGTATTTTCACCTGGAAGCAAAGTTGCCGGGTTCAATCTGTACATCTTTTCAATGTTACAATTGGTGACCCCAATATAATCGTTTCCTATTTAGTCAATCTTGAATTCATCATGTGCTGCGTTTTAGTACGGGTCAAGAGTATTTCAACTGAGTGAGGGACCATGACTGTTATATGATGTCCCATCACTACACCTTCATACTATGTGAGGATTTGTCCAACTGCTGCTACTGCATGCAGACAACCTGGTAAGGCTGCTGCAACTGGGTCCAAAGTAGCTGAAAAATATGCTACTGGTCGGTTTACACCTCCGTGGACCTGTGTCAAGACAGACAAAGAACATGCATCGCGTTCATGACAAAACAGAACAAAAGGCTTTGTGTAGTCAAGCATACCGAAAGCTGGATCCCTGCATATGCTTTCCCTCAACTCAGTAAGCGCTTTCATTTCCCTCTCTCCCAACACTATGACATCCGGCCCCTCTTTGACCGTCAGTCTCACCAATGGCTTGGAGATGACTGAGAAATTCAGGATCCACTGACGACAGTAACCCACCATTCCTAAAAACATCCTAACTTCTCTCTGTGTTGTTGGTGGATTCATCTGTAATAGTGCAGTTACTCTTTCCCGGGATAACTTCCTCGACCCTTTCTCAATTTGATGACCCAAGTACTTCACCTCTTTCTGGCAATATTGCAATTTCTTTGGGGACACCTTGTGAACTTTCTTTCCCAGGTGATTCAGTAAGGCAATCGAATCATACTTGCACTCATCCCTTGTCTTGGATGCGATCAACAAATCATCAATGTACTACACTAGAGTCAATTGAAAAGGCAGCTCCAATGACTCCAAATCTTTCTTCAGTATCTGATTAAATATGGAAGGCGATTCCGAAAACCCTAGAGGAATTCAACACCAACTGTAAACCTTGTCCAGGAATTTAAAACTGAAGAGAAATTGGCTGTCCTCATGAAGAGGCATGGAAAAGAACGCTTGGGACAGATCAATTACTGTGAACCATTCTGCATCGCATGGAATCTGAAACATAGTCACAGCTGGATTTGGCACCACCGGGCAGCATTTCATCAATATGTATTTGATTTTTCTCAAATCTTGGACAATCCGAACCTTCCCACAAGGCTTTCTCAGTCTCATTATCGGTGAATTACATGGACTGCTCATCACTTCCTTTAAGACTGCCTGTTTTACAAAGTCTGCAATTAATTGCGCAACCTTTATAAGGACATCATGTGCCATATGATACTGCAGAATCTGGGGGAACGCAGCATTTGGCTTCACGCTGACTTTACCTGGCTCTACTCCTTTTATCAGTCCTACTTCTTTCCCTGTTAAGTCCCACATCTTCTCTTGGACTGTTCCCTGCAAGTCTGCCAGGAGATCAGCCACCGTGAACATCGGGAATAAGTTTATCAGAGGATACTCCTCGTCTGTGGTCTCAGTTTCAGGCTCTGAAGCCTGTTCCTCCCCTTCATCATCGCTATTCATCTGAACCTCAATCCCCTCATTGGAACAGGTGATGGAACACCTCGTCTTACACAGTAAGGGCCAGATGTAGCAACCGTTTTGCATGTCACAAACTGCGAAAAACGCAGTTTGCGATATGCAAAACGGCCATCGCGATGCAGAGTCACATTTTGCGAGTCGGTACTGACTCGCAAAATGTGATTCCGACTCGCAAATAGGAAGGGGTGTTCCCTTCCTATTTGCAACCGCATCACGATGCTGAGTTGCTTTGTGACCGCGAAATCGGTCACAAACCAACTCGCAGTTACCATCCACTTGAAGTGGGAGGTAACGCATTCGCAAACGGGAAGGGGTCCCCATGGGACCCCTTCCCCTTTGTGAATGTCGCTGAAAATATTTTTTCAGAGCAGGCAGTGGTCCAATGGACCACTGCCTACTCTGAAAAAATGAAACCAAATGGTTTCATTATTTTTTTGAATTGCAACTCGTTTTCCTTTAACGCGCTGCAATTAAAAAAAAAAAACTGCTTTATTAAAAAAAACAGTCACAGACATGGAGGTCTGCTGTCTCCAGCAGGCCACCATCCCTGTGAGTGCGGGGACTCGCTATGGGGTCGCAAATTGCGACCCACCTCATAAATATTCATGAGGTGGGTCTTTGCGACCCCATAGCGAGTCGCAGAAGGTGTCTGAGACACATTTCTGCATAATATTTTGCGAGTTGCAAATTGCAAGTCGCTATGACTCACAATTTGCAAGTCTCAAAATATTTTTTTGCTACATCTGGCCCTAAGTCTCTTCCCAGTAAGGACACAGGACTTGAATCGCAAACCACAAATCTATGCAATACTTGCAATACTTGGAAAGTGCCAAGCTCAATCTGAACCGGATCTGTGATCAGGTTAGTCAGGAGTTGGTTTGCTACTCCCACTACTTTAACTGTCCGTCCCGAAAGGGCCAGTTTCGGAACCTCTGCACTTCTGACTGTAGAGCGTGTAGCTCCTGTGTCAACCAAGAATGAAACCTTGTGACCCATTCCCTTCCCCTGAAAATAGGGCCCTTTCTGATCTACCTCTAAGGACACTGCAAGCCTACACCCTTCACTATCTGAACTCTCATCCGACCATTCATAGTTTATTCCATTCTCACCACGCAATGGGTACAGTTGCACTGTGTTGTTTTGACTCATTCTTTGACCTGTGACCTGTTGAGGAAGCATCACCTATTGCTGTTCCATTGGCGCTAAAGGCACTTGCATTTGCTGTCTAGGTCCCATAGGAACCTGCTGTTGCATTTGCTGTCACTGCATCGGCTGCATACGCAGCATTTACACCTGCTGCATGGATTGAAAGCCTTGCTTTTGATTTACATTATTCTGGAAATTCGGATTTGGACCCCTCAGTCTCGGTCCTCTCACATTTTCGAATGAACTGATATCATTGCTTTGTTGAACAACGCCCTCCTACACCATCATCGGGCACTCCTGCTTCCATTGTCCAACGACCCCGCAAGCATGACAAGCATCTTTTTCATTCCCTGTACATCGTTTTGAACCACTACAGTGTTCAAATCTGGACTTGAGTTCACAAAACCTCCTCGACCTCTACCTCTCACTTGCACCTGAAACATCCAGTTGCCTTGCGGCTGTTACACCATCTGCTGTAGGCAACCTCCCTGAATCCCTGACTGTGCTGCCTTAATTTGCATCACCATCGCTTTCTCCTTCAACTTTCTCTGCTTTAACTCAATTTCGTCACTACAGTACTTTGCATACTGCAACACCTCGTCAATCGGCTTTGCTTGCCATCAAATCAAGTGACTCTTAATCATCTGGCTAATCTCAGGTCTCAACCCTTCAACAAATCTAAGCACAAGGTGTTTCATATCCTTCGCCTCAACAACCTCTGTACCACTATAGTGCTTGAATGCCTTCAACAACCTCTCATAATAGGCATGTATTGACTCCTTGGCTTCCTGAGCCGTTCAATCAATCCTTTGCCAATCAATATTCTTCGGCAAAACTCTAGATTTCAGAAACTCAATCACCTTATACTAATACTTCATTACCTCAGGAGACAGTGCTCCTGTGATCCTGTCCCTTGCCGGTTCCTCGGTCGGCCAATCCACGCTTCTCTTGCACTCAAGCCACAAATCAGCTGGAACTATGATCTCAAAGAGAGTATTCAGGTCTTCCCAAAGACATTTCGCAAGCTTCACAAACCTGTCTGTCTGCTGATACCACTCTATTGGCTTCTCCCTCAGCCTGGGAAAGTCATTCATAAATGATAGAATATCACCTCTAGTCCATGATACATGGACAAGAAACCCTCCGGCGGTCTCTCTCATTGGTAACATCTTTACCGTACCGGTATTCGGTAACGCTCTTTCTGGCTGCTCTATGCAGTCACTTTTCCTCTTGTCTCTTTTCTTCACCCATCTGCCTTCCCACTTTTCTAAAGCTCCCCAAACTTGTGCACTCTGCAGTATCTCCTTGAGGTGTGCCTTCATCCCAGTAGACCTCATGTGTTCAAAATCCTTGGGCTCAAAATCTAACCTATAACTTCTCTTCAGATGTTTGTTATTTTCTAAATCTATGCCGTACTTATCTGCCAAATTTGCCAACCTCTGGTGCACCCTGCTCACTTCTCTAGTAATCTTTGGACACAAATATCTCAATTCTGCTTCTGTGTATGAATCTATCCTGTTCACTCCCATGCTCCCTTCAACAAGTTCATTTGCCTCCATGCCCAACCTCACAAAATTCAGGTGTTCTTCTCCTTCTGTTCTCCCTGCGGGTACAGGAGCAGTCTGTGGAGTATTAAGCTTGTCTAGCCAGTCAGTCAGCTGCTGTGCTGTTAAACCCTGTAATGAGATATTCCCTGCCTGCGCTAAAGGTGTCTGTGGCATATTCACATTCGAGATCTGTGGAGTTAACAGTCTTGAACCTGTATGTCTCATTGCCTCTGGAGGAGCCCCAAACGGACTGAAGTCTAACAGGGACCTAGATCCCTCAAATGTCGGTTCTACTCGAGTCGTTCCTAGGGAACTTCTTACGAATCCTCCTCTTGTCACCTCTTGAGTCATTACCCCTTGGTCGTATACACTAGCCTTCACCTGCGTACTGGTGGACCAACTGTAATAGGCAAAGATATGGCAGCTGGCGGCTGGCGGCTGCCTGTTCCCCAAAACCTGTGGAGGACTAACTCCCATATTCTGGCTCATCACTGGTGCCATGTTTGATTGCGGCCCCCCGACCGAAGTATAATTCTGAACCATATGCTGCTGTACCTGTGGCAGTAAAGGTGAAGTTGGCTCAGTCTGAATCAACTTTGGTCTTCCATATATTGGCTCTGTCGGCATCATCAGATTTGTGGGGTAAAGTCTCTGAACCTGTGGTGGTTGCAACTGAGATTGCATACCCTGGGCAGTGGTCACGCTAAAACTACTCTGCACCGGAACTGGTGTTGAGACAGGACTAACCTGTATCGGATCTGTTGTCACCTTCTCTTGGGTCGAACCTGCAGGACATGTACTAGTACTCGGTCTATTGTCATCTATCACATATGTCGGCGGTCGATCAATCAATAACTGATTAAGGAACTCATCATCGTCTGAGTCATCTACCTCTGACCAGGGCTTCCTAGCCTTTTTGTCTTTGGAAGGACTTTTGTCAGTCTTACAAGTGGTTTTTCCCCCTTTGTCTTCACCTTCTTGAGCTATTGCTGGAAACAGCCTGACTCCATCTATTGTTTCTCTTCTCCAAACTCTTTGTGCACTATCCCACCTAGCCTCCGCAAGTGTCTTTTCTGCTTTCCTCATTCTCCTCTCAAATTTCTGTTGCTGCTGTAGTATTGCCATCAGCTCCCAAATTGCTAGTGCCTCAAACTGTGCTGGCCTCGGAGGTGGCTGTAGCTCATTTAGCACCCTTCGCAAATTTTCCAAAATCCTCAAAATGAACGTTCCGTACTCCGGAAACGCTAAGCACCCCTCTTTCTCTGTAACTTTGCACCATTGCTTTAGCCAAAGACATGGCGTGACACACTTTTCCTCCATTACAGCATAAGCCCGTGTATACTCTGGCGGTGTAAACTCCCCTACTCCCACGGTAATATATACCTCTCCCCTCAAGGCGCTCTTTAAAGACTTGAAAAATTTCATTTTTACGTCTTTTATTTTGTTCACAATCAAATCAGGAAGTGACTTTAATTCCCAGAACTCTCTTCGCCTACCTTCTCAACCAATTGCCTCTCACGGACGGCTGCCAATCCGTGCGCGTCCGTTCTCACTAACCAACCTATCCCAGCGCGGCTCCAAGAGGACGTCGCACTCACACACACTGCGGCTGACAAAGTCTTGCAGCTTGTCTCCCCACTCTTGATTCACACAAACTAATGCAATATATTGCGAGCACCAACCAAATAAAACTCAAAATTTGCCAGTTTACTACAGGAAAGAGTAACACAATCGCTTCAGAACTTTACAGAGATTTCGCTTGGCCTCGCTCGCTACTCTCTCCTTCTCAGATCCCGCACTCGCAAGCAAAATGTGACCCTCAAATTTTACTCTCGACTTGTCAATAGATTATTGTTCTAGTGCATTTTAGAACTCACCAAATCTCCATCGAAGTTTTAATTCACTCACCTTGACTCATACTCAACTTGTCGACTTCACCATCGACCTATTAAACCGCACAAATTACAAAATAAACCAAGTGCCTCGTACACTTATCAATATACTCCGGAGTCTTAGACCACACAGGGTCCGTACATCTTTAACAACCACGTGGACAATTGTTTTTAGCACTTAGCGCCACACTCACATGAAGGTCGACAACTTCCCTACTCTCATACTGCGGAGTACGCACACTCCTACTAAAACATCATCATCTGGCCTAAAATCCTCACGAACTTCTCAATTCCCCTGCGATATGCATAAGCTGTGCAAGTGCAAAGTCTACTTCATTCACACTATCACTGGAACGCCAAGAACATACTCAAACTTCCTTCAGCAAGCTCTGAGATTCCGGGAAAGTCATTTGGGACTTAGGGGCACATCATCTCTCCAATTTGCATCATTGAAAAATAATAATTTTCCCAACCCAATTTTCTCGATACACCTTGCTTACTTCCAAACCACGCCCATCAATTTCTACTAAAAACCGACACCTTTCCTAGCAACACTCCGTCAAACCGTAGAGTCTTGTACTGGAGCCCCCAAAGGGACAAACCATCCACACTACTACTAAAAACTGTTATCAAACCGTGATCTTTTGTACTGGGGCTCCAAAGGGCCAAACCATCACCGCTGCTACCAAAACTGCTAGTGCGCGTCAGAGCCTTGATAAGTAAACTTACAAGGAGACGTGTTCAGGTCGACAAACCTTTGGACCATGTTCGGGGACTTCCCAGTACGAGATGTCTTTTTGGCATCACAAATCAATAGATCAATCACCCAATCAATATTCTCAGTGACTAATCAACAAGCTAATCAATAACGTTTAATAAGAATCAATAAATTGAACACACCATGACCTTTTAGTCACGAATAACCACAACAAGTTGGTTAAGTGTTAGGATATTTATTTCCCTATTGATTACAATCTAATGTCATCTCTGTTAATCTCAAATTCATTAAACTTCATTAGGACTCTTCTAATTAGCAATTAGAACGCAAATAATCAATCCATAGAGAATATTCATTTAGTATTTAGGCACATCATTAATATGAAGCAACTTAGCAAATTCTTAGTAATACATGATTCAACAAAGCAAGAACTCAGTCATTTGTCTATTTGCATAAGATATTTGTGAACGCAATAACTAACCTCAAATTAGCATTAGCATGTTGGGCTTCATGCAAAACATTTTAGAAAACATGAATTTGGAAAACATCTAAACTATGGCCTCTATCAAAAATAGCAGTTGGTACCAAGAAAGAAAAGGCAAACAGGCAATTACAATTTTGCATCAGATAGTTACCAATCCAACAGATCAGCAAACAGCGTCAGTCTTCGTCCTCAGGATATCAGTCGATTCACCATCAGCAGAGTTAGGACGGGGCAAAGTCTCAATATAGCATAGCTAAGGAATAAACTCTCTTCCCTCATATGGAGAAGTTAGCATCAAGCAAAGAATGGGTAGAGGATGGTTTAAAGTATCAGGACAAAGCAAAAGAGTGAAAAGTCTCTGTGAAGTAAGTGGAGTCTAAATGTCTCTGCGCCTCTCTCAACGCTTCTTCTTCTTGGGTCTCCGTTAAATCAAAACCACCTAATTAGCCCATAACTCCCTATTGGATAATAATTGGTGCATTGTTATCTCTGTCCAATATTTCTTCACACATCTTGCCAGAACTTTCCACAAACCACAGTTCTCATGTCGCGGATTGGTCCATGATATTGACGTCTTCATCGGTTGGAATGTCATGTAGGAAAAGTTACAGTTTGCGCTCCAGTCAGTGTCTCCAATGTTTTCTCCTACTACAGTTAACCTTGCATCTGTTACGAATTACACTGTTACATTCAGCAAGATCGTCTCCTTGAGCAAATCTTTTCTCATGAGAAAGAATTTACTACAGCTACACACATAACTTCTGGAAAAGTACAGCTTCATGTCCTTCAAGAAAACATCACATTGCATGTTTAGAAAAATGCAGTTTAATATGAGACCAGGCAGCTAGGCCCAGTCCCTCGCTAAGCTAAGGCCTTCTAATTTTAATAAGCAACTTCTTAATACATAACTCTAATTATGATACGCTAATACAAATTCAAAACATTATTGCATAGCAATTCAGAATTAACAAGCTTTTCATTAGTTTTTGCATACATTGGTAGCCACTAACCGTGGGCACATTTCAAACGTGTGCATTATTTTTCTATGTTAACACGTTTTCTATGCAGCTTCATCACACAATATATTGCAAACTTTTCATATTAATATTGCTTCTAAAAGACACACTCCAAAACGAGCACAAAAAACAAAACCTGTCTGCTGACTACGGGTAGGACTCAAACACTTTGGAAGCCTTATGGAAATTTTGATTGTGGCCTTTCTTACAAACAGATACTCTTCTGGCTGTGGCTTTCTTACAAACGCAAGTAAGATTTGACCCTCCAACCACACTCTGATTAGTACAGATCCTCCATGTGCACCCAGGATTCACCTAATACCAACCAACAACACCTACACTCAAGGGGAATCTACTGGTGTTTTAGACAGCGCTCAATTGACCAACACCTTACCTGCAGACAATAAATTAACCAAGCTCCTCCATACACTTGTACAGTACTACACGGGAGTCTTAGGCCTCGCAGGACTTGCCAACAACAACAACAGAGTGGACAATTTTTTAACATAAAGCACCACACTTACTTGGAGTACGTCAAAACCCACATCAATGACCTTGGAGTATGCAAACTCCCTGTTTCACTCATACATCACACTTCACTGTGATTTGCCAAGGCAATACAGGTGCAAAACCCTACTCAAAACACATACTGTACATTTGTAACCCAACTGTGAGATCTCACTAACCCTTACACTGCACCAAGAACAACTCACTAAGTGGGAAAATCCTGACTCTACTCCTCACAAGGCAATAACCATAGCTCTGCTGCCAAAAACTGCTCACGTACCGCGGAAGTCTTCTTCCCGCCAAGGGTTGAGAAACCACTGGCGCACGGGTGAGACACCATCACAAAGCTCACCCTTCAAGGTTGACCAGATCTTTGGGCCTGGTGAAGGAGATAGTAGTCAGAAACATTCAATCATAAATCAATAACATGAAACCATAAACCATTTTAGACACTATGAATAATTATCCGCTAAATCAAAACTCCAATCTAAATACATTTTCAAAGCTTTATTAGAATCCCAAAATCAATGTCAAATTAATGGTGGGCAAGACCAAACATACATGAAGACCTTAGGCTGACTAAAACATCTGAAAAGGTTCAACCTACTAAACATCAAACATACATGAAGACCTTAGGCTGACCAAAACATCTGAAAAGATTCAACCTACTAAACATCAATACTGTTAGACACTCCAAAAGAATTATATAAATTAGCAACAATACAATATGAACATTATTATGGGATTTCCAAGCAGATGATAGTGACTTCAGTAAACCATCAAAATACAGCTTTAACAATCAATTTCAGAGCTGGGCCATTCCTAATACTAACCAGAATTGGGACTCCAGACAAACTGAATTCAGTTTCAAAGTTCTTTATTAATTACAACTACCAAAATCCATTTCATTGGTCCTTTGGGTGGGCATACTATGGGTGTCAGTTTCAGCATCCAATCCTTGCAGATGGTACCACCAAGTTTGCAACTTTACAAAATTTTCTCAGGAAAACTACGTTGTCATCTTCTTCCGGTTACTTGGTTCCACCAAAATATCACATTTTGTAATAACTTGTTACTAACAGTTCCTTTCCCACGGTAAATAATAAATTAAGCTAATGTTCTTTCACATGAGTGCAATAGTTTCCTGCTATTTTCCAAAGCTAGAACAAATATTGTTACATTAACTAAACTTGAAACATTCTCTTCTCCTGGAATACAATAGAATATTCAACATTACATTTTCTGCTGAGAAAAAGAATTCAGGTCAGAGGGGATGACATAAATGAATAAAGTTTTTCATGACTGCTTGCAAAATGAACTTTCAGACCTAGTCATGTTAAGGAGGCCTAATGCCCATTAATATAATTAATATATCAATAAAACCTTTTGCGCATCTTAATAATCAAATCAAATGTACAAAGCAAATTGTTTGTCTAAAACACCATTCATATTATGTCAAAGCAATTTTATATTCCAAGTTTATTTCTTTTTTGAAATTGGGAACAAAAGTCAACAACATTACAATGAGTACAGTAGATCACAAGTACATAGAATGGATCCATGCATGATTCGCATTTGGTAACCGAATACCCGCTACGCTGGCCGAGGGCAAATACATTGTTTAGTAGTTCAGTCCACGATGTGGCCTTCACTTCCTCCAGATCGCCTTGTACTTCCGAAGACAGCCCCTCGCCTCATAAATTGTTTTTTCTACTTAAGAGCACCAGTCCATCCCTGCTCGCCACTTCGCGACAGACAGCATCTCAGGACTTTTCCATGGTTGCTCAATGTCTTGTTTGCCCACTAGGCAGGCCGGCCCAATGAATGGTCTTTCTGTTCGGGCCCCTTTCAACTCCTCCAAAAGGCATAGTATTGCCATCTTCACATTCAAATCAATCAACTGCCCCAGTACCGTAGAAATTTCCCACCCCGCCCCCTCACAGAAGGGGCGCACCTTCGGTCACTCCCAGGCAACATGTAAAAGATGTGCCCCCACCTGACTACACCTCTCACACCCCACAGAGGTCCCAGAACTCATGTTTCACGAGTGCCGCAGAGTGAGGTATGTCATTTGAAAGTGGTTAATCTGCACCATCCTCAAACGCGTTTATATAGCTAGCGTTAGTGAGTAGTGAGCTGTGAATCTGGGTAATGGCACCCCTTCCCAGTCTACCCATCAAGAGTTTGGCCTCAAGAGGGCTGTAATCAGGGAGGGACAAAGTCGGACACATGTGGGTTCCCAGGGCGTGGCGCAGCTGGAGGAAATTGAAGAACTGATTGTTAGCCAGTGCGTAATGTCCTTCAGCTGTTGGAATGACATAAGCCCCTCTGTATTAGTCACGCCACCCAGATAAGTAATCCCGATATTGTCCCATTGTTCAAACCCTTCTATGTCAGGGGGCTGTCGGAGCCACACACCCTGCCATAAGAGTGTCAATTTAGTGAGGTGTCGCTCCCACCCTGTCAACCATAGTGCCGCCCTCCAGCACTTCACCGCCACCTGTGTACAGTGAGGGGCAGCGCAGGGAATCTGGCTGCCGTAGAGCAGTCCCAGGAGGCCCTCAAATCCCACACGTCAGATCTCCGGCTGGTAAGCCAGATCATGGCAAACTTGTTGAACCATTCATTAATGGGGACCATCTGGGCCGCAAGGTAGTAGATGTATACGTCCGGAATTTCCATCCCTCCTTCATATGGAGATTTCCGCTCTGAGCTGAAGGCCACCCTATGTCGCTCTCCCACCCATATAAAGGAGGTAAGCTTGGAAGTATGGGATCGGAACCAGGCCCGAGGCACCAAGTACGGGAAGTTTGTCAAGACGTACAAGTATCAGGTGAGACAGATCATCTTGAAAAGAGCGGTGCAGGCCACAGGATTCAGGGAGAGGCGTCGCCACCGGCCTATGTCTGCACAAGGGGTTGGAAGTTTAATTTCTAGGGCAGTTCTTGGATTGTCGAGAGGTGGATTCCCAGATATTTGAAGACATTACTCCTGATGGGACACCATTTGTTTCCCTGCCTGTCCCCGCACTTCCACCTGCACTGATTTCCCTGGGTTCAGGTGCAGGTCTGACGTCTCGCCATACAGCTTCAGGAGCTCAAGGCATCGGGGGCAGAGACTCGAGGCCTCCAGACAAAAATCCAGAACGTAGTCCCTGTACAGGGATACACGGTCCTCCCAGCCACTCCCCCACAACTATCCCCCCATCAGTGGGTCCCCCCGAAGGAGTCGTGCCAGGGTGAATAGAAGGGGTGAAAGGGGACAGCTCTAGCACGTTCCTCTGCTGTTCAGGAAGGGGTCCAACAAGATTCCATTGACTTGTACTTGTGCCAACGGTCTCGATAGAGGAGGTGTACCATCCCTCTGAACTTTTGGCCGAGTTCAACACCAAAGTATTAAAGGCCTTGTGGAAATCCACTAGGAGGAGCGCCAAATTGCCCTTCAGTCTATGCGTCTGGGAGAGTACCACCTGGACCCGTCTCAGGCAGTGACGCGTGCGCCTACCCGGCTTGATGCCACACTGGTCCAGGTGGACAAGGAAGGACAGCATATGGGCTAGTCGAGTGGCCAACACTTTTGCGAAGATCTTAATGTCCGCATTAATCAGCGAGATGGGTCGGTATGAGGAGCACTGGTCGCAGGGTAGGTCACTCTTTGGTATGACCACAATGGTGGCACAGTCCAGACCCGGGGGGAACGCACCTCAATGAGCTGGCTCCTCATAGGTGCTCAAAAGATGGGGAACCAGGGGCCGATTAAACCTCTGGTAATATTCTATGGGGAAGCCATCTGGGCCCTGGGTCTTCCCAGCCCAGAGGGCCAATATAGCACAGTCTACCTCTTCATCCATCAGAGGCAAGTCTGGTTTCTCAGCTAAGGACACCGGAATAGAGGGGAGTGGAATGTCTTTCAGAATGGGATTTTCCCGCTCTGCCGGGGGTTGGGGCACTCGAGTGTAGAGGTCCTTGTAGTAGGAGGCAAGGGTGCGCACCATTGCCTTTAGGCCCTACCGTGCTATGCCAGTCCGGTCCCTAATGAGGGGCACCACCCAGGCTGAAACATCTTGGGTCGCCAACCAATACAGCAGTTTCCCCACCTTGCCTCCTGATTCATAAACCCTCTGGGTCGAGGCCAGCCTGCACTGCCTGCCCTCTGTGAGTGACACTTGCTGAGTCTCTGCACACAAGAGCTCCACCCATTCCTCCATCTTCTGGTCCCCAACCCACTGAACTAGACCCACAAGGACCGTAAATTCACCCTCCAGGTCAGTCACCCTCTTTGATTGCCTACCCTCCTGCTGTCTGACGTATCCCTTACTGACCCCTCTCAGGGAGGACTTGCTAGCAGCACAAAGGATCCCCACCGAGGCCACTGCACCCAGGTTTTCTTTGAAGTAGTGATTAATTTGTTGTTCAAGATATTCAACACAATTGGGGTTTTTCAAGTACCAGACACTAAAGCACCACATCGGGCGCCGGGTCTGCAAAGGATTCCCTCAGGGCATCAAGATCGGCAGGTGATCAGAGATCCCGCGCACCAGCATTTGTAAAGAGGTCAACTCCACGAGGTCCACTGGTGAGAGCCATATCTGGTCAATCCGCGCCACTGTGTGGTGTGCCACTGATTGATGCGTAAATGCCCTTGTTTGCGGGTGCCACACCTGCCTCTGTCGTACAGGCCTAGTGAGTCTGCCCACGTAATGAGTTTCAATGACCCGGCCGTCTGCAGAGATGGGGGTTGGCTGAGGTGTCCCAAAGCAGATCCGATACCTCATTAAAGTACCCTCCAGCAGACATGGTGCCCTACGGGAGGGAGTCCAACAAGCTACACCGGTCGGTAAATGTGGACCCAAGGAGTTGCGGGATGCGTAGCAGAAAATGATGTTGATCTGTCCCCCAGCCAGGCGTCCCTCCCGCCCTACGTATCTTTCCTGAGGGTCAGTTTGCACCTGGGTCACCAGCAGGGGCAGCGACCTGTGGTGCAGGAGCCCCTAGAGAACCGAGCGTGGAAGACCCGCTCACATCCAAACATCCCAAGAAATGTACATTGAGTCCCAGCCAGGTGGGCCTCCTGCATGAGGACTACATCCGCGAAATACCTCTTAATGTAGCGCTGCACTGCAGACCTCTTAATATGGTCTAACAGACCGTTGACATTCCAGAATAGTAGTTTAAACATGTTGCTGGTCTGTTAGGTAGAGCTTGGTGTACCCAGTGCCCCGCCACCAATCCACCTCACCCTGCACACTGGCCCCTCAAGGCACTCATGGACCACACATGGTTGCACAGAGTACTCACTGCAAATGTACCAAACCTATAAAGGAAAACGTTAATGCAACTAGAGTAGAAACAACTCAAAGCCACAACCCAACCTCTGCCCCAGCACCCCCCACCCGACACTTTGCCCCTTGAAGCATCCGTCGTCCTGCCCCAACACTTTGCTAGCGAGCAATAAACAGTCAAGTCCAATGTGGGGGGTCCATATATTCTGGTGGTGCCCTAATTGTGGATGTGCTACCTGACCTCAACTGATAATATGACTTAATTGGTGCAGTTATCTGGGCCACCGCTCCTGCTGGGCTGTATGCCCCCACAGTCGCCAGTCACTACCCCTCCAGTTCCATACACAGATTCTCCCTGCATCCTCCAGTTCACTCCTGGGAGGTCAGGGTTGACCCTGTCGATGCAAACAATGCTGGAGTGACTATCAAGTCAGCATCTAGAACCTGCTCCTCCTGCAGGTCGTGAGCTGTGTGATCCTGGGTGCTCCCTCACCTACCCTTGAACGCTGACCGGGCCCACCATGACCTGGAGCTCTTCCTGCACACCTGCGCCGGAAGGGGAGTCCCACCAGGGTCCTTTGTCTCCAGCCCCGCTTCTCCTCCCCCCATCGCTAATCTCAATTCTCGCTTTTCCACCACACAATCCCAGGCCTGCTCCAGAGTGTTGAAGAAATAGGTAGTGGATTGAAACAACACTTTGAGGCGGGCAGGGAAAAGTAGCACATAGCAGAGGTTCAACATACAAAGTTTCTATTTAACCTCTTCAAATCAAATCAAATCAAATCAAAAACATTTATAAAGCGCGCTACTCACCTGTGAGGGTCTCAAGGTGCTAGGGGAAGGGGGTTCCTGCTGCTCGAAGAGTCAGGTCTTGAGCTGCCTCCGGAATGCAGGGTGGTCCTGGGTGGTCCTGAGGTTGGCGGGGAGGAAGTTCCATGTCTTGGCCGCCAGGTAGGAGAAGGATTTCCCACCTGCCGTGGTGCGGCGGATGCGAGGGACGGCGGTGAGTGCGAGGTTGGCGGTGCGAAGTTGACGGGTGGACGTGTAGAAACTGAGGCGACGGTTGAGGTATTCGGGTCCCTTGTTGTGGAGGGCTTTGTGTGCGTGGGTGAGGAGCCGGAAGGTGATTCTTTTGCTGATGGGAAGCCAGTGCAGGTGTCTCAGGTGGGCGGAGATGTGGCTGTTGCAGGGTATGTCGAGGACGAGGCGGGCGGAGGTGTTTTGTATTCTCTGCAGACGTTTCTGGAGTTTAGCGGTGGTTCCTGCGTATAGGGTGTTTCCGTAGTCCAGGCGGCTTGTTACGAGGGCATGGGTCACAGTTTTTCTGGTGTCAGCGGGGATCCAGCGGAAGATCTTTCAGAGCATGCGGAGAGTGAGGAAGCAGGAAGATGGTACGGCCTTGACTTGTTTGGTCATGGTGAGAAGCGGGTCCAGGATGAATCCGAGGTTGCGTGCGTGGTCTGAGGGGGTTGGTGCGGTGCCTAGGGCCGTGGGCCACCAAGAGTCGTCCCAGGCGGACGGGGTGTTTCCGAGGGTGAGGACTTCAGTATTTCTGAGTTCAGTTTCAGACGGCGGAGTTTCATCCATTCTGCAACGTCTTTCATTTCATCTTGCAGGTTCGTCTTGGTGCCAGTGGGGTCCTTGGTGAGGGAAAGTATCAGCTCAGTGTCGTCGGCGTATGAGGTGATGTTGATGTTGTGTTTGCGTACGATGTCGGCGAGGGGGCTCATGTAGACATTGAAGAGAGTCGGGCTGAGCGAGGAGCCTTGTGGGACGCCGCAGATTATCTCGGTGGGGTCTGAGCGGAACGGAGGGAGGTAGACTCTTTGGGAGCAGTTAGAGAGGAAAGAGGTGATCCAGTCCAGGGCCAGTCCTTGGATACCGGTGGAGCGCAGGCGGGATGTTAGGGTTCGGTGGCAGACGGTGTCAAAGGCAGCCGAGAGGTCGAGGAGGATGAGGGCGACTGTTTCTCCGTTGTCCATCAGAGTTCTGATGTCGTCTGTGACTGAGATGAGGGTGGTTTCTGTGCTGTGATTGGCTCGGAATCCGGACTGAGAGGGGTCGAGTAGGTTGTTGTCTTCAAGGAAATTGGTCAGTTGCTTGTTGACGGTCTTCTCTATGACTTTGGCAGGGAAGGGGAGGAGCGAGATGGGGCGGAAGTTTTTCAGGTCGCTGGGGTCCGCCGTAGGTTTCTTCAGGAGGGCGTTGACTTCCGCATGTTTCCAGCTCTCGGGGAAGGCGGCAGAGGCAAATGAGCTGTTGATGATGGTCTGGAGATGCGGGCGATGATGTTGTCTGCTTTGTTGAAGATGAAGTGTGGTCAGGGGTCCGAGGGGGCACCGGAGTGGATGGAGTTCATGGTAGCTTTGGTCTCCTCCGCGCTGATGTGAGTCCAGGCGTTGAGGGTGATGGCTGGGGTGGTAGGTTCTGTGGTGGTTGGCTGGGTCTGGTGTCCGAAGCTGTCGTATAGGTCGGTGATCTTACGATGGAAGAAGGTAGCGAGGGAGTTGCAGAGGTCTTGTGAGGGCGTGATGGAGTTGGAGTTGGCGTTAGGATTGGAGAGCTCTTTGACGATGTTGAAGAGTTCTTTGCTGTTGTGAGTGTTCTTGTCCAGTCTGTCTGTGAAGGAAGTTCTTTTTGTGGCGAGGATCAGCTGATGGTGTTTGCGGGTGGCGTTTTTGAGGGCAGACATGTTTTCTGCGGTGTGGTCTTTGCGTCAGGCTTTCTCAAGGGTACGGCAGGTTTTTTGGGATTCCTTGAGGGTGTCTGTGAACCATTGAGGTTTCCTGGTGCTGGTCTGTCTTAGGAGGCGTCCGAGAGGTGCGAGTTTGTCCGCGCAGTTGGTGATCCAATGAGTGAGGCTGAGGGCTGCGCCGTTGGGGTCGGTGGAGAAGGTGGGTTGGTTGTCGCTGAGAGTGGAGCGAAGCTGTTCCGTGGGGATTTTGTTCCAATGTCTGCGTGGGATGGGTTGTGTGCGGAGGTGGAGAGTCTTGCGTCTGAAGGTGAAGTGGACACATCTGTGGTCAGTCCAGTGTATTACAGGGGAGTGGCTGAAGGATACGTGGTTGCTGGTGGAGAAGATGGGGTCGAGCGTGTGTCCGGCGATGTGGGTGGGGGTGTTCACCAGTTGCTTGAGACCGAGGTTGTCGAGGTTGTCGAGCAGGGTGGTGGTGTTGGGGTCGTTGTTCTGCTCCAGGTGGAAGTTGAGGTCACCGAGGAGGATGTAGTCCGTCGAGGCAAGGGCATGCGGGGAGATGAATTCTGCGATCTATTCGCTGAAGAGGGCACATGGTCCAGGGGGTCTGTAGATGAGAGTTCCTCTGAGGGTGGTCCTGGGGTCGGTGTGGATCTGGAAGTGCATGTGTTCGGCGGCGAGGGGGGTGTCTTCGGCGGAGGTGGTGATGTTGATGGAGTCCTTGAAAACGATGGCGATTCCTCCACAGACTTGGTTGGTGCGGTCTCTCCTGGTGATCTTGTAGCCGTCGTGGATGGCTATGGCGATGTCGGGGGCCGAGGAGGCGTTCATCCAGGTCTCAGTGATGAAGGTGACGTCCGGTGCGGTGGAGTCCAGGAGGTCCCAAAGTTCAATGGCGTGCTTGTGGACGGAGCGTGCGTTGATCAGGATGCATTTGAGGTGGTTATTGGCGGGTGGGCTGGCAGTCGCGGTGGAAGGTGAGTTTGCAGGTGAGGAATGCGAAGGGTCCATGGGTGCGTTTAGGTTTGGCTTGGAAGCAGGTTCTGGAGCGCCCCGGGTTGAGAGCGTGGAGGGAGGTGGGGTCGTAGCAGTGCTGCGGGGTTTGGGAGTGCTGGGGGGCAGGGGTTGTGGCGCTGGGTGCGGTCCAGGCGCAGACGGGCTTGTCTTTGGCGCGCTTTCGGTGTGCCATCGGCGCGGCCGCCATAATAGGGAGGAGGGGTCAGCTGGGGGCGGGAGGCAGGGCGACAAATGGGAGCAGGGGGGGTGGGGCCGAGCTGGAGGTGGCGGCGGGATCTGCACCTCTGTTGTACCCCCTTGTAGTAGTCCTGACCGTAGAGTTTTGGTGTCGTAGGTCTGCCTGGGTCCTAGCCTCCCACAGGATCGCATCTCTGTCCCTGAAATTTAGGATCCGTAGTATCCCGGGACGGAGAGGAGCTCCAATCAGAGGCCAGGGTGCCAACGAATGATGTGCACACTCTATGACAAAGTTGGCGGACAGCTTTCCCGCCTGAACCCATGCGCGGAACCACTCCTCAAGTTCTACTGCCAAGACAGATGCAACCAGGGCCTCTGGCAGGCCCACCAGCCATAAGTTGTTGCGCTGAGCGCAGTTCTCTGCAACCTCTGCCCTTTCTTGTAGGTCCACCACTGACGTCGTGAGGGTCAAAACCTGGCGTTTAAGGAGGGTCAGGTCGCCTTCTGCTGTTGAAATACTCTTCTCCGCCTCATTCACCCTTCCGGTCACACCTCGTAGGTCCTGCGAGATCTATCCGCAGCCCAGCCTTATGTTCCACGGCCACTCACAAGTCCTGGATTGCATTGAGGACTGTTTCAAGGTCCGGCAGGGAGCTGTCAGTGCGAGGGGCAAGCAAACTGCTAAACTTCTCCCCCCTCTGCAGGGCAGGGAGCATATATTGGTCCATTTTGGTCTGAGCCTGGGCAGACTGCTGCTGTTAATTGCGGCCCACGGCTGTTTGCATGTTCTCCACCCAGGGGGGGCTCTTGCCTATGCGGCAGGGAGTAAACAGGGCCAGATGTCGGATCTCTATGGCCCTGGTCCCAATCTTCACCTCAATGGCCTCTGCCAGGGCGCCATCTGCCAAGTCTGTCCTCGGCCACCCCTCGCCTTCCCGGGCGAGGGGTATCATCAGGCATCCTGCCCCCACTCTTGAGCCCTCCCCACGTCCCCCTTGCCGGTCCGCCCCTCACCTGTCCACCTCCGCCTCCAGGGCCAACCACCGGGGGTCTCCCACGCCGTCACTTCAGGCCTATCCGGCCCTATTACGTGTTACGCGGGCCTGCCAAGTCAAGCCAGGCGGTGCTGCGGTCCCTCTCAGGACCAGGCCTACTCCGTCGGTCACCGGTCCCGCAGGCCCCATCCAGCATCCCCTGCCGCTCCAGTGACTGCGGGCCTCACAGCAGCAAGGCCCCTCAAGCAGCGCCCGAATCCTGGGAGCAGGCAGGCCTGATGCAGATACATTGTGCCGCTCAGGTGCAGCTATCCGGTCACTGTCCCGGCCCTGCCTGGGCCACCCACCGGCTCCTCTATGCTGGGGGAACCCTCCCCGCTTTCTCCTGTGGTTGCGAAGCCTACAGTGTCAGGGCCACTCGCGCGGCGCCCGCCATCCTGGGGTCAGGCGTGCCCGCTGCAGGTGCTTTGCACCATGCAAGGGCGGCGATTCGGGTCCCCTCACCGGCCCCGGCTGGGCCTCTCGATGTCTTCTATGCTGGAGTGGGGGTGCCCCCCGTTCCAGTGCTCGCAGGGCCCAGAGAACTAGGGCCTTCATGCGGCCTCTGCCATCTTAAAGTCATACGGACCCACTGCAGGCATGACGCGCCGCCCAGGTACAGCGATACGGGTCCTCAGCACCGGCCCCGACTGGGTCCGGTCCACTAGCGGCCTGTGGCACCCTCATGATGGTCCCTGTGTCTTCAGGGCCGCTGGGGTCAGGTAGGATGTGCCGGATTCAGGGCAAGCTGCGGAGCCTCGCTAGAATGCCCCCACCATGTTGGCTTGCTAAGCCACACCCGTCAAAGCAATTTTAGACATGCATTTATTATTCTAAACCTAACTCAACATAGTGCGTTTAATTCAGTTCACTAAATACTCAAAAATCTATTTCATTTCTACTGTTTCTCCCAAAAGACAATGCTCTCATGTTAATATTCATTATTGATTCATACGTTTCTGAATGCAAAATGCTTCCATGTTAAACATGATATAAAAATATGACTAACAGGCACAAATGTCCACCACTATATAAACGTGTACATTTTCATTTCTACATTCTTTTCGCTGTTAGGCCTTAAAAACTGCAGATTTATTATTTGCCATAAGAAACATCTATGCCACTGGTTAGTTAGTAAATGTTGCTCTCTGTCACTCTCAATCTCTTACTTTCTGTCTCTCTCACTCTCTCTTCCATCCCATAATGGGAAGGAAAAGAAAGAGAGAGAGAGACTATTATTGCAATGGTCTCTCCATACAAATACTTCAAATTCAGTCTAGCAAGATCTTTGGTTGGAATGTTATTGGTACGTTTTGGTGCAGGGTAGACCAGAGTTACATCTCCTCAGATGGTAAAGCTATTTGGGTGTCACTCAGAAGGTGGAAGGTTTAAGTCCTAGTATGTCATGGCAGTGTGTTTCTTTACTTAGTTTTCTTTTGATAGGCAATCCTTCGTAGTAATGGGACATTTATGTCTCTGTGCTGTCATGATCTGTGGGTTGCATGTCATATGCATGTCTCAGCACAGCACAGTATAGGGTCACCTGTAGCTTAATGTGCAAGGTCACAGATTCTACCAGTGAGAGTTGGGAGTTCTACTCTGGGTGTGTCTGTGGACATTTCCCTACTTTAATTATTTTTTCAACTTCATAATTTTAAGGTTCATACTGAAAACTGATCTCACTCGTTTTAATTCACAAACAATTTTTTTTTCACTTTGTTCTAGAATATCTCATTCTCCGTTTATCATTCATCAAAGCCTAAAAAACCTCTCTCGCTCTCTCCCCCCTCTCACTCACGCTGTCTCTGTCAATCTATTTCTCTCAATTTCTCTACCTCTCTCTCAATCGCTCACTTTCTGTCTCTCTCTCTCTCTTCCATCCCAATGTTACTGCAATGGTGTCTCCATACGAATACTTCAATGGTGAGACCAGCGAGATCTTTGGTTAGAATGTTATAGGTGCGTTTTGATGCAGTGAAGCCCATAGTTACTTCTCCTCTACTGTTAAAGCTCTTTGACTGCCGACTCCCGTCCCCATAAGCACCTCCTCATCACCATAGGGTCATACACCTTCAGGCTAGCTCACAGATCAGCTGCCATCTTGATTCCATTGCCTCCTCCAAGACACTTCTGTTGTTTTTTGCTTCCTACCCAGTGAGTTCTCCTTGCTGATTTTGCATCATTAGTGTCTCAGCACTTTCCTTCCCATTTATTAACAGAGCTCTTTTGATTTTCCCACATGACCATCACAATGTATGTGGATCTCCTTAGGCTACGTTGGAGCCCCAGATGTTTGCAACCATTCACTGTGATGTGAGAGCTACACGGCTCATGTTAACTCTTTTTATTCATTAATCCTTATTCTTTTCTTAAGTGTATGAAAGTTCTTCTTGCTTTTTAAGAGTTTTAGGATCTGCCAAATCCAGATCATGAATCATCGTAGTGAATGTTCTGTGATAAACATGTAGGTGTGCGTTAACATGACAGTGTGACCATGGTACTGAAAATCTCTACAAATAGTGTGCCGAGTGCATTGCAGTTACTGGGAGGGTAGTTGGTACTTCGTAGTAAAATGATAAAGATACAGTGTGCCTGCTACACAGAAAATGTGTCTGCTAATAATAGACCTTAAAAGAAAGGCACTGGAATAGGCCCACGCCCTCAGCTTTGTAGAAATAGCCTGTGTTTTCTTGGCTCATATTCACTATTTTGTAGATGTGGTTGTACCTGCATCACTTCAAGACTTTTCTGGTGGTATCATGCAATGGCCAACCATCAAGTTCTAAAAGAAGATTTTCTCCAATGAGGTGCTGCAAACCCTTCTAGAACTTTCAAAATCATTTTCACGGCACTGTACCTTCCTTAGATCACTGACCTCAGTTACGTCAGGTTGCATTTAGATGACCGTCGACCAGTGGAATACAGCAGACTTATGAGTGATACACAGTGGCTGTAAAATGTGAAAGGAGAAAGGATGGAGTGTCTGGAGTGATACAAACTCCATGAGAGACCCTTGCCATAATACCAATTCTATGTCAGGACCGGGCACAAGGATTATGCTCAACTTTCTCCCTTTATTACGTTCCAGCCTACTTTAACATTAACAAAGAGTACCTTTCCCAGCAAACAATGGGACAGAACTACAAAAAAGTCTCAACCGATCAGAGGAGGTTCAGTCCAACATAAGCCAATGACTTCTCATCCACTTCCTCTCTCTTTCCTGCTTCCAGCAGATAAGTCTTTAATCTCAATGTACTACAGTTTTGCAAGCGTGTATAAAACTTTGGTTTTCAGACATGAACGTCAGTTCACCAAAAGGCTAAGAGTTAGCGGAATTGACATCACACACCATTTGACCTTCACGTTCACTCACACACATGCTTACACATAAATACACAGCCACACATGCAAACACTCTCTCACATAAATGTGCTCTCACATGCACATGACATACATTTAGAAACATTTGGTATTTACCTCAGCTGCTAGGGAGGGTCACATTCCACTTCATTAGACGCCATTTTTTATTATAATAATAGTGAATACTATTATGAACTATGAATGTAGTAAAAACATTAGAAACAATAAGGAAATTGGAGCCCCAATCGATGTCCATAAGAACGAGCTGCCCCTATGTTCTTGTCACTGATTTTGCCAACTCTGAGGCCAGGTGTCGCAAATGCAGTGCCAGGGGTCACAAAGGGCAAGCCAGGGGCCGCAGCTGCAACACTTGTCCCCCCCTAAATGATGCCCATGTTTACAGAGCCCCGCCGTGGGAGCACGTTTCAGTGCTCCATTAGCAGAATTTTTTTGTCTCCTCTCGGGGGCAATCGAGAGCAGTGTGGCATTTCGCCTGGTAGGGTGTATTGATCAAGGTCAAGCCACACTTCTCGCATCTCGCCTACTCGGGGGATGCTCCCATTTCTAATCAGAAGATACTGACAAGCGTGCGTTTCCGCGAAGTCTGTGCCTTCCCCAAGCTACCTTGGAAGCCGAAGCCCTTTGAAGGGGTCTGTATTGATCAACTTTCAAGCGCTGACAAACGGTCACTCTGGTAGATATTGCACTGCTTAAACAATCCTTGACAGTGCAATTAGCAGCGTGATCGCGTTTGGTACTTCTTGGGTGCCGGGCCCAGGTGGATAACATTTACTATGTGTGCCCAGGGCTTGACCCCACTTATACTTCAGGCCCTGCGCGTACAAAATGTAACTGGTTTCATCCAGGGAAAAAAATGATATCCCTTGGGCTGCATAAATATTACTCACCCTTCCTAGTGCTACCCATGCGCACAAAACTCTTTCCTGGTTTGCTCCAGGCCTGTTTATACACCCTCTGGGCTTAACCTGAGCTGCTCTCAGTCAAATGTTGTTGGCGTCAGCCTTTCTGCACACAATGACATCTACATGCAGGCAAATATGGAAGGTGGTTACCAGGAAGAAGAAACCATCTCAGGCCTTTCCCTGGATGACAAGTTTTACGAGGCAATAGACACCTCTATCAAGCAGACAGTGACTTCTGCCATTGAGTCACTTGAGAGGCGCCTGATGAAATTGACTTAATCCTACCCAGTGTCCCTAAAACTATAATTGGTGGGGTTCCCTCTCAGGGTCTGATCCGTCTGCTCAATGCCCCCCTAAATGGAAGATGGACTCCGGGGTAGACTTGAGCACCTTCGAGTAGTTAAAAAGATCTTTCCTAGCACGATCTGCCCTAATTATTCATGGTATCACGGTGGATGCCCTTTGTACCCCAGATGACTTGGCCTCTTTCCCCATTAGCTGATGAAGATGATGAGGATTCCCACTGGGACTCCAATGATGAGGCGGGCCAACCCAAGCCTTGGCGTCCGACTCCTGCCCCTACTCCTGCAGTGTCATCAAACCCCCAAGGGTCAGAGGATCTCTCTAACATGCTGGATCCCGATGATTTAATCCATCCCCAGTCAGTGGAATGGTTTTCCTCAGAAAAGGTGGGCAAGTATGAGGCAAGCCGCCTTAGGAAGGTCCCGGAAAAAGAAGTGCAGACCTGCCACCGAGCTAAATGTCTGCACCCCTTTCTGCCAGGCAAAGTAGTCCTAACACCAGAAAAAGAACCCTGAATGGCCACATTTTTTTCAAAAGTAAATATGCAACCCTAAAAAGGGGATTGACAGATCCTTGAAATCCTGCCAGGACAAGCTCCTGAACATTATGGAGGCCCTGGCAAAAATACTGGAGCTGGCGGAGGAGGCCAAGGCCTCAGGTACTGCAGTTGACCCAGAGGGTCTATCTAGATGGACACAGCGGGCAGTGATATTCTTGGGTAATGGCAATTGTGTGTTGTCTACAGAACAACGTTGCTCCCTCCTGATCATGGAGGACCCCAAGCTGGGAGACCTAAGATCTACAGAGGCTGGTGTGGTGGCTCAATGAGGGCTTTTCATGGAGCCCTTTATTAAAGAACTGGGAAAATTTGTTGCAACTTTCACATCATTGGATAAGGCACAAGCTTCCATAAAGAAGATCGTCCATCCCTGAATTTTTGTCAAGCCGGTCGTTGCAGACGGTGCTCAAACAGTTGCTTCTACATCCAAGGCCCTCCTCGGGGTCAAGGCTACCACAAAGGCCAGAACCAGTCCCACTCAGGGGAGTTATTTCCCTCCAGAAGAGGACAGAGAGGCCACAATGCCACGGGCGCCTCCAAGGGGCAGTTTCATGGAACCCGGTCAGGTGAGTGTGCGCCTTTCTTCCAAACAGGTGCTAGGGGGTCGCTTGTCACTGTTTCTTCACTATTGGGAGGCTCTCACTTTTGACGCTTGGGTCCCACAACAGTCTAAGGGTTTCATATCAAGTTCTATGGTTCCCCCATCCAACATTCACATCCACGCCCATTAGAGTTTTCAAGGGACCAGGAGCCCTTAGACATCTAGGGGTAGCGGATTTGCTACGCGATTGCCCCGGTATATCACTACCCTCACACGCCTTGCTGTGGCCAGAAGACTGGATGGTGCATCTGGACCTCAAAGACGCATACTTGATGGTTCCGATTTTTCTGCCTTATTGCAGGTTCTTGAAATTCAAGTGTTGGAGTCAAGTGTACAAATTCAAGACCTTGCCATTCGGCTTCGTAATAAAGTCCCTCAGGGCGCAAGGCTATTGCCTGATCATTTATCTGGACAATCTCCTTCTCATGAACAAATGTCCGCCCAGATTGAGCTTCAAGTTGCACCATACAACCAACTTGCTAGGTTTCATCATCAATTCATTGGAGAAGACCCTAAGTTTGCTGTCCAGGAAAATGTCAAAAATTCAGAGAGAGTTGAAAAAAACTGTTCAGGTCCTTGACCTCGCTGTGCCACGTAGCCTGGGTGGTGGGTTTATTGTCCTCTTCCATTCAGGCAATTTTCCATTTGCATTACAGGGCCCTCCAGAGGCTCAAGATCTTCTAACTCCTCAGAAGCCTATGGTATTCAGACCAGGTTCCTATAATGGAAGAAGTCAGAACCAAGATGAAACCGTGGGTGGCTCATATGGAGGCAGTGAATGGTCGGCCTTCTTCAGATCAGACCAGGATATTGTTATCGAGTCCCACACCAGCAAGTCTGGATGGTGGGCACACTGTGGGGACTCATTCACAGGAGGAAAAGGGTCCGCCGAGGAGCAGTTACTCCACATAAACTGTCTGGAACTTTTGACGGGTTCATTCGCTGTCCACTGCTGGACTAAAGACAAGGTGAGTTGCTCTCTTCAAATTGGACAACAAATCATCGGTCCGTTGAATATAGGTTTTGGCAGATCTGTCCAAGGATTTCTGGGCCTTTTGCCTATCCAACAACATCTTAGTCATGGCAGAATATCTTCCAGGAGCCTTCAACAAGGTAGTGGATTGGTGCTCAAGGGAGTGGCCCAACATGAGCCTGTGGCAATTGGATCCTCAGGTCTTAAAGAAACTGGGCGACCTGTGAGGACCTTTCTCAGTGGACCTCTTTGCCTTCCATCTTTATCACCAGGTGACCAGATACTTCAGCTGGATGATGGTCCCGCTACCAACGGCGACGGATGCCTTTTTGCAGGATTGGTCTAAGGAGAGGGGTTGCACATTTCCCCCCTTTGTGATGATTATGATGTTGTCCACGCAGGTGAGAAGACAACAGGCAATCGTAGTCCTGATCAGTCCACTCTGGAGGATTCAAGTTTGGTTTTCAGTTCTTCTGGAACTTTCTTGGGATTCTCCAATCCTTCTACCCCACACTCCAGATCTCCTTCAAGATCCTCAGGGCAGTTGTCACCTGTTAATCCTGCAAGGACGAATGCCTCTCATGTCTTGGAGGATTTCTGGAAAAGTTGGAGAGTCCCAAGACTTTCACAAGAGTCTCAGACAATGTTGGCCACAGCATGAGCAGATGGAAACTCTAAAGGATACAAGTCTGCATGGTTGAAGTGAGTTCATTGGTATATTCAAGAAGGTGAAGATCCCATGGGGTGCGAAGTTGTCCGTATAATTAATTTTCTGGCCTCTCTAGCTTGATAAGGTCAATCTTCCCAGACAATCAATTCATACTGGTCAGCCATTTCTGCAGGCCATTTACCAATACAGGGTTCTCCAGTCGGGGAACTTCCATTGGTGTGTAAACTAATGAGATGAATTCATTTGCCGTTGCCCCCAAATCCCAGGTACTTATGCCTGTGGGATGTCAACACAGTTTTGAATCTCTTCCATTGCTGGCAGCGGAACAAATTCCTACCAGAAAGGAACTTTCTGCAAAACTTGCAGTGCTGCTATGCTTAGTTTCTTGCTGTAGGGTTTCAAATGTTCAAGTGCTGGACATTACAGGTTGAGTTTTGGATCCCCCAGGTGTCACTTTTCACATCTCAAGGAGAGCAAAACCAATTCCAAAGTATTATCTTATCCGGCCTTTGACAAGTGTCCCAAATGATATGTGTTTCGATGCCTCAAATAGTTTGAAAATATGACAAATCCGCCCCCTGAGGAAAGACAATTGCTAATTGCTCTCAAGAAACCTTTCAAAGCAGACTCCTCTCCCCTCATAGCTCGCTGGGTCTGCTGGGTCATGCAAGAAGCAAGCATAGACGTGTCACAATTTGGAGCTCATTCCATGCGATGGGCAATGTCTTTTAAAGCATTTTCTCTCTGGACCACATTAGAGAATATCCATAATACGGCAGACTGGTTTTGGGACTCCATGCTCAAATTATTTTCTTTCAAACCGGTAATAAGTATGGGATCTTTGGTGGCAGACAAGCTTTGAACAGGTATAATCCTCGTCTCCAGTCCTGACATTGAATGAAAAAATTCCTAGCTTTCATAATGGAAAGTTTTAATTCTATTAAGAACATGGAGGCAAGGATTATTCCTTCCCAGTTTTCTGAGACTCCCCATCCCAGGGTTCCAAGGAAAGCTATCATTCCGGTTGGTTTATTTGACAAACTTCATAAGGTGTAAGTAGAACTGCTTGAGATATCACTGTTTTGCTCCAAGATTCGAAAATGTTGAGGTCAAACACATGGCAATAATTGTTTTGTGTACACATGTAGTAAAGTAATATATGTTGTTATTAGCCTAAAATATGATAAGGAGTATATTTGTCGTAGCACTATAGTTACATTATGCATTTTTTTTCCAGGTTCTGATGCGACTAAGGGTGATTGAAAGCCAAGTTGGAAATGTTTCTGTCACACTCACGAAAGAGTAAGTGGTTCAAGAGTTGTTTGCTTATGTTGGATTGAACTGCCTCTGATTGGCTGAGACTTTTTTGTAGTTCTTTCCCGTTGTTTGTTGGGAAAGGTAGTCTTTGTTAATGTTGAAGTCCACTGGAATGCAATAAAGAGAAAAAGTTGAAAATACTCCTCGCCTCTGTGTCCTTAAAAGAATTTAAACTTTCCGATACAGAAGCCAGGAAATCTTTCATTCTTCCCTATCCCATGTGCAGCAGGTACCTTGACCTTACCTGTTCAGTAACATGGTCTGTGACTGGCACAGCCACAATTTGTGCAGCAGGTGCAGTGGCAGTGGGGTTCACTAAACCCTGCAAAAATTTATTTTACTATGACGCAAGCAGTCTAAGGGGCTAATTTCATTACTTGCACCAGGGCATCCTTGGTACCCAAGTGACTCTGGATTATCAGGTTTAATACACAAGATTATTTAGCCAATAGTCCTTTAAACCATCACAAAAATACATAAAATAATTCCCTGCATACACATCAACAAACCAAGAGGGACACTTGCAATGACAGGGCTCTATGCAATAGTGGATTTAATTCATTCTCCTACATTTAATACCACTTTAAAAATGACCTCAGCTGTTTAAAACATGTATACTAACTATACTAATTAAAAATGCCAATGCTTTACTTCTAAAATGAATAATAATTGGCTTCAAAATGTTACTACATGTCTTTTTAAAATCTATCCGCAATCACATATATAATGTCACATTTAAAATGTTGATTTATATGACAGGAGCATAAACCACTATTTTCCACAAAATTTACAATAGATGTCACATACAGCAAAATGGGATTGCAACCTTATCTCAATTTTAAGATTTCCTGACGGAAAGTGTGGTCTTATAGATGTCTAATATATGGTGATATGAACAAATTCCCTTATGATTGTAAAGAACTTTGTTAGACCTGACAGCCGTAGAGTGGTCACCCCTAACTTTTTGCCTGCCTCCCTCCACTTTTTGGACACTGTTTTTGCTGGTTTTTAGACCGCGCACTTTACCACTGCTAACCAGTGCTAAAGTGCCAGCATATGCTCTCTCCCTTTAAACATGGTAACATTGGATCATAATCAATTGGACTATTTAATTTACTTATAAGTCCCTAGTAGTGTGCACTATATGTGTCCAGGGCTTGTAGATTAAATGCTACTAGTGGGCACGCAGCACGGATTGTGCCACCCACTTAAGTAGCCCCTTAACCTTGTCTCAGGCCTGCTGTTGCAAGGCCTGTGTGTGCAGTTTCACTGCCAATTCGACTTGGCATTTAAAAGTACTTGCCAAGCCTAAAACACCCCTTTTTCTACATATAAGACACCCCTAAGGTATGCACTAGGTAACCCGTAGGGCAGGGTGCTGTGTAGGCAAAAGGCAGGACATGTGCCTATGTAGTTTACATGTCCTGGTAGTGTAAAACTCCTAAATTCGTTTTTACACTGCTGTGAGGCCTGCTTCCTTCATAGGCTAACATTGGGGCTGCCCTCATACATTGTTTGAGTGGTAGCTGCTGATCTGAAAGGAGTAGGAAGGTCATATTTAGTATGGCCAGAACGGTGATATAAAATCCTGCTGACTGGTGAAGTTGGATTTAATATTACTATTCTAGAAATGCCACTTTTAGAAAGTGAGCATTTCTCTGCACTTAAATCTTTCTGTGCCTTACAATCCACGTCTGGCTGGGTTTAGTTGACAGCTCCTTGTGCATTCACTCAGACACACCCCAAACACAGGATACTCCGTCTCATTTGCATACATCTGCATTTTGAATGGGTCTTTGTAGGCTGGGAGGGTGGAGGGCCTGTTCTCACACAAAGGACTACCATACCCCCTACTGGGACCCTGGTAGACAGGATTGAACTGAAAGGGGACCTGGTGCACTTCTAAGCCACTCTTTGAAGTATCCCCTCACTTCAAAGGCACATTTGGGTATAGAAACAGGGTCTCTGCCCCTTCCAACTCAGACACTTCCTGGAGAAGAAACTTGTAACCAGAACTTGCATCCTGCCAAGAAGAACTGCCTGGCTGCCCAAAGGACTCACCTGACTGCTTTCTGTGAAGGACTGCTGCCTTGCTGTTGCCCGGCAGCCTTGCTGCTCTCTGGCTGTGGTGAAGAAGTGCTCTTCAAGGGCTTGGACAGAGCTTGCCTCCTGTTCCCTGAAGTCTCAGGACCAAAAAGACTTCATCTCTTCAAGAAGGACTACTTGTGCAGCGAAATCCGATGCACAGCCTACCAGAAACGACGCACAGCCTGCAACGCGGTGAACATTTCAACACATGCCGGAACGACGCAGCGCCAGCGTAGCGACTGGAAATTCAATGCACGGCCCACTGGATCAACGCATAGCCAAGCCGGAACGACGCAGCCTGACTTCCAGAGAGGAATCACAGCAGCGCCTGCCGTGCGGTAGAAAATTCGATGCAATTCCTACTGGATCAACGCATCGACTGTGACTTCGTCCAGCAAGGGCAGGAAATCCACACCCTGTCCCCGGGGCGTCTGAAAACACCGCAACCCAAAGAGGATCCACAACCGAGCACCGGAAATCGACGCACAGCCGTCCCTGCGTGGAAACTAAACAACGCATCGCCTTGTGCGGCCCGAGAAATCAACACACACTCCTTTGTTTCCACACTTCTCCTTCTCTGCGGCCCTTTGCAGAGATTTGTCACGCGAACCAGGTACTTTGTGCTTGAAAGAAACTTTGTTTGCTTTAAAAAGACTTAAGACACTTTGGCGGTCATTCTGACCCTGGCGGTCAAAGACCGCCAGGGCGGAGGACCGCGGGAGCACCGCCGACAGGCCGGCGGTGCTCCAATGGGGATTCCGACCGCGGCGGTAAAGCCGCGGTCGGACCGGCACCACTGGCGGGCTCCCGCCAGTGTACCGCCGCCCCATTGAATCCTCCAAGGCGGCGCAGCTTGCTGCGCCGCCGAGGGGATTCCGACCCCCCCTACCGCCATCCAGATCCCGGCGGTCCGACCGCCGGGATCCGGATGGCGGTAGGGGGGTCGCGGGGCCCCTGGGGGCCCCTGCAGTGCCCATGCCACTGGCATGGGCATTGCAGGGGCCCCCGTAAGAGGGCCCCTACATGTATTTCACTGTCTGCTGCGCAGACAGTGAAATACGCGACGGGTGCAACTGCACCCGTCGCACAGCTTCCACTCCGCCGGCTCGATTCCGAGCCGGCTTCATCGTGGAAGCCTCTTTCCCGCTGGGCTGGCGGGCGGCCTGAAGGCGACCGCCCGCCAGCCCAGCGGGAAAGTCAGAATTACCGCCGCGGTCTTTCGACCGCGGAACGGTAACCTGACGGCGGGACTTTGGCGGGCGGCCTTCGCCGCCCGCCAAGGTCAGAATGAGGGCCTTTATATCACTTTTCAGTGATATCTCTACATTTACTTTTTACATCTTTGATCGTTTTGACCTGCATTTAACCAGATAAATATTATATATTTTTCTAAACACTGTGTGGTGTATTTTTGTGGTGCTGTATGGTGGTATTGTATGATTTATTGCACAAATACTTTACACATTGCCTTCTAAGTTAAGTCTGATTGCTCAGAGCCAAGCTACCAGAGGAATGGCACAGGATAATTTGGATTGTGTGTGAATTACCCTGACTAGAGTGAGGGTCCTTGCTTGGATAGGGGGTAACCTGACTGCCAACCAAAGACCACATTTCTAACAAACTTTCTACAGACTTTCTACCAGACAACTATGCCATATCTCGATAGATGGATAAAAGGATCCAAATTTCTTTAAAGATGTTTTTTTTAAGGGAACGGTGCACATGGTGATATTGTGCCATGTGTTAAATTAACATGTTTAAGTGTTCATCAAATATAATTGGACCCTTAGCCTACCTTTTTTCAGTACTCAGTTCTTCTTGCAGCACACTTGGTAAAATCTGAGTGAATCTCATTCACGGAAAGGTCATTTTAAAATCTTGACAGATGTGTTTCTGCTATTACAGTCCACGATGTCAGCTTAAATTCACAGCGGATTACTTGGACCATTGATCATTCTGGTAAACTAAATACTAATTTCAAGTACCTGCTTGCGATAGAATTCTGGCTGCTGCTTTTATCAAAAACACCAAACTTCATACCATAAAGTGCCTAAGAGTGTATTTCACTTTCGAAAGCTTTAAAGAGTGGGGGCAAAGAAGGTCTTCCATATATGGGAATATATTTAACAACGATCTGTGCCGTTTTATGGTATTCATATGCTTGGAGCATTTCAGATGATTAGAAAATGGTTTAAATACATTCGGGCATATTTATGAGCCCCTAGCGCCACCGCAGCATGACTTTTCGTGGTTCAATGCCCTGCGCCTTATTTACGAGGTGGCTTTAAGCCTCTGGGGTGGCGTTAGCAAGGCGTAACAAGGAGGAATACTTTTATTTCTCCTCGATTTTTGCTTTTTCTATGTGTGCTGCATTCCGGAGCACTCACAAAAAGAGCAAAATGCCAGACATGATTGTTTATGTGTGGAAAGGTGTCCCTTCCTGCACATAAACAATCATTTCAAAATGACGCTTTGGCATTCTGCAGCACACACAGAAGTGCCAAATCGCCATTAGTGACTGTTTGTGTGCAAAAAGAGACACCTTCCCACACATAAACAATCAAACCCCTCAACGCAGGCATTCTTGCACAATGGTGCAAGGAAGCCTGTGTTGGTGCTAGGCAGCTCAATTTAGCACGAGCGCAGGGTACAACACAGGGGTGCCACGTATTCAATTAAATACGGCGCATCCCTGCATTGTGAAAATGGCGGAGCGCGGCACTGCCAATTTTGACGCAGTGTCGCGCTCCGTCATTTACTGTTAAATATGGGCCTTCAAGTCTTAACCTCTTCTACCAGGAGGCAATAAGATTTAGGTACCATTTTACCAAAGATCGTTATTGTGATCTCAACGTTCAAATTTATAAGAGGTTTTCATTACAGTATAATGATAGTGAGTCAAGCTTTCTGGGATACAAAAAGGAAAAAATGCTATATCTTACCACCCCTACAGTAGATACTTACGACTTGGATAGTACACAACTGGGTACTCAGGCACTTTTACTTAGTCCTGGTCTCATGCATCTTGCTCTAAGAGACTGAAACGTCGACAATTATATGTACCTTACCTCATGTGTTATTTAAGGATTGATTCTTTGTATGAGTAGCGGTACACTGTTCATCAGACAGTATATTATATTTAAATGTGTCAATTTCACATGCCTCAGATGGATAATTGTATCCTTATTTCTTTGACATTGAATCACTTTGACAAATGATCATCAGTTCTTATGAAGATTGGTATGTCACTACACAAATACTAGGCCTTATATTCTACTTCATTATTGTTTTATGCCTGAGGATTATTGATATCATGGCTAGCTTTGAAAATTATTCTTTGTGTTCAGATACGTTGACTACTTCTTGGTTTAATTATTTCATGAGAAATTAATGAAAATCCTTAGTTAAAATTTTTGATAATTATGGATTCGGTATTTCACGAGAGTTGCTGAAAGATGTCCCTTGTCCATTTTAATCTTTTTCTTGTTTTTTTTTTTTTTGGGATTGTTCATAAATGAAATAATTTTAGAATATGTTCACACACACTTCGTTGTATCTCTGTGTGTAAATTGTATTGACAATTGCATGGCAAAGGGACCTCTGTTCTCTATAATGTATTTGACTACCCCAGCAGCAGTCAAAGAGACCATGGGGGTCATTCTGACCCTGGCGGCCGGTGACCGCCAGGGTCACCGACCACGGGAGCACCGCCAACAGGCTGGCGGTGCTCCCAAGGGCATTCTGACCGCGGCGGTTCAGCCGCGGCCAGAAAGGGTAAACCGGCGGTCTCCCGCCGGTTTACCACTGCCCTACAGAATCCTCCATGGCTGCGGAGCACGCTCCGCAGCCATGGGGATTCTGACACCCCCTTCCGCCATGCTGTTCCTGGCGGGTCTCCCGCCAGGAACAGGATGGCGGTAGGGGGTGCCGTGGGGCCCCCGTAAGAGGGCCCCGCAAAGTATTTCAGTGTCTGCAAAGCAGACACTGAAATACGCGACGGGTGCAACTGCACCCGTCGCACCTTCCCACTACGCCGGCTCCATTCGGAGCCGGCGTCCTCGTGGGAAGGTCGATTTGCCCTGGGCTGGCGGGCGGCCTTTTGGCGGCCGCCCGCCAGCCCAGGGCAAATCCCAAAATACCCTCAGCGGTTTTTTGACCGCGGAGCGGTATTTTGGAGGGGGAACATTGGCGGGCGGCACCCCCCATGTGTCCATGCTTGCACTAGGGCCAGTGGCACCTTGCTACTCTAGAGCATGTAATTTTATTTTCTCTACTAGACCTGCGTTGCACAAAAAAACTCATCACGCACTGTACAAAGTTTCTGCAAACAGATTTTCAATCCACGTTTCCCATACACATGCTCTCTACATCAGGCAACCTCATAAATATTTTATATTATGGGTGTTGGGCTTACTAGCCATAAGAAAGGTATTATTTACTTGGAAACATATACTTTTTATGGTAGAGCTGGGCGAAATTTTTGTTTCGCTGGTTTAATATCATGTACTTTCTACAATTTCATGTTAAGCTTATTACTCGAAACTCATGAAATAGTTCTATTAGGCCATTCAGGTAAAAATCCTTTTAAAGAAGCATGGGAAAAAGCGAAGTAACAGAACTCGAACGACTGATGCTTGCAGCACTTGTGTTTTTGTGCTATAGTTCTAGTGTGAAATACGTCCTCAAGTCCAAAATGGATGCAAGGACCCATTCTTCACTAAAACTGAAAGCTAAATTCCAGATTTTCATCTCAGATAATTTCACGTAATTTTCGTAAAATTTTGCAAAATTACAAAAAATTCACATATTTCACCCCCTATTTAATATCCGTTTTGCCAGATATTGTGCTGTAAGCCATTTATAAGAAATATCTCTCTGAAGGCTTTGAAATACTGGCTTCGGTTTAGGTTAAAATCTTTCTGCCACCTACACCAGTTATAGAAAATAATATCAAGATAAAGGATTCAAAATTTTGATTTTGCATAGTCTGCAGGGTCAGATTCAAAACTGCAAAAATATTTGTGAAGTGATTTTCTAAGTATTTCCTAACTTAATATTTCAAACATGGATTACAATTGATTATGATTTTTACACGTCTAAAAATTATTAACATTGTAAGATTGAACTAATGTGGAAGAAAAGCTCTCATTAGATCGGAAAAGGGAAATGGTGACCCTCTAAATTCATAATACCCATTCTTCAGAGCTACTTCAAAAAAGTGGTAAAGACAAATGAGGCCCAAAAAGTTTTTTAAATTTTTCAGTCCCATTGGTCTCCTTTACATGAGCTGCCCCTATGTTATGGCGGAGGAGCGTCGTCCCCCTACTGAAAGGCAGCAAAAAAATGAAATGCTAATAAAATTATTGTATTGTCATTGTTTTTTCGCTTCCTCCTCGGTCAGTCTGCCGATTGGAGAGCAGGTCCATCCTCATCACCCGGGGGAGTAGGAGTAGTGTGCACGCTAAGGGGAATATTTATACTCTGTATGCACCGAATTAACATCTTTTTTTTTACTCTAATTCGATGCAAAACGAACTACATATTTATACTTTGGTGCTAGACCAGACTAGCGCCACATTTTTGGAGTTAAAGTCATTCTTTGGAAGTGGAAACCTACCATGCCTTAATGAGATGCAAGGTAGGCGTTCCTGTTCAAAAATTGACTCTATGCCCTTAACGCCATATTTATACTCCAGTGCAAAAATGGTGCACAGGAGGGAGGAGGGGTCAAAAAATGGTGCAAAGCTTGTTTTGCCTCATTTTTTAATGCCTGGGTCAGGGCAGGCATTAGGGGACCTGTGGGCCTATTTCCATGGTGGAACAGCATGGAATAAGCCCACAGGTGCCCTCCCCTGGCCCCAGGGACACCCCCACCCACACCAGAGGGACAGCGGAGGATGGGGGACCCCATCCCAGGTAAGTACAGGTAAGTATTTTATTTTATTTTTTAATGTGTCATTGGGGGCCCTGAAATGGGCCCCCCTACGTGGCACTGGGTGCATTGGCCATGTCCAGGGGACCCTGGTCCCCTGTGCTGGCCATTGGGGTGGTGGGCATGACTCCTGTTTTTTTCTAATATATATATGAACCACAGTGGTTAACCCTGCAAAACCCCCAGAGAGGGGCTGGGTAGAAAATATTGTCAATAGACTACAGTGCCCACTCTTGGACCGACTCGAACATAAAAACACT
This sequence comes from Pleurodeles waltl, assembly GCF_031143425.1. NCBI lineage: Eukaryota > Metazoa > Chordata > Amphibia > Caudata > Salamandridae > Pleurodeles > Pleurodeles waltl. The sequence goes on from NC_090440.1 coordinate 921,519,037, forward strand.
CATATATACATGCAGCATCATAAAGCAATTATTAAACAAACTTCCTTTATTTACATACAAAATTAATTAATATAACTCAGATACCCCTATCAAAAAAATAAGAAGGGCAGAAAGAGTGTCAAAAGCAAGTGCTCGTGTACAAAAAAGAAAGAAAAGAAGATCAATCTCCCACCTAACAAGTAAAAACACAAATTTGTAGGAAAGCCTGTTGGTTAAAATTTTTACACATAGAGGGGCTCATTCTGAGCCCGGCGGGCGCCGCCCGCCTGGAGGGAGCCGCCAAATGACCGCACCGCGGTCATAAGACCGCGGCGGCCATTCAGACATTTCCTCTGGGCCGGCGGGCGCTCTCCAAAAGAGCGCCCGCCGGCCCAGAGGAAATGCCCCTGCAACGAGGACGCCGGCTCAGAATTGAGCCGGCGTAGTTGCAGGGGTGCGATGGGTGCAGTTTGCACCCGTCGCGTATTTCAGTGTCTGCATTGCAGACACTGAAATACACAGTGGGGCCCTCCTACGGGGGCCCCTGCAGTGCCCATGCCATTGGCATGGGCACTGCAGGGGCCCCCAGGGGCCCCGCGGCACCCCCTACCGCCATCCTGTTCCTGGCGGGAGACCCGCCAGGAACAGGATGGCGGTAGGGGGTGTCAGAATCCCCATGGCTGCGGAGCGCGCTCCGCAGCCATGGAGGATTCCCCCGAGCAGCGGGAAGTCGGCGGGAGACCGCCGACTTTCCGCTTCTGACCGCGGCTGAACCGCCGCGGTCAGAATGCTCGTGGGAGCACCGCCAGCCTGTTGGCGGTGCTCCCGTGGTCGGTGGCGGCCGCCAGGGTCAGAATGACCCCCTGAATCTTTTAATACACTTGTAAGAGTAGTAAATCCCCATTCAAAGGTCCCTCTTTTATCCTAAATAAACACATCCAGGCTCAAATAATATTGTCGACGTTTCGACCCCCTCTGGCTCTCGGGCGAATTCTGGGCTCACGTACAGGTATTCATCAGGACTAAAGAGATAGGGGACCACTAAAAACAAACCAAACAACAATGATTACTCTAAAAATGACCCTACACCAAAAAACATAATAGTGCTGTACATCTCTATACAAACATACTCACATTTGATATACTTCAATTCTTAAGGCCACAGTCCTCCTCAGTTAAACTTCACACCGCCTTATATCTAAAACACACAAAAAATACCTATCTAGCAAAAAATCATTTTGTTTCTATCAGTATATTTTTGCCATACCAAATCTCTTACCCCAAACAGCTAGGGATATTCTTTCTTCATGTTATCACCAACTCTTCAGAAACAATCCTTGAACAAAGAACAAACATCCATTAAAAACTGCCAAATTTAACAACTAACCCATCTAAGTTGCAGTCTCAGTTTTCTCTTACGGGGTTAGTTGTTAGTTGTTAGACTCTGTGATAATTGGGCCATTGGGGTTTTCACCTCCTGGCGTACTCGCAGAAGCTTGATGATACACAGCGTACATGGAGGTGGGATAAGGTTTGGGACTGAGAAGGGGATTGTGGTTCAATTATATCATGGGGCTATAACCTAACTGGTACGTTATATTGTGACAGATACTATTGTACAGGTGGCGAGTTGCAGATACTAAAACATACATGGAATCATTACAGGAAAGGAGGTGAGTGGAATACAATAAAGAAAATGATATTAATGGGTCGTGAGGAAAAGAGAGCAAGACTCTATACTCACAGGCATACTAAGGTATATATTTTTAGTTATATTTTTAGTTATAACCGATTCGCGCTATAGTGAAATACAAAGATGTGATTCGCTGCAGGCGTTATAGTTAGGAGAGAAAAGGTTCCCAGGGCACTATATGAATCGTTTTAGGTCAATTAAATCTCTAGTTAGGAGGGTTACAAACAATATAATTGGATTATTTACATTGAGGGGCAGAGAATGGCTGTTCAAAATACATTTAATAGAATTTATTATGTTGGGTACTTTGAGACTAGATTATTTTGACAACAATGATGTAGCAAGATAGATATTTCAATGTAATATATATTATTTTCCACTATGAAAGATGTATATTTCCCACTATTGATTGTTGATTGAATATTGCAGTGTTGGTATTCTAACATGGAATGTATTGTCTAGTTTGATTTAGGCTATATTACTCTAGACTGTGTCACGTTGGGAGGTCCTGAAGAAGTCCAGGGGTACTCCCCGGATGAAACACGTGTTGACGGACATCTGTACGAGTAAGAAAGATGGGTAAATGAAGGACATATGGACATATGGACAATTAAGAGAGATGGTTAAATATCATGGATATGCGAGAGAATATTAGGAACGGATAAACAAAGAACTTTTGGGAACTTGGATTAATGAATATATGAGTGAATTCATGGAATTTTATAAAAAGCAATCGCTAGAAGTGTACTGACTGCATTCCTGTGGATGGGGTTTGGAGACCCAAACATTAATGTTTGGTAAGAGTAAGACAGGGCTACCCTTAGGATTTGAATGAGGATCTTTTAGCAAATGTCTGATTATTAATTCTTCCTGAGCACTGCTTTTTGGTAGATGGTAGGCATGACGAGTAAGTCAGCAGTTTCTGTTGTTAAAGATGAGGAAGTCTCTAGGGTGGGCCTGCCTCTTTATCATTTTCGGATTCCTACTTCAGGAAGGCCAAAGCTAGCCAGGTTCAGAGATCTCAGACTTCTTTGTGCATTTTGTTGTGGATACTCCTACTTAGAGGCATCATAATTTTTATAAACACTTATTTTTCCACAAACAGATAAAGTAGTACATGCTGCAATTCTAGACATTAACGAACTATTTGAAGAACCAGGTCTTTAGTTTCTTGTGGAACTCAGGAAGTGAAGGGGAGGACCAGATGTATATATAGGCAGGTAATTCCACACCTTAGGAGTGGCATAGGAGAATGTTCAGGCGCTGGATCAAGTTTCTTTTTAGTATGCATTAGATGTGAGCAAATAGGAGTCCTGCAAACCAGAAGTGTCTGAAGAGTTTTTGAAAAGAGATGTGATTGTTGGGGGTCTGTGTTGTGTAGTGCTTTGTAGCTGTGAGTGAGGAGTTTGAACTGTATTTATTTGTGTATGAGCATCCAAGCAAGCTCCTTGATGTGAGATGTTTGTGTAGCGTGGGAGGTTGTGCATGATTCCATCTGCCATATTCTGGTTGGTCTGCTGTCTTCTGGTGAGTTGTTTGTTGATCCCTGTGTAGACAGTGTTCCCATATTCCAGCTTGCTTGTGACAAGGGCGTGAGTGATGGGTTTTTTTATGCTGATAGGGAGCCTTTTGAACATTTTCTCCAGCATCTTTAGGGTCTGAAAATTTGAGGCAGTGACTACACTGACTTGGGCAGTCATGTCAATATTGCTGTTGATGACGATCCCTGGGTTCCTGGCAGAGGTGGTGGGGATGGGTGTTAATACTAGTTCTGCCTGCTAAGGGTGGAGTCAGTGCTTAATTGTAATAGAATAAGTGCCAGTGCCCTAAGCTCTGATCTAAAGACCATGGCCAGCTCTATTAAAGGTCAGTGAGCGGAATACCAAGGCTCCATAGAATTAAACACTTTCCATATGTCTTTAATCACTTCCAGACTTTTTCTGCCACTTTATTTCACTCTTACAGGTCCCTGCTCTCTCTCTCTTTGTGATGATTTTTCTGTCTGTGTTCCTCAGTCTTTCCACTTTAAATGTTTTTCACTCTCTTGCTCTTGGAGAGTGTCTGGAAAATAAGTGCTGGTCCCCAAAAATGAGTGCTGGTGGCCCCACCGGCAACCACAGGCTCGAATTAAGCACTGGATAGAGTCCCATGGTGAGATGCTCTTCCCAAAGTGACAACTTCAGTCTAGTCGGTCTTCAGTTAAAAAACATTATTTTTCATCCATTCGGCAATACTGATCATGCAGCACGTGAACTTGTGTGGAGTACTGGGTGACAACTTGTCCAGGAGAGACAGAATAAGTTAAGTGCCATCAGTGCAGGGAAGGATGCCAATGTCATATGACTGGATGTTGCTTAGGAGAGGTATCATGTATGCATTGAAGAGGATCAGGCTCAGAGCGGAAATATGCAGAACCCCACAGATGAGGTTGCGGGCATCCAAGCTGAAGGGAGATAAGCTGACTGGCTGGGTTATGCCAGCCAGGAAGACGCAGATCCAGTGGGCCGCCATGTTGCCTCTGTTCATGATCATGCATTATGCCATCTGTGACAGTGATGAGAATTGTTTCAGTGCTTTGTGTCTGAAACTAAACTGTGTTGTGCCAAGGACTTGGTGGTCCCTGAGTTAGTCAGTGAGGCGTCTGTTGATGATTTTCTTTAAGACTTAAGCCAGTTACGTTAGCAGGGAGATTGGTCTGTAGTAGACAGGGGGTGGCAGGGCCAGTTGAGGGTTTCTTCAGTAAGTAGAAGACTGTGATGTATTTCCAAGTGTCAGAAAAGGTTGCAGATGCAATGGAGACATTCAGTATAGGTGTGAGTAAGGCACTGATGGGTTGAAGTCCTCTGGCATAGCCATAGAGGGGGCACAGATACTATGGGACCACTGAGTTGATGCACTTCATGGTGGTGGCAGTTTAGTACAGGTTGAGGGTGATCCATATGGACAGCGTGGGTTCTTTGGAAGAGATAGGGAGCCGTGTGGTGATGTCTGCCTGGTCTAGTTGGGGGTTGAAGTTCTTCTTGCTGAAGAATTAAGAATGTTTGTTGCAGAAGTCATGTGAGAAAGTGGTTGTATTGTAGGTGGCTGCCAGGGAGGTGAATTCTTTCATGAATTCACAGATTTCTTTGCTTCTGGTGCTGACATCAATATGGTGTACCACGAAAATAAGTTTGGTGTACCAGATATGTTAGTGGTAGTGTCTCAGAGTGGATTTGAAAGTACTGCTGTCTGCATTTTCTAGGTTGGAGTCAATGTAATTTTCCAGATGGGCATTCAACTCTCTAAAGAAGATGTAGCTGCTTGCGATGAGGATGAGGGGTGTGACGAAGTCCGCAATTTAGTCAGTGAAGTTGGTGCATGGTCCCAGTGATATGCAGCTGAGGGTGTTGTATACAGGAGCGAAGGTGAGGAAGAGGAAACTAGCACAAAGGGAACTGAAAGAGAGGAGAACCAATCCAAGTGACTGAGTGTGTGGGAGAGAAGACAAGCACAAAAAGATGTAGATCCATCCTACATACTGGGCAAATTGATAAATGAGTCTTCCCATTTTCCAGCATGGAATGGGATAGTAATAGTACCTGTATTGGATTCTAAACTAAATAACATGAAGGGGTCCTGGGATTGCATGTTTGTGGGGTCCCTCATGGTCTCCATCCAAACCTCATCCTTTAAAACACCAACCCCATTTTCCCAGCAAGCATGTGGTGTTTGGCCTTAAATTTGTTCCAGAATATCATTTGACAAAATACCATGAGAAAGATGCTGTGATTGAAAGGGTATCATGGGACAAAATATTGCAGGTAATCATTTTTTCATAGTATTTAATATCTAAATGTTTTGTTAAGTTTAATTTTCTTTTATCTCATATGACAGTTGCTTTTTAGTTTACTTAATATGCATAAATATATATATATATATATTTATATTATTCTTTATTTGGTTATAATATTATTTTTATATGCATAGATATTTTTCAAATATATTTTATCAATATTTTGGTTGGCAACATTTTTGTTTTCGTTGATTAGAAAATGTTAAATTGGTATTAATGTAGACTCAGTATTAGTGGTTTCTACTTTTTTGTTTTCGAGTTTATATGTTCTCTCTATTTGTTTGCCCCAATATTTTTGTAATGGATAGAGTAGTATTTTTTTGTTGAGTGTACTGAACGTCAACATTAGCTTTCTCAACATTTTTAAAAAGTTTTGGGTATCTAAATATTTTTGGGTTCAATATTACGTTATAAATCCAACCCATTGAGAACTGCAAAATAATTGGATGCATTATAATTGAACAATAGATTTGGGAGATCCCACGCCTACCTAGTGGTCTAGTGTTAGCTCTGTGCAGTACCCATTCCAGGGCATGATCAAGTGAAGATATTTAAAATCTTGGATTCAGCAAACCTGAACTCTTCCAACAATATCTCAAAAGATATCAAATGGCAGTGGTTCCAGACATCTCACAGTATAGAAATACTGTTGCCACCTGTGCCAGCCATGTAACCTGCTATAAAGTTGTTTTGTGCCTCAACCTGCCATGCCAATTAATCCAGCACAATGCCTTTTTGTGACAATTGAATCCCATCCTAGTTGGTGAGGAAAGATAGGAAGAGAGTCAGGGGCATGTGAGCCACATAAGTAGCCTGTAAGGGCAGAAGTGTCAAATAGGACAGATGCTAGGTGAATTCCCAGTTTGTCATTGTACCTAACAAGCCAGTTTTTTTTTTTATGACTGGCAGCTGTGCAACCCAATAAGACAGCATCATTGCTATGTTCTGTGAGAGCCGTCACCTTGCATAAAGGCCATGTCTAAGCGACAGCCAGAATATTGCATTTGAAAGGGAACCACCCCAAACCGGTTCCAAAACCTTAGAGTGTTAATCCACGTCCTGTCTGGAAAATGACAATGAAAGTGGTATCCAAACAACCGCACTTAGGGCCACATGTAGCAAGTTCTAAATTTGCGATTCGGAAATTTGGATGCAGAACGGTGTCTCAGACACCGTCTGCGAGTCGCTATGGGGTCGCAAAGACCCACCTCATTAATATTAATGAGGTGGGTCGCATTTTGCAACCCCATAGCGAGTCCCTGCTCTCACAGGGATGGTGGCCTGCTGAAGTCAGCAGACCTCCATGTCTGTGACTGCTTTATCAACAAAGCAGTTTAAAAAAAAAAAATTGCAGCCCGTTTTCCTTAAAGGAAAACGAGTTGCAAAATAAAAAAAATAACGAAACCATTTGGTTTCGGTTTTTCAGAGTAGGCAGTGGTCCATTGGACCACTGCCTGCTCTGAAAAACCCTTTTTGGCAACATTCACAAAGGGGAAGGGGTCCCATGGGGACCCCTTCCCTTTTGCGAATGGGTTACCACCAGTGTGACACTGGTGGTAACAGCGAATTGCTTTGCGACCGCATCCCTGCATTGTGAAAATGGCGGAGCGCGGCACTGCCAATTTTGACGCAGTGTCGCGCTCCGTCATTTACTGTTAAATATGGGCCTTCAAGTCTTAACCTCTTCTACCAGGAGGCAATAAGATTTAGGTACCATTTTACCAAAGATCGTTATTGTGATCTCAACGTTCAAATTTATAAGAGGTTTTCATTACAGTATAATGATAGTGAGTCAAGCTTTCTGGGATACAAAAAGGAAAAAATGCTATATCTTACCACCCCTACAGTAGATACTTACGACTTGGATAGTACACAACTGGGTACTCAGGCACTTTTACTTAGTCCTGGTCTCATGCATCTTGCTCTAAGAGACTGAAACGTCGACAATTATATGTACCTTACCTCATGTGTTATTTAAGGATTGATTCTTTGTATGAGTAGCGGTACACTGTTCATCAGACAGTATATTATATTTAAATGTGTCAATTTCACATGCCTCAGATGGATAATTGTATCCTTATTTCTTTGACATTGAATCACTTTGACAAATGATCATCAGTTCTTATGAAGATTGGTATGTCACTACACAAATACTAGGCCTTATATTCTACTTCATTATTGTTTTATGCCTGAGGATTATTGATATCATGGCTAGCTTTGAAAATTATTCTTTGTGTTCAGATACGTTGACTACTTCTTGGTTTAATTATTTCATGAGAAATTAATGAAAATCCTTAGTTAAAATTTTTGATAATTATGGATTCGGTATTTCACGAGAGTTGCTGAGAGATGTCCCTTGTCCATTTTAATCTTTTTCTTGTTTTTCTTTTTTTTGGGATTGTTCATAAATGAAATAATTTTAGAATATGTTCACACACACTTCGTTGTATCTCTGTGTGTAAATTGTATTGACAATTGCATGGCAAAGGGACCTCTGTTCTCTATAATGTATTTGACTACCCCAGCAGCAGTCAAAGAGACCATGGGGGTCATTCTGACCCTGGCGGCCGGTGACCGCCAGGGTCACCGACCACGGGAGCACCGCCAACAGGCTGGCGGTGCTCCCAAGGGCATTCTGACCGCGGCGGTTCAGCCGCGGCCAGAAAGGGTAAACCGGCGGTCTACCACTACCACTGCCCTACAGAATCCTCCATGGCTGCGGAGCGCGCTCCGCAGCCATGGGGATTCTGACACCCCCTTCCGCCATGCTGTTCCTGGCGGGTCTCCCGCCAGGAACAGGATGGCGGTAGGGGGTGCCGTGGGGCCCCCGTAAGAGGGCCCCGCAAAGTATTTCAGTGTCTGCAAAGCAGACACTGAAATACGCGATGGGTGCAACTGCACCCGTCGCACCTTCCCACTACGCCGGCTCCATTCGGAGCCGGCGTCCTCGTGGGAAGGTCGATTTGCCCTGGGCTGGCGGGCGGCCTTTTGGCGGCCGCCCGCCAGCCCAGGGCAAATCCCAAAATACCCTCAGCGGTTTTTTGACCGCGGAGCGGTATTTTGGAGGGGGAACATTGGCGGGCGGCACCCCCCATGTGTCCATGCTTGCACTAGGGCCAGTGGCACCTTGCTACTCTAGAGCATGTAATTTTATTTTCTCTACTAGACCTGCGTTGCACAACAAAAATCATCACGCACTGTACAAAGTTTCTGCAAACAGATTTTCAATCCACGTTTCCCATACACATGCTCTCTACATCAGGCAACCTCATAAATATTTTATATTATGGGTGTTGGGCTTACTAGCCATAAGAAAGGTATTATTTAGTTGGAAACATATACTTTTTATGGTAGAGCTGGGCGAAATTTTTGTTTCGCTGGTTTAATATCATGTACTTTCTACAATTTCATGTTAAGCTTATTACTCGAAACTCATGAAATAGTTCTATTAGGCCATTCAGGTAAAAATCCTTTTAAAGAAGCATGGGAAAAAGCGAAGTAACAGAACTCGAACGACTGATGCTTGCAGCACTTGTGTTTTTGTGCTATAGTTCTAGTGTGAAATACGTCCTCAAGTCCAAAATGGATGCAAGGACCCATTCTTCACTAAAACTGAAAGCTAAATTCCAGATTTTCATCTCAGATAATTTCACGTAATTTTCCTGAAATTTTGCAAAATTACAAAAAATTCACATATTTCACCCCCTATTTAATATCCGTTTTGCCAGATATTGTGCTGTAAGCCATTTATAAGAAATATCTCTCTGAAGGCTTTGAAATACTGGCTTCGGTTTAGGTTAAAATCTTTCTGCCACCTACACCAGTTATAGAAAATAATATCAAGATAAAGGATTCAAAATTTTGATTTTGCATAGTCTGCAGGGTCACTTTCAAAACTGCAAAAATACTTGTGAAGTGATTTTCTAAGTATTTCCTAACTTAATATTTCAAACATGGATTACAATTGATTATGATTTTTACACGTCTAAAAATTATTAACATTGTAAGATTGAACTAATGTGGAAGAAAAGCTCTCATTAGATCGGAAAAGGGAAATGGTGACCCTCTAAATTCATAATACCCATTCTTCAGAGCTACTTCAAAAAAGTGGTAAAGACAAATGAGGCCCAAAAAGTTTTTTAAATTTTTCAGTCCCATTGGTCTCCTTTACATGAGCTGCCCCTATGTTATGGCGGAGGAGCGTCGTCCCCCTACTGAAAGGCAGCAAAAAAATGAAATGCTAATAAAATTATTGTATTGTCATTGTTTTTTCGCTTCCTCCTCGGTCAGTCTGCCGATTGGAGGGCAGGTCCATCCTCATCACCCGGGGGAGTAGGAGTAGTGTGCACGCTAAGGGGAATATTTATACTCTGTATGCACCGAATTAACATCTTTTTTTTTTACTCTAATTCGATGCAAAACGAACTACATATTTATACTTTGGTGCTAGACCAGACTAGCGCCAAATTTTTGGAGTTAAAGTCATTCTTTGGAAGTGGAAACCTACCATGCCTTAATGAGATGCAAGGTAGGCGTTCCTGTTCAAAAATTGACTCTATGCCCTTAACGCCATATTTATACTCCAGTGCAAAAATGGTGCACAGGAGGGAGGAGGGGTCAAAAAATGGTGCAAAGCTTGTTTTGCCTCATTTTTTAATGCCTGGGTCAGGGCAGGCATTAGGGGACCTGTGGGCCTATTTCCATGGTGGAACACCATGGAATAAGCCCACAGGTGCCCTCCCCTGGCCCCAGGGACACCCCCACCCACACCAGAGGGACAGCGGAGGATGGGGGACCCCATCCCAGGTAAGTACAGGTAAGTATTTTATTTTATTTTTTAATGTGTCATTGGGGGCCCTGAAATGGGCCCCCCTACGTGGCACTGGGTGCATTGGCCATGTCCAGGGGACCCTGGTCCCCTGTGCTGGCCATTGGGGTGGTGGGCATGACTCCGGTTTTTTTCTAATATATATATGAACCACAGTGGTTAACCCTGCAAAACCCCCAGAGAGGGGCTGGGTAGAAAATATTGTCAATAGACTACAGTGCCCACTCTTGGACCGACTCGAACATAAAAACACTCATATATACATGCAGCATCATAAAGCAATTATTAAACAAACTTCCTTTATTTACATACAAAATTAATTAATATAACTCAGATACCCCTATCAAAAAAATAAGAAGGGCAGAAAGAGTGTCAAAAGCAAGTGCTCGTGTACAAAAAAGAAAGAAAAGAAGATCAATCTCCCACCTAACAAGTAAAAACACAAATTTGTAGGAAAGCCTGTTGGTTAAAATTTTTACACATAGAGGGGCTCATTCTGAGCCCGGCGGGCGGCGGGCGCCGCCCGCCTGGAGGGAGCCGCCAAATGACCGCACCGCGGTCATAAGACCGCGGCGGCCATTCAGACATTTCCTCTGGGCCGGCGGGCGCTCTCCAAAAGAGCGCCCGCCGGCCCAGAGGAAATGCCCCTGCAACGAGGACGCCGGCTCAGAATTGAGCCGGCGTAGTTGCAGGGGTGCGACGGGTGCAGTTTGCACCCGTCGCGTATTTCAGTGTCTGCATTGCAGACACTGAAATACACAGTGGGGCCCTCTTACGGGGGCCCCTGCAGTGCCCATGCCATTGGCATGGGCACTGCAGGGGCCCCCAGGGGCCCCGCGGCACCCCCTACCGCCATCCTGTTCCTGGCGGGAGACCCGCCAGGAACAGGATGGCGGTAGGGGGTGTCAGAATCCCCATGGCTGCGGAGCGCGCTCCGCAGCCATGGAGGATTCCCCCGAGCAGCGGGAAGTCGGCGGGAGACCGCCGACTTTCCGCTTCTGACCGCGGCTGAACCGCCGCGGTCAGAATGCTCGTGGGAGCACCGCCAGCCTGTTGGCGGTGCTCCCGTGGTCGGTGGCGGCCGCCAGGGTCAGAATGACCCCCTGAATCTTTTAATACACTTGTAAGAGTAGTAAATCCCCATTCAAAGGTCCCTCTTTTATCCTAAATAAACACATCCAGGCTCAAATAATATTGTCGACGTTTCGACCCCCTCTGGCTCTCGGGCGAATTCTGGGCTCACGTACAGGTATTCATCAGGACTAAAGAGATAGGGGACCACTAAAAACAAACCAAACAACAATGATTACTCTAAAAATGACCCTACACCAAAAAACATAATAGTGCTGTACATCTCTATACAAACATACTCACATTTGATATACTTCAATTCTTAAGGCCACAGTCCTCCTCAGTTAAACTTCACACCGCCTTATATCTAAAACACACAAAAAATACCTATCTAGCAAAAAATCATTTTGTTTCTATCAGTATATTTTTGCCATACCAAATCTCTTACCCCAAACAGCTAGGGATATTCTTTCTTCATGTTATCACCAACTCTTCAGAAACAATCCTTGAACAAAGAACAAACATCCATTAAAAACTGCCAAATTTAACAACTAACCCATCTAAGTTGCAGTCTCAGTTTTCTCTTACGGGGTTAGTTGTTAGTTGTTAGACTCTGTGATAATTGGGCCATTGGGGTTTTCACCTCCTGGCGTACTCGCAGAAGCTTGATGATACACAGCGTACATGGAGGTGGGATAAGGTTTGGGACTGAGAAGGGGATTGTGGTTCAATTATATCATGGGGCCATAACCTAACTGGTACGTTATATTGTGACAGATACTATTGTACAGGTGGCGAGTTGCAGATACTAAAACATACATGGAATCATTACAGGAAAGGAGGTGAGTGGAATACAATAAAGAAAATAATATTAATGGGTCGTGAGGAAAAGAGAGCAAGACTCTATACTCACAGGCATACTAAGGTATATATTTTTAGTTATATTTTTAGTTATAACCGATTCGCGCTATAGTGAAATACAAAGATGTGATTCGCTGCAGGCGTTATAGTTAGGAGAGAAAAGGTTCCCAGGGCACTATATGAATCGTTTTAGGTCAATTAAATCTCTAGTTAGGAGGGTTACAAACAATATAATTGGATTATTTACATTGAGGGGCAGAGAATGGCTGTTCAAAATACATTTAATAGAATTTATTATGTTGGGTACTTTGAGACTAGATTATTTTGACAACAATGATGTAGCAAGATAGATATTTCAATGTAATATATATTATTTTCCACTATGAAAGATGTATATTTCCCACTATTGATTGTTGATTGAATATTGCAGTGTTGGTATTCTAACATGGAATGTATTGTCTAGTTTGATTTAGGCTATATTACTCTAGACTGTGTCACGTTGGGAGGTCCTGAAGAAGTCCAGGGGTACTCCCCGGATGAAACACGTGTTGACGGACATCTGTACGAGTAAGAAAGATGGGTAAATGAAGGACATATGGACATATGGACAATTAAGAGAGATGGTTAAATATCATGGATATGCGAGAGAATTTTAGGAACGGATAAACAAAGAACTTTTGGGAACTTGGATTAATGAATATATGAGTGAATTCATGGAATTTTATAAAAAGCAATCGCTAGAAGTGTACTGACTGCATTCCTGTGGATGGGGTTTGGAGACCCAAACATTAATGTTTGGTAAGAGTAAGACAGGGCTACCCTTAGGATTTGAATGAGGATCTTTTAGCAAATGTCTGATTATTAATTCTTCCTGAGCACTGCTTTTTGGTAGATGGTAGGCATGACGAGTAAGTCAGCAGTTTCTGTTGTTAAAGATGAGGAAGTCTCTAGGGTGGGCCTGCCCCTTTATCATTTTCGGATTTCTACTTCAGGAAGGCCAAAGCTAGCCAGGTTCAGAGATCTCAGACTTCTTTGTGCATTTTGTTGTGGATACTCCTACTTAGAGGCATCATAATTTTTATAAACACTTATTTTTCCACAAACAGATAAAGTAGTACATGCTGCAATTCTAGACATTAACGAACTATTTGAAGAACCAGGTCTTTAGTTTCTTGTGGAACTCAGGAAGTGAAGGGGAGGACCAGATGTATATATAGGCAGGTAATTCCACACCTTAGGAGTGGCATAGGAGAATGTTCAGGCGCTGGATCAAGTTTCTTTTTAGTATGCATTAGATGTGAGCAAATAGGAGTCCTGCAAACCAGAAGTGTCTGAAGAGTTTTTGAAAAGAGATGTGATTGTTGGGGGTCTGTGTTGTGTAGTGCTTTGTAGCTGTGAGTGAGGAGTTTGAACTGTATTTATTTGTGTATGAGCATCCAAGCAAGCTCCTTGATGTGAGATGTTTGTGTAGCGTGGGAGGTTGTGCATGATTCCATCTGCCATATTCTGGTTGGTCTGCTGTCTTCTGGTGAGTTGTTTGTTGATCCCTGTGTAGACAGTGTTCCCATATTCCAGCTTGCTTGTGACAAGGGCGTGAGTGATGTTTTTTTTTATGCTGATAGGGAGCCTTTTGAACATTTTCTCCAGCATCTTTAGGGTCTGAAAATTTGAGGCAGTGACTACACTGACTTGGGCAGTCATGTCAATATTGCTGTTGATGACGATCCCTGGGTTCCTGGCAGAGGTGGTGGGGATGGGTGTTAATACTAGTTCTGCCTGCTAAGGGTGAAGTCAGTGCTTAATTGTAATAGAATAAGTGCCAGTGCCCTAAGCTCTGATCTAAAGACCATGGCCAGCTCTATTAAAGGTCAGTGAGCGGAATACCAAGGCTCCATAGAATTAAACACTTTCCATATGTCTTTAATCACTTCCAGACTTTTTCTGCCACTTTATTTCACTCTTACAGGTCCCTGCTCTCTCTCTCTTTGTGATGATTTTTCTGTCTGTGTTCCTCAGTCTTTCCACTTTAAATGTTTTTCACTCTCTTGCTCTTGGAGAGTGTCTGGAAAATAAGTGCTGGTCCCCAAAAATGAGTGCTGGTGGCCCCACCGGCAACAACAGGCTCAAATTAAGCACTGGATAGAGTCCCATGGTGAGATGCTCTTCCCAAAGTGACAACTTCAGTCTAGTCGGTCTTCAGTTAAAAAACATTATTTTTCATCCATTCGGCAATACTGATCATGCAGCACGTGAACTTGTGTGGAGTACTGGGTGACAACTTGTCCGGGAGAGACAGAATAAGTTAAGTGCCATCAGTGCAGGGAAGGATGCCAATGTCATATGACTGGATGTTGCTTAGGAGAGGTATCATGTATGCATTGAAGAGGATCAGGCTCAGAGCGGAAATGTGCAGAACCCCACAGATGAGGTTGCGGGCATCCAAGCTGAAGGGAGATAAGCTGACTGGCTGGGTTATGCCAGCCAGGAAGACGCAGATCCAGTGGGCCGCCATGTTGCCTCTGTTCATGATCATGCATTATGCCATCTGTGACAGTGATGAGAATTGTTTCAGTGCTTTGTGTCTGAAACTGAACTGTGTTGTGCCAAGGACTTGGTGGTCCCTGAGTTAGTCAGTGAGGCGTCTGTTGATGATTTTCTTTAAGACTTAAGCCAGTTACGTTAGCAGGGAGATTGGTCTGTAGTAGACAGGGGGTGGCAGGGCCAGTTGAGGGTTTCTTCAGTAAGTAGAAGACTGTGATGTATTTCCAAGTGTCAGAAAAGGTTGCAGATGCAATGGAGACATTCAGTATAGGTGTGAGTAAGGCACTGATGGGTTGAAGTCCTCTGGCATAGCCATAGAGGGGGCACAGATACTATGGGACCCCTGAGTTGATGCACTTCATGGTGGTGGCAGTTTAGTACAGGTTGATGGTGATCCATATGGACAGCGTGGGTTCTTTGGAAGAGATAGGGAGCCGTGTGGTGATGTCTGCCTGGTCTAGTTGGGGGTTGAAGTTCTTCTTGCTGAAGAATTAAGAATGTTTGTTGCAGAAGTCATGTGAGAAAGTGGTTGTATTGTAGGTGGCTGCCAGGGAGGTGAATTCTTTCATGAATTCACAGATTTCTTTGCTTCTGGTGCTGACATCAATATGGTCTACCACGAAAATAAGTTTGGTGTACCAGATATGTTAGTGGTAGCGTCTCAGAGTGGATTTGAAAGTACTGCTGTCTGCATTTTCTAGGTTGGAGTCAATGTAATCTTCCAGATGGGCATTCAACTCTCTAAAGAAGATGTAGCTGCTTGCGATGAGGATGAGGGGTGTGACGAAGTCCGCAATTTAGTCAGTGAAGTTGGTGCATGGTCCCAGTGATATGCAGCTGAGGGTGTTGTATACAGGAGCGAAGGTGAGGAAGAGGAAACTAGCACAAAGGGAACTGAAAGAGAGGAGAACCAATCCAAGTGACTGAGTGTGTGGGAGAGAAGACAAGCACAAAAAGATGTAGATCCATCCTACATACTGGGCAAATTGATAAATGAGTCTTCCCATTTTCCAGCATGGAATGGGATAGTAATAGTACCTGTATTGGATTCTAAACTAAATAACATGAAGGGGTCCTGGGATTGCATGTTTGTGGGGTCCCTCATGGTCTCCATCCAAACCTCATCCTTTAAAACACCAACCCCATTTTCCCAGCAAGCATGTGGTGTTTGGCCTTAAATTTGTTCCAGAATATCATTTGACAAAATACCATGAGAAAGATGCTGTGATTGAAAGGGTATCATGGGACAAAATATTGCAGGTAATCATTTTTTCATAGTATTTAATATCTAAATGTTTTGTTAAGTTTAATTTTCTTTTATCTCATATGACAGTTGCTTTTTAGTTTACTTAATATGCATAAATATATATATATATATATATTTATATTATTCTTTATTTGGTTATAATATTATTTTTATATGCATAGATATTTTTCAAATATATTTTATCAATATTTTGGTTGGCAACATTTTTGTTTTCGTTGATTAGAAAATGTTAAATTGGTATTAATGTAGACTCAGTATTAGTGGTTTCTACTTTTTTGTTTTCGAGTTTATATGTTCTCTCTATTTGTTTGCCCCAATATTTTTGTAATGGATAGTGTAGTATTTTTTTGTTGAGTGTACTGAACGTCAACATTAGCTTTCTCAACATTTTTAAAAAAGTTTTGGGTATCTAAATATTTTTGGGTTCAATATTACGTTATAAATCCAACCCATTGAGAACTGCAAAATAATTGGATGCATTATAATTGAACAATAGATTTGGGAGATCCCACGCCTACCTAGTGGTCTAGTGTTAGCTCTGTGCAGTACCCATTCCAGGGCATGATCAAGTGAAGATATTTAAAATCTTGGATTCAGCAAACCTGAACTCTTCCAACAATATCTCAAAAGATATCAAATGGCAGTGGTTCCAGACATCTCACAGTATAGAAATACTGTTGCCACCTGTGCCAGCCATGTAACCTGCTATAAAGTTGTTTTGTGCCTCAACCTGCCATGCCAATTAATCCAGCACAATGCCTTTTTGTGACAATTGAATCCCATCCTAGTTGGTGAGGAAAGATAGGAAGAGAGTCAGGGGCATGTGAGCCACATAAGTAGCCTGTAAGGGCAGAAGTGTCAAATAGGACAGATGCTAGGTGAATTCCCAGTTTGTCATTGTACCTAACAAGCCAGTTTTTTTTTTAATGACTGGCAGCTGTGCAACCCAATAAGACAGCATCATTGCTATGTTCTGTGAGAGCCGTCACCTTGCATAAAGGCCATGTCTAAGCGACAGCCAGAATATTGCATTTGAAAGGGAACCACCCCAAACCGGTTCCAAAACCTTAGAGTGTTAATCCACGTCCTGTCTGGAAAATGACAATGAAAGTGGTATCCAAACAACCGCACTTAGGGCCACATGTAGCAAGTTCTAAATTTGCGATTCGGAAATTTGGATGCAGAACGGTGTCTCAGACACCGTCTGCGAGTCGCTATGGGGTCGCAAAGACCCACCTCATTAATATTAATGAGGTGGGTCGCATTTTGCAACCCCATAGCGAGTCCCTGCTCTCACAGGGATGGTGGCCTGCTGAAGTCAGCAGACCTCCATGTCTGTGACTGCTTTATCAACAAAGCAGTTTTAAAAAAAAAAATTGCAGCCCGTTTTCCTTAAAGGAAAACGAGTTGCAAAATAAAAAAAATAACGAAACCATTTGGTTTCGGTTTTTCAGAGTAGGCAGTGTTCCATTGGACCACTGCCTGCTCTGAAAATCCCTTTTTGGCAACATTCACAAAGGGGAAGGGGTCCCATGGGGACCCCTTCCCTTTTGCGAATGGGTTACCACCAGTGTGACACTGGTGGTAACAGCTAATTGCTTTGCGACCGCATTCGCGGTCACAAAGCAATTTAGCATAGCGATGTGAGTCGCAAATAGGAAGGGGACACCGATTTTCGCAGTTTGCACCATGCAAAATGCATGCTACATCTGGCCCTTAGTTCCAGTTCCAATTTCTTCCTGTTAAAAGAAAGGAATGCTTCACAGAGTACTCAAAGGTCTGCCTTGTGACCAGGGCTGATGCATGTGTGACAAACAGTCTCCTACAGGAGAAGGGACATCACCTGAAGTCTGTAACTTGCTGGTGAAGTTTAGGGTCTGCCTAGGGCCTTTAAGCCTGCCTGTCAGCTCAGAGCGAAAAAGAGAGTGCCTGGCTCTGCAGGAGGAGAGACTGTCCTGGAAATGAAGCCCTGTGGCTTCCTCGTATGTGGAACATCATGAAGTAGATGGCTGATTTCTTGGAGAAAAACTGGTATCAACCCAAGTCTTGAGGGGTTCACCTGTCTCCGACTGCAGTTCCCGTACTGAGCGGTGTGAAGAAACTAGCCATCAGAGAACCATCATGCTGTCTGGCATTCCCACAGCAGGCCACAAAGGACTCTTATTGCTGCTTGTGAGTTGAATTCACCTATGAGGAGTACCTGCACCAGCTGGGAGGCCAAACATGCTTAAGGTGAGCACCTGCCTGCTCAGACTTGGCACCCAAACCATCAGAAAGGTCTTGGTGCATCGCCCCAGAGGCCAAAACTGCAGAAAACAAGCGCTTACTGAGCAACCTATTACTTTCTTTAACACTGGTGTCCAAGGGAGAAGTGGCACAAATGCCTGTAGTCCTACATCACCTATACTGACTAGTGGTGTGAGGTTGGTGACGGATCAACCAGCACCTCTGACGGACAACCCTGATGTGCTCTGAAAACATATCAGTATGCAATCAGGAAGGCCAGGATTGTGGATTTTGCCAATACGATCGCTCAATCTTCAAATGCCTAGAAAGACATTTTCATAATTGTAAATTCTTTCTTGAAACCTAAAGCGGCAGGAATGGGCCCTTCTCCCTCAAAGAAACACTGTGAGGAATTCACCAAGTTCTTCATCAATAAGGTGAATCTCATTTATGATTCCTTGGGAGGAAACACAATTCTTTCTGAGGGCACGGAAGATGGTCTTTTAGAAAATCAAACCTCTCTTAGTCTATTAGTCTTGCCTCATTTGAATTGCAATGCTGTCAGGGAAGTAGCCACTACTATTAAATCTGGCTCCCCGGCAGATGCAGCTCCGGTTGACATTTTGTTAAAAGCAGGTGATATTATCCCAACCACTCTGACCACCTTGTACAATCTGCCTGTGGAAAAGGGACAAGTACCGGGTCTTTGGAAGCATGCAGTTGTCAGTCCTTTGCTGAAAAAAACCTTCCCTAGACCTTGATAAAGCAGAGAATTATAGACCTGTCTATTTGCTGCTTGGCATTAGTAAGATTATTGAGAAATTGGTTGATAAGTATTTGAACAATTTCTTGGAAACCCATAACCTTTTTCATCAGATCAAACAGGCTTTCACCCTGGGCACTATACGGAGACTGCTCTGCTACCTGCCACTGAAGAGATTAGGAAAACATTTGATTTTGGTGGTTCAGCTGCGCTCATGCTCTCCCATTCCATCCTCATGTACAGGCTAGAAGTGCTTGGAACCAAGGGTAGAGCACTAAACTGGCTGTCATCCTTTTTGGATAACAGAAGTTTTCAGGGCAGAGAAGGTCCCTGCTTTTTTCAGTGAGTTATATGCTCACATGTGGTGTACATCAGGGTTCATCCTTGAGTCCCACTCTTTTCAATGTCTATGTTTGTCCCTTAGCAGACATTATTTGTTCCTCCGGTGTTTCAATTGTGTCTTATACAGACGACAGCCAGACTGTTGTCTCCTTGACCCCTAATTCCAGGGCTACTTCTGAGAATGTGTCCACCTGTCTGGATCAAGTACGCAGCTGGATGACTAAGAGTTGTCTCAAATTAAATGGTGATAAAACCGAGGTGCTGGTGATTGAAAATAACCCCTCCATATGGGACCAACTTAGCTGACCCATGTGCCTGAAAGAAGAAGTTTAGAGTCTATGAGTTCTCCTAGATAAAGATCTTACGATGGCATCTCAAGCCGGGAAGGTAGGAGAGTCTTGTTTTGCCTTGTTTAGAGCCCTTAGGAAGATGATTAGTTGGCTCCCTGCGGAGACACAAGGAATTGTAATTCAAGGTCTTATCCTGTTGCAGCTGGATTATGGAAATTCACTCTTCCTTGGTAGTCCAGAGTATGCTATCAGGAGGCTTATTCAAAATGCAACAGCTAGAGTGTTGTTACATATCTCTAGATCTGAGTCAGCTCACTTGGCCCTGGTCAGCCTGCACTGGTTACCAGTAAAAAAAGGATATATTTGAAAACTCTAGGTATTGTTCCTAAAGTAAATTATGCTCCAAGAGCACACATCCTCAGGCAACTCATCACCCCTTATTGTACAACACAAGAATTAAGGTCTAATAATAAGTTTCTCCTGGCCACTCCTCAGATCTATAGAACCAGGATTGGTGGTAGATCTGTTGCTTTACTGGCAGCCAAACTCTGGAACTCTCTCCCTATTCAATTAAGGGCCAATTACAAAGTTTTAGAAAACAACTAAAGACCTATCTTTTTACATAAGCAGTGTGTCTAGCTTTCATGTTCCTTGTGGTTCCTGATAGTGATGGGAAGCACTTACGAGTAGACGTGTGCTTCATAAACTATCTGACATCTGTTGCGCAATTAATGTTGGGCTGAACTAACATGAACTGAGAGGCTATGCCTGTATATTTACAGGGGAAACCTGCTGCTAGTGTGAACTCTGTGGGCATACAGCTTATTTAACCTACAAACTACCCACCGGGGCAATCAACAATGATCTGCATCTGTGCTTAATCAATGACTAAATAGATATCTTTAACTAAGTTACCATAGACATTTGGGACTTCCTGTCAGTAGGACGAGGGAGGAGGAGGACAGCGTAGAGGGTGTTATGCTTCACAAGAACATTAGCACTCATGGATGAGATTCCAACCCCTTAAGTAAACCACTATGAGAATGTATAGTATTTTGTAAAATTAAAGCTCTTTCTGAAATCTGTTACAAGAATGAATTTCTTGACCAACATAAGATTGCTCGTAGGTACATAAGGAGAGATGCTTCTATCTATGCAGAATGTCTGCATGACCTATCTACATGTGAACATGCCCCATTACCCTAGATTCTAGTCTTCCTCTTCACAGTCCTATTTTCCCAAGATAGGTTTTCATTGTCCTAAACGGGACTTAATCTATCCTAACTTTATATGAAATAGCTTTATATCCCATAGCTGCCTAGTTATGGCTCCTCCTCTTCCTGAATGCCATAAATAGGGATTTATAGACATATACACTGTAAAACACCCAACAAACCTAGCCCACCCTGTGGTCAATTGAAAAAGGGCAGGCAGGGAAGACATCCAGCACCATGACAATGAAGACTACAACTCAAATTGCGAAGATTATCAGGAAGTAATTTGGGCTTTTCCTCCTCCCCTGACTTCCTAATTCTAAAATTCTGAGAATGAATGCAAACAGACAATACACCAGCATCAGAACTAGGGGGGCCAGGATGACCAAGGTCTGAACAATAAAAAAAAGAAACACCAGGACAATGAACACAAGAACAAGGCGGAAGAGGAGGAGGATGAAAAGGAAAACCAGGACAGCCAGTAGGACAGGGAGCACCAAAACCAGGATGACAAGAAGGACTAGGACCAAAAGGACCAGAATGACCATAGCCATGTGGCCAGGAGGACCAGAATCAGAAGGAGCGGAGAGACAAGCAGTCCTAGGAGGTGGAGGATGACAGGAAGAGAATGACTTAGAGAAGGACGAGAAAGAGGAGGAGAAGGACCACCATGAGACCCTTACCACCTGGAATGCCAGAATTACAAGGAATAGCAGGAGGGCTAGAAATACCAGATCCACAGCCAACACTAATGTCTAACACCAGAACTACTTGAAAGGCAGCTTTGAGTTTTGGGAGCGAGCCTCTGATAGAATAACATTCTGCGCCAATGACGTCCTCTTCTTCCTGAATGACCCTGAATGCACGGACCCTTCATCCTGCAAATCTTCACATATTTAGCAATATCCTGAGCCTTCATATTGATATATCCAAATCTACAGTGTTCCTGGCAAATACTTACCCACAGGGCTTCAGTTGGGCAGCTAGGTTGCAGCTTGCCTAAGGAGATTTTCGGTGCCTAGGTGTATTTGTGCCCCCGGTGCTGCAATGGTGTGGGAGTGAAACCTTAAATCAGTACTGGCTTGCTTGAAAGAGGATGTTCGGTGTGGTCGGTGTTGCCTCTTTTCCTGAACGTTAGGTCAGCCATTTTTAAAATGCTGTTATTACCTGTTTCATGTACTAATTACAAAACTTCCCATAAGACATCCCACAACAGTGGTTTAGAAACAAAACTCTACCCTTGATAGCTTCCTATGGGACGATGGCACCCCCGTATTGCCCTCAGCAAATGTTTTAAAAACAATTACTGCAGAGGCCTTGCAGCAGCCAAAACTGAATCGTAATACTGAGCCTCACATTTGCTGACTATCATTGACTCCAGAATGCAGCACACTTGGAAAGAGGAAACAATAAGAAGAGATGAAAGTATTTCTCCTTGTGTGCCTCTATCTAGAAGGTGTATGATTTTGACACCTTCCCAGATTTACCAGTCTTGGTAAATCTGGGAATGCACCAAAAAGCATGTCTTGATGTGGGGGAATACCCACATTCCACCTATGTAGCACCTTTCTGGCGCAGAGTAACTTGTGCTGCCTTGCTTTACTCCAGATTTACCAAACAATGCAGGGCCATGCAAGGTGGCCTTGCGTGGCCCGGTACATTTTACTTAATGATTGGGTTGCCCTTGCTTCACCTTGCATCACGCAAGGGCAATGCAATCATTTGATAAATCTGGCTCCAGGTGGAGCAGGGGAGGCTAGAGCAGGGAAGATCTGGAAGGAGGTGCCAGAGGACACGAGACAGGAGGACCAAGTCATGGAGGATTAATAGAACGACAGAGGCAGCAGGAGGACAGGGAGGTCTAGGAGAAGAAGGTGGTGGTGGTGGAGGAGAGCACGGAGACCACCAGGAGTAGAACAACCACAGCCATCTGAACCAGGATGAACAAAACCACAAGGACCAAGACCAGGAGATCTAGGAAGAGGAGGAGTAGCACCAGGTGTAGGAAAGGGACACCAGGACAGGGCTATGACCACCAAAGGACCTGAATCACCACGTTGACCAGGAAGAATGGGAACAGTCAGTCATAGTAAACAATGACTGTCAGAAAAAGATACGCTGCTCATGAAACTGCAAAATGGCCTGAAAATTGAAATGATCCCTCAGGGACGGACAGTAACATTTCATGTACTCCACATACCTACTTTGGATATAATTGTATGAAATAATTTGACTAAAGTACATGTATGTAAAGTTATGCATGTATTAGGATACAAAAACAGTTACTGAGATCATTATTTATACCTATTACTTTCTCATCACATTCCTCATTCCATTCCTTAGTCTTGTAGGAAAGTCTGCTTCCCCATATATACCTCCTCAGGCCAGCCACTATTTGCAAAGCTTTCTAAATTATTATATATGGATGTTTTGCTCCAGTCCCTTCACAGGCCAGGCTTCCCTATATCCCACCATAAGGTGCTGGCCCGCTTGACCAACTGCCCGTTGTCTATTTGTGTGGCAATCCATGGGGGGGCACCCTGCCTTCTGGTGAATTTGGGGCTCCAATTTCTTTATTTTTGTCATCATCTCACGGGGTGGGCTTGATGTGCAAAATGATATCAGTTCACCATGCCTTCCACTAATGCTCTGCCTGGTGCAGATCGGGGAATCAGTGAGGCCTTTGTTCACTACTTGGTGATGAGGGACGGTTCCACAGCCCTGTTCATTTGAGTGCACAGTGCAGTGCACCTCCTGGACACCTCTAGATCACTGGACTACTGGGCAATGGTGTGCAGTGGACTGGTTATGCCACTGCCAGGATGATTCCCTCAATTCACAGATGCACATTTGACTAGGCTGCCTTTCAAATAGGTTAACTGACTTCTTTCTCTTGTGGACTTTCCCTTTTAGCTGCACTGGTTCACCTATAGACAGTTGGAGACACTATCTTGGAGTTTTACACATGTGCTTTGGGCAGCTCTGGTCTGTCTAGCTGGTTAATGTGTTTGTCAGCACCTGCTGTCCTGTTTACTCCCTCCTCCCTGCCTACCTTTGCTTCTGGGGAAGTGCCAATGGCTACTCTCTTTCTACCTCTGCCACTGTCTTAGTTTGAACTTCTACCTACACTTGAGGCATGCTGACCCATGTGAGTGTGTAGTGCATAATGGTGCAGTTCCTATCATTAGCTTGCACATATGTTTGTGGGCCATATAGGATGCTTATTGGGGCCTGCATTGTTTTCCAAGTGTGTACTACTACACGGATGGTACTCTTCACATTGTTCTTGTCACTACTTTTGTTTTAGGATTGCTGTGTCTCCATGTGTACTCCAACAGTAGGGCTGTCATAACTCGTGAGGTGTGATCCTAAACTGTACATGGTGGCCGGTTCATCAAGCCTCTTGGCCATTTCCAATTCTGGTTTGCTTTCCCATGGAATGTTACTATACCTAGTTTGGTGGTTCCCATCTGAACTGAGGACCTTCATTGGCCGACCATGTTTGTGGAGCAGTCCTGCTTTCTGTCAACCGATGCTGTGATGAGAAGCCTGTGCATGTCGTGGGTGCTGTTCCCCTGCAAATTGTCCTTCATGGTGCAGCTTTGGATGCATATTTCTATTTTTCTGATGGTCATGGAGAGTGGTGTAACCTTGACTCAGACAGTGTGTGGTCCCACAGACTTTCTGTTGCCCACCATGTACGGTGATCACCAGTTTGGATTGCTTCCACTTCCCTACTGCTTCTTTATCAGTCCCTTAATCTAGCTGCACCTTCTCACACACATCTTTTCCTATTCAACCACTGCTGCATCTGAGACCTCTTTATTTCTAGTAATACCTCAACTCCACTTTCATTTCTTTTCTTCCGACTTCTTTTTTTCTGTCAAACATTTAATATTTATTTCCAGTTTGCTTTCCTAGTTCATAACTCGCCTATCCTCTTCTATCTTTCATTTTTATATTTATTGCTTATTATTGTATCACACAGCTTTTGAAAAGTTTCTTATTACATGAAATTTGAAAGATATATTCATCTTGTTTTATGCAGAGCATGCTGATACCCTGGGGTTGATTCTGCTCTGTAAGAATAAATAACTAAATAAATAAAAAAATAGTCTCACTGACTGGGAAATTGCACTTGCGGGCCTCCTCGAAGTTCTCCTCTGGCTCTGTTTCTCCATAGCTGTTCTCTTTTCTGGCTTGTTTTTGTTGCTTTGAAGCCTTCAAACTATTTTCTCAGCAGTGTAAGTTGCTGCATGCTATCAAACGTGGACTATAATGAGGTCACTCACTGTGGTTCTTTCAGGGATATTTTCCCACTTGGTCAATTGTGGTGGTGTGTGTGCACATGAGTTGCCAGCTTGGTGCAGTGCTTGGTTCTCAACTCATCAGCCCATGGATCCGATTCATTCCCTGTAGCTGCAGTACACAGCCTTGGCCACTCATGTGTTGCACCTTGGTTGACTGCTTTGATGTTGTTTCACAACTGCTTCTCATTTTATGGAGGTCCATGTGCCCATCCCCAAGTGGCAGAGGCATGGCCTGATTGTCTCCATTATCTGCTCCAGGGGTTTCAGTGGTGTCCTCGTTCTTGTCACCATCAGCCAGCAGTGAAACAATGACAGCTCAGAAGAAATGCAGGCCGATTTATATTCAAATGTAAGACTTTTTGTATAATATTATGTCAGAAGGCCTCCAAGTTAGGAATAATCTCTGGTCTTCTGATGGTGCAATACTATGTAGAGACTGTCACTTCCGATGCCGTCAATTACAAGGTTAAATTAATTCCATTTTCTTTTGTCTTGGTCTGTCTCGACTGGTAATGTATCAGCACCCAATATTCATTAGGGATAATATTTATAACAATACATGTTCTATCGATTTCATATTTGGACCCAACACTGTAAAAGCATTCTATTGACTGAATTCCATTCCATATCAATATACCCAGCAAATTCTCTGGAGTATTGTAGGAAAGTACCATCTTCCTTGGCATGTTACCCCCATTTTTCACATGTATGTCAGTATGTTTTTGCCTGTCTCACTGGGATCCTGCTGGTCAGGACCCCAGTGCTCATAGTTTGTGGCCTAATGTGTATGCCTGTGTAGTGCCTAACTATGCCACTGAGGCTCTGCTAACCAGAACCTCGGTGCTTATGCTCTCTCTGCTTTTAAATTTGTCACTGTAGGCCAGTGACTTCATTTACCAATTTCAATTGGCATACTGGACCCCCTTATAATTCCCTAGTATATGGTACCTAGGTACCAAGGGCATTGGGGCTCCTGGAGAACCATATGGGCTGCAGCATTTCTTTTGCTATCCATAGGGAGCTAAGACAAACCCTTACAGAGGATTGCCTCTGCAGCCCGAGTGAAATAGTGCACACAATATTTCACAGCCATTTTCACTGCACTTGAGTAACTTATAAGTCACCTATATGTCTAACCTTCACTTGCTAAAGGTTAGGTGCAAAGTTACTAAGTGTGAGAGCACCCTTGCACTAGCAAAGGTGCCCCCACATAGTTCAGGGCCATTTGCCCGGCCATGTAGCTTCACAATGGTAACCCCCAATGTGGCCATGTAACATGTCTAAGAAAGATCATGGCATTGTCCTCTCATTCCAAATCTGGTATTGGGGAGCCAGTTCCATGCATCCTGGGGGCTCCACCATGGACCCCCAGTACCACCAAACCAGCTCTCTGAGGCTTGCACTGCAGCTACAGGCAGGGTTTTGCCCTCCTGAGGTCTGGGCAGCCCAGCCACAGGAAGGCAAAACAAAGCATTTCCTCTGAGAACAGGGTTTTACACCCTTTCCCTTTGGAAATAGGTGTTACAGGCTGGGGAGAGGTAGTCTCCCCCAGCCTCTGGAAATGCTTTGAAGAGCACAGATGGTGCCCTCCATGCATAAACCAGTTTACACCAGTTCAGGGATCCTTTCTCCCCTGCTCTGGCGGGAAACTGGACAAAGGAAAGGGGAGTGACCACTTCCCGGTCCATCACCACCCCAGGGGTGGTGCCCAGAGCTCCTCCAGTGTGTCCAAGAGCTCAGCCATCTTGCTTTGCAAGGTGTAGGGGCACTCTGGGGGGCTCTGAGTGGCCAGTGCCAGCAGGTGACGTCAGAGACCCCTCCTGACAGGTCCATACCTCATAAGGTAGCTAATCCCCCTCTCAGAGCTATTTAGGGTCTCTCATGTGGGTTCTCTTTAGATTCTGCTTGCAAGTTTCCTTCAGGAATCCTCTGCAACAACTTCAGACTCTTCTGACCTCGGGTCAACCACAGCCTGCTCCAAGAAACGCCTTAACTGCAACAAAGTGTCTACAAGAGACACTTTTCTTCAGAAACCTCAGCTCCAAGCCAGCAACTGCAACAGTTTCCATGGTGTGTACCCTCTGGGGACGCCCTGTCTTCATCCTGCACCAGAAGAACCAAATAAATCTCCAGTGGAGTGACGGAATCACTCCCCTGCTCCAAGCAGGCACCTTCCAAGGCGACGACCGGTACCCTGGGACTCCTCTCATGGAGACGAGCGTGCTCCTAAGGACACAGAGGGTGGACATCATCGACATAGACTGTCCTTATGTCCTGCTGATGCAATTTGGACGAGGTAAGACCTTACCTTCTCCGAGAACAACAGTACCCTTGTGTATTGTGTCTTCTTTGCCGCCGGAGGCCTCTGTGCACTCTTTTCAAAATTCCTTCATGCACAGCCTGGCCCAGGTCTCCAGCACTCCACCCTGTGACGCTCAACTCGCTGAGTTGTTCTCCGGCGGCATGGGACCTTCTTTTGTTGTGCTGCATCAACTGTGTTTTGCACCTCCTTTGAACCCGGATCCTGCAACTTCTGGGGGTGCTGGCTGGCATCCTGAGAGCTCTCTAAAGTGCTGAGAGCCCCCTCTTCCTCCTCACATAGAGTTGAGGCCCCCAGGTCCCTCCTGGGTCCATCCAGCGCCATTTTTATACAAAATGCACTTTTACCGTAGCCAAGGCTTGTTGGTGCCTTCCAACACGAAATCTCACCTGCAACAATCTTCACGCCGTGGGACATCTTTTGCATCATGCAGAAACCCTAGGGTGCATTTCTGCAGTCTTCGACTAACTGGGGACTCTTATTTTGCACCCTTTTCTAGGTTGGCATGGGCTCCTGCCCTTCCTGGAACTTCTTTGACTTCTGGACTTGGTCCCCTTCCTTTGCAGGACTTCAGGTCCAATAATCCAGCAGTTGGTCTTTTCAGACTTGGTTGGCTGCTGCAAAATCCCAAAAACGAGGTGTAGTGTGTCCTAAGGAAACTTGCAGTACTTTACTCCTGCTTTTCTGGGCTCTGGGGTGGGGTTATTTACTTACCTTTACTGTATTCTTACTCTCCCAGCGATTATGCACACACTAAACTTGTCTAGGGGGGGAATTAGTGATTCACATTCCACTTTTTTAGTATATGGTTTGTGTTGCCCCTAGACCTATTTTCTCCCATTGCATTCTATAGGATTTCCTACTTTTTGCATTGTTCTATGACTATTTACTTGTCTAATTTTGGTGTCTAGTGTATATACTGTATTGTGTATAATACTTACCTCCAGAAGGAGTATTGTCTCTAAGATATTTTTGGTACTGTGTCACCCAAATAAATACCTTTATTTTTGGTAACACTGAGTATTGTCTTTACTTGTGTATAAGTAATGTGAAACTATAAGTGGTATTGCATGAGGTTTGCATGTCTCCTAGTTCAGCCTAAGCTGCTCTGTTATAGCTACCTCTATCAGCCTAAGCTGCTAGAACACTACTACATTCACTAACAAGGGATAACTGGACCTGGTGTAAGGTGTAAGAACCCAAGGTACCCACTGCAAACCAGGCCAGCCTCCTACAAGTATAATAACAAAATTGTCTGTGACTGCCATGGTGAGGCTTGCTGATGTTTGTTCAATAGGCTGGGGTATCCATGGTGGGACCATTTGTGTTCAGGAAGGGCTCTCTTTTAGCTTCCCCAGTGATGACGGTTGTTAGAGGCTGGGTACTGGTAGAGGTAAGGTCAGAACTACCACTGGCAGTACACCCCCAACCAACACAGAGTATGCCTGGTCAAGGTCCCACAAAGTAGCCCATGGCTCATCCCCTGGTAGCTTGGCAATGAGCAGCCTGGCGTAACTTAGGAGATAGGTATGTAAAGCATTTAAATACACCAATACAGTAAATAGGTAAGATACAACACACAATAAATATCCCACTCCAATTTTGTTTTAAAAAGTAAATAGTTATATCTTTAAAATGACACCAAAGCGAAAAGAATCCAATATAAGAAACCAGAGATACGGTTTTGTTAAGATTAAAAGTAACTAGCACTTAGAAGCCAATAGCGCTTAGAGGGAAGGTTGCATTGGACTGGGTCACAGTCAAGAGTTCCAGCCTCCTGCAATGTCACACTTTACACTTACATCCAGAAGGGTTTCTTGGTGAGAACGTGATCCACAACCCCAGTCTAAGGTTCCAGAATCTCTGAGTTGCTCCATGGGTCTTTGGGACTATAATTCCCACAATGCACCTGGCCAAATCCTTGCAAGTCCACTAGGCGTACTCCACTCTAGGGCCTTTTTCATGGAAGTTGGTGCAGTGAAGCTCCTTTATCCTGTTGCTTTCCGGGATACTTCTCCTGAGTCCTTTTTGAAGCAAGGCAAAGTCCTCTGGGCTGTTGTTCCAGTGTGCAACAGAAGTGGCACTTCAGTGTGTAGTCCTCTGGGTTGCAGACCTGCGTTCTAGCAGGGCAGTCCTTCTTCTTCTTGTGGTTTCAGGCGGAAGATCTGAATTCCAATACAGATCAGCCACTTTTATTCAATTATCTTGGGGGACAGTCCCTGGGGATTCTTGTCCAATGGGCTGCAGGGCACAACCCAGAGGTATGACAACTTCCTCCAAGTGTGGCATCTTCTTGTTCCATAAAGAACTGTACTTTAGCATCCCAAGATGGATGATCTCTTTCTAGAGGAGCAAGATCGGGCTAAACCAATCCCTCTGTGTGCACCTCATTTCCATCAGCTCCTTCCCTGGATATCTGTACATTCCTCTCTTAAGCTATCTGTGGGGTGCAGGGTGAGAGGGCAGGCCTGGTTGGATGCCTTTCTGACAGTATTCTTTTGAAGCCTCCGCTTGCTTCACTCAGCCCCTTCCTGGCCTGACTGTACCATTACCAGATAACCTCTGCTCAGAGCAGGCCACATATCACCTAATCAAAGCATCCAAGCTAATCCTGTTAGGGCTGGCCAATCAGGTGAGGCCAAGAGCAGGCTGGAATTTGGCTTACAGAAAAGAAAGTTTTATAACTTATTCTCTGTATATGTTATGATAAATTCAACAATGGCAAGTTGTTGCCTTTATCATTACCATTCATTTGAGTCCTCTTATGACATTTTTATGTTTTTCTTAGCCATTGATACACTTAAGAATAATATTTCCATTTTAGCCCAGGGAGCTGACTTTCTGCAATGGGGAAAAATTAAAAGGTGCAGTTTGTCCCTCACCAGGACATAAAAAACATATTTTATAAGGTCCCTGCTTATAGTTACAAGGCCCCCTACTCCTGGGGCATCAAGGGGAGATCTTGGGGGTGACATATGTAAACATAAGGATGATTAACACTTTGGAAGTACCTTCAATTCCAAAGTTGACTTTGCATACCTTTTATATTTTTAAGACAGTCTGCAAAGCAGGGCTGCCTTAAAGATGACAGGAGGCCCACAGAAGTGCACCCTCCAGTGCAGGAAATCCTTGAAACAGGCAACTGCTGCATTTAAATGTGCGAGCCCTAAATACTGAGGTAGTGTAATCCTAAAGCTATCTCAGGCATCTTTAGTCCATTTACAGCCACTCTCTGCCCCTTCAGGTCACTCTTGCAGCTTTCCGCTTTCTCCCTTTGTGACTCTTTTCCATCTTTCTTTGCTCCATTTTCCCATGTGTGTCTTTTGTTCGCAGTAAATGTCTGGTGCAGAAAAATAAGTGCCGGTCCTCAAAAATAAGTGCCTCCCACCAGCAACCACCAGGTCAAATGAAGCACTGCTGGACGGCCCTCTGAGCCTTTCTCCTCTCATCTGGTGTGCTTATGGCATTTACATGACTCCCCTTTGCCTCTCCTGCACGAGGTGCCATGTGCTCAGTTTTCATTTCTTCTGTGGCAGTATCCATTGTGGTACTTCCTGTTTCTGATCTGTGGGCCGGGTTCCGGTCCCTAGCATCCCATTTTGGTGTCCGCATGGGCAGGGCGCTGGTGATCCATGTTTGCAATATTATCACTGGGACTGCAATGTGGGGTGGCCTGCTGCGAGAGTAGACCACTGTTGGGTGAGTCCTTTTTTCCTAATGGAATAAGGGTGCTTGTCTCTTGTAGTTGTCCCATTGTGACAGCTTCTTTATGTTCACAGGACTGAATGTCCAATTATATTGGGTCATGACAAGGCCGGCTTTGACGCTGAGCCCCTATGTCGAAGGGAACTTGCAATTGCCTTCTTGGCTAGATCCTTTCAGTTTGTCCGTTATCTGGGATTCTCTGTTTTGCCAGGGCCGGTCATGTTCTCGGTGATTGTCAGCACTGTATGGGTAACTGGGGCATGTTTCATTGTTCACTGGCCACCTGCAATTTTGCACACTTATCTCCTCTGTGGTCCTGGATTCAGATCAGGTGGTCCTGGAAATGTTTGTGTTTCTGTGCTTGTGGCCTGCCATGCTTCTTTTTCTATTAGGACTGTACGATACTTTACCCCACTCTATGCCACTGTTTGGCACACCACTTTACGCCGCTCTACTCTATGAGACTCTTTCACTCTATATAACGCTACTCTACAAACCTCTACCATATTCTGTACTACTCTACGACACTCTACTACACTCTATCCCCATACACTCTACTGTAAAACTCTTTACTCCATCCTGTGCCTGTACACTCCACTGTGCAACACTGCTCCACTCTATGACACTTTCCAGCTTTGCAACACTCCATGACACAGCGGTCCACTCTATTGTACAATACATCACTTCAGTTTCTGACACTTTACTTGACTCTGCGTGACACCACTCTAGAGTTCTCCTTTCCATGCCACTCTACTGTAAAACACACAAATGCACTCTATTATACTTTACTCTGCATTGTGTTATGCCACTCCACTCAACTCCACTCCAATTTACTCCACAGCATGACAAATTACTCTAATCTACAGTATGACAATCCACTCTATGCTACTCCACTGTACGACACCCTACTGTACTCTACAAGACTCTACTAGTCTATGCCACTCTATGCCAATCCACTCTATGCCACTATACTACACTGTATGACACTCCTCAACACACCACTCCACTATATAACACAGCACTTCACTTTGCAACACTCTCCCACAGTCCACTGTACGACATGCCATTCTACACTACTCCATTGTATGCCACTCCACGGTACAAGACTCTCACCCAGTACATTGTAAAACACTCTAATCCATTCTATGCCACTGTTCAACACCCTGCTCGAGGACACTCCACTCCACAACACTCCACTCCACAGCACAGTCGACGACACTCCACTGTGTGACACTCAATTCTACTGTATGATAGGCCACTCCACTGTATACCAGGCCACTTCACTCTACAATACTCTATGAATCTCCACTACATGACACACCACCCATATCCAAGATATAGCATCTATCTGTCTTAGCTTAGCCATAGGAATTTGTACCGAAAGGGTATATTTCAAATGCAAATCCTATGTTAGACTGCAAACACTCATCTCTGTACCAAGGGGCAATCCTGTATGTCAAGCAAGACAGCCTTGTTAGAGCATCAGCGCACAATATGACAGTAGCTGCAGGCCAATTTTAGTAGAAAAGGTTCTGTGCTGCTTCCCCCTTATGCAAAGCAGTACAGCAAATGTGGTTGCTGCACAGCATTGGTGAAGCATTAGTAAACCTAGGATTGAGTGTATTGTAAAAATAATAATAATGAGTACAATTTTTGCACCGATTTTGCACCAGGTTATGCACAGTTCGCATTTACACCACACAATATCTGTTGCTAGCATGGAGAGCAGAACATGAACGAGTGGCGCTAATAGCACTCAGCTTAAATAAACACGAATAAAAATAGGCGTACACATCATTTGCCTCCAATTTTAACGCTATTGCTGACCGCAAAGTAAGGCCTTTATATATATGGCGCCTGTGCCTTACTGTCGTACTAACAGTCAGCCAATAGCGTACTTACCCGACAAATAGTCTAGTACACCTGAGACCAATCATCTGAAACTACACTTACCTGACATTCATCCCCATCGTAACCAGAGGCCAGTCACTTCACGGCACACACATTTGCAATACAACCCTAACTCATCCAGAGGTCAGACGTCTCACAGAACAACTATCTTCCTTACAAACATGTCCAGCGGGAAATACAGTAACCCTGCCAGAGCACCCCAGTACCAGCCATCTCACAACACAATCGCGTGACCTTCCATTTTACAGCACACCCGAACACTGTAGACATCGTAAGGAGGGCAGGGGAGGGAACCGCCTTCTTTGCTGAGGGAATTTGGGTAGGGCATGAAGGCGCTGTATGTGGATGACGTGGGCGGGTGTGCCGCCGCTGCGTCACTGCTTTCACCATGCATGCGTGGGAAAGAAACAGTTCCCTCTATGCACAGAATGGCCCACCCCATCCCTGGTACCCTTTTAGAGGCTAGGGGATAGAGTCGGGAGGTTTGGGAAGATGGTAATTTTTTTTATGGTGACTGTGGCTTGAAGCAAGCGAAAAGGAGGGCTCAAATTAAGGTAGGAAATGTTTAGATAAGGGTGACTGGGGTTAGAACATTTTGTTCAATAGGAAGCTAGTATTTTTAGAGCGTGCAGTTAAGTCGACGACTGTATCACAAGCTCCAATAAAGTAGTCTTTTCCACATGCACTGGAGCGGAACAGTGACCCTTCTCCAGGGCGGGCCCCAGAGTGGATGGAACCGCCCTTTCCACATAGGGAGTCTGAGGAGGACACAAAGGTGCAGTATGCAGATGATATTTGTGGCATTTTCACTACCAGTTGGATATAAGAGTTGCCCTTACTCAAAGAAGACCAGCCACCTCCAGGTTTCAGTCTGAGATAAGACATGAGAGACCACCTGCCCCACGCTATCTCAACCTTTGTCATGTTCCCCCTATTAATCTCACGATCGAGGATATTGTGAGCATGGCGGACAGCATGGCATGAGTGAAGGCCAGAACATTTTCAACATTTCTGCTGCCTGGGGCTTAAACACCACATGCATTCTTGGCCAGGGTGGGGGACTAAGAAACATAATAGAGCTTGGGTGAAGGAGCACAGGTAATGGCCGGACTACTTCACTGGTACTTAAGAGAGGCATGATTTTGACTTTGATTAGTCCTTCGATATAAGAGATATGCATGAACAGTAAGAATGTAAGATACGCTGATCTATCCCTGTATTTACACAAATAGCAATTTAAATATCAGTATTTTTTTTTTTTTTTTTTTTACACCGCTACTTATCCCAATGCAGTGTATCAGAGCGCTTTACATCACAGGTACCCATTATACATTGACAATAAATCATATAAGTGTATAGATGTGTATGCACAGGATGTGTTACGTAGGATAGTGAGGATTACAAGGTGTAGGAGTCACATGTCCTTCATAGCTCACTGTATTATATTAGAATAATTACAGTTTATGATCTGCAAGTAACAAAAGGATTTCCATGTTAAAAGCAGTAGCGCACTTACCTACCTACATAAAATAAAAATCAGTCATGATGTGCCTTACAGGAGACACGTTAACCCTCTATGCTACTTTGATTCAAAACTGGAACTAGACACAACACACATCTCTCCAGCAAATGTGTTAAGCACCAGACTTATCTTGCCATTATTATTATTCCCTGAGATTTATGGGGCATACGAAGCTCCCTCCAGCAGGTGACTTAACCCTATAAGATTTTTTTAAATGCAGCCTTTGCAACAAATTAAGCATAACAGACTTATTGCCACGTTTTCCTTGTGTCAGTTTCTTTGTGGCAGAAATTTAAAAAATGTATATGTTGAAATTGAGGCCCAAAATTCGCACCAGGGTTGTGTCACTTTTTTGGTACAACCCCAACGCAAAATCTTATTTGTTAAATCTGGTAATTTGTTCAAATGTACTCCTTACCGACCTACTAAACATAAGTGTGAGGTCTTTAGATCAGATGTCATTTCTTGTTATGTCAGGCCATGGGTTGTAATACCACATCCTGTGATGTCACAGCCTATGTTGCCACTTGTGATGTCATGCGTCATGATGTCACATGCTGTGATATCACAAGCCATGATGTCACTTGCATAATGTCTAGCTTGGTTAGTCCCCCCACTTTCCCCCACTTCTTTTTTTAGCACTTGTGCCCTGATCAGGAGGATAGACTGGACCCTTAGGCCTGGTGCCCTTTGTGAAGCACCCTAAATTATTTAAAAATAAGGTGTTTTGCTTTAATTCCTCCACAACTCATGTCTTCATATTTGCCCGCATAAAAGACGGGTCCAGCTACACACTACCTGCCAAGCAACAATTTGTATTTTAGACGACCCACCTCCAGGAGGGAGGAAGGGAACTTAGATATGATGATGCAGGTTACCTGTAAGCCAGCATTTACCTCCTCATCCACTTTCCCGTACCATTCTTTTCTCCTAGAGGGTATGCCAAAGAGTGACTTTATCCTGATCCACAAAACCACCAGCAAGACATACCACCAGGCTAATCAGTACAACACATCACTGTAGTGCATCACCAAACCACAGCAAAAACCCATCAAGAATAGTAACCCAGAGCTATAACAGAGTTGGCAGTGCCACTGTCGCTCTCATGACACAATAAACCTGCAGGAAGAGAGTAATAAAGTTGAAACTGCACAAACATCCTCATGTATTAGGTAGGCAACACTTGGAACTCCACCCAGGATAGCATTTGGCACAAGGAGAATACACTACAATCCTGCCAACAGGTAAACAACAGAACAGTAT
Organism: Pleurodeles waltl; assembly: GCF_031143425.1. NCBI lineage: Eukaryota > Metazoa > Chordata > Amphibia > Caudata > Salamandridae > Pleurodeles > Pleurodeles waltl. The sequence goes on from NC_090440.1 coordinate 921,554,975, forward strand.
GTTACCAGAATTTTGTGGCCTAAATATCGTTGTAAAAATTATCTCCTCATCAGAATGCCACTTTAACTTTGACTTTTTAAGCAATTTTCTACGTTTTTTTTGGCCATATTCTAAATTGGACTAATAGCCAACTACTCACATGAAGCCAATTTTTGCTGCTCACAGCCTTATACATAAAAAAGGTATTTTGAAAGTCTTTGCTGGATAACCTCTCTCTCTTCTCTTCTCTTCTATAATAGCCATCATGCCTCCACGTTACTCTAGAATAATTTTTCCCAGCGCACCTGCTTCTGGAGTTTTGAAAAAACAATTAATTCAAGCTCTTAATCAAACCAATTGCATCTCACTAAAAATTCATGTTTTATTACTGGAATTAACGAAATGTAAGCTTTTATGCCAAGTTTCATTCAAATGCACCTGCAGGTTTTTGCTGCAGCAGAGCGCACACTCACCTGTGGGGTTAAAATGGAAAGCTCTTCTGATTTGAATTTCCACCCACTCCCACCCTCAACTGGACAGATAAGAACAACAAATCCTGGAATGCAGAAACTATACTTGGTGCACCAAAAATTGCACAAGTTTGTGGAGATTCCTCACACAGTTACTGAGGGGCACATTACATTTTGCTACCAGCCATCCGCCCTATTATGACCACAGCCGGATTTCCACCAGAAGGTTGGCGGATACCAGCTGTGGTCACGCCGGCAGATGGCGGTAAGGTGGCACTGCTGCCAGTACCAGCATTACACCAGTAGACTGCCGCAGACAGTATCATGACCCATGATACGGCCTGGCGGTGTTCTGCTGGCGGAAGCTGCTGCTGGCAGCAGCGCCCCGTCTCCTGCCAGAGGACCCCCTGACATCAGGTAAGTCAGGTGCTCCGACAGGGGAGGGAGGTGGGGGGTGTTGTGTGTGTGTGTGTGTGTATGTCTGTGCGTGCGTGTCTGCTTGTGTATGATGCGTGCTGTAAGAGTGTGTGCTTGTATGGCTGTGTGAGTGCGTGTGTGTTGTGTTGTGTGAATGGTTGTGTGCTTGTATGTATGTCAGTGTGTGTGGATGTGTGGGTATGAGTGTGTGTATGCGTGTGTTTGTTTGTGCATGAAGGTGCATGTATGTAGTGGGGGATCTGGGGAGAAGGGGGGTGGGGAGGAAAGCAGGGGAGGGGAATGGGGTGGGGAACACCCCTCTCAGTGACAGGGAAGGGATTCCCTGTCACTTATAGTACCTACTGCCATGGTTTTTGTGGCGGTAAGGTTGTGACAAAAACCATGGCGGTAGGAGGGGTCATAATCCCACAGGTGGGCAAGTGATGGCCGCCGGGCTGAAGAGTGAAGTCTCGAGCCCGGCAGTTGTTACCGCCATGGCAGTCGGTGTGGTACATTGGCGGTTTGGCTTTAGCCAAACCGCCAATGTCTTAATCTGGAGAAAAGTACCACCAGCCTGTTGGCAATACTTTCCTCCATATTAACGCTGTCCGCAGGGGTCATAATGACCCTCTTAGTTATTAGCAAGTCAAATAATGCCTATTGTATTCAAACGGGAAGTGCATATGAGTCATAGCTACAAATTTACACCAAAAAAGTAGAATCTGCATCTTTCTGGTAGCAGAGAACTCTGCTGATGAGATAGGAGAGTTTCAGGCAAGCCCCAAACTTTGTGGATATCATTTGTAAGAATGCAAAGTGTAGGTACATACTGGAGTTTCTACTTATGTACTGAAAATGCTTTGCGAATGAGCTTCCATGTTACTAGCTCAAACAGATCAAAATAATACTGCCTGTTGGACAACACTCTGTGGTCCCCAAGGCCTGGTCTATGGTCTGGGTCTGAGCCCAACCCTCCACTGCTGACTGATCCCTTCTTTCCATCATGTACATGAACAGTTGTCTGCAGGTCCTGGCAGTGTGTCCAACACGCTGGGTTCAATCAACATCAATTGTGCATAGCGTTTGGCCGCACCTGGGTTCTGCAGGGCCTGGCTTATAGCGGTGTCCTACATGTAAGCCATTTCAGGTGCACAATATAGGCTTTGCATATTTTTGTTTTGGTTCTTTAACTGGACGTTTTTTATACTGTGATTTTTTTGGATTCTTTAATTGAACCTTCTTATATGATTTTGATTATTTAACTGACATTTTGTTCCTTTGTTTTATTACTACATGGAACCATTTTTTTTCATAAAACGTTTTCATGAAGAAAATGTTTAATATTTTTTCATTTTTTTAAAACGTAATTTTTTTTTATGACTGCAATAAAGACTTTGATGTATTTCGGGTGCTTGTTCATGGCACTTGAGATTACCCGCTAATGTTATTCGCATTCAAATCGTTATCGAGTATGTAGCAGTTCATTGGAGTCATTCAGGAAGGAAGACTGCACAGATTTTTTGTGGTGCCTTATTGTTAGACTTGATATCCTTGACGTAGTTTCCCCTGACTTTTTGCCTCTGCTTCCTGTATTTTTGATTGTGTGCTGGATTTTGGTTTTGCTGGTTTTTGGTACTCCGGATACTTTACCACCTCTGACCAGTGCTAAAGTGCAATTGCTCCCTGTGTAAATTGTGATTGTGATTGGTTATCCCTTATTGGCATATTTGATTTACTAGGAAGTCCCTAGTATAGTGCACCATGTGTGCCCAGGGTCTGTAAATCAAATGCTACCAGTGGGTCTGCAGCACTGATAGTGCCACCCACATGAGTAGCCTTGCAAACATGTCTCAAACTGCAGTGCCTGTGTGTGTATTTTTAAACTGCCCATTCTACCTGGCAAATGTACCCACTTGCCAGGCCCAAACCTTCCCTTTTGCTACACATAAGTCAGCCCTGAGGTAGGCCCAAGGCAGCCCCATGGGCAGGGGGCCGTTTATTTAAGAGGTAGGACATGTACTGATGTATTTTATATGTACTGATAGTGAAAAACTGCTAAATTTGTTTTTCACTATTGCATGCCCTATCCCTCCCACAGGTTAACATGAGGATTGCCTTTAAATATCTATTGTAATTTCCCATTGGGAGCATATTGAGAGATGGAGTTTGGGTTCCCTGAACTGACAATTTAAAACTACATCTTTTAGTAAAGTTGTTTTTTTAGGTTATCAGTTTGAAAATGCCACTTTTAGAAAGTGGGCATTTTCTTGCTTAACCATTCTGTGCCTCTGCTTGGCTGCTGAATACACATCTGGGTCATTCTGACAGTTGTGCTATTTGTGAATTCACTCTAGACAGTGACACAAAGGGAACTGAGGTATGTCCTGCATATCCAGATGAGTCTTCCTGGGCTAGAGTGGGAGAGAGGAGCTGACACCTGCATTTGAAAGGGCTGTGACACAATACAGTCTCCAGCCCCCTAAAGCGTGTCTGGGGCAGGGCAAGGAAGAGGCAGGGTCTTCTGCACTACAAAGACTTTCCTTTGATGTTTGGCTACTTCAAAGGCAGAAATGAGTATAGGTTTTGGACCGTTTACCCCAGACTTTTAGAACACTTCTGAGTCAAGAGATATCTCTGCCAAGAAGAAGATCTGAAGAGCTGTGAGGAGGAGTACTGCCCTTTTGCTATGTGTGCTTTGCTGGGTTGGCATGCATTTGCTGATTCTGCCTTAGAGAGGACAGACTGGGCTTTGCTGTGTATCCTGCTTCTGAAGTTTCTCCAAGGGTTTGGACCGTTTGCCTCCTGGTAAGAAGCCTCGGGGACATGAAAGACTTAGGCCCTCATTCTGACCCTGGCGGTCGGTGATAAAGCGGCGGCCAAGCCGCCAACAGGCCGGCGGTCTAAAATATGCAATTCTGACCCTGGCGGGAACCGCCAACACAGCCCGCCAACTTAACACTCCGACCGCCACAGCGGTACAAACAAACAGCGCGGCGGTTCCCGCCAACAGCCCGGCGGCAGACAAAGTACCGCCCACCCTATTACGACCCACCAATCTGCCACCTTTTCCGGGGCGGGAGCACCGCCGATAAGAACACGGCGGAAACAGACTACGAACGGGAAAACGCTCACCTCTACGCACTCCACGCGAGATTCCGGCAGTATGGAGCCAGAGTTACAGGTCATCCCCGCACTCCTATTCCTCCTCATATACCAGGAGCACGCCCGGCGGCGCGGAAGACATCGGTGAGTACTGCACCTACGACACAGGGGAGGGAAAAGATTACCGGCACACACCCACCCACCCACACCCACTACAACACACACATCAATGCATTCCCACAGATCACTGTCACAACCCACAAACCACCCCCCTCCGAAATAATGCAAAGACCAAAAGAAGAGATCATAAACGGGCAGATATATTGAAATATGTACGCCATTAATCCCAATAAATAAATAAACTATGTACAAAATATATACAGCTACTAAATGTAGTCCAACCACTGTCCGTGGATCACAGGGGTCCTGTGCAAAGGGGCAAGGCCCAGTCCCACGACAAGAACTCCACGGAGAGAACACTGCAGGGGCATCAGAAAGAAAATAGGACAGGCACCTCAGGGGGAAGGGAAGGGGGGGCACCTCAGCCACTTGAGTACACGACGCCAGATCCACGAGGGGACTCCATGAACACTGGGCCATCCTGGGGAGAGCAAAGCCACAGTCCATACAGTCCATACAGTGGGTGGCCTGCCCACTGGGCCATCCTGGGGAGAGCAAAGCCACAGTCCATACAGTCCATACAGTGGGTGGCCTGCCCACTGGGCCATCCTGGGGAGAGCAAAGCCACAGTCCATACAGTCCATACAGTGGGTGGCCTGCCCACTGGGCCATCCTGGGGAGAGCAAAGCCACAGTCCAAACAGTCCATACAGTGGGTGGCCTGCCCACTGGGCCATCCTGGGGAGAGCAAAGCCACAGTCCATACAGTCCATACAGTGGGTGGCCTGCCCACTGGGCCATCCTGGGGAGAGCAAAGCCACAGTCCAAACAGTCCATACAGTGGGTGGCCTGCCCACTGGGCCATCCTGGGGAGAGCAAAGCCACAGTCCATACAGTCCATACAGTGGGTGGCCTGCCCACTGGGCCATCCTGGGGAGAGCAAAGCCACAGTCCATACAGTCCATACAGTGGGTGGCCTGCCCACTGGGCCATCCTGGGGAGAGCAAAGCCACAGTCCAAACAGTCCATACAGTGGGTGGCCTGCCCACTGGGCCATCCTGGGGAGAGCAAAGCCACAGTCCATACAGTCCATAACAGACCCCACTGCCACTGGAGGAGGCAAGTTGGCCAGAGGACATCCTGCAGCCCTGCCCCAGATAGATCCTGCCCTGCCACGTCTGCCAAAGGGCCAGCGGTTCTTGCCCTGAAGGGCCCAGTTCAGCGGTTCATGAGACGGCGGGGCCCAGTTCAGCGGTTCTTGCCTTGAAGGGCCCAGTTCAGCGGTTCTTGCCTTGAAGGGCCCAGTTCAGCGGTTCTTGAGACGGCGGGGCCCAGTTCAGCGGTTCTTGCCTTGAAGGGCCCAGTTCAGCGGTTCTTGCCTTGAAGGGCCCAGTTCAGCGGTTCTTGCCTTGAAGGGCCCAGTTCAGCGGTTCTTGAGACGGCGGGGCCCAGTTCAGCGGTTCTTGCCTTGAAGGGCCCAGTTCAGCGGTTCTTGCCTTGAAGGGCCCAGTTCAGCGGTTCTTGCCTTGAAGGGCCCAGTTCAGCGGTTCTTGAGACGGCGGGGCCCAGTTCAGCGGTTCTTGAGACGGCGGGGCCCAGTTCAGCGGTACTTGAGACGGCGGGGCCCAGTTCAGCGGTTCTTGAGACGGCGGGGCCCAGTTCAGCGGTTCTTGAGACGGCGGGGCCCAGTTCAGCGGTTCTTGAGACGGCGGGGCCCAGTTCAGCGGTTCTTGCCTTGAAGGGCCCAGTTCAGCGGTTCTTGCCTTGAAGGGCCCAGTTCAGCGGTTCTTGAGACGGCGGGGCCCAGTTCAGCGGTTCTTGCCTTGAAGGGCCCAGTTCAGCGGTTCTTGAGACGGCGGACGGTCTATGGCCAACTGCTAAATGCCTGGTGGTGCCCTCCTGGGCAGCGGGGATGGTGCTCCTTCACTGCCCACCTGGGCTGTGGGTGGTGGGGCCCTCCTGGCCAGCTGGGCTGGGTCCTCCCTGGGCAGCGGCTATGGGGCTGGTGGGCTCTCCCGGGGCAGCTGTGCCGGTTCCTCCCGGGGCAGCGGCTATGGGGGTTGTGGGCTCCTCCTGGGCAGCAGGCCTGCTGCCTGACCTCTCCAACTTGCTGCCCTTGCCCTCCTTAGTCGTCGGCCTGTGGCCCTTTCCTCCCTTTGGAGCTGTGGCTGGTGACTGTCTCTGGGTGGTGTCCGGGGGGGATGTAGAAGGCAGGCTCCTGCGGCGCCCCTTCCGCCTTCTGCTCCTCTTCCCAGGGGGTGGGCTGGCTGTCCCCTTGCTGCTGGGCGAAGATCCAGACATGCGGGCTGGCGGGCTCCAATACCCCTGCACCCTTGTCAAGGGGGCTGCAGGGCTGGTGGTGGCTGAGGTGCTCTTCTTACCCCGACGAGAAGGAGGGGGGGCTCAGGGTCAGGAAAGAAGTTAATAGTGGCGAGGAAGAGCTTCTTGGGACAATGGAGAGTGGTAGGTACAGTGGGAATGGGAGTGGAGGGAGAAGATGTGGTTGTAGGTGAGTCACGTTTGCTGTCTTTGGGTGCAGGTGCAGGAGGGATAGGCTGTCGTGAGGTGGATGGCTGTTGGGTGGGTGGGTGGCTGCGTTTGTGTGGTGTGGAAGAGGGGGTGACAGACACAGTGGGAGAGGACACAGGGGACGTGTAAATGGCAGTGGGGGTGGTGACTGCACGTGTGCGGACTGGAGTGGAGGGTGTGCTGGTGATGGAAACACTGGCTGATGGTGAGGTGAATGGAGGTGTGAGTGTAGACGTCACAGGGAGGGAGGAGGGAGACGAGGAGGTGGGGGTCACAGAGGTGGTAGTGACTGTTGGCATGTCTGCATCGGAATGTTGCGTGTGTGAATGTCTGCGTGATCTGGGGTGCTTATGTTTGGATGAGCTTCTCTTGGGTGTTGAGGTGTGTGCAGGCTGGTCTGATGGTGTGGGTGGGACAGGCAGAGGAACAGGAGACTGGGAGGAGGGAGTTAGTAGAGGCAGGCAGGAGACAGGGACAATGGCTGCCGTCAGTGCTGAGGCCAGAGCCTGGAACGATCGCTGATGGGCAGCCTGACCCGAATGAATGCCCTCCAGGTACGCATTGCTGCGATGAACCTCCCTCTCCACCCCCTGGATGGCATTCAAAAGGGTAGTCTGCCCAACAATGAGCGTTCGGAGGAGGTCAATGACCTCCTCACTGAGGGCAGCGGGGGTAACAGGGGCAGGGCCTGAGGTGCCTGGGGCGAAGGAGATGCCCGGCTTCCTGGCAGAGAGGGCACGGGGCGAACGCTGAGGGGCTGCTGGGAGGGCGGAGATGGTGCGCTGGGTGGCGGCTGTACCTGTTATGGCGGGGGGCACGGATGGTGCCACCCACGCAAGGGAGCTCCCTTCCGAGGACGTGTCCGTGTCGCTGCAGGGTCCAGTCGTCCCTGTTGTGGAGCTCCCCTCGCCCTCCGTCTCACTGGTCCAGTCAGACTCTGTGGCATGGCCCTCCTGGGCCATGTGAGATGCAGCTCCCTCCTGCCCCGATGCCACTTCTCCTCCGCCTGATGATGCTGATGCACACAAGCACAGAAAGACAAACAAAAAGGGGGGGGGAGAGAGAAATAAAGGGATATTGAGTACATGGATCTCCGGTACAGTTAGCGGACATGACAGACACAGATGCCCCCTGCACTAAGTTGCGCACATGGGGTACGCTACGCATTCCGTGGAACATGCCCTACACGCCTAGAGTTGACAACTGCACCCATGGATGACACGGCCCAGGGATGGCTGTACTGACAAACTACTGAGGGTGGTGGCTGGGGACACAGGGGCTTACGGGGGTGCCCAGCCTACAGATATCGCCCTGGCCTAGGGGGACCCCCAGCCCTCCTCCCCCACCCAGACACCTCCACTGCGCGACAACAGAGTAGATAATGCTTGTACTCACCCCCTTGTGTCTGCTGTGCTGCCCTCACGCGCCCATCCAAATCAGGGTAGGCCACCGCCAGGATCCGGAACATCAGGGGGCTCAGTTGACGGCAGGCACCCCGCCTACGTTGGGAGGCCATCCCCAGCAGAGACTCGGCGGTCTTCTTGGTCCCGCGGCGGATGTCCTCCCACCTCTTGCGGCAGTGGGTGCCCCGTCGATGGTGGACCCCCAGGGCCCGGACTTCCTTGGCGATGGCACGCCAAATCCCGATCTTCTCATGGGCGCGGACCTATGTGACACGTACAGGGAGGGAGAAATACCACGTTCAAGTTACTCAGCATTTTCCTTTCCAGTGGCCCAACGCCCCCCATCCCCGCCAGGCCCCCCGCCAGGCCCCCCGCCATGCCCAACATGCCCCCCATCCCCGCCAGGCCCCCCGCCATGCCCCCCGCCATGCCCAACATGCCCCCCATCCCCGCCAGGCCCCCCGCCATGCCCAACATGCCCCCCATCCCCGCCAGGCCCCACGCCATGCCCAACATGCCCCCCATCCCCGCCAGGCCCCCCGCCATGCCCAACATGCCCCCCATCCACGCCAGGCCCCCCGCCAGGCCCCCCGCCATGCCCAACATGCCCCCCATCCCCGCCAGGCCCCCCGCCAGGCCCAACATGCCCCCCATCCCCGCCAGGCCCCCAGCCAGGCCCCCCGCCAGCCCCAACATGCCCCCCATCCCCGCCAGGCCCCCAAGCCAGCCAGTGGCCCCAAATCCATATTGAATTAAACTCACTTGTTGGTCTGGAGGACCGTAGAGTAGCGCATACTGGGGGAGGACCCCATCCACAAGTTTCTCCAACTCCTCTCCAGTGAAGGCAGGGGCCCTTTCCCCAGTCGCAGCAGCCATTGTCCCTTCCAGACCGAGGTCACAGCAACACTTGCAGTATAGGTCCTCTCCTGTGAAAGTTCAAGTCGCAAGTGGATAAGTAGATAGAAAATGGCGGTCACGTCCGCGGCGGTGCGTACCGCGGCGGTGCGTCCCGCCACCGCCGGCGCCCTTCGCCATTGGCTCCTGAAACCCATAGGCTTCAATGTTAACCAATGCGGCTTCGCGCCGCGGTCTTCGCCCGCCGCCCGCCGCGGTGTGCCACACCAGCGCATTGACCTCACATCCCATTGTCACACTTCACAGGTCAGGCAGCCGCCATTTCCAGGGCCCACATGGCTCAATTTCAACTGCGTCACACAGGCCTAGGCCTTGCATAGCCACTCAGACACGCCATTCACTGCATAGAGAATCGTATACTGTGCTAGCTGTGAGTACGTACCTGTGGGTTGCCTGACTGTGTGCTCCATGTTGTCCTTCCTAGGCACCGTCCGCTGGGTTGGGCGAGGAGACGGATGAATCCTCCCGTGTACCGACCGCTGGTGGACCTGTCGACAATGGAAGAACGCCACATTATCCTGACCTACCGTCTTAACCGTGCCACTATCCATGAACTGTGTGCCCAGCTGGAGCCCGACCTGATGTCCCCCATCCGCCAACCCACAGGGATTCCCCCTCTGGTGCAGGTCATGTCAGTACTACATTTCTTGGCAAGTGGGTCATTTCAGACAACCGTGGGAATTGCTTCCGGGATGTCTCAGCCCATGTTTTCGAAGGTGTTATCCAGAGTGTTGTCTGCCCTGATGAAATCCGTGAGGAACTACATCATTTTCCCTGAGGTGGGCGAATTGGCTACAGTGAAGGGTGATTTCTACGCCCTTGGACATATTCCCAACGTAATTGGTGCCATTGATGGGACCCATGTGGCTTTGGTTCCCCCAAGAGACAGGGAGCAGGTGTATAGGAACAGAAAAAGTTACCATTCAATGAACATCCAGGTGGTGTGTTTGGCTGACCAGTACATCTCGCATGTAAATGCCAAATTCCCAGGGTCAGTGCATGACGCCTACATCCTCAGGAATAGCAGCATCCCTTACGTGATGGAACAGCTACAGAGACACCGTGTATGGCTAGTGGGGGACTCTGGGTACCCCAACCTGTCGTGGCTACTGACCCCAGTAAGGAATCCCCGGACCAGGGCAGAGGAACGGTACAATGAGGCCCATGGGCGTACTAGGAGGGTGATCGAACGCACCTTTGGCCTCCTAAAGGCCAGGTTTAGGTGCCTGCATATGACCGGTGGATCCCTAATGTACTCACCTAAGAAGGTGTGTCACATCATCGTGGCCTGCTGCATGCTTCACAACCTGGCTTTGCGCCGCCAGGTGCCTTTCCTGCAGGAGGATGGTCGAGACGGTGGTGTTGTGGCAGCGGTGGAACCTGAGGAGAGTGACGAGGAGGAAGACGACGGGGCTGAAACAGACAACAGGGACAGAATCATTGAACAGTACTTCCAATAGGACACAGGTAACATTTCAAAGATAATTTAGTAAATGTTAACTACTCTGCAGCATCTCTACTGCCTGTCTATTTGCCCCAGTGTATGATGACTGAGTTTTGGCTTTTCCCTCCCTATTTCAGATCTGGGGTCCCCACTACGAGTCCTGTGCTTCGTTTCCCCATGGACTACAGCTTTGTGGCAGCTGTTTGTTGACTTCACCATGTACAAGGACATATTTGCACTGTCATGTCAATTACAATCTATTGAAATCACAGCCAGACTCCTGATATTTTGGTGCAAAATAGGTGTTTATTGAAGTGCTCAAAATGGGATGGGTGGTTTCAAGTGGGTGGGGGCTATGGTGAAGGAATGTCCATGGCAGAGTCCAGAGTAACAGTCACACAGGTGCATTGTCCAGAGGCCTGTGGAGAGATGGAGCATGGGCAGTTCAAGGATGGACAGGGTGACAATGTGGGACAGTGGGATGACATCAGGTGGTATCCATTGCTGGCGGGGGTCTTGACATCCTACTCTGTCTTGCGAGATCTCAGGGCCCTCTTGCGGGGTGGTTCTTCTCCTGCAGGAGGTGGGGGTCTGGTGGGCTGCTGCTGTGCGGGGGCCTCCTGTCCACTAGCGCCGGCGGAGGTGGATGGCTGTTCTTGGTCCAGGCTAGTGGCAGGGGCCCTTGGGTGTTGTTCAGTGTCCGCCCTGCTGTTTACGAGGTCCTGCAGCAGCCCTACCATGGTAACCAGGGTGGTGTTGATGGCTCTGATGTCCTCCCTGTACCCCCGATAGTGTTCCTCCTGCAGCACCTGGATCTCCTGGAACCGGGCCAGTACCGTCGCCATCGTCTCCTGGGAGCGGTTGTATGCTCCCATGATGGTGGTGAGGACCTCGTGGAGAGTGGGTTCCCTGGGCCTCTCCTCCCCCCCTGTCGCACAGCTGCCCGCCGAGTTGCCCTGTTTCCCTGGGCCTCTGCCCCCTGGCCGGTGTGCCCACTACCACTGCCCCCAGGTCCCTGTTGTTGTTGGGGTGGTGGGTTATCCTGGGTGCCCTGTAGTGGTAGACACACCGCAGATTGACGCGCCCTGGAGACAGAGGCATGGGCCCGCTGGGTGGGAGCTGTGCTGGTGTTCCCAGAGGGGTTAGGGTCTATAGTGGCCTGTGCCTGTGTGAGGGGAACCGACTGTCCAGAGGTCCCCGATGGTCCGGGCTGGTCATCGGTGTCCAGATCGACAGAGCTGCTGTCATCGCTGACGGCCTCTTGGGTGGGGGGTGTGGATAATTCTGGCCCCTCCGCCGCGGTGTGTTGACGGTCGGGTCCTGCAGGGGTATAGAGGTATGGTTATAGTTTCAATGTGTGGCATATGGGTGTATCTGTGGGTTCCCGTGTCCCCAAGTGCTGGCATTCGTGTGTGGGGGCTTTGGTGAGGGTGGCTTGTGGGGGGGATGTGTATATGCATTGGGCATGCTTTGGTGATGGGTGTCCATGCTTAGTGGACGCATGCAGGCCTAGGTTTTGGGATGTGTGGGTTGTGATGGTGAGACATTGGCGGGGAATAGGTGTGCTGGGGGTGGGGGTGAGGATGGTGGTGGGGGTGAGGATGGTGGTGGGGGTGAGGGTGGGGGTGAGGATGGGGGTGGGGGTGAGGGTGGGGTTCGAGGATGGGGGTGAGGGTTGGGGTCTGATTTGGCATGCAGGTGGGGGGGAAGCAGTATTGAAGCTTCAACTTACCAGTATCCATTCCTCCGCCGACTCCTGCGAGGCCGTCAGGATGCAGGATGTTCAAGACTTCCTCCTCCCATGATGTGAATTGTGGGGGTTGAGGTGGGGGTCCTCCGCCAGTCTTCTGCACGGCGATGTTGTGCCTGGATACCATGGAACGCACCTTCCCCCGTAGGTCGTTCCATCGCTTCCTGATGTCTTCCCGATTTCTGGGGTGCTGTCCCACTGCGTTCACCCTGTCGACAATCCTCTGCCATAGCTCCGTCCTCCGGGCAATGCTGGTGTATTGTATCTGTGTGCCGAACAGCTGGGGCTCTACCCGAACGATTTCCTCCACCATAACCCTGAGTTCTTCGTCTGTGAAGCGGGGTTGTCTTTGGGGTGCCATGGGGTGGTGTGTATGATGTGTGGGGTGGAGTATGTGTATTTAAGTGAGTTGAGTGTGGTGGTGTGTGTTGTTTTGTGTGTGGATAGTGTGTGGGTGATGGTGTTGAGTGGCTGTGGCTGTAATGTTTTGGATGCTGGTGTCTCGCTCTTGTCTTCTTTACGAATTTTTAAGCGTAGGGGTTTGTGGGTGATGTGGGTGGGTGTTTTATATTGTATTGTGTGTGTGGGAGTGGTGTGTGTATGTGTATCAGGTGTGTGGGATTCAAATCGTCCAATGTGGGTGAGTTTTGTTCGTTTGTGTGTATTCTGACCGCGCCGGTGTGTCCCGCCAATGGAATACCGCGTTTGAATGACCGCCGCGTGGATTCGTGGGTCGTAATGGCATGGGCGTATTTCTGTTGGCGTGGCGGTGGAGGTTTGGTCACCTCCACCTTTCCGCCGACCGCTGGTCTGGCGGTCTGTTGTGGCGGTCGGATTTTCGGAGGTTTGCCTTCTGCGGGTCAGAATGACCGTGGCGGGTTTCCGCGACCGCGGCGGGATTATGGAGGATTTCTGACCGGCGGTAGGCGCCTTTTACCGCCGAGGTCAGAATGACCACCTTAATCTGCCAGTACCTTGGTTCTCTTGCTGAGACCCCTGACCTGCCAAGTGTTGCCCTTTCCAGTTTCTGGGCCCTTGGAAGGAAAAGCTGGTAAAACCTGAGTGAAAATCCACGCAACGGAGCCGAGCTGCAGAAAAATCTACACAGCGCCAGCACCGTGGCTGAAAAATTGACACAGTGGCGGCAAAATCAATCCATCTCCATCTCAGTGTGCATTCATCACTGCCATGCATCTGGATTTTCCATGCATCGTCCCTGCACATAAAAAATGCTTAACATCACCGCACGGACCTGAGGCTGCTTGTCCAGAAACCGAAGCATCACCTCCCTGTGAGGAAAGAATTGACGCATCGCTTACCCAGCGGAGAAAGAATCGACACATGGCCTCACTTGTGAGTAAGGAATTGACAAATTGCTTGCTTTTCCGATGGACCCTTACCCCTGCGGCTTTATTTTTGGTGCATACCCGGTACTTTGTGCTAAAACAACACATCCATTGATTCTTATGGATTAAGGGCCTGATTCTAACTTTGGAGGACGGTGTTAAACCGTCCCAAAAGTGGCGGATATACCACCTACCGTATTACGAGTTCCATAGGATATAATTGACTCGTAATACGGTAGGTGGTATATCCGCCACTTTTGGGACGGTTTAACACCGTCCTCCAAAGTTAGAATCAGGCCCTAAGGCTCTTTTTACTTGGAAAATTAATATCTTTGCTTGTGTATTTTGGATGTTTGTAGTTTTGGTCTTGTTGGATTTAGATAAATATTGGCTAATTTGCTAAACTAGTGTGGAGCCCTTTTGTGGTGTTGTCACTGTGTTACTCTATGTGCTTGTGCAAATACTTTACAAATTGTCTCTGAGAGAAGCCTGACTGCTTGTGCCAAGCTACCAAGAGAATGAGTAGAGGTTATCTGAGCTGTGTATCTCTCTTACCCTGACTAGAGTGAGGGTCCCTACTTGGACAGGGTGTAAACTGACTGCCAACTAGAGACCTCATTTCTAACACTTATCCTTCTGGGGAAAACAAATATGTTTTAGTATTTAAGATGGCTTCTGCAGAAGAAAAACTGCAGGATTGAGGCAGAACTACAGAATAAGGAGAAAGTTAGAAGTAAGAACATAAAATTATAGTAGACAACCTCTCAAAAACTCCACCTGATTCGGTAGTGCCAACAGCATCAGCCTGGTCACACCCATGAACACAAACCATGAACACCTGATCACCCACTGAGACCCTCTCACAACTCAACCCACAATCTCCATCATGAACTCTGTGCACTCAGGTGGACCCACTGACCCATTTCCCCATAATGTCTTCAACCTTGGGAGCAAAATGGTTGGCAATGAGCTCAAGAAAGTCCTGAACACCTCCATCAACTTGGCCTCATTCCCTGAGGACTGGAAACACGCTGAAGTAAGGGCCCTCCTGAAGAAACCATCCACCGACCCAGCAGATCTGAAGAAATTCTTGCCCATCTCCCTACTGTCTTTTCCAGCAAAAGTTCTTAAGAAGGCAATTAACCAGCAACTCACTGAACACATGGACTGCAACAACGTCCTGGACCCCTCACATTCTGGATTCCAAGCCAACTACAGTGCTGAGACAGCCCTGATCGCAGCCATTGATGTCATCCTGGCCCTTCTGGACTCCAGCAAAATGGCAGCCCTCACCCCCCTTGACCTATCAAATGCCTTCAACACTGCCTCCCATCACATCTTGATCAATAGACTCCACCACATCAGAATCCGGAGAGTCCCCCTCAAATGGATCACTTCATATCTCACCAGAGGACTCCAGAGAATCAGCCTTCCAACGTTCACCTCAGAACCCAAAAATATCATCTGCTGCGTCTCCCAAGGATCTTCTGTCAGCCCCATTCTCTTCAACATGCACATGACTCACCCGGCCAGCACTGTCAGATCACACGGACTCAGCATAATCTCCTACGCCGATGACACCCAGATAATCATTTTGCTGTCAGATGACCTCTCCACCACCAGAGCTAACTTCCACAGATGTATGATGAACGTTGCAGACTGGATGAAGGACAACTGTCTCAAGCTCAATACCAACAAGATGGAAGTCCTCGTCTTTGGGAACAACACCTCCCCATGAAACAACTCATGGTGACCTGCTGAACTCAGCCCAACACCCACCCCGACAGACCACACCCGCAACCTTGGCATCATCTTGCACAGCAAGCTTTCCATGAAGACACAGGTAAACGCAGTCTCATATGCCTCTTCCACACCCTGCGCATGCTCCACAAGATCTTCAGATGGCTCCCAGTCAACACCAGAAGGACCATCACTCAGACCCTCCTCACCAGCATGCTGGGCTACAGGAATACGCTTTATGTAGGAATTATCGCACACCTCCTGAACAGACTACAGACAATACAAAACTCAGTGTCTAGACTCATCCTCAACCTCATCATACCCCATGTAAAAAAACTACACTTTCTCCCGATCCAGAAGCAATGCAAGTTTGAGATTTTGACCCACACATACAAAGGCCCACACAACAAAGGACCAGCCTGCATAAACAAGCTCTTAACATTCCACCAACTAACCAGGCACCTGCAATCTTTTTCCCTCTTACTCTTCCTCGCAAACACCCTCCGGATTAGCTGAAGAAACAGTGGAGGATGCTCCTTCTCATACCTAATGTTCAAAGCTTTGAACAACCTTCCTCTGCACCTCAGAACCACCAAATCTCTACAGCAATTCAGGAAACTTCTTGACACTTGGCTGTTTAAATGAACAGATCACCACAAAGCAACCAGCAACTCCAGTGCCTTGAGGCCTTCACGGGTGATTTGCCGTGCTCTACCAATCTTTGATTTGATTGACTGAAGAATGTTCACTATTCCTTCTGGTAAAAAGTAGGGGTGCATAGAATTTGAATAATTCGTTTTTGCTAATCTGCACAAACTTTCAGGAAAATTAGGTGAAACTACATGTAATTATGTGATTTGAAAACTTATAATTTATCACTCTATTTCAGGGTCAAAAGCGTCCTCATGCTAATTTTTGAGGCAAGATGCATTTTGCTGTAAAAAATAGTGCAAAATACACCACTGCAAAAGACAGCTGCCCACGTTCTGGTTGTTTACATTGTTCCTATAATTTTGCCCATAACAGTGACATAATTATGCATGTAACAAGCATAATGGGAAATATTCAAAATTACGCAAATTACAATGGCAAAGCTTAAATTTCACCCAGGCCTAGTCAAAAGAAGCCAATATGTCATTTGTTCCCTTTGCAGCTAAAAACTCTGTCAGGGTAATGCAGGGAAATATAGCTTTGGTACCAAATCTACATATAAATATTTTAATACATGGAATGAGAATGAGCCTATTGCTGAGAAAAGGAAGAGCACAAGAGAAATGTAGAAAAGGCAATTTCATCTTCTTCAGAGTTACAAAATGCTGTCCCTAATTAAATAATGTTGATGAAAATATGTAATTCTCTATCAGTCTATTTCGTGTATATGCTTTATGAGTGACAGTGCCTCTCTTTGTTTGGCCCTCCACCCAGGTACCTCGGATGGTTTTGTCAGAATATCATTAACCGAAATTTAGTCTGATGGAAATAATAGGATTGATGCACAAAACATTTATGAATACAGGAAGTAGTTTTAAAGGCATATTTTTTAATGTAATCTCAAAACCCTTTGTGAATGCTGTCCAAAAAGTAGGACTCCCTAATATTAAAAGTGTAAAGGGGTACTTTCTAGTTGCACTAATTGTATTTGAATATTCCCATTTCATTTCAATTTTACATGTTTTGGGGCCAATTCATAAAGGCATGTAAGAGTACATAAAAGAGGTTATATTACAGGTGTACTACTTCATGTACTCCAAAGTGCCTTAGTGACTAGACCCCATGGTGTCCTGCCTGTGTTTTCAAAAAATATCATCCCGTTGAATGTAGATTTTCATGTATTAACTCAATGGCCAGACATTCTTTAAATGATATTATGGGCTAGTCTTTATTATGTACGGATAACCTAGTGGAGAAGATATTTTCCAGCTGCATTTTGTCCCATCTGACCAGAACTCCACAACCATTTACACTCCAGCATGAAGCTCACAATGGTGGCAGAGTGTCTGTGCAGACTTTGACTAATAAAAGGCTGTCAAGTGGTGTTCAATGAACATTTAAGATACCCAAACAATGAGTTTCTACACATGCTCAAAACTTAAGAAAAACCTGACTGTGCAATCTGATAACAGAACACTATTTAAGTGAGGGTGTAAGTTAACAGAGTCCCTCAAAGAATATGTGTATGTTTACTTTAAATCATGTTGTGCTACAACAGGCTGGACACAGGGCTATAATTTGCTATCTGACCGGGATAAAACGTCAAGCCATGTCACCATTAGGCAAACAAAACATGTGTTTTAGAAATAAGGAACTGCACTCACGAATATCCCACCCAAGTGACAACATTCAATTATTATATTTCGGTGCTTCTTGAGGGGAAGAAAACACCCCACTCCACCAAAATTCCAAAAGGAAACTGAAACAAAATAGTGTCCAAGGCACTCATATATATTAAAGAATTTCAGTCCACAGATCCATAGATGAAAGGTTATCTTTTGTTTAATGCAGCTTCCTTCTTCAATCACATCCAAAAAGCAGTCAACACGTGTTTTGTCACGCGACCACTCCTCCCATTGACTTAATCAAGGCTCCACTGATTGAGACAAGTAAAAAAAAAACATTGTTTCCAAAATTTCCGAAGGTATCCGTTCACCAGTCTCTTGCAGAACTGTCTAGTGCGTAGTCAATGGAAGTCAAGTAAATACCTCCACAATACCAGTAGACCATATCCGTCAAAATAACAGCGTGTACGCTACTTTATCCATATAAGTGTGCCTTGAACACTATTTCATGTCACCATTAGGGACAGTCTGTCCAACCCTTTCTACTTCAGCTTTAATAAGTAGACCCCCACAAAGGCACAGGAAAGGCTAGGCAAGGTGTCTGGGTATATGATTTGAAAAATAAACTGCAATTTTCCCAAGATTGTGTGTGTGAACTAACAGCCAACATGGCAAACACTCCTTTTTTTGTACTCAGAACAGTTTTCCATAATAAAATGTCAATGTCCTTCTAAACATTAAGGCCCTGTTTTATACTTTTTTGCACCACATTTGTGTCATTTTTTGATGCGAAAGCAACGCAAACTTACAAAATACAATTATATTTTGTAAGTTTGCGCCACTTTTGAGTAAAAAAATGACGCAAATGTGGCACAAAAAAAGTATAAATCAGGGCCTAAGCATCTGAAAGAATCTTAGGAGGAGTGTCTTCGGCTACCAGTGGTGGGAACAGATTGTTTGTTTTGCAGAGAGAAAAGCTAAACACTGAGGTGAAGTGAGACTAGAACAAAGAGGAGCCATGGCAGTGGTTGCAGAAATGATAAAAAAAGAGGTTCGGGGTCAAAGGCAGAATTAGTACCCCTCGTTTCACTGCAAATAGATTAACAAGGGACAAAATGGGCTCCAATATGGAGAGAGCCTGTGAATCAGTATGGGGGCTCGGTGGCGGAGTGAGACAGCTACCCGGTGTGGATTGGAATGCTGCTGGCTGAGAGAGGCAGGTGAAGATGAACGAGAGAGCCAGTGAGCAACGAAGTGGCCCTCAGAGCTTGCCACCCTCTCTCCCTGGTCTCAGATGAGAGTGTTAGGAAAGCTGACAGGTGGAGGAGAAAAGATGGAAGCTTGAGGACAAGAGGTGGAGCCACAGATGTGCTGAGACCAACCAAAGGACAGAAATATTCTGGGCCATCCGAATGAGAGAAAACACAGTGAGTTGTGCAGATTGAGCGAAGGAAGAAGGCTGTGCCAGAGAAGGAAAGGACAAATAAGGGAACTTGGAGGTCTGAATTTCCTGATAATATCTGAGGGAAGCCAAGTGAGGTGAGGGGGAATTGAGGAGTGTTGGGGCCTGAGCACCCTTTTGTTGATGCCTCCTATAGAACCACCCTAGAGAACCAACAAGAGTCAAGATGAGGGGAAGCAACCAAATGCAACCAGGGGCATAAACACCATTGACCGCAGAATTAAAAAACAGACAACAGGTACTTCTCCTTGAGATTGCCTTGGTCCTCCACGAACCCCCCTCCAACCCTTTAACCAATAAATGAGACTGAAATTAGAGCACACAAATTGACTCCAAAAAGGCTAAGATACAACCCAAAGTAAAAACTGATAGAGTGTACAACAGACAATAAATTGCCTATACCTCCATCTGAATGGGAGGCCTGAATTAGAGAGTGGAAACACTCAAATGAAGAGCTGAACAGACCAACAGACTAACTAGAACTTGATTCACTCCAGGTGAAAGGGTGACAGTTTGGAAAGAGAAGAGAAATACTCCAGTACAGAAGGAAAAAGAGACCCTCTAAACCTAACAGTGATTAAAGAAAATAGAAAACTAGAGAAATCTTACAGAAAATAAATTGTACCTATACAAACTCTGGCAATAACCACCATCCACATAATCCACAGGACAATGTCAAAGAGAAAAACAGGAGCAATCCCTAATCAGGGAAAATGGATAACTACATGAGGGCAGTTAGTGGAGAAGGAAACAATACAAAATATTCAAACAACATTGTTAATGGAGCAACACTAAGTATACCAAACACCTGGCAACACTGAAACTGAAGTCATACTGCAGGTCAAAGGCACTCTTAAAATACAGTTTGGACAATTGTGAATAGACATCACATTGTTATGGCAAAATTCATGCAACATAGTTGATTGGACGACTGAAATGGAAGAATGCATCTCAGAAATAGATGACTGCACAAAAATGATCCAAGTGGAACTGAGACAGTTGAACACAACAACCTGTTCCTTAGAAGAAAGAAATGAAGACGTAGAAGGAAGAGTGAGAACAAACAATTTCTGCTCTGTAGGACTGCCTGAAGGGAAGGAAGGAAACCACCATGAGGAATTATTGAAAGGGCGGATAGGGACAAGGTTCCTGCCAGAATGCCAAGCTATCTATTTGATGATTGAAGGGGCGCTGACCATAAACATGCCCACAAAGACTCAACATAACCCCCATTATTGATAGATTCCTGAACTAAAGGGATCAGGAAAGTTTCCTAAAAACAGTCAGAGAAAAGAATTATATCAAATAAGAACCTTCTGAAATCTGGTTTTCCAAATCTGTAGAATCTCGTAGTTAGAAGTTCACATAAAGAAAAAGGGGGTGGGGTAGGTGAAGTTTTTGGAAGGAAGAGGCAAGTTAAAACTTTAACAACCTATTGTTTAAGACACAGATGGAGGGAACTTGAACATGGAAGGGTGTGGAAGGTAAAAATAGACCAATCAACTTTGAACAATACAGAGGAAGTAAGAAATGTAAGTCATTGGCAGAGAAGACAAAATTAAGAACATTTCCTGGAACATTAACAGCCTGGGTAACAAGATCAAGAGGGGTGTGAGGACCTAATATACAGTCCTTAAAGATCTGGACTTGGTAATGTTACAAAAACACATCTTATGAAGACAGACTGTAACTTCCTGGGTGAGGGATATCCATTTCTGTGACACACAAAGGATTAACACAGGAAGTAGCAATTGTTAAAAAAGCACCCCCCTTCCAGATCCAGAAAAATGGGTAGACTCAAATGGACGCTACACAGCTGTCCAATGTTAATGGGTGGAGGAGAAATGTGAATATACTTAATACTTATGCTTTACAATGGCAACAGGTAGAGTCCCTAGATAAAGATGGATGCGGACCTAAGGAAGCTAGAAATAATTGGAAAATAATAAAAAAATTAAGTAGACTATGAAGTGAGTTTGAAATCCCTGAGAACACAAAAAGAGCTGCATGAACTCGGAGTCAAAACAGACACCCACTGGCCTGGTTGAGTCCCGGGGAGGGATAGGCTAGATTGTTGGGTGAACTAAGGAAAGGTAATGAGAAACAACCATGACAGACTTAGAAATAGCACAAGTCTTTACAATCTATTATTCATAACTATAAAAGCCTAGATATTCAGCGAAGGAAGAGGAAAATCTATTCTACTAGACTAGTTAAACTTACCAAAGGTAAATGAGTAAGACAGCTTGACTAGAGAGGAAGATGTAACACTGGAAGAAGTGACAATGTTTATGCTAGGACAATCCACTACACTGTCCCTTACCTCCAGGTTTTTCCTGGTGGTTAGGAACAGGAAAAATAAGGCGGTACACCGTCCACCCTAAGTAAGGCAGATTCTGTAATGTCCTTCCTCCGACAGCCCCTTCTCCATTGGGCCCTCAGATAAAGTGTTCCATCGATGGAGGCAATGGGGGCTATGTCGATGAAACACATAAGGTCTGCCCATCTCTAGATGAGGCAGGCGGACTGAGAGGTTGGCAGGCAGAGTACTCTGTCGAACCTGCAGATGAACACCAAGTCCACCAAACCCAGTCTTAGTCAAAGCCCTAGTCTGGAACCAGCAATCATGAACTCAAGAGAAGTAGTGATTAAATAGAGACTACGACTCAGAAGAAGAGTCTTTAAACAAAGGTAAAGTATAGACACCCACATGCATAAAATATAACATATGCGAGGGCACCTTTCTACAAACCATTTGGTGTGAGGACATGGTGTGCTCCAGGACCTCTTTAATTGTCCTATTTATTAGATTGTGAAATACTGATGACCCCTCAATTTGTTACATTAAGGATGCCAAATGATGTAGGCTTGCCCAGGAGTATGCTTTCGTTTTGTGCGCAGGGATTTATCATAGGGGAAAGAAAGGGAAAGAGGGCATGTACATGTTCATAGCACCAGAGAAGGTTGTGTTTGAAAGTATGGGGTGCGCACATAATTTCAAAATAATGTGGGTAAATCCAGAACCTATTACGGTTTTGAGGACAATTATGAAATTCTGGCTGAATTAAGTGATTATAGAGGACCTACCAGAGACAACTAGAAGAAGGTAATGTATGTATAATGGACACTGAATGATGATCTAGTAATAACGATAAATATTGAAAAACTAAGAGCTTTTTGATCTGTGTTAAATGCAGATCTGTCAAATCACCGTTCCAAAGTGATGTATGTGTGCACTTGAGTAATATTTTCGTTTTCTTGGTTAAAAAAAAAAACAGTTTTACAAAAATCTTCTCTAAAACTGCAGGAATATGAGTAACGTGCTTTGGGTTTCGTTCGCTTTTTTTTAACTTCACTAAGCAGTTAGTTATTCCTTTCCTTTTTGAGAGTGGTGTAATAATGCAGCCTGTGTTGTGTCCACTCAGCTTCCTAACAAATCTCGCACAGATACACACAGCCACCCACCTTTCGAATTTACTGTTGTTCCATGTAAAGGGAAATAACCACACTGATTAGAAAGGTTAATTCCCCACCGCCGGGTCCATTTCCAGGTAGAATTTTCACAATGTGTCTTGTGTCTGGAAATTTCTGAGGTACTGCTGCACGTGAAGTAATATCACTCTACTCAGAATTTCTACTTAGGGAGGTAACTTCCAAAGAAATAACTCGTTACTCTCTAACAGAGTAGCAAAAATGTCTTCGCCATAAGTTAGGACAGGGCGGAAACATTTTAGGTTTGTCCGATCGTTGGAATCTGTTGCTGAAAAACATCACTAGAATCTAGTGCAACCTGCCCTACTGCTCTTTTCAGTACTAATTCCTTGTACACAAGCTATTGCCAAGCCTTTGGAACCCTGAGGGCTAGAGTAAGTGAGTTTTGAAATGTAACAGGGAACCATGACATCTTTAGATCTATATGAGTCTCTCAAAGGTATGTGGAGCGGCCACAGTTCGAAGGTGTCAAAGTAGCTACTGCGGAAAAGCAGAAGTTTGCGTTTCACTCTCTGGGCGCTGAAACAATGGACGAGCTCCTCTTGTACCAACCTCTCACTCAAATCTCCTTCCTATAGCTTATAGCTCCCCATCCTCTAACTAAATCCTCCAATCCCCTGCACCCCCCTCTCGAGCTCAAGCCCAGGTCATCTGCAATTTAAAAAGTGTTAAAAATCAGGTTTACTGTAGGAGACATGAGTGTGAATGGAGACGCAGTACAGTATGATTGGTGATAAGCTGAATTAGTATGGGTGGAGGCTGTGTCTGGACTTCTAGACTACCAGTTCAATCCTCTCCCGTGCAACCATTCAAACAGACACCAATTTACCTGTTCTGAGTAACCACCATTGGCTACCTGTTTGTACTAGACTGAAGCTCAAACCCTTTGGTATAAAAAGGGTGCTATTGACTCTAACACAATCGAGGAACATGTTTTTTTGGCTGCCCTGTTTTGTAGTACAAGTTAACCATAATTTGGGTACAATGGATCCCTCAAACCCCTGGGCACTGGTGCCCTTCACTTGCCATACCAATGACAGATACACTTTAGGGAAGCTGCTTTTGTAGCCTCTAAAGCTCATACGGTTGTTGTAAGAAAATGGCTGAATGGTTGATGAGGAGGAGGTAAATTTAATCCAGGCAACACCCACAGTCCTTGTCACAGTGAACCACGAAATTCATTAAACAAATTAACCTGTGTTTAGCCCTCTGGCAGCGTGGCACCGAGCAGTTAGATTTAAGAGACAAATTGCAAAGAATGTATGTAGCACACAAATAGTAGTAAAGTGAAAACACATCACAAGAAAAATCCCAAACCAATTGAGGATTTGAGAGTACATTTTAATAAATCAAATTATACCAGAATGACAAAAATCCAATCAGTAGAACAAGAGATATTCTATTTTGAAGTTTTAAATAAATACAGTGCCTAAAAGCACAAAGACCCACTGGCGGTCAACTGGCTGTGCTAGACCAGGCAAAAGTCACAAGTTCAGGCTGACAACGATGGAGTATGGGCCAAATACAGCAACCAGATTTGTCCAGGTGAAAAGGTTACATTCTCAAAGTCCAGCATGAAGAGTTCCATATGCTGATCAGGAGGCTGCGAGGAGCAGCCAGAAGATTACAGATGATCATGATACAGTGCGTAGAGCAGGCCAGACAGCGAGGACTGTCATTGCTGCAGAGCGAAGAGCTGGTCGGGCATTGCAGATGGTCATTGCTGTAGCTTCATATGGGCGGTCACCATGGGCTGTGGCTGCTGTAGTTCGAAGTGCAGATCTCGGGTTGCCGCTTTTCTCTAGCAGTGACTGTAGCCCAAATAGCAGGGCTTCAAGGGAGCTTCACATTGGCAACCATTGTGGGTTGCAGAGATGCAGTTCAAAAGGGTCCTTTGTGGTCACAGAGAGTCCAAACTTTATGATTTCAGATTTTCACTTCAGGAAGAGAGCACTCTGATGCCAGGCAAGTGTCCTGGATCTGAGGCGGCACCTCTTTGTGATCAGAAACTCACTCTAGAAGAGGCCAGCAGGGCTAAGGTAGGTCAAGTTGCAGGTCCAAGCAGCAGGTCCAATTGCAGCAGGGCAGTTGTAATGAGGCCTCCGAAGCTTTTTGTGGCCCTGTATCTACACAGCAGGTCAGCCAACTGACACTTGGAAGTCACTCTGGTTTAGCTTGAAATGAAGGCAAGCAGGTCCAGTCTTCCTTGCAAGACAGCAAGACAGTCCTCATACAGCAGAGCATTCCACTGGCAGCAGGGCATCCCTTCTTCTGCAATGTCCACAGGTCTATTATTGTTGTGAATAGTGACTCTGGAGGTCCGATATTTATACTTGTGACAGCTTTTTTGTGTGGGGACTCCATGTCCTAGCACCACATCTGGTTCTGGAAAGTTCTTCCTTTTCCCCTTATCAAGGCTCCAAGACAACTGGGGTGGAATAAGACTGGTGTTTAGGTTTCTTTGTGTGCTGTGGGCAAGCCCTTCGAAGTACAAGTGGGATAGAATAAAGATCCCCCCAGGCTATCCTTGCAGGATGACCCGTCATGATTATAGTTAGCCTCCTTCGTGTCACTGTCTGGGAGGAATACACAAACCCCAACAGCAGAGCCATTCCCAGTCATGTGACCCACAAAACTGGCAGAAGGTGTATATGGCTAGGACAAGAAAACCCCAACATTCTAAAAATGGCATTTTCAGATTTGTGACTTAAAATCCAACTTTACAACTAAAAAGGATGTAAAATGGTAATTTGCTTAACTCTAAACAACATATCTCTATCTGCTCCCAATCCAAAGTTAGCAATTATTAAATGTAATAGGGTAACACAGTGTCAGTCATCAGGAGAGATAGGCCTTACAGCAGTGAAAAATGACTTGAGGCATTTTTTTACTGCCAGGACATGTAAAGCTTAAGTACACATCCTACTTATTAAATACAATGCACTCTGCCCATACCTATTAAATAGGAAGGATTAGGCCCGACAAATAATTTATTTTGCCAGGTCAAAATGACAGTTTAAAACTTCACTACAGGCTGCTAAGGTAGGTCTGATGTATGTTTTTAAAGGCTACTTCTGTGGGTGGCACAATGAGTGCTGCATGTGTACTAGTAGCATTTACTTTACAGGCATGGATAGTAGTGTTCACTACAGATTTGCAAGTAAGTTAAACATACCATTCATTTGTAGGCCACTTTTACCATGTTTTATGGAGAAAGCACAAGCAATTTAGCACTGCATAGCAGTGGTGGAGTGCACAGTGTGCCAAAAGCCGAGGAAGGGAGTAAAGGCAAAAAGTTTGAGGAGACCCTGTGGAGAGGTCCAGATCCAACACTTGTGTATGCCAAGCCATCATCAATGATTATATTTTGCCATGAACTTCCAAATCCTGCTGATGTTTTTATGTGCCCACACTGAAAATTACTCCTACACACTAATCACACTTCCATAGGTTTGATGGAAGATGGGAGACGATAACCCCCTGCAGAACTTCCTTGAATCGAAATAACCAAGCAATAGAGAATCACTTGGGTGTCCAAAGCAGCCAATAGTGCCAAGAGGCCAGATAAATAGCAAACAATGCAGTTTTTCACATAAGTCCATTATTGTTCCTTTTGTTGTTCTATGTCTTTCTTGAGATGTTGTTTTGTTAGTTTTATGCGTGGTTGGTCTGGGTTTATGTTGTCCTGTCATCTGTTAGTTTAATTGATGGATATATGTTAATTGTTTGATTGTATTAAATGTAAGATTTATGTTTTTGAGCATGGTTTAAATTAAAAAGAGCATTTTATGCAGATATTTGAATTTTTTTATTTTTGTTTAGAAGCTAGGAGGGTCAAATATTCTTTGTAGATTGTATGTAGTTCCCTGGTTTTCTCTCCTAATCGCACCAGGGACCACTTTCAGTTTCTTTGCCATGTAGATAAAGGACCAATTTGCACTTTTTTCCTATATCACTCATGAGTTGCACCTTTTGCCGTGCTCCTCTTCCTTGTATCTGTTTGGGCTTCCTTATGTTGACTCATAGAAGGCCACTTAGCAAAGCATGTTTAAAGTAATTAGAGCACTGCCCCCTATGTGCCTCAATCACCTCACATTATTTGCTCAAGTTTTTTGCACTATTTCTGTGCTTCTGACTCATAGCTTTACCTCTGTGCTTCAAGCTTCCATCTGAAGGATCCTAAAACTGTCTTGCATATCAATCTCCTTACACTATCTGTCAACCTACCTTAAGATTCTTACAGTGGGTCCTCTTACGAGTTTGATGGATGGGAAAGCTCGTGCACAAAACTCCTGATAGGGTGGCCGTCGCCTTTGTGGCGACCTCTCTCCCTGAGTCATTAAAAGTGTCCCACTAGGTCTGCGGGTGGAAAGCCCAGTTTCCACCCTCTGGCCTAGCGGGAAACAGGCTACAGCATTGTCTCCGGCTTGTAATCGAGCCAGCAGCAATGCTGTAGCTCGCAGGGTGCACCAGCACCCTTGCAATGTATGTTCACTGTCTGCAAAAGAGTCAGTGAACACTGCTATGGTGCTGGATAGGGGGGCCAAGTGAGTGGGCAGTGCAGGGGACCCCTGTGACCCCCTGCACCTGTTCTCTGCCAGTCTTTTCTTGGTGGTGAAACTGCATTGAAAAGGCTGGCGGAGAACAAGGTCATAATCCGCAGGGCAGCGCTGCATGCAGCACTGTTCTGGCAGATTATGATCTCCGCCACCTCCATGCCACCGGAAATATGGATCCTGACAGTGCTGGAGGTTCCCTGGCGGTCTAGACCGCCACACTTGTAATGAGGCTATCTGTCTCCAAATGTCACTCTAAGATCCTCCCACTGCCAATGAATTGGCCTCATTCTACTCACAATATATCTGTCAGGCTTTTCACACTGTCTATCCATATCTTTCAAGTTCCTCAGCTTATCTGCCCTGGAACGCCCAAGCTTTTCATGCTGCCTCGTCAGATCGCTCAAGCTTGTTGTACTGTCTGTCCTTCTGCCTCATGATCTTTACAGTCTCTATATGCCAAAATCTCCTATCACTTTCTGTCTGTTACTCAAGATTCTAACGCTGCCCTGGTCACTTCACGCTTTATATGTTCCTCAAAATAACACTCTCTTTTAATGTGCCTTAAGCTCCTAACACTGTCTACATGTGTGCCTCAAGCCCTTCAAACTACCTGCACGTGTGCCGTAAGATACTCTCAATATTTGTCTCAGTTTCGCACAGTCTTCCCTAATGCCTCATGCCCCTCACACTGTCTCTATAGATCCAGTTTATCATACTAGCTGTCCGTGCTAGATGCTGATCATTTTACCTTCTGATGTCCCCCAAGCTTTAGGGACTATCTCTCCATGTGTCTCAAGGTCCTTACACCATCTGTCTCTGTGTCCCAAGATCATTGCATTGTCTCTTTGACTCACGCTATCTATCCATGTGATTCAATATTCTAGAAAAGAAAAACAAAACCGCAATAAGTGGATTGCATGAGTTCATCTCTGCCACTTGGCAATTACTCTGGTCCACAATCCAGTGCATCCTTTTTTGGCAGCCTCCGTTCTACTTCAGGCAGAGACCAGCTATGTGCAAATCAGCCTTGGTCATGCTCCAATAAGAACAGGTCAGCTTAAACGGTCAGGCTAGGTCCCCTCAGAACGGGAGCACGAGCAACTCCAGACACATGTAACTACAGAATAGATTCAGCCTATATGGACCTTGTGCTTGCGTCACATGGCAGAGTGAGCCCAGGGTTCATTCCTGGGCACACTTGTCACTCTTAGTATATCACACAGAGAAAAACAAAAATGTGACGGTTGGACTGTTCAAGTTAGTCACAGACACTGATAATTACTTGAGTAGTAATCAGTCCATCATTTGTGTTGCCCAACGTGAGCCAATCATATGCAAATCAGCCTTGGTCCTGCTCCAATAAAAAATAATCCAGCCCTAACTGTCAGGCTAGGTCCCCTTTGACTGGAATGCAGGTATGGAATGCAGCCTCAAGTGACTGCCAGTGGCTAACATTCACTCAAGCATTTCTGCTATCACTTTTTTGCAGTGGATATCGTAGGTCCAACAGGTATCTCTAGGGGTGCTTTCTCTACTCTGTGCCACAGGACTCAGGCCAAAACTTACCAGCAAGACATAAGTATGTCAAAATCAGTTTGAGGTTGTTTATGTTCCTTTGCAGCAGTGACCTAGCCTAGTTTGGGTTGGACTGTTTCTATTTCTATTGGAGCAGGAGCAAGGCTGATTTGCATATAGTATGTCTCTGTCCAGAGTGCCATAGTGTGAGAAAAATGTGGCTGTGAGTGATTACCAATAGATGATATTAATTCAAGCACACCTTGTTGTTTGTTGCTTACAATGTCTACATTATGTTAATGTGCCTAAAGTTCCTTTCATTGTCTCCCTTTATGACTCAAGCTCCTCACACTGTCTCTATACCTTAAGATCCTCACTGTGTCTGTGGGCCATAAGAGCCTCATGCAGGCTGCAACGATGTTCCAAGTACCCCATGCCTTTTCTTTGTGGACCCCTTTTTGTACTCTCTTGCCATGTGTCTCAAGTATTCCTTGCTGAGTGCAAGTAGTGCTTAGACAGGAGACTAGCAAATTAAGCATCTTACTGCCACCACGGTTCTCTAGTATACATGTTGTGCAAGGACCACAACCACTTCCAAGACCACAGTAAAATTAGGGTGGGCCCCTGCATGTGAAATGCTGTGGTACACTCTCATTGGAGTAGCTGAGCACTCCAAAGATCTCCTGAGTCTCTGGCCTATTTGTTTATTTCTTTATTGCATTTTTAGGCATTGCTGTTTTAGCATTAAACCTATGATACCTGACAAAAACTGACTGGAAGGGAAACAGTCCTCATCAGTGTAAACATATAAGCACCAAAGAACAACTGCACAACCACAAATCAAATGTCATTCAAATAAATGAATATGAGAGATAATTAGTCACTTTTATTTCTTTCTGAATGGAGCAACACAATGTAACTTTGTTATATAAATTAGCAGAAAGAAAGGCTGGCCTAAGATTATTCTCCTTGAGTCGTGTTGTTTAAGAATGTCACTAAAATATTGTTTATTCTTCATTTTGTTTCCTCCAGTTTTGTGTGCCTAGATTATTAGATTAAAGGTGCATGGTTTAGAAGCATGGTTTAGGTTTGTTCTTATTATTATATACACTGTAGAGAATCTGGGAACATTAAAATCATATTTTATCTTTTGACAGTGTTTAAGTATTTCACTGATTAGTAAAATGACTGTTTCTTAAGATCCTTAGCTAAAGGTATTATGACATTACCCAAAGACACAGAATGGGTAATGCCTTTTGATACATCAGCCCCTTGTTTTAACAAGTCAGTATTGATAGCAGATAATAATAATAATAATGAAAATAAAGTTATTTATAAAGTACATTGTTATTTCTAAAGAAGTGTCCCAGCGCTACGGTTTCACTCCTGAGATATAGAACAGATATAGGCCCTCATTCTGACCTTGGCGGGCGGCGGAGGCCGCCCGCCAAAGTCCCGCCGTCAGGTTACCGTTCCGCGGTCGAAAGACCGCGGCGGTAATTCTGACTTTCCCGCTGGGCTGGCGGGCGGTCGCCTTCAGACCGCCAGCCAGCCCAGCGGGAAAGAGGCTTCCACGATGAAGCCGGCTCGGAATCGAGCCGGCGGAGTGGAAGCTGTGCGACGGGTGCAGTTGCACCCGTCGCGTATTTCACTGTCTGCGCAGCAGACAGTGAAATACATGTAGGGGCCCTCTTACGGGGGCCCCTGCAATGCCCATGCCAGTGGCATGGGCACTGCAGGGGCCCCCAGGGGCCCCGCGACCCCCCCTACCGCCATCCGGATCTCGGCGGTCCGACCGCCGGGATCTGGATGGCGGTAGGGGGGGTCGGAATCCCCGCGGCGGTGCAGCAAGCTGCGCCGCCGCGGAGGATTCAATGGGGCCGCGGTACACTGGCGGGACCCCGCCAGTGGTGCCGGTCCGACCGCGGCTTTACCGCCGCGGTCGGAATCCCCATTGGAGCACCGCCGGCCTGTCGGCGGTGCTCCCGCGGTCCTCCGCCCTGGCGGTCAAAGACCGCCAGGGTCAGAATGACCACCATAGTGCTAAACGACAACTCAATCAGATTGATCTGAAAAGCCAGGTTTTTATGTTCTTCCAGAATGATAGCTCAGTTTTTTCCTGGCGAACTGAAAGAGGAAGCGAATTCCACATCTCGAAGGCTAAGAAACTAAAGGAGCATCCTCGGATGTGTGCCCTTTTAACAATGGAAATACAGGTAATCCCGGCCCCCTGATACACCGCTGTAACAAAATTGTTGTCCAGAGATTTTCTTTTTTGATTTGTGTTTTTTATGTTGCAGGATTATTGGAGAAGTAATTTAGTTTGGGCAGACATTGTGATCCAGGGCAAATTTTTCTGGATGACATTTTTAAAAATGGCATTTGTGTTGGAGTGATGATGTAATATTTCAGGAACCGTGAGACCAATATACTTCATTTTGCTGTCAAAACATAGGTTTTGGGGATCAAGTAGTTGTATAAAGACAGAAAATAACTCCTCAGAGCATCCTGTCTACCATTTTCTAAAATGGCGGACATATATAGAAATGAAGCAAATAGTAATTTTTTTCAATCATTTTATGTACGCACTAAACAATGTTTATGATCTGAATATGAAACAAATAATGTCTGTCACTCCTGTTTTAGACACATTTTCATAGTTCATTTTATTTATTTGTATCAGCAATCGATCGCAGTACATTTTGCATAATGTTGAACATTTGAGAAGAGCATATTGACAGAGACATTTGTTTTGTGGCACAGGTTTTGCAAGTACATGTATGTATGTTCTGTGGCTAGAGGCTTTAGAAATTTTTTAAGTTTTAGCAACCCATCAATACCTTCCCAACAAAATTCACACAGATCTTTTTCTACATATGCATGATCCAAAATATTTACACATCTTCTGATCAAGTAGAATGCTTTTTTAATGTGTCCATGCACAGCATGTGACGTCGGTGGAAGGCCACTTGGTGGGACTGATCTCTTGAACTCCCTGTAACAAAGATTGTCAACTGTGTGACAGTCAAAACTCATTTTCCACACACACACACACACGGTATTTTTCTACTTCTTTAAAATCACATTCTTCTTCTATCTGAGCAAATCCTTTTAGAAAGTTAACAGGTTCCGTAGTTGAAGCTCCAAGCTTTGTTTCCAGTTTTGCTCATAATGTCATCACCCGTAAGAATATGTGCCTTGATAAGTACACTGGGTATCTCTGGGTCAAGCTTCTCGTACAGAATATGAAGCAGGAATAAGGCCCTCATTACGAAAGACCGCCGAAGCAGGGGGCACCAAAAGACTACCAGTGCTGGCAGTCTTAAGCCCGCCCTATTACAACCAATTTTGGAATTCCACCCAAAATCGGGTGGAATTCCAACATCAGTTGTGCTGGCGGTTGGCGGTGAATAGGTGGTTCCACTGCCGGCACCTCCATGCCAAAAGGATGCCACATGGTGTTTTACGACCCGTAATATGGCGTGCCGCTGTCCTGATTGGGGCGGGGCTCTGCTGAGGGTGGAAGCGCCGGGACCTGTCCCTCCCAAGCGACCTCCTCGACTGACAAGGTAAGTGGATCATCCGACAGGGGTGTATAAGTGTATGTATGCGCTTGATGGGGGGCGGGGGGAGTGAATGCGTGTGTGACTTTGGTGTTTGTGTATATATGTTAGTGTAAATGGGGTTGTATGGCGCGAGTGAGTGGGTGAGTGGGGGGTGTTTATTTGTTTTTGGGAGTATGTGAGTGCATGTGTGCGGGTATGTGGACATGTGTGCGAGTGTATTACTGTCGCCAGGATGCAAGACTGCCAGAAAAATGCTAGCGGTCTCCTGTGTCGTAATACCGCAAGCGGTATTACGGCATTCACCGTGCTGGAGGTGCTCTCCTCCAGCCTGGCGGACTGTGGAAAAGAGGCGGGACGGGCAGAGTGTTGGTGTTTTAGCTGCAGCCAAAGCGCCAAACTCTTAATTTGGCAGTCTTCACTGACAATCCTTGACTTATGAACATTGCAACAATTCTAAGTAGCACAATAATACCATCTGTGTCATTTGACAGTACAGTAACTCAACAGCCCAATCAGCATGTGGCACTATACGAAAGTCAGCTTCCAACAATTTGCTATCAGCTTCCACCAATTTGCTATTAAGTTCTTGAACAATATGGCCCATACTTTTTGAATATATCTCTGCAGGCACCAACTCCTCATTGACAATTATTCCACTTGCAATAATTGGAAATTCAGTGTTCACTGAAGCATCAGCAATGTTTTGGCGAGTTAACATCTCAAAGTTCATCTTGTTCATATTTGATGACCAGACTTTATCAAGTTGTGCATGTATAGTGTTGAACTTTTGATGGAGGCAAGGTCAATTGTTCCACTTGATTCATCTGATTCTCTCACATTCTTTGACAGATACTTCAAGATCACTGTCAAAGACAATGTGCAGTTCTTGCAAGGTGCACACTGATTTTTGTAGAACACTCTGAATGACCTCTCCGAAGTTTAGCATGGATAGAATCTTGACCATTCGCAATTGTGACACATTGGCCCTCATTACAACCCTGGTGGTCAGTGTTAAAGCGGCGGTAGACCGCCAACAGGCTGGCGTTAAAAAAAATGGAATCACGACCATGGACAGCCACTTTAACACTCCGACCACCACGGCGGTAGAAACAAACATTGCGGCGGAAGACAATGTACCGCCCACACTATTATGAGAGGCCAATCCGCCACCTTTTCTGGGGCGGAACCAACGCAAACAAAAACACGGCGGAAACAGGACTTAGAAGGGAAAACACTCACGGCGTGACGCCATGGAGCCAGAAGTCCAAATACTCCCTGCAATGGTATTCCTGCTCCTCTACCAGGAGCACAAAAGACGGCGGCAATGACCACAGTGAGTACTGCACCTACAACACAGGGGAGGGGGGAGGGAAAAATGAGGTACACACACACGCAACACGCAAAACCCGCATCCCCACCCTCACCCACAACAACATACACACAAATACATGCTGCAACATTACATTTACACCCCCCCTGGAAGAACGCAAAGACAAAAGGAAATGAGTTGAATGAGTGTAATAAATAAAAATCCATTAGTCAGAACTTTAAATACAGTATATACAATTATGTACACTAACTCCACATGTCCGGATAGTGCACCATTCATAGTCCGTGGACCACTGGGCCCAAAAAGCATGGGCGAGGCCCACACTCAATACCAGACTTCAAATGGAGAGAAGACTGCAGGGGTATCAGATGGAAATGAAACAGGCACCTCAGGGGGAAGGGAAGGGGGGGGGCACCTCAGCCGGATGAGTGCACAACGCCAGCTCCACGAGGGGGTTCCATGCCCACTGCTGTATCCTGGGGAGTGCAAAGCCACAGTCTCACAAGTCTTTACAGTGGGTGGTTTGCCCACTGCTGTATCCTGGGGAGTGCAAAGCCACAGTCTCACAAGTCTTTACAGTGGGTGGTTTGCCCACTGCTCTATCCCGGGGAGTGCAAAGCCACAGTCTCACAAGTCTTTACAGTGGGTGGTTTGCCCACTGCTTTATCCTGGGGAGTGCCAAGCCACAGTCTCTCATGTGGATGCCTTTCTCCACTGTTTCTGGAGGGGACTTTGTGCCCAGAGTGCTTCATCCTGCCAAGGACTGAGGTAGTGAATGTGATACTCCACTGGTTCTGGAGGGGGCTTTGTGCCCAGAGTGCTTCAGCCTGCCAAGGACTGAGGTAGTGGATGCCTTTCTCCACTGGTTCTGGAGGGGGCTTTGTGCCCATAGTGCTTCATCCTGCCAAGGACTGAGGTAGTGGATGTGATACTCCACTGACGGTGGTGCAACATGCAAGCTGCCCAGACTCCTGGAAATGACCACCAGCCTCATACAACTGACCACTGGGGATGGCAGCCATGTCTGCGTTAGTGCCACTGGCTCAGGATGTCACAGGGCCGCTGGTGGCGATTTCAGTGGCATTGGTGCTGGCGGCTATGTCAGTGCTGGTGGGGGGCTCTGTGGCATAGGTGCTGGTGGCGGGCTCTGTGGCATCGGTGCTGGCGGCGGTCTTTGTGGCTGCGGTGCTGGTGCCGGTCTTTGTGGTGGCGGTGCTGGTGCCGGTCTTTGTGGGGGCGGTGCTGGTGGCGGGCTCAGTGACTGCGGTGCTGGTGGTGGGCTCAGTGACTGCGGTGCTGGTGGCGGTGCAGGTGGCGGTGCTGGTGGCAGTCTTGTCTGCCATGCAGGTTGGCGTCGACGTGGACCTGCCCTTGATTTTCTGGCCCTTCCCCACCTTGGATGGTGGCGCAGCTGTCTTTCCACTATCCACTTTTGTTTTGCCTGAGCCCTTGGTGGCAGGTGTTTTTGCCTTCTCCCTCTGGGATGTGGACAACTTTTTGACTTTTGGAGGTGGCGGAATGACCTTGCCCTCGCTCCGTGGAACACTGGCAGCCCTGATGCTTGCCGCACTCCAAAAGCCCGCATTTGCTGGCACCACTGTGCCCGGTGATGTGGTGGATGAGGTGCTGGGTTGGGACCTGGAAAGGTGGGCCCTAGAGGATGGACGGGGGGAGATGGTGTAGGGAAGAGGTCAACAGAAGACAGGAAAAGCTTTTTAGACACATTGGGACGGGTATATGGAGTGGGTTTGGGAGTGGAGGAAGAGGTAGTGGTTGTAGGAGATGTATGTTTGCTGACTTTGGGTGAAGGTGCATGGACTGGAGGCTGCTGTGAGGTGGATGGCTTTTTGGTGGGTGTGTGGCTGAGTTTCTGTACTTTGGGAGGAGGGCTCACAGTCACACTGGGAGAGGACACAGGGGATGTGTGAATGGTAGTGGGGGTGGTGAGTGCACGTGAGCAGTGTGTGGTGATGGCCGTGATGGTTATGGAGGTAGTGGCTGAAGATGTAGTGCATGCAGGTGTGAGTGGAGATGAGACAAGGAGGGAGGAGGGAGACGTGGAGGAGGGCGACACAGTGGAGGCAGTGGATGTTGGTATGTCTGCATGGGTATGATGCTTGTGTGAGTGCCTGTGGGATGTGTGGAGCTTATGTTTGCCTGAGCCACTCTTGTGTGTTGAGGTGTGTGCATGCTGGTCTGATGGTGTGCTTGGGATAGGCTGAGGTACAGGGGATTGGGTCTGGGTGGAGGAAGTTGGAGGGGGAGGCTGGACACAGGGACAATGGCTGCCATCAGTGCTGAGGCCAGAGCCTGAAATGCTCTCTGTTGGGCTGCCTGGCCAGAATGAATGCCCTAAAGGCATGCATTTGTTTGTTGCAAATGCCTCTCTACACTGTGGATGGCATTCAGAATAGTAGACTGCCCAACAGTGAGGGATCTCAGGAGGTCAATAGCCTCCTCACTGAGGGCAGCAGGACTGACTGGGGCAGGGCCTGAGGAGCCTGGGGCGAAGGAGATACCCACCCTCCTAGGTGAGCGGCCATGGGACACACGCTGAGGGGCTGCTGGGAGGGTGGTGCTGGTAGGGGGGGGTGGCGGCTGTACCTGTTAACGCGGGGGCACAGAGTGTCCCGCCACCGCAAGGGAGCTCCCATCAGAGGAAGAGTTGCTGTTGCTGATGTCACCTCTGGTCCCCGACGTGGAGCTCCCCTCGCCCTCCGTTTCACTGGTGGCTTCAGACTCCGGTACCACTGCTCCTCCGTCTGATGATGCTAATGCACACAAGAACAGGGAGACCACAAAAAGAGTGGAGGAAAGACAGAAGAAAGACATGTTCAGTGCATGCAATACCACTACCGTTGGTGGACACTACAGACACAGCAGCCCTCTGCATTACGCCATGCACTTAGAGTTCCCTAATTGATCACAGGGACATGGGGTACAAGGCCTATGCCCGATTGCTGCACACATGGAAGTCACATTAGCTTGACTTGGTGTAGTTGGCTCTTACTACTGGTGGGGTTGGGGTGCCATATAGCCTGCCTCACAAAGGGACCTTGCCTACAAAACTTGCCCTGGTCTAGTGGAACCCACAGCCTACCTGCCCCACCCAGACACCTCTTAATGCGCGCAGAGTCAGATGGATGTGACTGTACTCACCCCCTTGTGGCTGCTGTGATGCCCTCAAGCGCCCATCCAACTCCGGATCGGCCACCGCCAGGATCCAGTACATCAGGGGGGTCATGGTGAAACAGGCACCCCTCCCACGTTGGGAGGCCATCCCCAGCTGGGCCTCCGCCTTCTTCTTGCCCCAGCAGCGAATGTCCTCCCATCTTTTACAGCAGTGGGTGCTCCGTCTGTGGTGGACCCCCAGGGTCCGGACATCCTTGGCGATGGCACGCCAAATATCCTTCTTCTGGTGGACGCTGACCTACAGGAATAGTACAGGGGGAAAAGGAAAATCTTTAATCGTCCGGACCGTCACAGCCATTGACCCACGTTCCCACCCTTGCCCTGACGCACATACACTCACCGTCCGCTCATGCAGGCCTCAGTCCCCCTGTATCTTCCATCCACACCACTCCAAACGGGCATTGCCTATACAGCATGCTCACAGTGTGCTCACCTGTTTGTCTGGAAGACCGTAAAGTAGCGTGTACTGGGGGAGGACCCCATCCATTAACTTCTCCAACTAATCCGAAGTGAAGACAGGGGCCCTTTCCCCAGACACATGAGCCATCGTCACTTTCAGGCTGAGGTCACAGGAGCACTTGCAGTGTAGGTCCTCTCCTGTTCAAGGTCAGGTATCAAGTGAGCGAACAGACAGAAATGGCGGTCACGTCCGCGGCGGTGTGTACTGTTACTACCGGCGTACATCGTCATTGGCTCCTGGGACCCATAGGGTCCAATGTTAACCAATGCAGGATTGTGCTGCGGTCATCGACCGCCTACCACAATGGAGCACAACGCCAACGCAGTTACCTCATAACCCCTTCTCCCACCTTACAGGTCAGGCATCTGCCATTTCAGGGGGCCACATGGCATTATTTTTAAATATGTCACACCTATCTAGGCCTTGCATACACACAGTGACACGCACAGTGTGGATTGACAAATGTGTGCAATAACCATTTTTTTAATATCTCAGTGTTAGCTGACTCTCTGCTCACTGTTCTCATCCATAGGGCACGTCCGCTGGGGCAGGTGAGGAGATGGGGGCATCCTCCGGTGTACAGACTGCTGGTGGACCTGTCGACAATGGAAGAGAGACACGTAATAGTCACCTACAGACTTGATTGTGCACCAATACATGAACTGTGTGCCCAGTTGGAGCCAGACCTGATGTCAGCTATCCGCCATCCCACAGGAATACCCCCTCTAGTGCAGGTCCTGACAGTACTCCATTTCCTGGCAAGTGGGTTTTTTCAAACTACAGTGGCCATTGCATCAGGGATGTCCCAGCTTATGTTCTCAAACGTGTTGTCCAGAGTATTGTCTGCCCTGCTGAAACACATGCGTAGCTACATTGTTTTCCCTCAGATGGAGGATTTGCCCACAGTGAAAGGTGACTTCTATGCCCTGGGACATATCCCCAACATCATAGGTGCCATTGATGGGACACATGTGGCCTTGGTACCCCCCTCGCAGGAGTGAACAGGTGTACAGAAACCGGAAGAGCTACCATTCAATGAATGTGCAGATTGTGTGTTTGGCCGACCAGTACATCTCCCATGTGTATGCCAAGTTTCCTGGCTCCGTGCATGACGATTACATTCTGAGGCATAGCAGCATCCCTTATGTGATGGGGCAACTCCAGAGGCACCGTGTGTGGCTAATAGGTGAGGACAAGGACCCTATACCCTGTGAATAGTTGTCTGGGTCTGAGGTTGTTCCTAAGGGTTAGTGTGTGTCTAACAGTTGTCCCTCGATTTTTCAGGTGACTCTAGTTACCCCAACCTGTCATGGCTACTGACCCCAGTGAGAAATCCCAGGATAGGGGCAGAGCACCACTACAATGAGGCACATGGGCGAACTAGGAGAGTGATAGAAAGGACCTTCGGCCTCCTGAAGGCCAAGTTCCGGTGCCTCCATCTGACAGGTGGTTCTCTCTACTACTCACCAAAGTAGGTGTGCCAGATCATCGTTGCCTGCTGTATGCTGCACAACCTGGCTTTGCGAAGGCAGGTGCCTTTTCTGCAGGAGGAGGGTCCAGAAGGAGGTCTTGTGGCAGCTGTGGAGACTGTGGACAGTGAAGAAGAGGAGGCAGAAGAAGAGGATATCGACAACTGAAACAACGTTATCCAGCAATACTTCCAGTGAGACACAGGTAAGAAGATGTCACTGGCTCACACATCCCATACAATTGTTAGACCTATCATAAGTCTGTCACTTTCACCCAGTGTATGGACCCTGACTTGTCACTTTGCCTTTCCCTTTCACAGATGTGGGTCCCACTGTGTGACCTCTGCTATATTACCTCATGGACTAGAGCTGTATGACATAGGTATGTTGACAATACAATTGACATTGCTATTTTCCTTAGTTATTGCAAATACACATTTGAGAAAGCACAGACTGACTCCAGATTGTTTTGTGATTCAAGGGTGTTTATTTCAGCACAAATTAGTGGAGGGGGTTGTACAATGGGCAGGGGTGATGGTGGAGGATTGTCCATGGCAGAGTCCAGTCTATTTGTTGCACAGGTGCATTGTCCAAAGTGGCATAGGAAGTGGCGCTAGGGCAGTTGATGGATGGACAGGGTGACAAAGTGGGACAGAAGGATGACATTCAGGGTGGTCTCATTTCCTGCCGGGGGTCTTGGCATTGTTCTCTGTCTTTGTCCTGGATCTCAGGGACTGTCTGCGGGGTGGTTCTCCATCTGCAGGGGGTGGGGTGCTGGTGTTGTGGTCCTCTGGCAGTGCCTCCTGTCCACTAGCGCCGGCGGAGGTGGTGAGCTGTTCATCATCCAGGCTAGTGTCAGGGGCCCCTTGTTGTGCCACATAGTCCATCCTGGTGTCCACAAGGTCCTTCAGCAACCGTACAATGGTGACCAGGGTGGTGTTGATGGACTTAAGTTCCTCCCTGATCCCCAGATACTGTTCCTCCTGCAGCCGCTGGGTCTCCTGAAACTTGGCCAGTACCGTTGCCATTGTCTCCTGGGAATGATGGTACGCTCCCATGATGTTGGAAAGGGCTTCATGGAGAGTGGGTTCCCTGGGCCTGTCCTCCCCCTGTCGCACAGCTGTCCTCCCAGTTCCCCTGTTATCCTGTGTCTTTGTCCACTGAACCGTGTGCCCACTGCCCCCAGGTCCCTGATTTTCTTGGGGTGGTGGGTTTGCCTGGGTTCCCTGTAGTGGTGGACACACTGCTGCTTGATGTGTCCTGGGGACAGAGGGATGGGCCCTCTGGGAGGGTGCTGTGCTGGTGTTTCCCGAGGGGAGAGGCTATGTGGTGGCATGTGCCAGTGTGAGGTGAACCAACTGTCCTGAGATCCCAGATGGGCCGTGCTGGTCATCTTGATCCAGTTGGACAGAGCTGCTGTTATCACTGTGGGCCTCTTCTGTGGGGGGAGTGGACATGCCTGGAACCTCCTGTCCAGTGACGTTGGGTAGGGGTCCTGCAGGGGTGTAAAGGCATGATTATTGCATCTATGTGTGCCATTGTGTGCAATGGGTGGGTGACCCTGTACTCCAGTGCTTGCATTCTTGTCTAGGACCTTGTGTGATACTTGGTTTGGTGTCTGTGTCTGTGTGGGTGTCTGTAGTGGACATGCTTTGGTGATGGGTGTCCATGCTTTGTTGTTGCATGCAGGGCTTGGTATTGGGATGTGTGGGTTGTGATAGTGGGGCATATGTGAGGTGTTGGAGTGATGGGGGTGAGGGTGAAGTTTGTGATAGCATGCAGGTAGGGTGGGGGATGTAATAGTTAAGATTTGACTTACCAGAGTCCATTTCTCCTACTACTCCTGTGAGGCCCTCAGGATGCAGTATAGCCAAGACCTGCTCCTCCCATGTTGTTAGTTGTGGGGGAGGAGGTGGGGGTCCCTGCCAGTCCTCTGAACTGCAATCTGGTGTCTTGAGACCACGGAACGCACCTTCCCCCGTAGGTCATTCCACCTCTTCCTGATGTCATCCCGTGTTCTTGGTGCTGTCCCACTGCGTTGACCCTGTTGACGATTCTGCGCCATAGCTCCATCTTCCTAGCTATGGAGGTGTGCTGCACCTGTGATCCGAATAGCTGTGGCTCTACCCGGACGATTTCCTCTAACATGACCATGAGCTCCTCCTCAGAGAACCTGGGGTGTATTTGTGGTGCCATGATGTGGTGTGGGTGATGTGTAGGGTGGTGGGTGTTGTGATGTGTGAGGGGATGTGTTTGTGTGTGTTGTCTGAGGTGCGTGGATGTTGTGTGAGTGATGATGGTGTGTGCTGTGGATGCTAGTATTGTTGATAGTGGTGTCTCTCTCTGTGCTTCTTTCTCAATTTTTGTCATCCGGGTTGTGGGTGAAGTGGGTGTGTGTTTTATATTGTATTGGGTGTGTGGGAGTGGTGTGTGTATGTGCTTCAGGTGTGTGCATTTTGAATTGTCCAATGTGGTTGTGTTTTGTAAATGTATGTGTATTTTGAGCGCGGCGGTGTGTACCGCCAATGGAATACCGCGGTTGAAAGACCGCCGCGTGGATTCGTGGGTCGTGATAGTGTGGGCGTATTCCTGTTGGCGTGACGGTGTTGGTTTTGTTTTCGCCAGTTTATCACTGACCTTTGGTGTGGCGGACTTGTGTGGGTGTCTGGATTTTGGCGGATTCCGGCCTTTGGGTCGTAATACCTGTAGCGGAATTCCGCCGCAGCAGCAGTGTGTTGCCGGTCTTCTGTACGGCGGTAAGCTGCATTTACCGCCAATGTTGTAATGAGGGCCATAGTCTTCAACAACAGTAGTTTTCAATGAGGACATCTTTTCAAATTGAAATTCATCATGTGAAAGTTTTTTTCCGAACTGTTGTACAAGTTTGGGCTTCACTGGTTTGTTGGCAGCAACTCCATCAAATAACGCATTTGTTGTAGAAGATCAAGGGACAGAGGTGGTCATTCTGACCCTGGCGGTCTTTGACCGCCAGGGCGGAGGACCGCGGGAGCACCGCCGACAGGCCGGCGGTGCTCCAATGGGGATTCCGACCGCGGCGGTAAAGCCGCGGTCGGACCGGCACCACTGGCGGGGTCCCGCCAGTGTACCGCGGCCCCATTGAATCCTCCGCGGCGGCGCAGCTTGCTGCACCGCCGCGGGGATTCCGACCCCCCCTACCGCCATCCAGATCCCGGCGGTCGGACCGCCGAGATCCGGATGGCGGTAGGGGGGGGTCGCTGGGCCCCTGGGGGCCCCTGCAGTGCCCATGCCACTGGCATGGGCATTGCAGGGGCCCCCGTAAGAGGGCCCCTACATGTATTTCACTGTCTGCTGCGCAGACAGTGAAATACGCGACGGGTGCAACTGCACCCGTCGCACAGCTTCCACTCCGCCGGCTCGATTCCGAGCCGGCTTCATCGTGGAAGCCTCTTTCCCGCTGGGCTGGCTGGCGGTCTGAAGGCGACCGCGGAACGGTAACCTGACGGCGGGACTTTGGCGGGCGGCCTCCGCCGCCCGCCAAGGTCAGAATGAGGGCCATTGTTTGGTCACGAAGTTGTATAGTCACAAAGGCTCCGTCATTTCAAAGAGTTTTCCTTGCTGCTGCATGAATTGAAGAAGGCTGCCAACATGTTTATTAAAACATTCCCCTCTCCCTCTCACAAGTTTGTGGTGAGGAACAGTTTCATGATGGTCCATTAATTTTGAATTTGTTATCTCTCTGAAAACATTGCAAATAGAAAGAACTTCATGGTAGACTAACTGCCTTTGAGCAACATATTCACTTTTACGTGTCTGACCAACAATGAGCTTTCTCTGCAATCTCTGGATTGTCCATTCCAATTTCGTATCTTGAGCCACAGCGTTGAACCCTCACTGTCTTTCACCACAAAATGTCTTTGGATGAATTTTCTGTATAGGTATGGTTTTTTGCCCTCTAGCTTCTTTATTTTCCAAATTACGAGGACTCATATCTCAGGTAGTTTATGCAATCTAATTTGCGAAACAGAGTAAGGATGTGGTATGGATGGTTTTGTGTCAGGAAATGACACTAGGCTAGTTAAAGGCATTTTGTTTGCCTCTAACCAGCCTAGCATCATTCTTTGGTGCAAAACCCCCTTCCCCCATACTGCCACCCCCACCCAGCTAACGTAATTTTCCCAGATGCTAGCCCACCCTTTGCGCCAGCTTCTGAGATTCCATAAATTTGGCGCCCGGCTCTCACTCTGGAATGATACAGCCAGCGCTATACTTTTTGCATTTGCACAGTTTTGCATCAAAAAGTATAAATATGGGCCCAAGTTTTTCACTAGAGCTATCATATGTAAAACATTTCCCCAGTACTTGCAAAGTTCTGATTTTTCTTCACATATTTTGACAAAGTCTATAAACATTGTTTTCAGGTTTTCTGATTTTGAATCAGTGTATTGAACATTGCCTGGCTTTGCATTATCTCTTTTAACCCCTGCGCTGCCAGGCCTTTTCCCTCTAAGGTGCCAAGCCTTTTTGTGGCTATTTGTGGCAGTTCGCGTTTATGCCCTCATTACTGTCCACATAAACTACCTATGCCAAATGTGCGTCCTTTTTCCCAACATCCTAGGGATTCTAGAGGTACCGTTACATCTGCTGGAATCTTCTGGTTGTGGGGATATATAGGGCTTGTAAGTTCATCAAGAACCCTAGGTACCCAGATCCAAAAAATTAGCTGCACCTTGCAATAGGTTTTCAGTGTATACCGGGTGTTCAGTATTAGGGAAAGATGCGGAAGACATTGTAACGCGAAGGGTTAATTAGCTTGAGCAGTGTAGATGAGCGTAATGCCTGTTGAAACCCCCTCCCAAACATCGTGGAAAAGTTCATGATATTATTTTCACGCTTGTTTGTGTAGAAGACTCCGTCTCAACCTTGAGAACGAGAGTACAGGGAGAAGATGGAATGAAAACAAAGGCTGGAGCACAGCAGAGCAGCCAAGTACTGATAACATAACTAGAAAATGCCAGAATGAGATAGAATCCAAGCTTTGAGTTATTTAAGCACTGAAGTGTGGGTGAGGGATTTGGAAGCTTGCAGATGGAATTGTGGAAGCTGCCATGGCCCAGCGCTGCCTCCCTGTTTGCTC
Source organism: Pleurodeles waltl (assembly GCF_031143425.1). Classification (NCBI taxonomy): domain Eukaryota; kingdom Metazoa; phylum Chordata; class Amphibia; order Caudata; family Salamandridae; genus Pleurodeles; species Pleurodeles waltl. The sequence goes on from NC_090440.1 coordinate 921,598,626, forward strand.
GTGGTGCTTGAGGCGGAGAGAGGTCCAAGCAGGCGGTAGAGGGCTCCCCAGCATGTCGTGGATTAAGTTAAGTTTCCACACAGGGATAAAATACCTTTGTTTCTCTGCTCTATTATTATGACTGATTATTTATGCCTGCACTGTGTTTATAACCTGAAGTATTCAGCTTGTTTATATTTTGCTTTCTAAACCTATTAGTGTGAATTGCTTCAATAACTGAAACATGCATTTTGGTGTGCAGTAAATCAAAGCTTAAATGAAGTATTCAGTTTGTTTATATTTTGCCTCCTGAACATCGTAGTGAGAACCTGCTGCAGTAATTGAAACATGCATTTTGGTGTGCAGTAAATCAAAGCTTATCTGAAGTATTCAACTCATTTGTATTCTGCTTCCTAAATATCGTAGTGCAATGCATTTTAGTATACAGTTAATTAAAACTTATATCTGTCAATGAATTCTTTGCTTATATATATAAATAGATGCTTTTCATTGCTATTCTTATTCTACTATTGTTAATGTGCTAAATGCCTACATTTTACCTGCAATTCTAGTAAAGCTAAATTGTATTTATAATTGGCGTGTGGTCCTTCATTGAGCGTCCTTATTGACTTATACCGAACAGGTGTCAACCAGACACCTGGATAAGACACCGGGTATACAGCAATTCAATTGGTGAAATATAAAAAGTGAAAAATAGGTATCAAGGAAACCTTTGTATTTGGGCACAAGATAAGTGTTTTGTTTTCACTAATGACCGAGCTGACAAAAATCTCTGGAATGCACTTCTTAGTTTAAAGAAGGCATTTATTATTACTTTACCACGAGGTTCCTGAGAAAGGAGATTAGTAGGTTGGAGGCACACGTATAAAAATAGTCACACCAATGAAAGGAAAATATATCAAAGTGATTCCCAACTGCAATGTACACAGCAAATATATGTGATTATATTATAGCATAATTGCAAAGCAAAGAATAAAGTCAAAATTCATCACCGTAGGGCCTGCCACTGCTCTTCATCTTTGTCATGCCAGCAAGTTGATGACCCCTTTTCAACTGTGAGAAAGTGTCTGTGTCAGGCATTTGACATCCAATCCTGACTGAGGTCTCAGAAAATTCCCCTCGCTGCTGCCCAGGGACACCTTTTATAGATTAAATAATCATGGGAAAAAGCCTTCTGAAAGGCCCATCCCTCTCAGATGTGAATTATTTAAAAATGCTGGCTTGTTTAGGTAAACCTTGACAGGAATGTTTTGCAAGCTGGCCATCGTTCCAAGACACGCCTTTCAAGGTCAAACTGTTTTCTGCACTAAAGAAAAACACAAAATATGCGCTTCCTTATCATGCTATTGTGTTCGGTAAGAGAAATACGAAAAACACGAGCTTAGTTTACCATGTGGAAAAACACAGTTCATCTGCAATGTCTCAACTGCAATGTCTAACACCACGATAAAGCCAATAGGCAGCTAAACTGAATACAAAATGTAATGTCTAACGCCACAATAAAGCCAATAGGCACCTAAACTGAATACAAAATGTAATCTGCAACTGGTGAACATTGAACAACTAATATACACAGTGGTGAAACACAAAGTCAGTGGTCAAACATACATATTTTCACTACATTTCCACCCTCTGACCAATGAAGTTTGTTTACTTTTCTCTTATTTCAAAGAAAAAACAAAAACATTATAAGCAAATAAGTTTTGCATTGTATACAGCAACAGAATGTAATGCTAAAAGCAATCACTGTAAAGCAATGGAAGTGGATTAACATATTGATCTCATAACCTTTCCAATCAGAATAGTGTCTCTAATATAGCAAGTTGATGTAGCATGAAAAGGTACACGGTCCACCTGAAAGGTTTGCTGAAATGTAAGTGAAAGTCAGGCTTCCACACGAAATAACAGACAGCTAACTGGCAATGTTGCTCAATGAGAACAAGCCATGGGATAGCTCCAGTGGAAAAAAGTAATCAAACAAGTTGCCAGAACTTCCATGGTACTCTGTATTGATCCCATGCAAAACTTGAACCGGAGTCGCAAGTTGCGCAAAATGGATCCATAGGTTTTGTACTTTAAAAGCAGCAGGAACATTGCACAAAGGTTATCAATCAGGTTCAGGTTGTGGGTGCGGTCCCTCCCCCGACCCCAAACGCAAATGCCCGAAGGGAGGCCACACAGCACACTCATGGTCAGTGGCCAGTCGTAGTAGGATCTGCAAAAGAAACAAGTATGACTTTTCTTGCAAATAACATTTGTCATCTGAAATGTGCTCTCCTTTTTCCTTTCCTTGTTTTATAATCAGCAGGACGTTATTGGGGCCCTTTGCTATAATGTCTGCATATTCTGGATGGCCATTTGGGGATTCAACCCACACCTTAGCACTGAGGTTTTTGTCTGCTGCACCACAGCTTCCCTTTCCTTGCACTGTCAGAAGGGCTGGGGCATACTCCTTCCTTACCAAACATCCATTCACTGCACTTATGACAAGTTGGGCAATTCTGTCTCCAATCTGTATGAATAAATCAAATTCTTTACTATTTATCACAATAACTTTGATTTCTACTTGGTAATCTGCAGCAATCACTCCCCCTAAAACCTGAATACCTTTAAGGGCCAAAACAGATCTGGAATCAATCAATCCAAAATGCTCTGGGGGAATCTGTAATCCAACACCTGTTTCACACAACGCTATGTCTAGGGGTTTCAGTCTGTAACCTTGTGAAGCATGTAAGTCAAGACCTGCAGATTCAGGTGTGGCTCTGTAAGGAGCTAATGCTCCAGGTCTTATCTCCCAGTATGTGTTGGTATTGGTGGCCACATGTAGTTGTATTTACAAAGCTGGAGTTAACATTTGCATTAAAGGAATTTCAGCATTTGTTACTGGTCCATTGTTCAGAATCTGGAGGGCTTCATTTAAGTGCTCTCTCCAGTTTTTCAAAGTTTCATCAGATAATTTTCGCAATTGAGATTTCAGTAAATCATTAATTCTGTCAATCAGTCCTGAGGCCTGTGGATAATAAGGAATATTTGATATATCCACTCAATATTGTGCTGAGAACAGTAGTCCTGCACCAAATTGCCTTTAACGTGTGACCCATTGTCACTCTGGATCTGAAGTGGTACTCCATAGTATAACATTAACAAGTTCAGAGTTCTGATAGTATTGTTCTAGGTAGCACGTTTGAAAGGGACAGCAATCAAGTTCTCAGAATATGTGTCCACTACGGTTCAGGCGAATTGACACCCGCTACTAATCAGTAGTGGTTCAATGTAATCAATTTGCCATATCTGTCCTGGTTGCTTTCCTCTCCCCAATTGATTTTTGACCTTTTGTGGGACAGATCTCTGTTGTGTGTGCTGACAAATAGGACATTGCAAAATCACAGTTTATATCAAGTCTAGGGGAATGTGCATCTCTCTACTGTCTGCCCACCTGTAAGTGTCTTTTTCTCCCCAGGGTCCACATTTCTGGTGAGCCCACTTAGGCATCCCCACCAAGTCAGAATTCTGGGTTGACACTTCTGCCTCTGCACTTTTGTCTTTAACATCTGCAAGGGAATTGAACCAGCGTTCTAATGAGTCAATGGGGCAATGAGCATCTATGACTTTAGTCTGTTCTAACATTTCCCAAATTTCCTGCCACAACTCTTTGCTCCTCACTTCCTTTGAACGAATGAACCAGTTATGTGCATGCCATGTGGAAAGCCTAATCTATTGGCAGTGAACCAAGAATCAGTGTAAAAATGACACGTCTCAGGCAGCTCTTGCTTTAAAGTCTCACACACAGTGTACAACTCTGCATATTGGCTACTTTTTCCATCTTCTGTGGTAGACAACGACTTTTCAGTAACTGGGTTGTATGACACATCTTTCCAATGTCTTTTAGTACCCACGTATTTCAATGAATCATTAGTAAAACAAACACGCTTTCTATCCTCAGGGGACAAGAATTCAAATGGTGCACTCAATTTCACTGGTGACTCTTTTACCTGTGGTACCTTCTGCACTCTCTCCTCCTCCTGTAAAGGGGCTTGTGACCCATGTTCATGTAGGGCTGCAGTGCCTGTCGGTCCTACTCGAGCCATGTCTTGTATGTACCAGATCCAGTGTATGATACTAGCCTCTTGTGCATGTCCTATATGGAGAGATTTAAGTGAACTCATCACCCACTGCATGACTGATAATTCAGGTTTCAGAATTACATTATAATCCAGTGTCATTTGCTCAGTATTCACTAGAGCCCAATAACAAGTCAAAAGTTGTTTTTCAAAAGGAGTACAGTGCTTCTCAGAGTCAAGTCGTTTTCTGGTCCAAAGCCCCAGGGGCACCCTTGTCCTCCCCTGTTTCTGTCACATACTCCAGTTTACATAATGTCCTTGAACATTTACATGTACATCAATGTTTTCCTCTTGCACTGCACACAAATCTGAAGTCTATTGAATTATTTCATTTGCCAAATCAAAAGCACACAGCTGTTCCTCACTCCATTCAAACTCTTGTTTTTTCCTAGTTACTTTGTACCAAAGGGTTAAGATTTTACTCAGATGAGGACTATACTGTTTCCAAAAATCAAACAATCTTATGAAACTCGGTATCTCTTGCTTAGTGCAAATAGTAGCAAACTCCAAAATCTTTTGTTTTACCTGTAACAACATCAGTCTATATTCTTGCTTCCACTGAATTCCCAGAAACTGCACATTTTGCGACAGTTAATTTTTCACATCGTACTCTGTAAAAGTGGTCTATATATACCGGTAACATCGTCAACTTCTTGCTCAGTGAAATCTTTTAAAGAATGCACTTCAACTCCTGCCAAAAACTGTGGGCTGCTCTGCGCACGGAGAACTACGCTCTGCTCATGAGGCTCACACTGGCCCCCACCTTTTTAACCTCTTCATTACTGGAATGGAAAACGTCAGATTCTCCTGTAGCAGCTTTGTAAATTTCAGCTTTATCTTGCACTAATTTGTTCTGGCTAATTTGCTCCCGTAAATTCTTATTTTCATGTTTTTACTGTTTCCATCTTTCATGTATTTTTCTGTAAGCAGACAAAAGTATCGAAACTCTCCTGTCAAGAACAAAAGAGACATCATTCCTTTAAAAAAACACCTTTTCTAAATATGAAAACACTTTAGTTTTATCCAAGCACTCATCCCAAAACTTAGAAAGTCCTGATAAACAAGAAAACATTTTTGTCACAGCACCCTAAGGCAGTTTAACTTCACATGCATTTTCAAACATGGTTTGCGGTGCTTCCTTTAATTCTCTAAACAACAAAAAAAAATTACACTTTTCAATCGTGCACTTCCAATCTCCAATTCCATTCTCAGACTGAGAACTACGTCAACAAGTTTTGCTTTCACTAATGACCGAGCTGACAAAAATCTCTGGAATGCACTTCTTAGTTTAAAGAAGACATTTATTACTACTTCACCACAAGGTTCCTGAGAAAGGCGATTAGTAGGTTGGAGGCACACGTTTAAAAATAGTCACAGCAATGAAAAGAAAATATATCAAAGTGATTCCTAACTGCAATGTACACAGCAAATATATGTGATTATATTATAGCATAATTGAAAAGCAAAGAATAAAGTCAAAATTAATCACCGTAGGGCCTGCCACTGCTCTTCATCTTTCTCATGCCAGCAAGTTGATGACCCCTGTTCAACTGTGAGAAAGAGTTTTCCACCCTCACAGGACAAGTGACTGTGTCAGGCATTTGACGTCCAATCCTGACTGAGGTCTCTGAAAATTCCCCTCGCTGCTGCCCAGGGACACCTTAATAATGGGAAAAAGCCTTCTGAAAGGCCCTTCCCTCTCAGATGTGAATTATTAAAAAATGCTGGCTTGTTTAGGTAAACCTTGACAGTAATGTGTTGCAAGCTGGCCATCGTTCTGAGACACACCTTTAAAGGTCAAACTGTTTTCTGCACTAAAGAAAAACACAAAATATGCGCTTCCTTATCATGCTATTGTGTTTGGTAAGAGAAAATACGAAAAATACAAGCTTAGTTTACCATGTGGAAAAACACAGCTCATCTGCAATGTCTCAACTGCAATGTCTAACGCCACGATAAAGCCACTAGGCAGCTAAACTGAATACAAAATGTAATGTCTAACGCCACAATAAAGCCAATAGGCAGCTAAACTGAATAAAAAATGTAATCTGCAACTGGTGAACATTGAACACCTAATATGCACAGTGGTGAAACACAAAGTCAGTGGTCAAACATACTTATTTTCACTACAATAAGGTATTGAGAAGACATGGTTATTTGCACATCTCCGAATTCCAGGGGTCCCCATATTAGTATGTGAATTATAGGGCATTTCTCTAATAGTCATCTTTTAAACACTGTCTTACATTTGGAAGTAAAAAATGTAGAGAAAGACAAGGAACAATACCCCAAGTCCCGATATAAATGGTACCTCACTTGCGTGGTTAGGCCTAATGCCCTCAACAGGAAAGCCAACATGGACACATCACAATTTTACATTGAAATCTGATGTGTTTTTTGGAAAGTGCCTAGCTGTGGATGTTGGCCTTTAGCTCAGCCGGCACCTAGGGAAGCCTAGCAAACCTGTATATTTTTTAAAACTGACACCCAGGGGAATTCAGAATGGGGCGACATGTGGGCTCTCACCAGATTCTCCTACCCAGAATCCTTTGCAAACCTCAAAATTTGGCAAAAAATACTTTTTCCTCACGTTTTCGTGACAGAAAGTTCTGGAATCTAAGAGGAGCCACAAATTTCTTTCCACCCAGCATTTCCCCAAGTCTCCCGATAAAAATGGTACCTCACTTGTGTAGGTAGGCCTAGTGCCTGCGACAGGAAACGCTCCAAAACACAAAATGGACACATCACATTTTCCCAGAGAAAACAGACCTTTTTTTTGCAAAGTGCCTAGCTGTGGCTTTTGGCCTCTATCTCAGCTGGCACCTAGGGAAACCTACCAAACCTGTGCATTTTTGAAAATTAGACACATAGGGGAATCCAAGATGGGGGGCTTATGGGCTCTCATCAGGTTCTGTTCCCAGAATCCTTTGCAAACCTTAAAATTTGGCAAAAATTAGTTTTCCTCACATTTCGATGATGAAAAGTTCTGGAATCAGAGAGGAGCCACTAATTTCCTTTCAACCAGCATTCCCTCAAGTCTCCCGATAAAAATTGATAATTCACTTGTGTGGGTAGGCCTAGTGCCTACGAACATGAAATGCCCCATAACACAACATGGACACATCACATTTTCCCAAAGAAAACTGACCTGTTTTTTGCAAAGTGCCTAGCTTTGGATTTTGGCCTCTAGCTCATCCGACACCTAGGAAAGCCTAGCAAACCTGGACATTTCTAAAAACTAGACACCTAGAGGAAACCAGTATGGAGTAACTTGTGGGACCCTCACCAGGTTATGTTACCCAGAATCCTTTGCAAACCTCAACATGTGGCAAAAAAACACTTTTTCTTTACATTTCGGTGATAGAAAGTTCTGGAATCTGAGAGGAACCACAAATTTCCTTCCACCCAGCATTCCCCCAGGTGTCCCAATACAAATGGTACCTCACTTGTGTGGGTACACCTAGTGCCCGCGTCAGGAAATGCCCCAAAACTCTACGTGGACACATGAAAATTATCAAATACAAAACTACCTGTTTTTACGGGGCGGGGCACCTGCGTTTTTGGTCCTGGGCTCAGCAGCCATATAGGGAAATCTACCAAACCCAGACATTTCTAAAAACTAGACACCCGAGGGAGTCCAGGGAGGTGTGACCTACGTGGATCCCCCAGTGTTTTCTTACCCAGGATCCTCAGCAAACCTAAAATTGTGCTAAAAAAATATATTTCTTCCACATTTTTGCGTGGGATCACTGCATGGGCACAAATTTCCTACCACCCAACGTTCCCCTCAGTCTCCTGATAAAAATGATACCTCACTTCTGTAGGTGAGCCAAGTGCCTGTGACAGCGAAGAGACAAAAACAGGTTAAAAATGAAGGGGAACCAAAGCGTGTCCAAAAAGGCAGTTTGAAAAAAACCTTTTAGGCTGACAAGTGGGGCAGAATTTTTATCAGTATAGATGCAACAATACTGGGTGGTAGGAATCATTATAGAGCCGCCATTTTGGAAACTGGTGAAAGGTTTGCCCTGAGGAGTTTATGTCTGTCTCTATAAGACTACTGGACCCCCAAAGTATATGTTTTGACACCAAAATGAATTATTTAGGTCTCACAGTTCCTGAAATATCACATCAGCACTGCAACACATATCCCTTTTTTAAAAACATCTTCCAGAAAAAATAGGCCCGGATTAGCAATGTCTACCCCAGCTAAATTTCTTCTCTAATGATACAAAAACACAAATCAAAAATGAAAATCTCTGGACAATATTTGTTTTTTACCGGGGTAAGTCAAGGGGCCAGGACTAAGGGTAGGGAAGCCCCTGCTGATCTTAAGTTCCTTCTGGGGAAGTAGGATTTGACAAGAGGATGCCGTTATCAATGGACTTTATTGTTAAGAATTCTATAACAGTAACACATGGCTTTAACATAAGCCTTTTAAAGGCAGCCAGTGCGATTTTACAAGAGCAGGACCTGTAGGAGAGCGTCTTGGCAAATTTAACAACAGATGAGCTGCAGTATTCTGAGAGACTCCCAAATGCAGAGCGTTACAATACACCAGCCTGCACATAATTAAGGCCTGGACTACTGTCTTTCTAGCAGCTTCCCGGAGTAGTCCAAGGATCTTTTTTAAAGTTTTTAAGATCCAGAAAAAACTGCCCACTAATATCGTGATCTGATCTCAAGAGCCTTGAATCAAACCAGATACTGAGGTTTGTAGTGAATCCTATCTTTTTTTAATGGGAAGCAGGAGTTAGCTTAGCCCTTTGGCTTGTAGACTTGTGCCTCCGTCACCCAGTGACTTTTACCCTACTTAGGCCCTGATTCTAACCCTGGCGGTCTTCGACCGCCGGGGCGAGGGTCGGCGGGAGCACCGCCGACAGGCCGGCGGTGCCCCGCAGGGCATTCTGACCGCGGCGCTTTGGCCGCGGTCAGAAAGGGTAAACCGGCGGTCTCCCGCCGGTTTACCCCTGCCCTCAGAATCCCCCATGGCGGCGCAGCTTGCTGCGCCGCCATGGGGGATTCTGACCCCCCCTACCGCCATCCTGTTCATGGCGGGAAAGCCGCCATGAACAGGATGGCGGTAGGGGGGGTCGCGGGGCCCCTGGGGGCCCCTGCCGTGCCCATGCCAATGGCATGTGCACGGCAGGGGCCCCCGTAAGAGGGCCCCGCAAGGTATTTCAGTGTCTGCCTTGCAGACACTGAAATACGCGACGGGTGCTACTGCACCCGTCGCACCTTCCCACTCCGCCGGCTCAATTACGAGCCGGCATCCTCGTGGGAAGGGAGTTTTTCCCTGGGCTGGCGGGCGGTCTTTTGGAGACCGCCCGCCAGCCCAGGGAAAAACTCATAATGAGCGGTATTATGGGGGCGGAATTCTGGCGGGCGGCCTCCGCCGCCCGCCAGGATTAGAATCACCCCCTTAGTTTGCTCTGTTTTAGCGCAATTATTTATTTATGTTTTCCATGATGGCTGCATAGATAAGATGTAGGTATTCACATTAGGTACGTACCTACTTTTAAAATCATCTGGATGCAACAGTAACTAGCAATTACATTGCAGTCGAGACTGCGGATGGGCGTCCTCCCATCTAACAGGGTTTATGATTTAAATATCCAAATTGAGTGAGACGTAGAGCACACCATTGGTGTGATGTTCTGAGATGAACTTAGTTATGATATCCTGCTGGCCAAGAGGGACTGGCCACCAGAGGACGTTAGTAAGTTCCCACATGGGAAAGATGTAATTTTGCCTTCTTTCTCTGATCTTGTTCCAGAAGCGGTAAAGCAAGGCTACGCTGTCAATTGGGCTTTAGTGCAGGCACCAGCATTATACCACAATCATGTAGGTTGGGACAAGGATTCTCCTTGTCATGCAATACATATCAGGTCTACACCCCACCCTCAGCCACAATATCCTGTTAAAAATGAAGCAAAGGCTCCAGTGAGGGAGATCCTCACTCAGCTTGAGCACCAGGGTGCAATTGAGCCCTTGGTCTCTGCAATGAATAACCCATTATTCCCCGTTGCAAACCAGACCATTTGTACAGAATAGTCTTGGATTATAGACACTTAAACAGTCGTACATGTACATACACTATACAAAATACACGTAGCACAGCACTAATTGATAACATAGTGCACAAAATATATAAAGCAACATTGGATATTTACAACATTTTTTTCTGCAAGAATTTAGCACATAGAATTCAGGACCTGAGTGTGTTCTCATTTAGCTCACAAAAATGCTTTTGTCATTTGCCCCAAGGCTATAAGAACAGCCCAGGGCTGTTCTCAGCCCTTGTAACACCAATATTACGTGATATTGATCCCGAGGCATTGTCCTACGTAGGTGACATCTGTCTCCCAGATAACAACCTCAACATTCATCTTGCCAGGGTCGATCGGTTCGTTTTAGGATTCACAGCCATTGGTTACAAATTAAATTTTAGGAAAACAAAAATAGCCTTTCTCAGCGAATTGTTCTTGGGATATGAGCTATCAAACGAGGGCAAGAGCCTGGCCCTGCACTTTCTAGAAAAATTTGCTCAACTCCAGCCATCAAATACAATCAAGAAACTACAGTCTTTACTTGGTTTCTTTAACATTCTCAGAACTTACATTCCTGACTATGCCCAACGTATTAAGCTACTTAATGGGTTAATACACCCTGATTTTTCAAGCAGACACTGGACAGTTGAACATACACTCATCCTTAGGGAGTTGCAACAGGACATGCTAGAAGCAAAACACTTGCACACCCATGACAACAAAACAAATTTGGCCATCAGAATAATTGCTGGTGCCATTGGGTTCACTTATGTCACCTTTAATGAAGGAGACATGGGCCCTCATTCTGACCTTGGCGGTCGGCGGAGAGGCGGCGGTCGGACCGCGAACAGACCGGCGGTATTAAAAATGGCATTCTGACCGCGGCGGTCACCGCCGCGACCGACCGCCACTTCCCCACTCCGACAGCCACGGCGGTCATGACCGACGGGCTGGAGTCTGCGCACTCCGGTCCGGCGGTCGACCCAAGACCGCCAACGGTATCATGACCCTGCTCACCGCCGCGGTTTCTGGCGTTCGGGAACCGCCATGCGAACCATGGCGGCAGGCACTATCGGGGCCAGGGAATTCCTTCCCTGGCACTGATAGGGGTCTCCCCCACCCCCCACTGCCCCCCCGAGTCCTCCCCCCCACACCCTCCACCCCCCTGCCACCCCCCAGAGGTGGTACGAACCCCCTCCCCACCCCCATCCCGACATGCACATACACGCACCCCGACATGCACACACCCCCAACATGCACATATCCACACCCCCTACACACACACATACACAACGGGGACACATACCCGCACACATACATGCCGACATGCGCACCCGCCGAACTACACACATTGCCCATAGGCACAGCAGCACTCCCCGCCCGCATGCACGCACTCACACACCCCCTCTACACACTCACACGCACACCCCCATGCACGCACACATCACACAACACCACCCCACCCCCTCCCCTCACGGACGATCAACTTACCTTGTGCGTTGGTCCTCCGGGAGGTGACAGGAGCCATGGGGAGGTGACCGCCAACAGAAGACCGCCAACAGAAGACCGCCACACAGAAATGTGGGTCGTAATTCTGTGGGCGGTGTTCTGCTGGCGTGGCGGTGGAGGTTGACCAGTCTCCACTTTCCCGCCGACCGCCAGTGTGGCTGCTGGCGGTTTTCCGGCGGAACGCTCCCAGCGGTCAGAATGCGCACAGCGGCATACCGCCGCGGTCGGCGGTCTTCACCGCGGCGGTAACTCGGCGGTCTTGCGAAAAGACCGCCAAGGTCAGAATGACCCCCATGGTGTCCATAGCATATAAATCACATTTATACTCCAATGCAGAACATTTGCACCCAAAGAAAAAAATCTAACTGCAGTTCAGATGGCTGTCATTAAGGAGAGGCCACTTGCCCAAGGGAAACGCATCACTGTCATTACCTCAGTGCCAGCCTTAGAGGCCGTCACCAAAGCTAGCATTCCTAACGCTAAAACGTTACATTCACGCTAGATTCAGTGGGCAACATCCCTGACTGCCACTGATGTTGATTACATTTTTGATCCAAAACTTCAGACACAAGAATTTCTCCAATACGAACAGGAGTACCCAACACCTCTAAATATTCTGCCGCTTGACAGATATCATGCTGTCATTTATACTGATGGTTCAGCACAACCAGGTGTAGGTACCAAACATCAATACTCACCCACCTGCGCAGCTGTGAGTGGAGTGATGAAGGATGGTTTATTCCATCCTCACAATACCTTCACGCAGACCCTAGGGGACTGCACAGCTCAGCTGGCTGAGCTCAAAGCCCTTACCTTAGCGCTAGAACACACAGAGCCAGGCCTACTGACTTTGATTGTCTGTGACTCATATTACTGCGTCCAGTCCTGCAATGATTATCTTAATCACTGCTGATTGAATGGTTTTAGAAACTCCAAAGGGAACACCATAAAACACAAAACTCTGTGGAGGAGGGTGGCTGATCTCAAGGATAAACTACCTTGTGTCCATGCAGTACATACATTGGACTACCAATGTGTAGGAGTACACGTTATCAACAACACTTTGCCAGCTGAAGCGGCCAAATCTGCAGTAGCTACGGCTTCTGTGGCTGCAGTGACTCGTTCTCAGATGAGATTGGATAATTAAATTATGGCTGCTGTGAAAGCTTCAACTGAAGGCAAGCCTCTCCCAAAAGCATATACTACAAAATACTGTTACCATATCAGTCCTCAGAATATTGCCTACGCAACACTCCCTGGGGTTGGAGATCGAGTTATGCTCAACCGAGACTAGAGATTAGATCTAATAAAAGCAGCACTTGAGGCAGTCGCATCTGCTCATGCTGGTATTTCGGCCACAGTAACACTCTTACGGAAATGCTTCTGGTAGTCAAGTCTAGACTTCCTTTGTTGTGACATTTGCTAGCACATTGAGGGCTCCAACATCCAACTCCCTCCGCAGACATCCCTCTTAGTTTCCAACAGGCCACTACAAAGTGTGTACCTGGACCACTGCGGTCCACTTCAACCTGATGGTGCATACAAATACATCTTAGTCGCTGTAGATTCTTGTTCTAGATTTCTGTGGGTATGGCCTCAGCAGTCGGCTGACACTCGAACTGGTATAAAAGACTTGCTGATCTTTATCAGTACATATGCGGTTGCAGCATTCCACTCAGACCAGGGCCCTGCCTTTGCCTCTAGGGCATTCAGGGACACCATGGGGACGAATGGTGTTGAACCCCGTTACTCCTCACGATACCATCCTGAGGGAAATTTGATTCTGGAGAGGAGGAATCGTAATCTAAAGCAGTCCTTAACAGCTAGAGTATTAGGATCTGGCTGCAGTTGGCTTCATCACCTATATGGGGTCCAGAGAGCACTGAATAATCTGCCAAGACGGTCCTTGGGGGGACACACTCCCTATGAGGTTCTCTTTGAGATACCTATGTATGTCCCAGATCTAGATGGCCCTGGTTTGGTGACAGCAGATACACCTTTTGACATAAATAGACATCTCACTGTCTTATAGGAGCTCCAACAATTTTGTGATGATAAATCATCCACCAGTGTTGCCACCTTAGGAATAAGGGATTTACCAACAACTTCTAATGGCTAGATTCCTAAAGTTGGGGATTTGGTTTGTGAGAAGATCGCTGTGAAGAAGGAATTCGGTCCATCCTACAGAGCACCGATCCCAGTCCTGGGAATATAAGGTACCAGAATTGTCATCTTACCACCGCTGCCAGGCTCCAAAGCTAACAGATTCATTTCCATTGATGACGTCAAACTTCACCATGTGTCTGATCCTGCACAGTAGACCCAGAGGTTCGTTGGGTAGTTCCCAGGCCCCTCTCACTACCCAACAGGACATACCGCTTCAAAGAAGAAATAACAACACTTCTGATTACACAAGCATGTCCAACAATGCTACAACTACCTCCTCAACCGTGGGGAGGGCAGAAAATGAGCTCTTGCTGATTCCAGTTACCTCTTCAATGACAACACCTGTTCAAGATTTGGCTGTCTTCTACACCAAACACAACACAAACTGACGACATCGTCTACCATGAGCCTCCACACAAAATTGATCCATCCACTGGTTATGCACCTGCTACTGCGTTTGAAGAGACTGCTTCTGGTTACTTCATTTTCATTGATGACTTTTCTTCAGATTCATCAACTCCTGCAATTGAAAATATTTCAAAGACACGTAACCTGTATCTGTGGCTCATAAATAACTATTTAATTCACCCATGTAACCATTTATGGTTCTGCTTCACATTTTTTGCATTGTCTCTATGGATTGGTTTCATGACTGTTTTTGTTTATAAATGGTCATTACCTTCCTGAACACTCCTCTGTTGAGCCTGTGGATGAAGTCTTAACTCTATATCATTCCTCACATAAGGTCCTAGGAGACTTGTCCGTTGTGAACATTTCAGCTGTACCAATTTCTAATGGGATTGTGTGGGACAAAGTTCCATTCAACATAAATACGGGCCTCCTGAGGTCATTAAAATTCCATATGTTTTCAAAATATCTATGACTAATGTAATTACACCAGGTGTTGTATCTGATGATTGGGATGTCCAGACAGTGGATTCAATGTTAACTGAAATGAAGAACTATTCAGTATTTGAAAGTGATAATGTGTACACCAATACAAAGAATTATGGGAAAATGTTCTGCTATAACAACTGGGGACATTACCACCTGCACCGTGCAACTAGACATGGATGAATATTTAACTATACACAGTAGGAACACTGTTCAACTCTACCTGTGGGGAGCCCCATACATTTTGTGGATAAATGTACCTATTTTTCTTGGCATGACTCAAAAAATACAGAGTCATATTATTTAAAGTTACCACCTTCAAAAATTAGGAAAATTTTGCTAGCTGATACAAAACTGATTTATTCAGATTCCTTTGTTTCCTGTCTTGCAGTTGAAGGTTACGAATATTGGAAGAATACTATTGATTTAAAGAGTGTATGAGGAATACAAGATTGGCAAATACAGTGTAGGGAAACTTGATTTAGAGTGTGCCTCATTCCTGTGCAAATCATCTTTTTAAATTATACCATTCAGCAGACATCCTGTATGGGGTTGGCGAAAATGAAGGAATTAAATGCGACCAGTATCCCCTCACCAGCGAAATTCTATAACTGGCAATCCTTCCTGAATGTCACTGAGGAAGATCTAGATGCGAAGGTTCAGGCTGGTACCTATAGCTCTTGAATTTTTAGTCCCTGCAGGTGGTTACTATGGCCAATGGCCACAAATGGGTGTCAGGCACATTTTGTAAATTCCTCAGGGGGTTTCAAGATTAGCTGGCCAGACCCTCGCTTTGCCTCGGCTCAACACACGGGTATAGTTACAACATACAGTGTGGGGAAGCTGTGCCAACAGTGGGTACAGACTAACATGTTAGCCATAGTTAAGGAACATCTTAACACTCTTTCAGAAGATAAAGACTTGCAGGACTTCTTGTTAGGTCCTAGAAAGCCACGCTCTAAAAGATTCATCTATGCCATATTTAATGAGATCTGGAAGCTTTCTCAGATAGAAGCTGCTGCACATTTAAGGCAGATAGCTAAAGAAAACTTAGAGAAGGCTTTCGCAGTTGTTGACAACGGCAAGAACACTCTGTCCAACAGGATATATTCCCTGACAAACACAGTATTGTCTGCGATTGAAATAATTCAGACAGACATGTCCCTTTTATATCATGGGCAAAGTCTGCTGTGTTCTATCATGCAGTTAGGTTGGACATTACAGACTCTGAAAAAACGTCTGCGTTCTGTGGAAGTATATTAACGGTAGTGACTTGTTTACTGCTTTTAATTTATCCAAGGAACAACAGGCAATGGCTAAAGGGAAGCGAGTTTCACTATGCTTCACATAGAAAAGTTAGAGAAGTTGCCTGTCACGGTTGCAGAGAGTCCATCAACAGTATGGCTCCTATATGGCATTATAAATCTGCCCTTTTCACTTTTCATTTTTCGAAATGCCGTGGGCAGATACGAGTGGCTAGGCGATAGCTATATTAAAGAAGAGTGGGAATTGCCCTTTGAATACAAATGTCTGAACTGTGAAACAGAGGTCTTTCTTAGTGAAAGCGAATGTGAGACTACTGTTAGTCATTCGTTCATCTGCAAGCAGGTGTCCCTTCACGACCTTTGCACTGCGGTGATCTCAAACTTGGCCTGTTTTCTGAAGGGTACTCCCGTTCCTTTGATTCGACCAGCATTTCATGTACTTACAAAGTGGTTATGTGGTGATGAGCAACCAAAGCTGTTGCGGTATGCGACCAGGAATTGCCTACGCAATTTCACTCTCCAAGGTCAGTACGTGTTGAGGGCATGTTTTATTCCCCTCACAAGAGAGATAAAAGTATCAGAAATGTGGCCTCACTTGATACTGCTAATGTAAATTATGACAAGCTGAGCAGACTAAAGGCGCTACTGTTTCAAAAACAAGTTGCGTTGACCGGCTAGAGAGACGTATGCTTTCCAGATAACAAGATCATCAGCCTAGATGCAATCCCTATTAAATACCAACTTCCCCAAGTACTTTGGAGAGCTGGTATCCAGTATTTTCAATGATTTGAGCACTGCGGGGATCGTCCATTTCTTTAAGGCTGTTGGGTCTGGATTTGTGTCCCTCTTCCAGACTATCTTCAGAGTCATTCCTTCAGCCACCCATTCACTGTTTTCACGTGTGTTTGGCGGCTTTCCTATAATTTTGCTGTTAATAGGCAGAATACTACTGCTGTTGGTTCTGATTCCCAGTGGTTGAGCCTTTCCAGCTAAGAGGAATAATGGAGCCACAACCACCAGCTCAACTGTGCAGTGAACGCATGCTGGACGAGTTGGAGCGTGACTGGTCATTGTCATTCAGACCAGTCCTATGGTGCATGCAGCCAGTCTTTCGCTGCGTAGGGCGTCTCTTCGAACACCTGCCTACAGTGTGTCTTGCTGTTCTGCCAGTGCCTCCTGTGGACCAAGAACTGCTGGTGTCCCCGATGAGGGTTCATTCGCGGTCGTGCCCCTTGAGACTAAGGCTGTTTCATGAGACTACTTGTGAGTCACCATTGGTGAACGAACTGGCTCTCTTTGGCACTGTGAAGAATGCCACTCCTGCAGGTGAACCTGCACAAGAGGCTGCCCCTCACTACTGCTCCATGGATCCATCTGCCTATCCTGTCATCGATCTAACATCTGACGATGTGGCCTCTTTCCTGAGGTCCTTTCCCTTCAATGGCTTTGAAGATGCTCTTCAAGATCATGACTATTGTTAAATGGATTTGATGATTGGCTTATCTTACCTAATTCAAAGTTTGCATTTCTTGCCCTTACTTTGGCCTGCTGTGCTTGTGATGATCAACATTATGGGCCTGATTCTAACTTTGGAGGACGGTGTTAAACCGTCCCAAAAGTGGCGGATATACCACCTACCGTATTACGAGTCCATTATATCCTATGGAACTCGTAATACGGTAGGTGGTATATCCGCCACTTTTGGGACGGTTTAACACCGTCCTCCAAAGTTAGAATCAGGCCCTATGTCTCTTTGTATGTTTTTAGCTAGTTTGTAACATGTTTTTAAGCACATTTTTAAGGATAAGTTTTTACCGCAATTGGGAGGGTGTAGTGAATCCTATCTTGTTTTAATGGAAAGCAGGCTTATAGACTTGTGTCCCCATCACCCAGTGACGTTTACCCTACTTAGGCCCTCATTCTGACCTTGGCGGGCGGCGGAGGCCGCCCGCCAAAGTCCCGCCGTCAGATTACCGTTCCGCGGTCGAAAGACCGCGGCGGTAATTCTGACTTTCCCGCTGGGCTGGCGGGCGGTCGCCTTCAGACCGCCCGCCAGCCCAGCGGGAAAGAGGCTTCCACGATGAAGCCGGCTCGGAATCGAGCCGGCGGAGTGGAAGCTGTGCGACGGGTGCAGTTGCACCTGTCGCGTATTTCACTGTCTGCGCAGCAGACAGTGAAATACATGTAGGGGCCCTCTTACGGGGGCCCCTGCAATGCCCATGCCAGTGGCATGGGCACTGCAGGGGCCCCAGGGGCCCCGCGACCCCCCCTACCGCCATCCGGATCCCAGCGGTCGGACCGCCGGGATCTGGATGGCGGTAGGGGGGGTCGGAATCCCCGCGGCGGTGCAGCAAGCTGCGCCGCCGTGGAGGATTCAATGGGGCGGCGGTACACTGGCGGGAGCCCGCCAGTGGTGCCGGTCCGACCGCGGCTTTACCGCCGCGGTCGGAATCCCCATTGGAGCACCGCCGGCCTGTCGGCGGTGCTCCCGCGGTCCTCCGCCCTGGCGGTCAAAGACCGCCAGGGTCAGAATGAGGGCCTTAGTTTGCTCTGTTTTAGCGCAATTATATAATTATATTTTCCAAGATGGCTGCATTGTTTTTAGTTAGACAATGGTTTAGTTTCCAGCTATCAGTGCCACCCTGCTAAGGCGTCACTATCAGCGCCAGAGATAGATAAGATGTAGGTATTTACATTAGGTCAATAAAAAAGGGGGGAAAGGGAGGATTGGGCGGTCCAGTGTACGTTCTCCCAATACTATGCTAATATAAAGTAGTACACAGTTCTGAAATAAGTTTAAGAAGAAAGAGAGAAAAGAAAAGGAGTCCTGAAAATCAGGAGCAATGGTCCTCACACACCTTAATTGGTGTCATGCTTCATCATCGGACAGCTCCTCGTCAGACCGGCGCTGCACTGTCTGACGGGCACCCCCCGGAGGGGGGCTCTGTGCCGGAGATCTTTTATATACTCGATGATGCCGCAGAACCTAATATGGATCCGAGAGAGGACAAATCCACAAGAGAGAGAAATAAAATTGGCTCAGATCCCTCACTCAATGATTTATTGCTTGCTATTGGGAAATGGTCAAGGTTAAAAGAATGCAGGGAGTGGAATCAGAGGTAATGCTCAGACACTCACGCAAAACACTCAAAAGTAGAGGATGGTGGAAATAATCCAGTCCTCCTTAGTATGCGGTCGACATGTTTCGCGTCTCTGATGGTCCCACAGGATCCAGTGACGCTTCTTCGGGACCTACTAAATCATAAAATTACTCTCAAAAAATCAATATACCTATACTCCTGCTGACTAACGCTCACAGTCAAGGCGTCATCAGTAACTTACTAAGATTAAACCGGACTGGCTTTTCTTTCCTATTAGTCGCCCTAAACACGGGGAAAAAAAGGCTCAAATTAGCACTGTACACAATCACTCCATCAGTATTAGAGAGTGATAGGTTCGTGATAAAGTCAAAATCGTGACAAACTGTGCAACACTCAGTGATCAGATGGGTGAAAGCAAGCCATGCTAATAAAACATAGGAAGGCTTACCATCTTCACTTAAAGAACAGGCTCCATGGGATCACGCTGGCCTCTTGCCTGGCTCACCGAAAATCTGGTTATTAGAAAAACATATACCGAGAGGAGGACTGCATGTTATAGTTCAACAGTGGTCTGTGGAATACTCAGCAGAGTAGCTGGGTATGAGTAAACCACGACGTGGAAATGGAGATCAAAAAGTTATAACTCACAAGTGTAACCAGGCTACGCAGACATCCCATAGAAACACACCAATGACAATGTAAAAAAACAAGGAAATTTAAGCAAAAAATAATAATAGTACGTCACCCTCAGGATCAAATGTGGAGTAGGGTGACCGGTACAGCCACATTCAGGCAGATCAAAAGGCTAGTTCGTTCAAATAAATCACGCGGAGTAACACACGTCAAAAGTAACTAGCAAATGCGAGGAGAAAGAAGCAACAGAAAAGAAATGTCCATTATAAGTGTCCCCTCTCTAAATAGTGCGTCTCACTCGCCCAAAATTGAAAACATGTCAGATACGAGTGCGGGGTAAATAAGTTACTCCTTCAATCGCTCGGCTAGACAAAACGTCCCATAGAATGATAGATATGAGCACCATCTATCAAGACCGAGTACGTCTTGAAACAGTCGAAAGAATCAGCAAGAGAGGCTAAGTCGAGGCACTTACTTCTCAGGTAGCCGATGTCCTCAGTAGCACCTACCCTGGGGTCGCGTTCCCGGATGTGGTCGGAGCCCGGGGACCGGCGGGTATAAATATAGCGCGTACTAGGCGCGTATGGATTAATTAGGTGATCGGTGTCTTAGCAACCCCATCGTGAGTTGCGGACAGGTATAGAAACAAACGATGGACTATGGAAACGATGTGGTGAGAACCACTCGTCTATGGCGGCCATCTTAGAATGGTGTGTGGCCACAGAGGGTCGGTAAGGAACCGAGTCTGCAGTGGTTGACAGGACCTGAATCAGATCATTAATTATGCCAGTGATATGAATCTTGGTAATCCTACGATAACTAAGTCAGATCACTTTGTAAATTATGCGGTGAAAAAGACGGGGATAACAGTGTTTAGAGACTAACATAAATGGTGTTGTCATAGGGAATCTATCATATAGGGGTCAATAAAGGGGGGTTATGTGGTCAGAATAACCTTGCTGCTGCCTACTTTGACAGATGGAACCAGGGAATGTCATCATTGAGTCCCTGACGGTGGGTGTTCAAACGGTATACCCAGCGTTGTTCAAGTTCAAAAAGTGGATGTGTGCCTGTCAGGTCACAAGTCTGTAACACCACCCACCACATGTCATCTTGTGTATGCTTGAGTTCGGTGAAATGGATGCTGAGTTTGGTAGTGGCACGTCCACATCGGATATTACTCCGGTGTTCATTTATCCTGATTTTAACAGGTCGTGTAGTCATCCCTACGTATCGTAGCTCACAAGGGCAAGTAATCAAATACACACAATTCCGAGTGTTGCAATTAGTGTGTTTCCTCAATTGCCAAGTAAGGAAGGGTCCAAGATGTAAAGTGTCTGTACGTTTGGTGAGTGAACAGACGTTGCAATTTCCGCATGGAAAATGGCCCATCACTGGGGGAAGATCCCATAAAGTCCTCTGTCTAGAGGGGATGATGGTAGGTTTAGGTCGGGTGTGTACCAATATGTCTTTTATGTTGGTGGTCCTCTTAAACGCAAACACAGGTTTGGGAATATTTTCACCGCCACTGGTATTTACATTAGGTTCTTTCCTACTTTGTGCTTTCGAGGGAGTTGTTTATGTAATTACCGCCCCAAGCATGTCTTGTTATCTATTGTTTGGGAACACGTGCGACCGGATTTCTGACGCATCATCCCTGGGTGTCACAGTCATCGCGAATCGACGCAGATCCGAGCTGTCCCAAAATCGATGCATCACTGCTTGCGAGGGAGAAGAATGACACATCGCCCACCCGACCAGAGAAGAAATGACGCACGGCTTCACTTGCAAGTAAGAAATCAACACATCACTGACTTTTCTGACGCACGCTCACACGTGAAGCTTTATTTTTGACGCAAACCAGGTATTTTGTGTAAAATCAACATTTTCCATTGTTTTTTATGGAGTAAGACTCTTAGGCCCTCATTACAACCCTGGCGGTAAATCCTGCTTATCGCCGTGCTGAAGGCTTCCAACGTACCGTGGCGGAAATCCGCTACAGGTATTACGACCCACATCTCGTAATCTGCCACAATACAGACACCCACACAAGTCCGCCACACCAAAGGTCAGTGATAAACTGGCGATAGCAAAACCCACACCATCACGTCAACAAGAATACGCCCACACTATCACAACCCACGAATCAACGCTGCGGTCTTTCAACCGCGGTAATCTATTGGAGGTACACAACACCGCGCTCAAAATACACACACATTTACAAAACACAACCACACTGGACAATTCAAAATACACACACCTGATACACATACACACACCACACCCACACCACTATAAAACACACACCCACATTACCCACAACCCCTTACAACAACATTTTTGTGAAGAAGCACAGAGAGAGAATAGCCAACACTTCACTAGCATCCACAAGCACACCACACCATCACTCATACAACATCCATGCACCTCAAATAACACACACCAACACAACATTTCACACAGCACAACAAACATCACCTCACACATTATCCAGACCACATCATGGCACCTCAAAGACACCCCAAGTTTTCTGAGGAGCTCAGGGTCATGGTGGAGGAAATCATCCTGGTCGAGCCACAGCCTTTCAGATCACAGGTGCAGCACACCTCCATTGCTAGGAAGATGGAGCTATGGAGCAGAATCGTTGATAGGGTCAACGCAGTGGGACAGCATCCAAGAACACGGGATGACATCAGGAAGAGGTGCAACGACCTATGGGGGAAGGTGCGTTACGTGGTATCTAGACACCAGATTGCTGTACAGAGGAGTGTCGGTGGACCCCCACCTCCTCCCCCACAACTAACAACATGGGAGGAGCAAGTCTTGGCAATTCTGCATCCTGAGGGCCTCGCAGGAGTAGCAGGAGGACTGGACTCTGGTAAGTCAAATCTTAATTACCATATTCCCCCATCCCACCTGTATGCCATCCCATACCCCCACCCTTCCCCTCACCCCCATCACTCCAACACCTCACATATGCCCCACTATCACAAGCCAGCCAGCCCAATACCAAGCCCTGCATGCAACACCGAAGCATGGACACCCATTGCCAAAGCATGTCAGTACAGACACCCACACAGTCCCCAAAACACTAATCACACAATGGCAAACACAACCAGGCAAGCATTGACCGATACTAAAACTATGCATTTACACCCCAACAGGACGCATACCCAACGTCACCGGACAGGAGGTGTCAGACATATCCAGTCCCCCCACAGAAGAGGCCCACAGTGACAACAGCAGCTCTGCACGCCTGGATCTGGATGACCAGCCCGGCCTATCACGGACCTCTGGACAGTCGGTTCCCCTGCCACAGTCACAAGCCACGACAGATCCTCCCCCCTGAGGAGACACCAGCACAGCACCCAGTCAGCGGGCCCATCCCTCTGTCCCCAGGACACATCAATCAGCAGGGTGTCCACCACTACAGGGACCCCAGGCAAACCCACCAACCCAAGACAATCAGGGACCTGGGGTCAGTGGCAGGGGGCACACGGTTCAGGGGATAGAGGCACATGATAACAGGGAAGATGGGAGGACTGCTGTGTGACAGGGGGAGGACAGGCCCAGGGAAACCACTCTCCACGAGGCACTCTCCAACATCATGGGAGCAGCTGCAGGAGGAACACTACCTGGGGATCAGGGAGGACTTGAAGTCCATCAACACCACCCTGGTCACCATTGCAAGGGTGCCGCCAGACCTGGCCAACACCATGAGGGACACAGTGACACACAAACGGGCCCCTGACACTAGCCTGAACGATGAACAACCCTCCACCTCCACCAGCGCTAGTGGACAGGAGGCCCGCAACAGGAACAACAGACCACCAGCACCCCACCCCCTGCAGAAGGAGAACCACCCCACAAACGGTCCCTGAGATCCAGGAACAAGACAGAGAACATTGCCAAGACCCCCGCCAGGAAATAACACTCTCCTGATGTCACCCTTCTGTCCCACTTTGTCACCCTGCCCACCTTAAACTGCCATTGCACCCCTTCCTATGCCCCCTTGGACAATGCACTTATGAGACCAAGAGACTGAACTCTACCATGGACATTCCTCCAACAACACTCCAGCCCATTGCACACCCCCCTCCACTTATTAGCACAGAAATAAACACCCTTGAATCACAAGTCAATCTGGAGTCAGTCTGTACTTTTACAAATGTGTAATTGCAACCTTTCGGAAATATAGCAATGTCAATGTTCATGTTCACATACCAATGTTACACAGTTGTTGGGCAGCAGTAAACATATCAGAGAGCACAAAGTGGGATCCAGATCTGTGAAATGGAAAGCAAAAGTGACATGTCAGGGTCCATACACAGAGGTAAAAAGGCAGATTTATGCTATGTCCTACAGTAGTATGAGATGTGAGAAGCAGTGCCATCCTCTTACATGTGTCTCACTGGACGTATTGCATGATGATGTTGTTTCGGTTGTCTATATCTTCTTCTTCTGCCTCCTCTTCTTCACTGTCCACAGGTTCCACAGCTGCCACAAGACCAGCATCAGGCCCATCCTCCTGCAGAAAAGGCACCTGGCGTTGCAAAGCCAGGTTGTGCAACATACAGCATGCCACGATGATCTGGCACACCTTCCTCTGTGAGTAGTAAAGGGAGCCACCTGTCAGATGGAGGCACCGGAATCTGGCCTTCAGGAGGCTGAAGGTGTGCTCTATTATCCTCCTAGTTCACCCATGTGCCTCATTGAAGCGTTCCTCTGCCCTTGTCCTGGGATTCCGCACTGGTGTCAGTAGCCATGACAGGTTGGGGTAACCAGAGTCACCCGCAAATATCGAGGAACAACTGTTAGACATCCTCCAACCATTAGGGAATCTCCCATACCCAGACACCTATTTAAACTGTGTTTGGATCTTGGGCTCACCTATTAGCCACACACGGTGCCTCTGAAGTTTCCCCATCACATAAGGGATGCTGCTATTCCTCAAAATGTAAGCGTCATGCACAGAGCCAGGATACTTGGCATTCACATGGGAGATGTACTGGTCTGCCAAACACACCATGTGCACATTCATAGAATGGTAGCTTTTGCCTGTTCATTCCTACGGGGGGCAAATGCCACATGTGTACCATCAATGGCACCAATAATGTTGGGGATATTTCCCAGGGCATAGAAGTCACCTTTCACTGTGGGCAAATCCTCCACCTGAGGGAACACGATGTAGCTGCGCATGTGTTTCAGCAGGGCAGATAACACTCTGGACAACACGTTAGAGAACATTGGCTGTGACATCCCTGATGCCATGGCCACTGTTGTTTGAAAGGAGCCACTTGCCAGGAAATGGAGCACTGACAGAACCTGCACTAGAGGGGGTATTCCTGTGGGATGGCGGATAGCTGACATCAGGTCTGGCTCCAACTGGGCAACAGTTCCTGGATTGTGGCACGATCAAGTCTGTAAGTGATAATGATGTGTCTGTCTTCCATTCTCGACATGTCCACCAGGAGTCTGTACACCGGATGCTGCCATCTCATCACCTGCCCCAGCAGACGTGCCCCATGGAGGAGAAGGGTGAACAGAGGGTAATACACCACATAGGTTTCACAAGGCTTTTTAGCACAATCTTGAAATAATCTTTATATGCCTTTGTCTGTCCGTATTTCTGGCCAAAAGTGCTGTGACGCAGTTAGTTGGCTTGCCATGTGGCTACCTGAAATGGCGGCGGCCTGACCTGTAAGGAGGGACAAGGGGAAATGAGGTAACTGCACTGGCGTTGTGCAGCGTTGTGGTAGGCGGTCGAAGACTGCTGCGCAATTCAGCATTGGTTATCATTGGGCCCTATGGGTTCCAGGAGCCAATGACGATGTACGTTGGCGGTGATGGTACACACCGCCGTGGACGTGACCACCATTTTCTATCAGTTCCCTCACTTGATACCTGACCTTCAACTGGAGAGGACCTACACTGCAAGTGCCGCTGTGACCTGAGTCTGGAAGCGACAATGGCTACAGTGTCTGGGGAAAGGGCCCCTGCCTTCACTGCGGAGGAGTTGGACAAACTGGTGGATGGGGTCCTCCCCCAGTACACTGTACTCTACGGTCCTCCAGACAAACATGTGAGTAAACTGTGTGCATGGTGTATGGCACATGATTGTATGGAGTGTCGTGGATGGAAGAGACGGGGGCACAGGCCAGAATGTGAAGATGTTTTTCTGGGCCAGGGTGGGAGGTATGTGGCCAATGAGTGAGAAGAACTGGACGGGGGAGTAACATCCATATTTACTTCACTATTCCTCTAAGGCAGCGCCCACCTGAAGAAGGGTATTTGGCGTGCCATCGCCAAGGAAGTGCAGACCCTGGGAGTCTACCATAGATGTAGCACCCACTGCTGGAAAAGATGGGAGGATCTGCGCCGGGGGAGCAGGAAGACGGTGGGGGCCCAGCTGGGGATGGCTTCCCAACGTGGAAGGGGTGTCTGTCGCATCATGACCCCCCTGATGTACCGGATCCTGGTGGTGGCATATCCTGAGTTGTATGGGCGCTTGAGGGCATCACAGCAGCCACAAGGGGGTGAGTACAGTCTCATTCAGCTGACTCTGCGCACTTGACCAGGAGTCTGGGTGGGGGAGGTGGGATGTGGGTTCCCCTAGGCCAGGGCAGACGTGGCAAGGTACATCCATTTGCTTTGCAGGCTCAGTACCACTCCAACCCCAAAGGTGGTAGTTGCCCTTTACACCTAGTCAGGCTCCTATGGGTTCCAGCTGTGCATTAAATGGGTCTAGGCTGAGTCCCCCTGTAGGAGGCTGGCCTGGCTTATCTGGGGGTACCTTGTGGGACTTACACCTTGTGCCAGGTCTAGTTATCCCTTATTAGTAGATTAGTAGTGTTCTAGCAGCTTAGGCTGATAGAGGTAGCTATAGCAGAGCAGCTTAGGCTGAACTAGGAGACATGCTAAGCTCCTACTATACCACTTATATCATATAGCACTATATCATAAGAAAACACAATACTCAGAGTTACTAAAAATAAAGGTTTTTTATTTTAGTGACAATATGCCAAAAGTATCTCAGAGGATATACTCTCTTAGGAGGTAAGTAATATACACAAAATATACACACACACCAAAATTAGGTAAGTAAAACACTTAGAAAAGTAGTGCAAACACTGTAGAACACAATGAAATGCAATAAGAGACAATAGGCCAAGGGACAACACAAACCATATACTCCAAAAGTGGAATGCGAACCACGAATGGACCCCAGGCCTAGTGCAGTGTGTAGAGAGTCACTGGGAGTGTAAGAAAACACTAAGGATTTCCAAGATACCCCACCCCAAGACCCTATAAAGTAGGAGTAAAGTTACCCTACTACCCCAGAAAGACAGTAAAGTCCAGATAGGGGATTCTGCAAACACAACAACTGACTGTAAAGCACTGAAGACGGATTTCTGGACCTGAGGATCTGCAAAGGAAGGGGACCAAGTCCAAGAGTCGTGCAAGTGTCCAGGGGGGGTGCAGGAGCCCACTAAACCCCGGATGAAGGTGCAAAAGGGCTGCCTCTGGGTGGAAGAAGCCAAAGATTCTACAACAACGGAAGGTGCCAGGAACTTCTCCTTTTGTCAGAAGATGCTGCACGGTGTGCTGGAGGATGCAGAGTTGTTTTCACGCAGAAGGACCACAAACAAGCCTTGCTAGCTGCAAAAGTCGCAGTTGAAGGTTTTGGGTGCTGCCAGGGCCCAGGAAGAACCAGGAGGTCGCCCCTGGGAGGAGGAGACAGAGAGGGAGCTGAGCAATACAGAGAACCCATGCAGAAGCAGGCAGCACCCGCAGATGTACCTGAACAGGCATTCAGGAAATCTGAGCACGGCGGTCATCTCAGCACAACAAAAGAGGGCCCCATGAAGTTGGAGGTCAACTTAGCGAGTGGTGCAGGACGGAGTGCTGGGGACTCGGGCTATGCTGTGCACAAAGGAAGTCTTTCAAAACTGCGCAGAAGCCCTAGGAGCTGCAGATAATTCAGTACAAAGGATTACTGTCTGGCGTGGGGAGGCAAGGACTTACCGCCACCAAATTTGGACAGAAGGACCACTGGACTGTCGGGGTCACTTGGATCCAGCTCCTGTGTTCCAGGGACCACACTCATCAAGATGAGAGGGGACCCAGAGGACCGGTGATGCAGAAGTTTGGTGCCTGCGTTAGTAGGAGGAAGATTCCGTCGACCCACCGGAGATTTCTTCCTGGCTTCCAGTGCAGGGTGAAGGTAGACAGCCCTCAGAGCATGCATTACCAGGAAACAGTCGAGAAAGCCGGCAGGATTAGGTGCTACAATGTTGCTGGTAGTCTTCTTGCTACTTTGTTGCGGTTTTGCAGGCGTCCTGGAGCAGTCAGCGGTCGATCCTTGGCAGAAGTCAAAGAGAGAAGTGCAGAGGAACTCTGGTGAGCTCTTGCATTCGTTATCTGAAGAGAAGCCCACAGGAGAGACCCTAAATAGCCCTCAGAGGAGGATTGGCTACCTAACCAGGTAAGGGCCTATTAGGAGAGGTCTCTGACGTCACCTGCTGGCACTGGCCACTCAGAGGTCTCCATTGTGCCCTCACACCTCTGCATTCAAGATGGCAGAGAT
Organism: Pleurodeles waltl; assembly: GCF_031143425.1. Taxonomy (NCBI): domain Eukaryota; kingdom Metazoa; phylum Chordata; class Amphibia; order Caudata; family Salamandridae; genus Pleurodeles; species Pleurodeles waltl. The sequence goes on from NC_090440.1 coordinate 921,626,949, forward strand.
CTGGGACACACTGGAGGAGCTCTTGGCACCACCCCAGGGGTGGTGATGGACAGGCGAGTGGTCACTCCCCTTCCCTTTGTCCAGATTCACAACAGAGCAGGGGCGGGGAGATCCCTGAACCGGTGTAGACTGGTTTATGCAAGGAGGGCACCATCTGTGCCCTTCAAAGCATTTCCAGAGGCCAGGAAAGGCTACTCCTCTCAGGCCTTTAACACCTATTTCCAAAGGGAGAGGGTGTGACACCCTCTCTCAGAGGAAATCCTTTGTTCTGCCTTCCTGGTACTGGGCTGCCTAGGCCCCAGGGGGACAGAAACCTGTCTGAGGGTTGGCAGCAGCGGTAGCTTCAGAAAAAAACCCAGAGAGCTAGTTTGGTAGTACCTGGGGTCCATGCTGGAGCCCCGGGAATGCATGGGATTGTCACCCCAATACCAGAATGGTATTGGGGGACAATTCCATGATGTTAGACATGTTACATGGCCATGTTCGGAGTTACCATTGTGAAGCTACACATAGGTATTGACATATATGTTGTGCACGCGTGTAATGGTGTCCCCGCGCTCACAAAGTCCAGGGAAATTGCCCTGCACAATGTGGGGGCACCTTGGCTAGTGCCAGGGTGCCCTCACACTTAGTAGCTTTGCACCTAACCTTCACTAAGTGAGGGTTAGACATATAGATGACTTATAAGTTACTTAAGTGCAGTGTAAAATGGCTGTGAAATAACGTGGACGTTATTTCACTCAGGCTGCTGCGGCAGTCCTGTGTTAGAATTGTCTATTCCCTATGGGTGGCAAAAGAAATGCTGCAGCCCATAGGGATCTCCTGGAACCCCAATACCCTGGGTACCTACGTACCATATACTAGGGGATTATAAGGGTGTTCCAGTGTGTCAATCAGAATTGGTAAAATTAGTCACTAGCCTGCAGTGACAATTTTAAAATCAGAGAGAGCATAACCACTGAGGTTCTGGTTAGCAGAGCCTCAGTGATACAGTTAGGCACCACACAGGGAACACATACAGGGCACAACTTATGAGGATTGGGGTCCTGGCTAGTAGGATCCCGGTGACACAGGAAAAGACAAACACACATATAAGTAAAAAATGGGGGTAACATGCCAAGCAAGATGGTACTTTCCTACACCCCCATGGGCATGTGCTTTTTCCCTGCACTGTTAGTGAATGCACTAGTGCATAGGGCTGCTCCCTGTGTGTTGTGTCCACCAACGGTAGTGGTGTTGCAGACATTTGCCATGTGTCTCTTGTGTCTTTCCCCCCTTTTTGTTTTGTCACCCTGTTCTTGTGTGCATTAGCATCATCTGGTCGGAGGAGCATTGGCACCGGAGCAGGAGGGAGCTGTAACCCACATGGCCCAGGAGGGTGAATTTACGGAGTCTGAAGGCACCAGTGGGACGGAGGGCGAGGGGAGCTCCACGAAGGGGACAGGAGCAGACACTAGCGACGGCAACTCCTCCTCTGATGGGAGCTCCCTTGCGGAGGCAGGCACCTCTCTGCCCGCCACAACAACAGGTACAGCCGCCACCCCCTACCAGCACCGCCTTCCCAGCAGCCCCTCATCGAGTTTCCCGTTCCTGCACACCCAGGAGGGTGGGCATCTCCTTCACCCCAGGCACCTCAGGCCCTGCTCCAGTCAGCCCTGCTGCCCTCAGTGAGGAGGCTATTGACCTCCCGAGATCCCTCACTGTTGGGCAATCAACCATTTTGAATGCCATCCAGGGTGTTGAGGGGCATTTGCAGCAAACAAATGCATACCTGGAGGGCATTCATTCTGGCGTGGTGGCCCAACAGAGAGCATTTCAGGCTCTGGCCTCAGCACTGATGGCAGCCATTGTTCCTGTGTCCAGCCTCCCCCCTCCAACATCCACTACCCAGACCCAATCCCCTCTACCTCAGCCTATCCCAAGCACACCTTCAGACCAGCATGCATACTCATCAACACACAAGAATGGGCATGGCAAACATAAGCACCACACATCCCACCGGCACTCACACAAGCACCAGACCCATGCAGACACACCAACATCCACTGCCTCCACTGTGTCCCCCTCCTCCACGTCTTCCTCCTCCCTCCCAGTCTCATCTACACTCACACCTGCATGTACTACATCCTTAGCCACTACCTCCATCACCAGCACACCTATCACCACACACCGCTCACGAGCACTCACCACCCCCACTACCATGCACACGTCCACTGTGTCCTCTCCCAATGTGTCTGTGAGCCCTCCTCCCAAAGTGCACAAACACAGACACACACCCACCCAACAGCCATCCACCTCACAACAGCCTCCGGCCCATGTACCTTTACCCAAATTCAGCAGACATACACCTCCTACAACCACTACCTCTTCCTCCATCCCAAACCCTCTCCATCTTCCTGTCCCAGTGTGTCTAAAAAACGTTTCCTGGCTAACATTGACCTCTTCCCTACACCTCCCCCTGTCCTTCCCCTAGGGCGAGGATGTCCAGGCCCCAGCCCAGCACCTCAGCCACCAAATCCTCCAGCACTGTGGACTCAGCAAGTCCGGTCACATCGCGGGCAGCACCCATCAGGGCTGCCAGTGTGCCACCTAGCGAGGCCAAGGATCAACCCATTCCCACACCCGCCAAGGTGAAGAAGGTGCCCACATGCCATAGGGAAAAGCCGCACCAACCACCAAGTGAGGCCTCCTCCAAGCCAAAAGGGGTCAGTGCCAAGGGACCAGCAGAGACATCCAAGGTGGGAAAGGGAAAAAAGGCTAAGGGGAAGTCAAGACAGGGCACGGAGCCTCCGGCTGAGGACTAGAGTCACCCCTTCTGGCAACCAGAACAGCAACCTGTATGGTGGTGGACACCTCCACCTGCACCACCACCTGCACCGCCACCTGCACATCTGCTGCCTCAGCAACAGTCCCCTGCATCATCCCCAGTGGGCAGCCATCCGAGGCTGCAGGAGACATCCTGCTGTCTCCCTCCACAGGTGCTGGCACATTCACCACTGGCAAAATCTCTGCCACAGACACCGCCGCAACCACCGCCACCAGCCCCGCAATGTGCTCAGACAGTGCCATCACAGCCGACATGGCTAACATTACCAGTGGACAGCCGTCCGAGGCTGCAGGAGATGTCCTGGACCCTGCACAGCGCATATGAGGCACGACACCCAGCACTGTTTGTACCAGCAGGTGGCAGACAAAGTCGCAGCAGGGTGGAGTGTGTCTCTGCCTCCATGGAGTATCATGCTGCCTGTTCCCAGGCAATCTTGTGGCACACACACCCAGGTGAGGAAATGGGACCTGCCACACTGCATGTAAAGCACTCTGGGCACCAAGCCCCCTCCAGAACCAGTGGAGAAAGCATCCACAACCCCAGGACACCACAGGATGAAGCACTCTGGGCACCAAGCCCCTCCAGAACCAGTGGAGAAAAACATCCACTACCACAATCCTTGGTAGGATGAAGCAATCTGGCCACCAAGCCCCCTCCAGAACCAGTGGAGAAAAACATCCACTACACCAATCCTTGGCAGGATGAAGCACTGTGGGCACCAAGCCCCCTCCAGAACCAGTGGAGAAAAACATCCACTCACACAGTCCTTGGCAGGATGAAGCACTCTGGGCACCAAGCCCCATCCAGAACCAGTGATGAAAAACATCCACTCACACAATCCTTGGCAGGATGACGCACTCTGGGCACCAAACCTCCTCCAGAACCAGTGAAGAAAAACATCCACTACCCCAATACTTGACAGGATGAAGCACTCTGAGCACCAACCCCCCTCAAGAACCAGTGGAACATGTCAACAACTTGAGAGACTGTGGCTTTGCACTCCCCAGGACCAAACAGTGGGCAACCCACCCACTTGAGAGACTGTGGCTTTGCACTCCCCAGGACCAATCAGTGGGCAACCCACACATTTGAGAGACTGTGGCTTTGCACTCCCCAGGACCAATCAGTGGGCAACCCACCCACTTGAGAGGCTTGAGAGACTGTGGCTTTGCACTCCCCAGGATAAAGCAGTGAGCAACCCACCCACTTGAGAGACTTGGGAGACCATGGCTCTGCACTCCCCGGGACCAAACTGTGGGCATGGAGCCCCTTCTTTGAGCAATGTCGTTGTCCGTTCATCCGGCTGAGGTGTGCCCCCTCCATCTCTCCCTGAGTTGCCTGTTTATTTTCGATCTGATGCCCCAGCTGTGTTCTCTCCGTTTTGAGTCAGGTATCATGTGTGGGCTTCGCCCATGCATTTTGGGACCACTGGTCCACGGACAATGATTGGAACATTATCAGGACTTGTGTAGTTGCTGTACATATTTGTATATACTGATGATTTAAAGTTATCTTGGCCTATCTGATTTTTCGATGATTACACTCATTACAATCATTTAATTTTGTCCTTGCGTTCTTCCAGGGGGTGACAGGGTGTAAATGTCATGTTGCTGCATGTATTTGTGTGTATGTTGTTGTGGGTGAGGGTTGGGTTGGAGGTGTTGCGTGTTGAGTGTGTGTGTGTGTCACTCTCTCTTTCCTCCACCCCTCCCCTGTGTGCTACGTGCAGTACTCACCGTGGTCATCAACAGCGTCTTTGCTGCTCCTGGTAGAGAAGGAGGTAAACAAACATGGGCAGGACCTGTAACTCGGGCTCCATGGCGTCCAAGTTTCTTGTTGGGTGTCGAGAGGTGAGTGGTTTCTGTTCCAAGTCCTATTTCCGCCGTGCTTTTGATGGCGTTGGTACCGCCCTGGAAAAGGTGGTGGATAGGCCTGTTGTAATACAGTGGGCAGTACATTGTGTTCCGCATGTCTGTTGGCGGTGAGAGAGCATAGCTCATATGATCTATGTTAACATAAAATGTTTATGAATTATTGTGTGATAATGCCGCATAGAAACTGTATTAGTATATTTTGCTAAAACGTGCACTTGAAATGCGACCACGGGGAGTGGCCGCCAATGTATACCTGGACTAATGAAAATGACTAATGTTTATGAATTATTGTAGTTGAATAGTTTTATTCTAATTATTAAAGATTATGTTATTAAAGTTTTGCTAAATACATTTTGTAGGCCTTAAGTTAGCATGAGCCGAAGCTTAGCTGCCTGGCTCTCATATTAAATTTATTTTTCCTGAACGTCAGTGTGCTGACTTGCAAAAGGACATGACCTCTTGTTTTCTTCGAACTAGAAGCTGAATGTAACTATAATAGATCCGTTCTCATGAAATTCATATTGCTTGTAGAAATGTACTAGCTAAAAGGCAACAGTGTAGATTAATGTAATGTACAAGGTCGCTCAAACCGGTACAGACAATGGAGCTACTGACCAAAAGTTGTGCAAAGAATTACAGAAGGATGAAATCATATCGGACGTGCTATCTCTGAAGACGTCAATCATATGGAGCAATAAACTGCCTGTGTATCAATGTGAGGTGAAAGGTTTAATGACATAGGGCCTGATTCTGATTCTGGCGGGCGGCGGAGGCCGCCCGCCAGAATTCCGCCCTCCAAAATACTGCGCCGCGGTCAAAAGACCGCGGCGGGTATTTCAAGTTTTCCCCTGGGCTGGCGGGCGGCCGCCAAAAGGCCGCCCGCCAGCCCAGGGGAAAAAGACCTTCCCACGAGGATGCCGGCTCGTAATCGAGCCGGCGGAGTGGGAAGGTGCGACGGGTGCATTTGCACCCGTCGAGTATTTCACGGTCTGCCAAGCAGACAGTGAAATACTTGTAGGGGCCCTCTTACGGGGGCCCCTGCAGTGCCCATGCCATTGGCATGGGCACTGCAGGGGCCCCCAGGGGCCCCGCGACTCCCCCTCCCGCCATCCGGTTCCCGGCGGGAGAACCGCCAGGAACTGGATGGCGGGAGGGGGAGTCGGAATCCCCAAGCCGGCGCAGCAAGCTGCGCCAGCTTGGAGGATTCCTGGGGGCAGCGGGAAACCGGCGGGAGACCGCCGGTTTCCCTTTACTGACAGCGGCTAAGCCGCCGCGGTCAGAATGCCCCGCGGGGCACCGCCGGCCTGTCGGCGGTGCCACCGCGTCCCGCGGCCCTGGCGGAGGAAATCCGCCAGGGTCATAATGACCCCCATAATCTGTTTTCAATTGGTTAAAAATAGTGGGCTGCAACATCCGTCCAATCATGTTTTAGGGGAATGTACAACGAAAAAGGGATAAAAACCTATGACACAGGGAGCCATTTAGATTTGGTTAGGGAAATGCTGTTGATTTGATCCAGAAACGTTGTCACTCTGTTTGGTGACTTATTGGTTTTACTTAAACCATCCTCTTCCTTAGATTGCCCATTTTACACTTTACCTAATTATGAGGAAAGTGCCCCTTTTCCTCCTGAGAGCTGAGTTTTGACTGATGATGAATCAACTGATGTCCTGAAGACGAAGACTGAACCTGAGTGCTGACCCAAACGTTGGAGGGTAACTATGACAATGAAATTGTGATTCGTCTGTTTGATTTTCCTTTCTAGGTATCTGTCAAAGCCCAGCTCACCTGAGTCCTTGTTCAGTTCTGATGGAGGTTGAAGACAATCCGACCCCACCCTGAAACTGTTTGTTCCAGCACACTAGTTTTTAAAACAGTGCACTAAGAACAGAAGCTCAAGGGAAGGGGGGAAGTGGATAAAATAAAATAGAGAGACAACACCGTTCTTGCGTTTCCACTTTTGAAGTGCTGCACAAATCTGCGGCCCTTTCTGACTTCTGTAGAAACTGGTGCCTAATGAAACATAAACAACGAACAGATAAGTACAACCTATTCCTAAATGGTTTCCTGACTATCCCTTTATTTATTAGAAATTCTCTTCTAAAAGTACCTCTTGGATCCTGGTCTCTAGTTTCCAGGTTTGGAATGTGTTACTACTCTGGGATGTGCTTTCTATTGCTGTAAAGCTTCTAAAACATTAAACAAATACCGTTATCAGAATTACCAATATCTAACATTCATCTTAATATAACTAAAGCCTAAACTCCCAATAGCAGACTCACTTTTCCCATATTTCCAGAATCTATTCTAAAACAAATACTGTACTTTTACATCAAAATACAGCATGTAATTTGTGCAAGTCCTTGATTTACTGTTTGTCTTGCTGTTAATGGTTTCCACTGTTCAATTCTTAAAAGTTCCATAAAAAAAATGTTTGCTTCACAAAGTTCCGCAAAGTATTCTTGTAACAAAGAGTTTGAATCACAATGTTCGTGGAAGGTATCTTGTTTCAAATTGTCTATACACGAATCCAGAAATTGTTGTCAAAGTTCTTTCAGGTAATAAAAAGTTTTGCACTTACTTGTTGCTGGCAAGAGATACTGATCAGTCTAACCTTGTCTTCTTTCTCTTTTGTAGGTTGCTTGTAGGAGAGAGGCTGAGGCAAGGAGGAACCGGAAACCGGAGGAAGGAAGAGCCAGCAGCTGCACCCATTGAAGCCAATGAAAGTCTGTAGAGAGCAGGAGTGCCAGCGCTGAGGGATCTGGTCTCAGGTAAGCGGGAGGTAGACGAGCACAAGCACTGGGTGAGGCTCGGGGGCTGCCTTTTATAGACAGGGCTGGGTGTGGTCCTCACATGCTGCACATGTTCTTGAAAGGTGTGCCGAGCTGGGTGTGGTTTGAAGAGCTGGGTGTGGTCCTCACATGCTGCACATGTTCTTGAAAGGTGTGCGGAGTTTCAGTTATTATGCAAATGAGTTGAATTAACACATGGCCTAGGGAGGAGTGTTTTAAAGAAGCCTTGGTAGGAGCAAGGCCCAATGTGTAAACAAAACAGCACATTAAACAACATACACAGAAGCCTAGGGGGGGGAAGGTGAGATAACAAGAAAGGCTTTCAATAGTAAGTTTAAAAGGGAGCTATTACAGAACCCACTAGTGCAGTGAGAGGGGACATGCTCTTTGCTGTGCACAAACCCTAACAGTTGCCCCCCCCCCTCAAAGGCCCTCCTACAGGACGGGGTTTTCCTGGATTTTTTAAATAAAACCATCTAATCAGCTGTGGGGCATGTACATATGATGCTGGTTCCCATGAATTCTCAGATTCATCATATCCTTTCCATTCTACTAAATAAAACAGACGTCCACTAATTCTTTTTGAGTCTTTTATGCTTTTCACTTCATATTCTAGATTTCCCTTAATTGGTATGGGTGGAGGTGGTGGTTCAGGTCGGGTTTTTGGGTTGTACGGCTTAAGCAAGGACACATGGAATGTAGTATGTACTGGATATTCTTTTGGTAAATCTAATTTTACTGTTACCGGGTTTACTATGGCAGTTATACTAAAGGGTCCAATGAAACGTGGTTGCAGCTTTCGGGATCCCTCTATGTTTAGGTTCTTTGTGGAGAGCCATACCTTGTCACCAATTTTATACATTGGGGCCTCAGATCTGTGTTTGTCTGCTTGTCTTTTCATGCTTTCCTTGTACTTTAATAAATGTTTCCTGGCTTTGTCTTGTATGTCACCTAACCTCGTTAGTCTATCCGTTACTGTAGGTAACAGGGAATCTTCTAACAAAATGGGTATAGCTCTTGGATGATACCCCTGCAAGAAATAGAATGGTGAGCAAAGTAGAGCTGAATGCTCAGTATTATTATAAACAAACTCCGCTACAGGGAGAGCTTCCAACCATTCACTAGAATAATCAGCCAATAAACAACGTAGCGTTTGAAGTAAGGTTTGGTTCAGTCGCTCAGTCTGTCCATCTGTCTCTGGGTGGAAAGCAGTGGATAATGCCACATCTATTTTCAGTTTTTCACCTAATTTTTTCCAAAATCTAGAGTTGAACTGGCTCCCTCGGTCTGACACCACTTTGCTTGGCAAACCATGTAAACGCACAATTTCCCTTATAAAAATATCGGCAAATTCTGCCGCCGTGGGTAATTTCCGTAATGGTACAAAATGTGCCATTTTAGATAAAAAATCCACTATAACCAACACTGTTGTGAAAGATTTTACAGGTGGTAAACCTACAATAAAGTCTACGCTCACAGTGTGCCAAGGTTGTTTGGGTGTTGGCATTGGTATTAACAAGCCGTCAGGGGCCTTATGAGAAGATTTATGTCTTGCACAAATTGGACAGGTAGTGACAAATTGCTTAACGTCCTTTCTTATAGTGTCCCACCAAAAGTGTTTTTGCACATTTTCCAGGGTTTTTACCCAACCAGGATGACCTGCCAACGGTGAGGCGTGATGCCACATTATCACCTGTGTTTGTAATTCAGAGGTGGGCACTAACAGCATGTTGTCGTGATACAATAAACCTCGTTGTATTGTGTTATGGGAATCCTTTAACCAATCCTGAGATGCTATTTTCATGTGTGCATTATATAGATCTGTGATGAAATCCTTCTGTTGTACTGGTGCCAAAAACTTTTGGGGAAGAATAATGGGTTCTCCGATTTTATCTTGTTTCATGTCTGAGGTATGTCCGTATCTAGATAACACATCAGATTGAATTTGTTGTGCACCTGGTCTATAGGTTATTACAAAGTCAAATGTGCTAAAAAAAATTAACCAGCGCATCTGACGTGGTGTTAGTGCTTTAAGTGATCCAAAAAACTGTAGGTTCCTATGGTCAGAAAAGATTGTAACTGGGTACTTGGCTCCCATTAAATGGTGCCTCCATTCGGAAAAGGCTACTTTGATAGCTAGTAGTTCCCTTTCAGCCACAGTGTAATTTTGTTCAGCTGGTAATAACTTTTTGGAATAGAAGGCTATAGGATGTAACTGGCTATCTACTGCATCTCGTTGAGAGAGAACTCCTCCTAAAGCTACTTGTGAAGCATCCGCTTCAACAAAAAAGGGCAAGTCAGGATCAGGATGTTTCAGAATTGGGGCTGAAGTGAATTTTTGTTTTAGGAGTTGAAAGGCGTGTGCCGCCTCATCAGTCCAAAGAAATCGTTGCCCTTTCCGCAACAAGGTAGTTATTGGGGCCGCAATGTCTGCAAAATGTGCAATAAACCTCCTATAAAAATTGGCGAAACCCAGAAATTTCTGAATATCTTTTACAGAGGATGGTTCTGGCCAATCAGCAATAGCACTGATTTTCTTTACATCCATAGTTATTCCTTGAGGTGACAGGCAGTATCCTAAAAAGTCCACCTTGCTGACATTAAAAGTACACTTTTCTAACTTAGCAAAAAGATGATTTTCTTTTAACTTTGATAATACTGCACGAACAGGTTGGGTATGTTCTTCTGAGTTCTTAGAGTAAATGAGGATGTCGTCTATGTATACTATGACACAAACGTCCAGGAATTCGTGTAGGACCTCATTTATAAAGAACTGAAAGGCCGCAGGGGCATTACATAACCCAAAGGGCATTACTGTGTACTCAAATAAACCAAACTTTGTCTTGAAAGCTGTCTTCCACTCATCCCCCTCTTTTACTCGGACCAGGTGGTAAGCTCCCCGCAGATCTAGTTTAGTGTATACAGTAGAATGTCTTAATTGATCCAACAACACAGGTATTAGAGGAAGAGGATATTTATTCTTTATTGTAGCCTTATTTAGTCCTCTATAATCGATACACGCGCGCAGGGATTTATCCGGCTTCGGGATAAAAAAGAGTGGAGATGACACCGGAGATGTGGAATGACGGATGAACCCAGACTGTAGTAGGTCATCTAGGTAGGTTCTTAAGTATTTGGTTTCTTCGTCAGTCAAAGCATATACTCTGTTATTAGGTAAAGGGGCCCCTGGGATAAGATCTATACGACAGTCATAAGACCGATGTGGGGGCAGCACACTAGCCTTTACTGGATCAAAGACGTCTTTAAAGTCAGAATATTCAGGAGGGAGACTTGGTTCATCTTGTGTAAGACTAGCACAGTGTAATACTGTGCTCTGTTCTTTACCTGCTTCTTGATAGCAATTGGTTCTACAAAAAGAGGAATCCAAAGTAACAGTTCTATTCACCCAATCAATTTTTGGGTTATGAGTTGTTAACCAGGGTACCCCGAGAATCAAACCAAAATTAGGAGTATCTATCAGATCAAAGCTAATCACCTCTGTGTGCCCGTTCTGACAGACCATAACAAGTGGACTTGTTTGTTTTGTGATTAATCCAGAGGTCAATTCTGACCCATCCACTGCACATACTGCTTCTGGACAAGGCTTTAGGCACATAGGAAGTCCTAAGTTTTCAGCTAACTTATTATCCACAAAATTTCCTGTCGCGCCTGAGTCCAGTAGGACAGGGAGAGAATGCCTCACTTGGGTAGTAACAATTAAAACTACCTGAATTATGAAATGTCTAGGTATGTGCGGTACCATGAAGGCTGCAGCATTAGAGGTTTTATTAAGATGTTTTCTCGAACAAGTAACCTCTCCCCTTGTCGAGCTTAATCGTTTCCCGATTCAGTTGAGGAGGTGGAGGAAACAGCACCCTTTCGTGGAGTTTTAGGCTTTACTGGACATTCTCTGGCAAAGTGACCCGCCCTGCCACAATATAAACATAATTGAAGTTTTCTCCTTCTTTCTTTTTCCTCTGATGTGAGTGGACCTCTGAGTGTCCCTATTTGCATAGGCTCAGGTTCAGGGAGTTTATTATCTGGGTCTTTCTTCTCGTGTCTAATAAAAGTTAACCGTGATTCCAGTTTGTATTTATCTCCCTTTCTTTCTCCTAGTCTATGTTCTAATTTCACAACTAAATCTACAAAGTCCGAATAGTTTTCTGGCAAATCAACGATATGAGCGAGCGCGTCTTTTAACTCGTCTCTCAAACCTTTATAAAAAAGGGAGACACGCTTTTCTTCTGGCCACTGTGTCTCGGTGAGTAAACGATTAAAACTAGTAAGATAGGTCAATAAATCCTTGTTACCTTGTTTAAGATTTAAAAGCTCATTATCACTTGCCTGCATGAAAGTGTGTTTTGCAAAAAGGCTGGTCATGGTACGTTTAAATTGATTCCAATTATGGAGGATGGGATCATCTCTCTCCACGAAAGGAATTGACCAATTGGCTGCTGTGCCACCCAAATAAGACAAGACGAATGCCACTTTCGTAGCATCAGTAGGGAATTGTTGTGGCTTACAAACGAAGTGTAATTGACATTGATTGATAAAAACATGGAATTTGTTACTATCTCCATGAAAACGTTCAGGTGCTGCTAAGGGCACAGCATTAGGAACATTAACAGTAACCTCAACTGGGGGAGGCAAAGTTGTATGTTTTGATGGCGCCCCTGTCTCTGAGGAGGTTTTAAACAAAGGCGTAAAAGCTGTGTTCCACTGAGATCCCCTAAATTTATACCTGCTTAAATCCTGTTTTAAAGAGGTATTCTCCATCTTTAATCTCTCTATTTCCTCTTGCATATGTTGCAAGATGCCAGACACTGATTCATTATGAGCCAAGTCCTCATTTGGGGCCTGCGCCATATTCGTGACGTCAATGCCCTCTATTACTTCCCTGGTATTCATCGTCCACCAGAACTGAAATATATTTTTTTTTTAAGGCTTGTGCTTCTGTCAAAGGCCAGCTCACCTGAGTCCTTGTTCAGTTCTGATGGAGGTTGAAGACAATCCGACCCCACCCTGAAACTGTTTGTTCCAGCACACTAGTTTTTAAAACAGTGCACTAAGAACAGAAGCTCAAGGGAAGGGGGGAAGTGGATAAAATACAATAGAGAGACAACACCGTTCTTGCGTTTCCACTGTTGAAGTGCTGCACAAATCTGCGGCCCTTTCTGACTTCTGTAGAAACTGGTGCCTAATGAAACATAAACAAAGAACAGATAAGTACAACCTATTCCTAAATGGGTTCCTGACTATCCCTTTATTTATTAGAAATTCTCTTCTAAAAGTACCTCTTGGATCCTGGTCTCTAATTTCCAGGTTTGGAATGTGTTACTACTCTGGGATGTGCTTTCTATTGCTGTAAAGCTTCTAAAACATTAAACAAATACCGTTATCAGAATTACCAATATCTAACATTCATCTTAATGTAACTAAAGCCTAAACTCCCAATAGCAGACTCACTTTTCCCATATTTCCAGAATCTATTATAAAACAAATACTGTACTTTTACATCAAAATACAGCATGTAATTTGTGCAAGTCCTTGATTTACTGTTTGTCTTGCTGTTAATAGTTTCCACTGTTCAATTCTTAAAAGTTCCATAAAAAAAATGTTTGCTTCACAAAGTTCCGCAAGGTATTCTTGTAACAAAGAGTTTGAATCACAATGTTCGTGGAAGGTATCTTGTTTCAAATTGTCTATACACGAATCCAGAAATTGTTGTCAAAGTTCTTTCAGGTAATAACAAGTTTTGCACTTACTTGTTGCTGGCAAGAGATACTGATCAGTCTAACCTTGTCTTCTTTCTCTTTTGTAGGTTGCTTGTAGGAGAGAGGCTGAGGCAAGGAGGAACCGGAAACCGGAGGAAGGAAGAGCCAGCAGCTGCATCCATTGAAGCCAATGAAAGTCTGTAGAGAGCAGGAGTGCCAGCGCCGAGGGATCTGGTCTCAGGTAAGCGGGAGGTAGACGAGCACAAGCACTGGGTGAGGCTCGGGGGCTGCCTTTTATAGACAGGGCTGGGTGTGGTACTCACATGCTGCACATGTTCTTGAAAGGTGTGCCGAGCTGGGTGTGGTTTGAAGAGCTGGGTGTGGTCCTCACATGCTGCACATGTTCTTGAAAGGTGTGCAGAGTTTCAGTTATTATGCAAATGAGTTGAATTAACACATGGCCTAGGGAGGAGTGTTTTAAAGAAGCCTTGGTAAGAGCAAGGCCCAATGTGTAAACAAAACAGCACATTAAACAACATACACAGAAGCCTAGGGGGGGGGAGGTGAGATAACAAGAAAGGCTTTCAATAGTAAGTTTAAAAGGGAGCTATTACAGAACCCACTAGTGCAGTGAGAGGGGACATGCTCTTTGCTGTGCACAAACCCTAACAGTTGCCCCCCCCCTCAAAGGCCCTCCTACAGGACGGGGTTTTCCTGGATTTTTTAAATAAAACCATCTAATCAGCTGTGGGGCATGTACATATGATGCTGGTTCCCATGAATTCTCAGATTCATCATATCCTTTCCATTCTACTAAATAAAACAGACGTCCACTAATTCTTTTTGAGTCTTTTATGCTTTTCACTTCATATTCTAGATTTCCCTTAATTGGTATGGGTGGAGGTGGTGGTTCAGGTCGGGTTTTTGGGTTGTACGGCTTAAGCAAGGACACATGGAATGTAGTATGTACTGGATATTCTTTTGGTAAATCTAATTTTACTGTTACCGGGTTTACTATGGCAGTTATACTAAAGGGTCCAATGAAATGTGGTTGCAGCTTTCGGGATCCCTCTATGTTTAGGTTCTTTGTGGAGAGCCATACCTTGTCACCAATTTTATACATTGGGGCCTCAGATCTGTGTTTGTCTGCTTGTCTTTTCATGCTTTCCTTGTACTTTAATAAATGTTTCCTGGCTTTGTCTTGTATGTCACCTAACCTCGTTAGTCTATCCGTTACTGTAGGTAACAGGGAATCTTCTAACAAAATGGGTATAGCTCTTGGATGATACCCCTGCAAGAAATAGAATGGTGAGCAAAGTAGAGCTGAATGCTCAGTATTATTATAAACAAACTCCGCTACAGGGAGAGCTTCCAACCATTCACTAGAATAATCAGCCAATAAACAACGTAGCATTTGAAGTAAGGTTTGGTTCAGTCGCTCAGTCTGTCCATCTGTCTCTGGGTGGAAAGCAGTGGATAATGCCACATCTATTTTCAGTTTTTCACATAATTTTTTCCAAAATCTAGAGTTGAACTGGCTCCCTCGGTCTGACACCACTTTGCTTGGCAAACCATGTAAACGCACAATTTCCCTTATAAAAATATCGGCAAATTCTGCCGCCGTGGGTAATTTCCGTAATGGAACAAAATGTGCCATTTTAGATAAAAAATCCACTATAACCAACACTGTTGTGAAAGATTTTACAGGTGGTAAACCTACAATAAAGTCTACGCTCACAGTGTGCCAAGGTTGTTTGGGTGTTGGCATTGGTATTAACAAGCCGTCAGGGGCCTTATGAGAAGATTTATGTCTTACACAAATTGGACAGGTAGTGACAAATTGCTTAACGTCCTTTCTTATAGTGTCCCACCAAAAGTGTTTTTGCACATTTTCCAGGGTTTTTACCCAACCAGGATGACCTGCCAACGGTGAGGCGTGATGCCACATTATCACCTGTGTTTGTAATTCAGAGGTGGGCACTAACAGCATGTTGTCGTGATACAATAAACCTCGTTGTATTGTGTTATGGGAATCCTTTAACCAATCCTGAGATGCTATTTTCATGTGTGCATTATATAGATCTGTGATGAAATCCTTCTGTTGTACTGGTGCCAAAAACTTTTGGGGAAGAATAATGGGTTCTCCGATTTTATCTTGTTTCATGTCTGAGGTATGTCCGTATCTAGATAACACATCAGATTGAATTTGTTGTGCACCTGGTCTATAGGTTATTACAAAGTCAAATGTGCTAAAAAAAATTAACCAGCGCATCTGACGTGGTGTTAGTGCTTTAAGTGATCCAAAAAACTGTAGGTTCCTATGGTCAGAAAAGATTGTAACTGGGTACTTGGCTCCCATTAAATGGTGCCTCCATTCGGAAAAGGCTACTTTGATAGCTAGTAGTTCCCTTTCAGCCACAGTGTAATTTTGTTCAGCTGGTAATAACTTTTTGGAATAGAAGGCTATAGGATGTAACTGGCCATCTACTGCATCTCGTTGAGAGAGAACTCCTCCTAAAGCTACTTGTGAAGCATCCGCTTCAACAAAAAAGGGCAAGTCAGGATCAGGATGTTTCAGAATTGGGGCTGAAGTGAATTTTTGTTTTAGGAGTTGAAAGGCGTGTGCCGCCTCATCAGTCCAAAGAAATCGTTGCCCTTTCCGCAACAAGGTAGTTATTGGGGCCGCAATGTCTGCAAAATGTGCAATAAACCTCCTATAAAAATTGGCGAAACCCAGAAATTTCTGAATATCTTTTACAGAGGATGGTTCTGGCCAATCAGCAATAGCACTGATTTTCTTTACATCCATAGTTATTCCTTGAGGTGACAGGCAGTATCCTAAAAAGTCCACCTTGCTGACATTAAAAGTACACTTTTCTAACTTAGCAAAAAGATGATTTTCTTTTAACTTTGATAATACTGCACGAACATGTTGGGTATGTTCTTCTGAGTTCTTAGAGTAAATGAGGATGTCGTCTATGTATACTATGACACAAACGTCCAGGAATTCGTGTAGGACCTCATTTATAAAGAACTGAAAGGCCGCAGGGGCATTACATAACCCAAAGGGCATTACTGTGTACTCAAATAAACCAAACTTTGTCTTGAAAGCTGTCTTCCACTCATCCCCCTCTTTTACTCGGACCAGGTGGTAAGCTCCCCGCAGATCTAGTTTAGTGTATACAGTAGAATGTCTTAATTGATCCAACAACACAGGTATTAGAGGAAGAGGATATTTATTCTTTATTGTAGCCTTATTTAGTCCTCTATAATCGATACACGCGCGCAGGGATTTATCCGGCTTCGGGATAAAAAAGAGTGGAGATGACACCGGAGATGTGGAATGACGGATGAACCCAGACTGTAGTAGGTCATCTAGGTAGGTTCTTAAGTATTTGGTTTCTTCGTCAGTCAAAGCATATACTCTGTTATTAGGTAAAGGGGCCCCTGGGATAAGATCTATACGACAGTCATAAGACCGATGTGGGGGCAGCACACTAGCCTTTACTGGATCAAAGACGTCTTTAAAGTCAGAATATTCAGGAGGGAGACTTGGTTCATCTTGTGTAAGACTAGCACAGTGTAATACTGTGCTCTGTTCTTTACCTGCTTCTTGATAGCAATTGGTTCTACAGAAAGAGGAATCCAAAGTAACAGTTCTATTCACCCAATCAATTTTTGGGTTATGAGTTGTTAACCAGGGTACCCCGAGAATCAAACCAAAATTAGGAGTATCTATCAGATCAAAGCTAATCACCTCTGTGTGCCCGTTCTGACAGACCATAACAAGTGGACTTGTTTGTTTTGTGATTAATCCAGAGGTCAATTCTGACCCATCCACTGCACATACTGCTTCTGGACAAGGCTTTAGGCACATAGGAAGTCCTAAGTTTTCAGCTAACTTATTATCCACAAAATTTCCTGTCGCGCCTGAGTCCAGTAGGACAGGGAGAGAATGCCTCACTTGGGTAGTAACAATTAAAACTACCTGAATTATGAAATGTCTAGGTATGTGCGGTACCATGAAGGCTGCAGCATTAGAGGTTTTATTAAGATGTTTTCTCGAACAAGTAACCTCTCCCCTTGTCGAGCTTAATCGTTTCCCGATTCAGTTGAGGAGGTGGAGGAAACAGCACCCTTTCGTGGAGTTTTAGGCTTTACTGGACATTCTCTGGCAAAGTGACCCGCCCTGCCACAATATAAACATAATTGAAGTTTTCTCCTTCTTTCTTTTTCCTCTGATGTGAGTGGACCTCTGAGTGTCCCTATTTGCATAGGCTCAGGTTCAGGGAGTTTATTATCTGGGTCTTTCTTCTCGTGTCTAATAAAAGTTAACCGTGATTCCAGTTTGTATTTATCTCCCTTTCTTTCTCCTAGTCTATGTTCTAATTTCACAACTAAATCTACAAAGTCCGAATAGTTTTCTGGCAAATCAACGATATGAGCGAGCGCGTCTTTTAACTCGTCTCTCAAACCTTTATAAAAAAGGGAGACACGCTTTTCTTCTGGCCACTGTGTCTCGGTGAGTAAACGATTAAAACTAGTAAGATAGGTCAATAAATCCTTGTTACCTTGTTTAAGATTTAAAAGCTCATTATCACTTGCCTGCATGAAAGTGTGTTTTGCAAAAAGGCTGGTCATGGTACGTTTAAATTGATTCCAATTATGGAGGATGGGATCATCTCTCTCCACGAAAGGAATTGACCAATTGGCTGCTGTGCCACCCAAATAAGACAAGACGAATGCCACTTTCGTAGCATCAGTAGGGAATTGTTGTGGCTTACAAACGAAGTGTAATTGACATTGATTGATAAAAACATGGAATTTGTTACTATCTCCATGAAAACGTTCAGGTGCTGCTAAGGGCACAGCATTAGGAACATTAACAGTAACCTCAACTGGGGGAGGCAAAGTTGTATGTTTTGATGGCGCCCCTGTCTCTGAGGAGGTTTTAAACAAAGGCGTAAAAGCTGTGTTCCACTGAGATCCCCTAAATTTATACCTGCTTAAATCCTGTTTTAAAGAGGTATTCTCCATCTTTAATCTCTCTATTTCCTCTTGCATATGTTGCAAGATGCCAGACACTGATTCATTATGAGCCAAGTCCTCATTTGGGGCCTGCGCCATATCCGTGACGTCAATGCCCTCTATTACTTCCCCGGTATTCATCGTCCACCAGAACTGAAATATTTTTTTTTTTAAAGGCTTGTGCTTCTGTCAAAGCCCAGCTCACCTGAGTCCTTGTTCAGTTCTGATGGAGGTTGAAGACAATCCGACCCCACCCTGAAACTGTTTGTTCCAGCACACTAGTTTTTAAAACAGTGCACTAAGAACAGAAGCTCAAGGGAAGGGGGGAAGTGGATAAAATACAATAGAGAGACAACACCGTTCTTGCGTTTCCACTGTTGAAGTGCTGCACAAATCTGCGGCCCTTTCTGACTTCTGTAGAAACTGGTGCCTAATAAAACATAAACAAAGAACAGATAAGTACAACCTATTCCTAAATGGGTTCCTGACTATCCCTTTATTTATTAGAAATTCTCTTCTAAAAGTACCTCTTGGATCCTGGTCTCTAGTTTCCAGGTTTGGAATGTGTTACTACTCTGGGATGTGTTTTCTATTGCTGTAAAGCTTCTAAAACATTAAACAAATACCGTTATCAGAATTACCAATATCTAACATTCATCTTAATATAACTAAAGCCTAAACTCCCAATAGCAGACTCACTTTTCCCATATTTCCAGAATCTATTATAAAACAAATACTGTACTTTTACATCAAAATACAGCATGTAATTTGTGCAAGTCCTTGATTTACTGTTTGTCTTGCTGTTAATAGTTTCCACTGTTCAATTCTTAAAAGTTCCATAAAAAAAATGTTTGCTTCACAAAGTTCCGCAAGGTATTCTTGTAACAAAGAGTTTGAATCACAATGTTCGTGGAAGGTATCTTGTTTCAAATTGTCTATACACGAATCCAGAAATTGTTGTCAAAGTTCTTTCAGGTAATAAAAAGTTTTGCACTTACTTGCTGCTGGCAAGAGATACTGATCAGTCTAACCTTGTCTTCTTTCTCTTTTGCAGGTTGCTTGTAGGAGAGAGGCTGAGGCAAGGAGGAACCGGAAACCGGAGGAAGGAAGAGCCAGCAGCTGCACCCATTGAAGCCAATGAAAGTCTGTAGAGAGCAGGAGTGCCAGCGCCGAGGGATCTGGTCTCAGGTAAGCAGGAGGTAGACGAGCACAAGCACTGGGTGAGGCTCGGGGGCTGCCTTTTATAGACAGGGCTGGGTGTGGTCCTCACATGCTGCACATGTTCTTGAAAGGTGTGCAGAGCTGGGTGTGGTTTAAAGAGCTGGGTGTGGTCCTCACATGCTGCACATGTTCTTGAAAGGTGTGCAGAGTTTCAGTTATTATGCAAATGAGTTGAATTAACACATGGCCTAGGGAGGAGTGTTTTAAAGAAGCCTTGGTAAGAACAAGGCCCAATGTGTAAACAAAACAGCACATTAAACAACATACACAGAAGCCTGGGGGGGGGGAAGGTGAGATAACAAGAAAGGCTTTCAATAGTAAGTTTAAAAGGGAGCTATTACAGAACCCACTAGTGCAGTGAGAGGGGACATGCTCTTTGCTGTGCACAAACCCTAACAGTACCAACTGCTTACTTTTGATAGAGACCATAGCTAGATGTTTTCCAAATTGGTGTTCTAAATTGTTTTCCATGAAGCCCAACATGCCTATGCTAATTAGAGGTTAGTTCAGAGGGGTTCACTAAACTGACCCAAATAGACAAACAACTGAATCCATGTTTTGTTGAACTGACACATTGATGACACTCTGCTGAAATCGACCTATGTTGGTGCTGTGTTATGTCCTATTAATTTCTTACCTTGCATGGATGAAGTCTTATTCAAGTTGCCAAATTATGACAATGATATTGAGTGTTTTGATTTTGAGATTAACAGACCTGCTTTTAGAATTGTAATTAATAGGGAATAAATGTAATAAAAATCTACTAAACTGGTGTGGTTATTCATGACTGAAAGGTCATGGTGGTGTCCTGAATTGATTAATGTCTTTGACTAAAGTGAAATGCATTGTTGTGATAAATATTGATGACATTATTGACATATTGATTGACATATTGATTAGCTATCTCATCCTAAGGTGTCTCCCAACTGGGTCAAAAGATTCATTGGCCTAAAACAAGTCCTGATGTGTAATAAATTATCATAAAAGGACGCGTTATCGGTTCTGGTAGCAGAGCGACGGTTTGGCCCTTTGGGGCCATAGGACGGAGAATTACTGTTTAGATTGTTTTTCTGAGATAATGCAAATTGGAGATATGATGTGTTTCTAAATTCCCCATGACTTTCCCGGGATCTCGGAGCCTGCCTAAGTGAGTTGGGAATGTTCTCGGTGTTTTAGCATGTGTGGTGTAGAATTTGCACTTGCTCAGCTTATGCATTTTGCAGGTGATTTGTGAAGTTTGTGTACGTTTAGGCCAGGAAATGTTGTTTTAGTAGGAGTGGGCGTACTCCGCAGTATGAGAGTAGGGAAGTCGGTGTACTTCATGTGAGTGTGGCGCTTTGTGCTAAAAAATTATCCACGTGGTTGGTAGTTAATGTACGGACCCATTGTGGTCCAAAACTCTGGAGTTTATTGACCAGTGTAGGAGACACTTGGGTTTATGTTGTAATTTGTGCGGTTTAATAGGTCAATCGAGCGTGGTTGACAAGTCGAGTTTGAGTCAAATTGTATGTGTGAAAACTTCGATGGAGATTTGGCAAGTTCAAAAGTGCACTAGGACAAACCATTGACAAGTTGAGAGTAGGATTTGCTGGTCGAATTCTGCTTGCGGGTGTGGGAGCTGAGAAGGAGAGAGTAGCGGCCGAGGCTTCAAGTGAAATCTCTGTAAAGTTCTGAAGCGATTGTGTACCCTTCCTGTAGTAAACCGGCACATTTGGGTTGTTGTTGTTAATGGTGCTCGCAGTAATTTTGCATTAGTTTGGTGTGAATCTAGTGTAAGAAGGACAAGCCGTAAGACTTTGTCAGCTGCAGTGTGTGAGTGTCACGTCAGTAGTGCTGCGCTGGGATAGGTCAGTTGCCGAGAGGGGTCGCGCACGGATTGGCAGCCGTCCGTGAGAGGCAATAGGTTGAGAAAGGTGGGTGAAGAGTGTCCTGGGAATTAAAGTCACTTCCTGATTAAATACAAACAAAAGAGAAGACGCAAAGATGAATTTTATCAAAGCTTTTAGGAGCACTCTGAAAGGAGACGCATACATTATGGCGATTGAAGGGGAGCCTACACCGCCTGAGGGTACTCCAGCTTATTTAGTATTGGAGGAAAAGGGAGTCGCGCCTTGCCTATGGATGAAACAATGGTGCAAATTTACAGAAAAAGAGGGATGTTTATCGCTTCCGGAACACGGAACGTTCAATATGAGAATTTTAGAGAATTTGAGGTGGATGTTAAGTGTACAAAAGCCACCTCCGAGGCCAGCCCAGTATGAGGCATTAGCAGTCTGGGATTTAATGGCCATACGACAAAGACAGCAGAAATTTGAAAGGAGAATCAAAAAGGCAGAGAAGACTTTAGCTGAGGCTAGATGGGACAATGAGAGCAAAATGTGGAGAAGGGGGATAGTTGACAGACTCATATTGTTTCCAGCAATAACACAGGGAGATGAGACGCAGGGAAAGAAAGCTACCTGTAAGACAGACAAGGGTTCTGATAAACCTAAAGAGACTAAGAGGTCTTGGATAGAAGAAGATGATTCAGATGATGAAGAGTTTCTTAATCAATTATTGCATGATCGCCCGCCACCTTATGCAGTAGATGACAATGCCCCAAGCACTAGTGCGGGTCCTGGGATCCAGACACAGGACAAGGGAGTTACAGATACAGTGCAGACTAGTGATACGGGTTTGATACAGAGTGGTGTCAGTGTATCCACTGCGCCAGACATGCAGATACATTTGCAACCTCCACCGCAGATACAGATAATCTATCTAGACGTCCCAGTACTGGAAACTACTATGAGTCTGATAGTGCTGCCTGATCCAATATACAGTATACAAAATCGAGGTTAGTGCAGATTGAGCCAACTCCGCAATTGCTCCTCAGCCGCAGCAACAGCTGATTCCGGGTTATAGTCCAGCAGCAGGATCCCCGTTAGTACCTGCACCAGCTACAGTGAGTCAAGCTTTGGGAGTTACTGCTCCACGAGGTTTGGGACCAGGTCAGACACCAGCTGCCATATCATTACCAATTACTGTTGGTCCACCTGTACCACTGTATGCGCAGGGTAAACCTGCCACATGTGATCAGGGTGTGATGACCCAAGAGGCAATAAGAGGAGGGTCCATCGGAACTCCCCAATTAATGGCACCAGGAGAGCAATCAGCTGAAGGACTCAGGTCCTTGTTAGACCATAGTCCGATTGAAACCCCTTTGGAAGCAATGAGACAAGCAGGGCTAGGTCTGTGAACCCCACAGACAATAGGTACGAATGCCTCACAGTCGCCAGTGATGCATGCAGGGAATATTTTGCTGGACGTTTTTTCCGTGCAACAATTGAAAGATTGTTAGACAAAACATATGTTTCACAAAATACTGCGGTAACCACGGATAAGTCAGAAAGGGATGAATATCTGAACTTTGTAAGACTGGGTGTGGAAGCTGCTGAACTAGTGGAAGGAACAATAGAGGTAAACAGATTAGAATCAAACACAGAAGCAGAATTAAGGTATCTGTGCCCCAAAATCACTAAGGAGGTAGGCAAGGTACATCAGAGGTTGGCGAACCTGGCAGATAAATACAATATTGATATTGAGAACACTAAACATTTGAAGAGAAGCTACAGACTGGACTTCGACTCTGAAGATTTTGATCACATGAGATCGGCCCGAATAAAAGTGCATCTTAAAGAAATACTGCAAAGTGCGCAGATTTGGGGAGCCTTAGAAAAGTGAGAAGGCAGATGGGCAAAGAAAAGAGACAAGGAGAAAGGTGACAGTCCGGGATCAAGTCAGACTAAAACCTCGCCGGACACCGGGGCGGTAAATATACTACCAATGAGGGAAACAGTTAGGGGTTCTAGTCCATGTACCCTGGTCTAGAGAAGAGATTCTATCATTCACAAATGTTTATCCCAGATTAAGGGAAAAGCCAATAGAATGGTACCAGCAGACAGATAGGTTTGTGAAGCTTGCGAAATGTCTCTGGGAAGACTTGAATACTTTGTTTGAGATCATTGTACTATCTGACTTATGGCTTGAGTGCAAGAGAGGTGTGGACTGGCCGACACAGGATCCAGCCAGGGATAAGGTAACTGGAGCAACGTCTGAGGAGGTGATGAAGTACTATCATAAAGTGATTGAGTTTTTGAAGCAGAAAGTGTCGCCGAAATTGACTGATTGGCAGAAAATCGATCGAACCTCACAGGAGGTTAAAGAATCTATTCATGCTTACTATGAGAGATTGTTGAAAGCGTTCAAACATTACAGTGGCACTGAAACTATTGAGCCGAAAGACATGAACCATCTTGTATTCAGATTTGTTGAAGGGCTGAGACCAGAGGTGAGCCAGATGATTAAGAATCATTTGATCTGTTGGCAAGTGAAGCCGAATGATGAGGTGTTGCAGTATGCAAAATACTGCAGTGATGAGATTGAGCTGAAGCAGAGAAAGTTGAAGGAGAAAGTGATGGTGATGCAGATTAAGGCAGCGCAGGCAGGTATGCAGGGAAATGGGATTCAGCAGATGATACAACAGCACCCGCAAGGAAATGGTGTGTTTCAGATGCAACCGAGAGGCCAAGGTCGAGGTTTTGTGAATCGTGGTCCAGATTTGAATACTGTTGTGGTTCAAAATGATGCACAGGAGATCAAAAAGATGTCACCATGTCACGTGTGCGGGGCGTGGGGCGTTGGAAGCGGGAATGCCCAAATATGGTGCAGGATGGTGTCGTTCAACAAAGCACTGACATCTGTACATTTCAAAATGTGAGGGGTCCGAAAGTGAGAGGTCAAAATCAGAACCTCCAAAATAACATGATTCAGATGCAGGGGTTGCAGCCCATGCAGCAAATACAAATGCCCTGTGTTCAACCGGCACAGATGCAGCAGGTACAACAGCTGGTTTCCATGGTACCTAGACAGCAAATGCAATTACCATTAGCTCCAATGGGACAGCAACAGGCGATGCTTCCTCAGCAGGTCACAGGCCAAATGATGAGTCCAAATAACACAGTGCAGCAATTCCCATTGCGTGGTGAGGATGGAACAAATGATGACTGGTCAGATGATAGTTCAGACAGTGAGGAGTGCAGGCTTGCGGCGTCCCTAGAAGTAGATCAGAGGGGACCCTATGTAGAGGGAAAGGTGATGGGTCACAAGGTTTCCTTCCTGGTTGATACAGGAGCTACACGCTCTACAGTCAGAAGTGCAGAGGTCCCGAAACTGCCACTCTGAGGGCATACTATAAGAGTGGTAGGAGTAGCAAATCAGTATTTGACGAACCAGATTACATATCCTGTTCAGGTTGAGATTGGAAACTTTCAGGGTCTGCATAAGTTTGTAGTCTGTGATTCTAGTCCTGTGTCCCTACTGGGAAGAGACTATGGTGGTCATTATGACCCTGGCGGTATTACAACCGCAGGGCCAAAACGACGGGAGCACCGCCAACAGGCTGGCGGTGCCTAATCCGCCAGGGCAGCGCTGCTTGCAGCGCTGCCCAGGGGATTACGAGTCCCCGACCGCCAGCCTTTTTCTGGCGGTCTGAACCGCCAGGAAAAGGCTGGCGGTACGGGGAGATATGGGGCCCCTGGGGGCCCCTGCACTGCCCATGCCACTGGCATGGGCAGTGCAGGGGCCCCCTGACAGAGCCCCATGCGGCTTTTCACTGTATGCCATGCAGACAGTGAAAACCGCGACGGGTGCAACTGCACCCGTCGCACGGCCGCAACACCGCCGGCTCCATTTGGAGCCAGCTCCCATGTTGCGGCCCCCATCCCCGCTGGGCCGGCGGGCGGAAACATAGTTTCTGCCCGCCGGCCCAGCAGGGATGTCCGAATGGGCACCGCGGGAGTGCGCCCGCATTGGCGGCCGCCCGGTGGTTACAGCTTGGCGGGCGGCAGTAGCCTCCCGCCATAGTTGTAATGAGGCCCTTACTGTGCAAGACGAAATATTTGATTACCTGTTCTAATGAAGGAATTGAAGTGCAAACAAACAGTGATGATGAAGGGGATGATGGACAGTTTTCAGAGTTAGAGCCGGAAAGTACAAACGAAGACTACCCTTTGATAACCTTATTCCCGATGCTTACAGTGACTGACTTACCAGCTGAATTGCAGGGAACGGTGACAGAGAAAGTGTGGGACCTGACAGGAAAGGAAGTGGGACTGATAAAAGGAGCAGAACCGGTTAAAGTACAGGTTAAGCCAAATGCGGTGTTTCCCCAGGTGCCGCAATACCACATGGCACAAGATGTCCTTATTCAGGAGTCATAGATAATCGCGGACTTTATAAAGCAAGGAGTTTTGAAGGAGGTATTGAGCAGCACATTTAATTCACCAATAATGGGTCTGAAAAAGCCTTGTGGGAAGGTTCGAATTGTGCAGGACTTGAGGAAAATAAACAATATTGTGGTAAAGTGCTGCCCTATAGTGCCAAATCCAGCAGTAATCATGTTTCAGGTTCCGTGTGATGCAGAGTGGTTCACAGTTGTAGACCTGTCTCAAGCATTCTTTTCGGTGCCTCTTCATGAGGATAGCCAATTTCTCTTCAGTTTCAAATTCTTGGATAAGGTGTACAGTTGGTGCAGAATTCCTCAAGGGTTTTCTGAATCACCATCCATCTTTAATCAGATATTGAAGAAGGACCTAGAGTTGTTAGAATTGCTTTTCAGTTCAACTCTGGTGCAATACATTGATGACTTATTGATTGCGTCCAGAACAAAAGACGACTGTAGATATGACACAATTGCCTTATTGAATCATTTGGGAAAGAACGGACATAAGGTGTCCCCAAAGAAGCTGCAGTACTGTCAGAAGGAGATGAAATACTTAGGGCACTTGATTGAGAAAGGGGCTAGGAGAATATCAAAAGAAAGGGTGACGGCCATTCTGCAGCTGAACCCCCCGGCAACAAAGAGAGATGTCAGGATGTTTTTGGGAATGGTGGGCTACTGTCGTCAGTGGATTCCCAACTTTTCGATTATCTCTAAACCATTGATAAAGCTGACAGGCAAGGAAACTAAGGATGACCCGTATACCATAATTCTGTCCGAGGAAGAGCTTGAGTCATTCATGGAACTGAGAGAATGCATGTGTAGGGCACCAGCCTTAGGTATGCCTGATTGAACAAAGCCTTTTCTACTGTTTTGTCATGAACTTGATGCTTGTTCTTTGTCTGTCTTAACACAGCTCCATGGAGGTGCAAACCGCCCTGTAGCATATTTTTCAGCCACTTTGGACCCAGTCGCAGCAGCCTTACTGGGTTGTTTGCGCGTGGTTGCAGCAGTTGGTCAAAGCCTCACGCAGTGTGAAGGCATAGTGATGGGACATCCCTTAACAGTAATGGTTCCACATTCAGTTGAAATTCTGTTGACTCGAACTAAAACTCAGCATATGACAAATGCCCGACTTACCCGATATGAGACAATTATTCTAGGATCACCTAATGTTTCCTTGAAGAGATGTACTGTGTTGAACCCGGCAACTCTACTTCCTGTTGAAAACACTGAGATTAACAATGCAGAGGAAGTGGAGCACGACTGTCTTGAGGTAACAGAACTATGTACCAAACCCAGACCTGACATTAAAGATATACAGTTAGAAGAAAATGACTGCATCATGTTTGTTGATGGCTCCTGCTTGAGAGACTCAGTCGGAATACTGAGAGCCAGTTATGCTGTGTGTACAATCACCGGTATTATAGAAGCTTCCTGGCTCGAAAGAATTTATTCCGCACAAGTGGCTGAATTAATTGCCCTTACTAAGGCATGCCAAGCAACTGAAAATCTGAAAGTCACTATCTATACTGACAGCAGGTACGGATTCTCAATTGTACATGATTTTGGCCATTTGTGGTCACAGAGGGGTGTCATGACCTCTTCTGGTTCACCAGTGAAAAATGTCGAACAAATTAAGGATTTGTTGCATGCAATTCAGTTACCTCTTGAAATTGCCGTGGTGAAATGCAATGCTTACGTTAAGTGACAGGACTTTGTGTCAATGGGAAACGGCTATGCAGATCAAGTTGCAAGATTTTGCTAATTGAACTGTATATCGTTCAAGGATCAGTGGGAATTGTTACCGCAAACTGAAAATGAAACATGCTTGAACTTTGCAAAAACGCTCCTGGCAGAGAATGCAATGTGTACAAAGAGCTGACAACTTGTGGGTCTCAGAGGAGGGGAAGCTGGTTTTGCTAAACAGTCTTTTGTCACAGTTTGCCAGTCTTTATCATGGGCAGGCGCATCTTGGGAGAGATGCAATGATCAGATTGTTCAAAATTGACTTGTTCAATCCAAAATTCAGACATGCCGCAGAGGTTACCTGTCATAGGTGCATCATCTGTCAACAGATGAATGCAGTAAAAGGGACTGTGGTGACTTTGAGCCACATAGGGAGAGCTGGAGGTCCGTTTAGCAAGATGCAGATGGATTTCATTGAGATGCCAATGTGTGGAGGCTTGAAGTACGTGTTGGTGATTGTGTGTGTTTTCAGCCACTGGATTGAAGCTTATCCTACATGTAGCAATAACAGTCTCACAGTAGCAAAGCTGTTGCTTAGAGAATTAATACCAAGGTTCGGATTTCCAGTCTCTTTAGAATCAGATAGGGGCAGGCACTTTGACAATGAGGTGATAAAGCTCCTGTGTGCTGCATTAGAAATTGAACAGAAGCTGCATTGTAGCTACCGCCAGAAGCATCAGGACTAGTAGAACAGATGAATGGCACCTTGAAGTCGAGAATGGCAAAAATGTGCGCAGCTACCAATATGAAGTGGCCAGATGCATTGCCTTTAGTGCTGATGTCAATGAGAAACACACCTGATAAGAAGATAGGACTGTCCCCCCATGAGATACTCATGGGCAGAGCTATGAGGTTACCCGCAGTACCTGCAAATGCTCTTGTGAATATCACGGATGGTATGGTGTTGGACTACTGCAAGGGTTTGGCTGACGTGGTCCGCTCTTTTTCCCACCAGGTGGAGGCCAACACATTGCCACCGATCAGTGATCCAGGTCACACCCTGCAAGCCGGTGACTGGGTGGTTGTCAAGAAGCACGTAAGGAAGTCATGTTTGGAGCCGCGCTGGAAGGGGCCATATCAAGTAATACTGACAACAACCACTGCTGTGAAATGCGTGGGTGTTCCAAATTGGATACATGCCAGTCACACAAAGAAGGTGACCTGTCCAACTGATGAGGAACTTGAAGTGCCTGAAACAATAATCCCAGAAAAGGAAGTCTCAGGGCCAGACAGTATTCAAAGGGGAACTGAGACTGCAGGAGAGCCCACTGAGGACAGCCTAGTCCCTCAAACAGTAAACGAGTTCGAGAGAGGTGACAATGAGCCTTTCTCAGTAGAGGTAGCAGGAGAACTAAGTCAAGGAGGGGTTCTCCCAGAAGTAGATGGATACGAGTTAGAGCTTGAACCTGTTACAGACCCAGAAGAAGAAGAGGGGGAAAGAGCAGGGGGAAGTCAATGCACACCGACATCTCCTGAGCCAGTCGCAGGTCCATCAAGAGAAAACACCATAGCACAAGAGGAGGGTGCTGTTCAGCGTCCTGAAAGGCCAAGCAGGAAGAAGACGCATAAAGGTGACAACTGGCCAAAGAAACAAGCTGCAAGAGAAAAGGTCATTCCAGGTGAAACAATAGTGGAAGAAATTGATACAACCAGAAAAGAGGATCTAAGTGAAGGAGAATTGCAAAGTGAACGCAGGCTGAAAAGAAAAAGAGTTGCAAATAGAAGGTACGCAGGTCCTGAAAGGGCATATGCAACGACATCTGAAGGACAACAAGAATTCTTAGCGTTTTGTTTTGATCGAGAGGTGTCAGGCCAATACTACGGTACCTGAAATCACTTTGAGCAAGAAACCGTGTTAAAATTGAAATTGAAATTGAAAGCTGAAAAGCTGAGAAAAGAGACTAATAAATTACCGGATGTGACACTGATAACCTGAATTGACTTTGAAACCCGATTATGACAAGCTGCTAAACCTGATTTGACAAAAGGGTCCTGGGGTGAGTGAAACGCTGTAAATACACGCAGAGAGAAAGAGAGACTTTGCATTAAGAAAAAAAAAAAAAAAAGAGCTTTAAATTGTCCTTAAGTTTATTGTTTGCTATCTGATTCTTTACAGATCATGGCTTACACTAGAGGTAGTAGCAAAAAGGGTAAAGTGTGTGGTTGGTTAAGTGCTATCTTAGGTATTGTATATGCAATACTAATCGTGGGTGTGATTGTGGGAATGCTAAGGTTGGATAAGAAAGCGACTAACAATGCAAAACCTGAGACCGCTACACTAACACCGTGGGAAAAGTTTGAGCAAGATACAAAACCTTGCATGAGGGAACTAATTCAAAGGGGGAACTTTCCACTAATGTCTTCTATCGCTTGCTGAATGAGTATGTTGATACAATGGATGCAAGAAACTGTTATGTGTGCACAAAGATTCCTTCATCAGTACAACAAGGGGTCACTTACCATAGCTTGCCATTAACTTACGGGATAAGTTGTAGTTTGCTGCTAACAAGATTTTATGATCAGGAACATGTGCAATATTTTTATTCTAATTTGGATGTAGTGTTTTCCTTTGTGCCTGTGATTGAGTTTCTGAACAAATTAGCTAAGGAGCATAGTATAAAACTAGTTAGAGGTTTCTTTGAACTAACACTGACATTTGGGACAGCTTATGCACACCGCAACAATCTGACTTGGTTACTAACGCCTGTAGAGAAAAGTTTTTTAGATCACACTGATGATAGACGCAAAGCATTGAAAGAGAGACTAGAAAAGGGATTAGAGAAACGTGCATACGCAAATGATTATGCTTACACTGCAATAAAGACGCAGGGCAAATTAGCTATAGATGCATTACATGTAGGCAGGCTTTGTGTATATAGTCCAAAATCAGATCATGACACTTTATTTGTGGGGACAAGTGAATGCAGGCATGTGTTTTTGTTTCAGAGTAAATGGACATTCATGTTAAATGGACAGGATCCAGCGATCCCTGGGATCTATTATATCTGTGGGCTTAATGCTTATTACTGTCTCCCTAAGGGATGGTATGGGACATGTTATTTGGGGATAGTTTTCCCAAAGATTTACCAGATTGATGACTTAAAGCAAATACCTAAAATGTCTGAATTACAACATGCTAGACAAAAACGAGACAGCAGCTGCTGTCGTTGGTGACATATTTGGAGCCATAATCCCTTCAGTAGGGGTTATTTTAAACTCCATAAAGATTCAAAAGTTGTCTACTATTGTGGATAACATGTTGGCAAATTTTACAGGGGCCATACTCCTGATGGATACTGAACTTGCTGCGGAAAGAGCTATGACTCTTCCAAATCGGCTTGCTTTAGACATTCTTTTAGCAAAGAGCGGCGGAGTCTGTAAGATCCTTAATGAGCGTCATTGCTGCTCATTTATTCCAGATAATAGCAAAATGATTAGAGGTATGCTTACTAAGCTAAAGAGAGATAGCGCAGATTTGAAGGAACTGAATGAACCTGGAGTGTGGGAAAAAGTCGGGAAAGGAATTGCCAGAGTAGGGAGCTGGTTTAGCAATATTTGGAACAGGGTTCTTGCAAAAATACTAGGGGGTCTATTAATTGTCTTGATCTGTTTATTGGGCTTATAGGGACTATGCAAAATTAATGACAGAATTAAAAGAAATTGGACAAAATGAAGTAACAGAAACAAAGAAAATGAAAGGGAGAAAATGTTTAATGAAATCTGGGAAAGTTCACACAAAGGACTAAGGGTCAGATGTAGGTAGAAACCAATTTGCGAGTTGCAAATTGCGAGTCCTTCCGACTCGCAATTTGCAACTCGCAAATTGGTATGCAGAAAGGTGTCTCAGACACCTTCTGCGACTCACTATGGGGTCGCAAAGACCCATCTCATAAATATTTATGAGGTGGGTCGCAGTTTGCGACCCCATAGCGAGTCTAGGCACTCACGGGGATGGTGGCCTGCTGGAGACAACAGACCACCATGTCCGTGACTGCTTTTAAATAAAGCAGTTTTTTTCTTCTCTTTGCAGCCTGTTTTTCTTAAAGGAAAACAAGCTGCAAATAGAAAAAGATAAGGAAACCTTTTAGTTTCGGTTTTTTTCAGAGTAGGCAGTGGTCCGTAGGACCACTGCCTGCTCTGAAAAAACATTATTGTGAGCTATCACAAAGGGTAAGGGGTCCCATGGGGACCCCTTCCCGTTTGCGAATGAGTTACCATCCACTTGAAGTGGATGGTAACTGCAGGTTGATTTGCGACCACTTTCGCAGTCACAAATCAACCCTACATCGCGGTGCGACTCGCAAATAGGTAGGGAACGCCCCTTCCTATTTGTGGGTCTGAAACACATTTTGCGAGTCGGTACCGACTCACAATATGTGTTTCAGCATCGCGTGAGGGCATGAGCGCCTCGCAAACGGCGTTTTTCGCTGTTTGCAAGGCGCTAATGCCTTCCTACATCTGGCCCAAGATGTTGAAATGCGCATTATGTGCAAGGTGAAAAATTTAAAGTGAAAGGTTGAAAGGGGAAGGCTTGTGTGATGACGAATGTCATCAGAGGAGGAACTGAGAGAGCGTAGCTTATATAATCTATATTAACATGAAATGTTTATGAATTGTTGTGTGATAATGCCGCATAGAAACTGTATTAGTATATTTTGCTAAAACATGCACTTGAAATGTGACCACGGGGAGTGGCCGCGAATGTATACCTGGACTAATGAAAACGACTAATGTTTATGAATTATTGTAGTTGAATAGTTTTATTCTAATTATTAATGATTATGTTATTAAAGTTTTGCTAAATAAATTTTGTAGGCCTTAAGTTAGCATGAGCCGAAGTTTAGCTGCCTGGCTCTCATATTAAATGTATTTTTCCTGAACGTGAAGTGTGCTGACTTGCAAAAGAACCTCTTGTTTTCTTTGAACTAGAAGCTGAATGTAACTATAATAGATCCGTTCTCATGAAATTCATATTGCTTGTAGAAATGTACTAGCTAAAAGGCAACTATGTAGATTAATGTAATGTACAAGGTCGCTCAAACTGGTACAGACAATTGAGCTACTGACCAAAAGATGTGCAAAGAATTACAGAAGAATGAAATCATACCGGACGTGCTACCTCTGAAGACGTCAATCATATGGACCAACAAACTGCCTGTGAATCAATGTGAGGTGAAAGGATTAATGACATAATCTGTTTTCAACTGGTTAAAAATAGTGGGGTGCAACATCCGTCCAATCAAGTTTTAGGGAAATGTACAACGAAAAAGGGATAAAAACCTATAACATGGGGAGCCATTTAGATTTGGTTAGGGAAATGCTGTCGATTTGATCCAGAAACGTTGTCACTCTGTTTGGTGACTTATTGGTTTTACTTAAACCATCCTCTTCCTTAGATTGCCCATTTCAAACTTTACCTCCTTATGAGGAAAGTGCCCCTTTTCCTCCTGAGAGCTGAGTTTTGACTGATGATGAATCAACTGATGTCCTGAAGATGAAGACTGAACCTGAGTGCTGACCCAAACCTTGGAGGGTAACTATGACAATGAAATTGTGATTCGTCTGTTTGCTTTTCCTTTCTAGGTACCAACTGCTTACTTTTGATAGAGACCATAGCTAGATGTTTTCCAAATTGGTGTTCTAAATTGTTTTGCATGAAGCCCAACATGCCAATGCTAATTAGGGGTTAGTTCAGAGGGGTTCACTAAACTGACGCAAATAGACAAACGACAGAATCCATGTTTTTTTGAACTGACGCATTGATGACACTCTGCTGAAATCGACCTATGTTGGTGCTGTGTTATGTCCTATTAATTGCTTACCTTGCTTTGATGAAGTCTTACATTCAAGTTGCCAAATTATGACAATGATATTGAGTGTTTTGATTTTGAGATTAACAGACCTGCTTTTAGAATTGTAATTAATAGGGAATAAATCTCATAAAATTCTACTAAACTGGTGTGGTTATTCATGACTGAAAGGTCATGGTAGTGTCCTGAATTGATTAATGTCTTTGACTAAAGTGAAATGCATTGTTGTGATAAATATTGATGACATTATTGACGTATTGATTGACATATTGATTAGCTATCTCGTCCTAAGGTGTCTCCCAACTGGGTCAAAAGATTCATTGACCTAAAAGGAGTCCTGATGTGTAATAAATTGTCATAAAGGACGCGTTATCAGCGGTTACCGCCACGGTGTTTGTTTCTACCGCCGTAGCGGTTGGAGTGTTAAAATGGCTGTCTATGTTGGCGGTTTCTGCCATGGTCGTGATTCCATTTTTTTAACCGCACGCCTGTTGGCGTTATTACCGCCGCTTTCACACCGACCGCCAGGGTTGTAATGAGGGCCTTATTCTTTTAAAAGATCATATCTTGACTTATGTAAGCTGGATTTATGTAGTTTTGGTCTTGTTTCATTTAGATAAATATTACCTATTTTTCTTAACTTTAACTGGTGTGGTGTCCATTTTGTAGTGTTTACACTGCATTACTATGTGTGTTGGTACAAATACTTTATACATTGCTTCTGGGTTAAGCCTTTCTGCTCGTGACAAGCTACCAAGGGGGTGAGTGGAGGTGCTAGCGCAGGTGTCTTAATAAAAATTATTAATGAGTGTTTATGTATTTTGAATAATAAGTTTGTGTAGAAAAAATAATAACGTAGAAAAATAATGCACACATTTGAAAATGTGATCACGAAAAATGGCCACCAATGTTAACGAAATGTACTAATCAATGATTAAATATTATGAAATGTCAAACATATGTTAGACTAATGTAGTAATATGTCATACTGAAAGTTATGAATTAAACTTTGACTTTATTAATTGTAGGCATTAACTTATAGAGTGTCTTGGCCTATTTGCCAGACCTCATGTAAAAGCTGTATTTCTTAGCGTTTAATGAAAAATGCTGACCAAGAGAAGTTAAACTATGAATGTCTATTGTATTGTTTAAATGTGCTCACAACGAAAGCTTTTTGTGTGAACCAACTGCTAGGAGATGATGTTCTTGCTAATACAACATTTTATGTGTAATGTGTGTGAGACTGACTTCCCAGAACAAGAACAATGAAGATACTGACTAGAGTAGAAGCTGCAACAATATTGTTACCCTACAAGCCGGATGATGAGGACATCGTAAAACGAACCAATCAACAATATGAGAACGGAGAAATATTAGAATTCATAGATGAAGGATATTCGTTTTATTGGACAGAGTGTGAACATATGATTAACTGACCAATAAGGAATTAGGGGATAGTTTAGGTAACTTTAATGTAACAACAATGCACAGTAAGAGGACGAACACTCGAGGACATTCTGTCTCATTCTGCCCTTGCCTTTTTAGAGATTCATTGCCCACTTGCTTGCTGACCGAAACGTCGATATTTCTCATGCATCTTGACTAGAGACGTACTTAACTTTAATGCTTAAAGACTTTGCCCTTTTAAAATTCTGATGCCGCAGCCTGATGCTTTGCTGATCGAATTATGTCCTGAGGACGAAGACTGATTCTGCTTCGCTGATTCACCCTGAGGATAGGTATATCTAGACTGTGATTATTATGCATATTTGCTTTTTCTTTCTAGGTACCAACTGTGCTATTTTGATAGAACCATAGTTAGACGTTTTTCAAATTTGTGTTACTAAATTCTTTCTAATAGATTATGAGAACAGGGACAAATGCTTGATGAATTTCTCTGCAGAATTTCATGTACTTCATTTCATTGACGCAGCTGACTTTGCTACTGATTTGCACCATAACTTTAGAATGTGTTGTCATTCAAGCTTTGATTAGATTGCGTTTCTTTTCGCTGATTTGGACAACCATTGTTGTTTCTGTATGAGTTTCATCTGATTTTAAGATTAATTTACATGACCTTAGCATTGTTAATATAGGGAAATAAACATTCTAAACTTTTACTAAAGGTGTGATTATTCATGACTCAAAGGTCATGGTGTGTGTCAATTACTGACTCCATTGATTATTGATTCATTGATTACTAATGATTATTGATTATTGTGTATTGTTTATTGATTATGTACTGTAATTATGGTGAGAACATCTTAATTGCGAGTCAAAAGGTTCATCGACCTAGTCGCAGCCCCTTGTACTGTGTGTTTCTTCTTTGCCCTGACTAAAGTGAGGGTCCTTGCTTGGACAGGGGGTAATCCTATTGCCAACCAAAGACCCCAGTTCTAACAGTCCATTTCTCACATGAAATAGTATTGCTGGTAATGACAACAGAGCCCCAAGAATCCATTCCAGTTATGCTACATGTTAAAAGAGCTTTGAAAATTTACATTTAGAGGAGAAAGTACTCTGGTGGCTCTGGTGACTTATGTCATTGCTCTGATCTACATTGCTGCTGTGAGGTAACTGAAATGAATGTCAGAAATGGGCACTCATGACAGCGACTGCATGATACTACGGGGTTTGGAATGGCAATGTTCCTTGCTGTAAGTTGTTCACCTATAGCTTGTAAACCTCAATAAACACAAACTAAAGAAAAAAGTATACAAAAAGTGATAAATGGCATGCTTGAATTAATCTCTGCCACTGATCTGTACTCAGGGCCACATTCCCGTCCATTGTTATTTTGCACACCATGACACCTCAGTGGGAAGGGTACACCCAGACCTGGGTCCTTTTCACCTTGTGTCACTTGAAGCAATCTATACTTGGCTGATGGCTGGTAAAAATGGCCCTGAGTTGCTTGGGCTCTGGTTTAGGGAGCACTCGGCATGGCAGTTTGGGATTGACTGTTTCCAGGAACAGGGTCAAGACTGATCTGCATATGGCTGGGTTCTAACTGATGTGGCATGATGTGAAAAATAATGATGGACTGGGATTGCGGCTTGATTAATTACCAGTGGCTGAAATTAATTCAAGCATTTTATCCACCACTTTTTGTATACTCACTATTGTATTACATGTGCATGCACACACACATGTACACCCACACACACAGACACAGACACAATGTCACCCATGACCATTACAAATTGGTCAAATTTCTCCAGTGTTTCTCCAGACACTCCTGAGGGAGGAAATACTTCAAATTATGGGATGTTGAGTTTTTACGTATTCTAGTTTTTATCACTCACTAACTTAATTTATTAAGTATTTTGTTCTGTGATTCATGTGCTTTTTGTACATTTGATGTACTACCTTGTCTCGCTTGGACCATGCTGTTGATGGTCCTTGACGGATCATGGCTGTTGAAGATCTGCACCTGCATGCTGTGGTTGTTCCCTACTGAGCTCTTACACTGAATACATTTACATCATATTTTTCAACTTATGTAGGAATCCAGTTGTTTTTGGGTGTTTTTCTGGCACACCTATAGACTCAAATTGAAATACTCTCAGATAACTCCAGAGCAGTGCTTAATTTGTGCTTGTTGTTTCCGGTGCTGAGCACTGCACTTATTTTTTAGGGCCAGCGCTTAGTCTTCCACCTCAAGCATTTTCTGAGAGCAAAAGACACATATGGGAGGAACGGAGGAAGAGAAAAACGAAAAAGCGTCACAAAGGGGGAAAGTAGAAAGCTGCAAGAGTGAGCTGAAGGGGCGGGAGTGGCATTAAATCGATGGAAGAGGCTCGAGATGGCTTCAGGATTACGCTGCCTCAGTATTCAGGGATCGCACATTTAACTGCAGCAGCCGCGTCTTTAAGAGTAGGGCTTTGGGCACCAGCATCTTTTTATTTACAAATTAAGCACTGCTGCGGAGGGTCTGGTAACTCCCTTTACCAGCCAAATCAAGATTACTAGGCACCTCAGAATAAGGGCCGTTCACTTTAAACAGAGACTTAGGGCCCGATTTATGAAAAGTTAGCGCTGCCTTTGCGTCATCTTTTGACGCAAAAGCATTGCAAACGTACAAAATACAATTATATTTTGTGTTTGCGATGCTTTTGCATCAAAAAATGACACAATGACGGCGCTAGCTTTTCATAAATCAGGCCCTTAGTGGCTTGGTACATTTTTACTCCTCTTTTGCTGAGTTTTCGTCATCAGGAAGGAGACTGACAATATCTACTTGGCCAATCACTCGATTTGTAGTGAGTGGATGGATGGGCAGTGAGATTGTGCGTGTGGCTGTGAGAGGGAAAGGAGTTAGGTGGTCATTCTGACCCTGGCGGTCTTTGACCGCCAGGGCGGAGGACCGCGGGAGCACCGCCGACAGGCCGGCGGTGCTCCAATGGGGATTCCGACCGCGGCGGTAAAGCCGCGGTCGGACCGGCACCACTGGCGGGGTCCCGCCAGTGTACCGCGGCCCCATTGAATCCTCCGCGGCGGCGCAGCTTGCTGCACCGCCGCGGGGATTCCGACCCCCCCTACCGCCATCCAGATCCCGGCGGTCGGACCGCCGAGATCCGGATGGCGGTAGGGGGGGTCGCGGGGCCCCTGGGGGCCCCTGCAGTGCCCATGCCACTGGCATGGGCATTGCAGGGGCCCCCGTAAGAGGGCCCCTACATGTATTTCACTGTCTGCTGCGCAGACAGTGAAATACGCGACGGGTGCAACTGCACCCGTCGCACAGCTTCCACTCCGCCGGCTCGATTCCGAGCCGGCTTCATCGTGGAAGCCTCTTTCCCGCTGGGCTGGCTGGCGGTCTGAAGGCGACCGCCCGCCAGCCCAGCGGGAAAGTCAGAATTACCGCCGCGGTCTTTCGACCGCGGAACGGTAACCTGACGGCGGGACTTTGGCGGGCGGCCTCCGCCGCCCGCCAAGGTCAGAATGAGGGCCCTAGTGTGTGTTAAATTTCGAGAAATGATAAATAGACATTAATTCGTTTTCTCAGTTGAGATTATTGGCACGAAATAGAAACACTTTGGGATATCTGGTTCAGTCCGAGTGAGCAGAAGCAATCTGATGAGAGGAATCGTTTTCCCATTTAGGACATATATATGTACAAGCTCTGTTTGTTCCACAATTGTATATATAACAGTCACTATGTAAACACAATCGAAACCTGTATTTATTAGGGACATTACTTGCAGATACCCCTTCCTTAATAACAGACATCTGACTAATAGGAAAGACACAGGAACACCCTCCTAACAAGTAATTGCATTGCCACTGTCTAACTTTGAACTTAATTGCTGGGTACTTGACTTGGTGCACCCTACTTATTTTCTGCATTCCTGTATGATAATGTGTTTTACAATAAATGTATACATAGCACAACCACTACTTGACAAATAGCTTGTGCTACATACTAGGAATATGACAAATGCTCGTCGCCTTCACAATGATGGTGGCCTTAGGCAAATACGTGCCTCGTACAAAGATGGCTGTGCTCAGGCTCCTACAGTTCCAACGGAAGAGTTTGATGAAGAGGCCAGTTTTGATTCTACTGCTGATTTTCAGATGTTCTTTGTTTGCACTTTGCAGTGATTAGTCTTCCTATCGTCCATGTCGTTTCCACCGTGTCATTAGTGATGGTGCCTGTTTGTCAGCAATGCATTTATTTCATTGCACCTATGTCCTGGCACTCTCCTATTGCCAACCTGTAGGTGCCAAGCCAGCTAGCATTTGGATTGAAAATGTATCCCTAAACTGTAATACAGAACTTTGTGCACCCTATGCTACACATTTTCAGGCTGTAAACACCATCGTGCGATTAATCCCTTGCAGGTGCATACTCCTGCCAATTCCCTTTCTTCCTGCTAAACAGTATTGATTGGAAACAGAGTTGACCAGAAACTACTTCTCTTGTGATCAGCAACTGTTTAGGTGCCGCAAGAAGTTTGAATCAACTGATGATTGGTCAAACATCAACTTCAATACAATTCAATACCATGAAGCACATTAAGCTCAACAAAGAAGACAGGAAGTTTTATATTTCAAACCATTGAGGTCTATTAAAGGATTAGCAAAGCTACAAATTCAAATCATCACATTGGTTGTAAATTGATAATCCATATATATATGAGTCAGTCAATATATTCAAAGCAATTCAAAGTCGTAACAGCAAGACAAACTAATATAAAATAGTCTCAAAAGGAAAGTAAAGCCAAATCAGTTCTCCCAAGAGTGAAAAAGTGAAAGGGCATCTGCCTAAGGGTAAGGCAGAGCCTTCTAGAGAATTTTCTACATTGCATTACCTTAAATCACTAATTTCAAACACTTGTTACCCTACAAATGATTCCCACACGGGCAACCAATCAGGTTAAAGTACATGAAGATAATAGAACTTCATCATTTTCGCAAATTACTACAAAGTAAACATCAGTGTACAAATTTTGTCAAAAGAGAAAGGGATGCATGTTAGCATTTACTCATAATGAATGTTGGCAACAGTGATAGTACATAAATCTTGTCAATGGACGTTCCTCACTGACTAAGGTAAAGTATTGATCTGTAGCTGCACCCTGTTAGAAATGGGTCTTTGGTTGGCAGCCAGGTTACCCCCCTGTACAAGCAAGGACCCTCACTCTAGTCAGGGTAAAGGAGAATCACCCTCAGTTAACAGCCCAACTGTCAAACTGACCCAGACAGGTAATCCACAAACAGGCCGAGTCAGAATGGTTAAAGCAAGAAAATGCCTACTTTCTAAAAGTGGCATTTTCAAACACAATCTAAAAATAACCTTTACCAAAAGATGTATTTTTAAATTGTGAGTTCAGAGACCCTAAACCCTACATTTCTATCTGCTCTCAAAGGGAATCTGAACTTTAATAATTAGGCAGCCCCCATGTTAACCTATGAGAGAGATAAACCTTGCAACCATGAAAACCGAATGTGGCAGTATTTCACTGTTAGAACATGTAAAAACATCAGTACATGTTCCACCTTTAATATACACCACACCCTGCCCATTGGGCTACCTAGTGCCTACCTAAGGGGTGCCTTACATGTATAAAAAGGGAAGGTTTAGGCCTGGCAAGAGGGTACACTTGCCATGTCGAATTAGCAGTTTAAAACTGCACACACAGACACTTCAGTGGCAGGTCTGAGCCATGCATGTTTACAGGGACCTACTAGTAAATCAAATATGCCAATCATGGATAAGCCAATTTACACATATAATTTATACAAGGAACACTAACACTTTAGCACTGGTCAGCAGTGGTAAAGTGTCCAGGGCAAACAAAACAGCAAAATCAGAGTCCAGCACACAGAAACAACCTGGGAAGCAGAGGCAAAAAGTTAGAGGAGACCATGCCAAGGATGTCAAGTCTAACACACCCAAAGAACTCTGTCACAAACGTGATGGCCACTGTTGGACCAAGTCCTTTTTGCAGGTTCATCCCCAGATTTTTTGACTCTTTCCTCCTATTTTTTCTGACCTCTTGTTGGCTGTAGGACTCTGAGCACTTTGGTAGTGACAAACAGCCTATTTGATTTCTCAGTGATGTGAGTGCTGCCTTCTCATAGGATTGCATTGGAAATGCCCTGCCTGATGTCTAGGGGGTATTGTCTGATTTCTGAGGGGTAGCGTAGGCATGTTTGGTATGGCTGTAATGATAGTGAGAAATGCTGCTTACTGGTGAGCATTTCTCTGTGCTTATGACTCTAGTGTTTTGCCGCTTGACTCCAACCCCCGTCTGGGCAGAGTGACAGTTGGGCTTTGTGCACAGGGAGGGTGAAGGTGTCACAGAGGTGCATCTGCATTTTGAATGGTGTTCCTGGGCTGAGAGAAGGGGGAGGTGGGGCACACATTTATCTGTAAAGGCTGTGCCCTGGCCTCACACAAAGGGGTCATTTACCCCAAGCTGATGTTTGGAGCCTGTGCTGGAGGTGGGAGGGGGACACTCCCAGAACCAGTTGTAACAAGTTGGAACGTCCTTTCCCCTCCTTTGTTAAACCATTGCAAAACTGATTTTAAGTACAGGGGATTTTCCCCCACAATTTGGGAACTCTTTGGAACTGAAACATGCTTGTAACAGGACACAGAATGCTGCTGGAAGGACTCACCAGGAACTGCCTTGGACTGCTGCTGTTGTGCTGACCTGTGACCTGCTTGGTCACCTGGAGGAACTGCCACTGACTGCAACCCTTTATGCTGGCCTGTTGCTGGGCTCTGCTGTTTTGTGCTCCATCTGTGTGTCCCCCAAAGGCTGGGTGCTGTGGCTCCTGCCCTCTGCAGCTTTGTACTTCCCAGCGCAAGGACAGCGCTGTGTGGGAAGCCTCATGATGTGGCTGTAAGCGCTTGGAGAGCGTTTTGTCTTTGTTGGCTAGACTGCCTTGAGAGTGCCTTTTGTTTTATCAGTAGGCATCTGGGAACGCCTTCTGTGCTTTCTGTGTCCCGAATTCACAGCCGCAACCCGGGCATATTCAGAAGCCCTTGCGCATCAAAATTGTGCAGAGTGCTGTGCCCCCGGGGCAACGCTAAACAAAGGTTGGAGCAAACGCGCTCCTAACGGTGCCCGGTGCTCCCGGGGCAAAGTGTGCTCCGGGGAGTGCCCCGAGGGCACCAACCAGCCCCCAATTACTGCCAGATCACCGCTGCAGCCTGGGAGGGAGCCGAGACATTCGTGCACCAGAACGGGTGTGGGCGAGTGCACACCGGTGGCACTAGGAGGAAAGAAGATCTCATCGGAGGTCTTCTTTGAACCCCAGGACCGCCCTGTAAGCAGGACACTGGGGAAGTGAGGGGTCCCTGCGCTAGGAGCATGATCGCTCCCGTGGTATTCTTTTGGGCTTGTGGCTTCCCACGGAGATCGTGGGCGGGGAGGAAGCCTCACCGGAGGCCCCCCGCACCACAAGGTCCCCTCTTTTGCTCCTCGTAGGGGCTTTGGCTTTGCCTCCCTTTTGGAGGGGCCCGTAGTGGTCCAGCAGGGCCCCAGTGTTCATAGGCCCCAGGAGGGGCCCCAATATAAAAACCAGAGGGGGTGCATGACACCCCCAACCCCCAAT
Source organism: Pleurodeles waltl (assembly GCF_031143425.1). Classification (NCBI taxonomy): domain Eukaryota; kingdom Metazoa; phylum Chordata; class Amphibia; order Caudata; family Salamandridae; genus Pleurodeles; species Pleurodeles waltl. The sequence goes on from NC_090440.1 coordinate 921,669,289, forward strand.
CACGAGCGATGTCCCCATTTAGCACAGAGGAGAGCGGGGGGCCCCCAATTCTTCATGGCACTAGAGGTGTCTCTTACATCATAAGGACAGACACACTTTTCTAATGTTCCTGGTATGGGCATTATGGACTGGTATGTTAACCTGTTTTCTCTTATGATGTGCCATATATTTGCTGATGATACTTTTATGGGCATGACATGCTGATATGTTTTTATGACTTGCCATATGGTTTTTAATGTACCAGGTATGGGCATTTATTGAACTTTCATGACAAGTGCATTTTTACAGTATTGTTTTTCCTGACTGCTGCTTATGTTGCAGAATAATGAGTAACCTGTGTGTTATGTGAGACTACTGCTGATTTCTGCGGAGCAACAGTATTGTGTAACATTCTGACAACTGCTTGGGTAGCAGGGTACTACTGACATGTTGTGATTGGTCTAATAATGTTGTATAAAATGCAGTTTATTTTTATATAACTTGGTGCTGTGTTTCCTTTGTGGTGGGGATAGTGCGTCATGTGTTGTTGTGTGTGTTGGGCAAACGCTTTACACATTGCCTCTGGGATAAGCCTGACTGCTCGTGCTAAGCTACCATGGGGGTGAGCAGGGGTTATCTTGGATGTGTAACTCCCTTGCCCTGACTAGTGGGGGTGCGTTCTGCCTGACTTAGGTGCATAACCTAGCCAACCAGAAACCCAATTTCTAACAGCCACCTTCACATGACAGACAGTAGTAAGGCACCAGCACTTGTCACACTCTGAAGGCAAAGTGGCCTCTGGGGGGCAGATGCCAAATTACTCACTTGATCAGACACATGGATGAGGATAGTAATCCATCACTTCTTTTTCTTTGGGCTGTGACACTGAGGGGTAGAGGTCTGTTGCATAGAATTTAGACCCACTACAACAACAAGCATTACTTGATTGAACAATGTACAAAGCCATGTGTTGTTCCTGGAGAGCAATTTCATGGTGGAGTGTACTTGGTTGTGTCTTAGGTCCCGGGGCTAATAGTCAAGGTACATCAGTTTGCACCAAATACCATACCTACACAAACAGTTGCTTATCATGTGTGTCACACATGGCCCATCGCCAGTCGTCCGGGGGAGATGGCAGAATATAGCACATCAACTTGGTTATGTGACAGGCAGGAATATACCCTGTACTCACACCCTTGTGGATGCTGTGCTCCCCTCAAACACCCATCCACCTATGGGGAGGCCACCACCAGAATGTGAGCCATTGGGGGGTCAGGTCTCGACATGCGCCCCATCCACTTTGGGAGGACAACCCAGCTGGAACTCTGCAAATTTCCAGGCCCAGCATCTCAAGTCCTTCCACTTCTTCCAACAGTGGGTGCTCTGCCAGCTATGGACCCCCAGGGTCCGCACCTTCCAGCAGTGGCTCTCCAAATCCCCTTCTTCTGATGAGAGTTGGCCTGTATGGATGCAAGAGACAAATCCAATGATTTCAAACACAAGTTTTTGCACAAATGGTTGTGTCACACACATCAGAAACACCAAGCACAAAATGGCCAATTTGTCAATACACCACAAGTGTAAAGCATGTATGTTAGTAAGTACAGGGACTTTTGGAGTCATCTGCAGACTAACCCACTAACATGCTCATGGCCTACAATGACTATGCAAGCCTACTGACATCAGGTAGCCCATGCTCCAGCAACATGTATTGTGATGTGAGTGACAATGAAATACAAAACACCAATGTGGCTTCTGAAGGGTAAACTCATTATGCCTGACTGGACAAACACATTTACATGCTGCAACATTGAGTCAATGCATACAGTCCCTACAGGCAACTACCATAGTGCAGACTTCACCCTTACACTTGAGTGACAATGAAAGGGCTGGCCTGGTGGGTCAGAAAGTGTGTTCCCTGTGCATGGGTGGACATGTGGCCTACCAAATGCAGGCTCATGCCACTTCAGGGTGGGTTTCTGTGGTATTTACCTGTGCCACAGAACAAACCTTTGATCATAGGTTGCTAACCTACAGAGATGGCATGCAACAAAGTTAGGTTTTGTTCATTTTCAGCTATGTCACCAAGCTACTGAGTCACATGTCATTGCCTCCCAAGAATCTACCCACTGTCTGCACTGTGGGTTTGTCATTTGTGTAATGCGCTTGTACAGGACAAATATGACTTATGTGAAGGTGACAACAGAGCCGTGGTAGTAAGTGACCCGACATGAGTCAAAAACTCACATTGACAATGATGCAAAAATGCACATATGAACTAGTTCAGGGATTTACCTCAGTACCAATCTGTGATCTAGTCAATGGACTGAGGCCTTCAGGGCAAGTTTTGCCACTAGAACCTCATATTGGTGACATGGCAATATATACAGGTCTACAGGGAATGGCCACAGTGCCATGGCTGCAAAGCCACAGTGACTCCCACATCCTGGAGTATATCCCATAATGGGAGATACGTTTGACAGGCCCTGGCCTCTGCGGACTGAGCATCCAGAACCTACATGACACTCACATTTCCATACATGACAGTAAATCATGTGGCCATCAGCAATGTGGCTCATGTGGCAACATGAAGGGAACAGTGAGTCATGATATGCCTTTAAGACAACATTTTGACAAAGTCAAATGTGGGGTGAAAGATCTGTGACACAATACACATTGCTTACAAGATCCTCAAATGACGCAGACAAGGTGCATACACAGCTCATGCTGTCGTACATATACATGTCTAACATTTACAACCATCATAAACAAAGAAATGTTATTATATGGCAGTAAATTATCATTGCCTAGTAATGTGCATCCAACACAAGGAGGATCTAGGGCCTCAAAGAACCTCACACAACACAATGTGAATGAACACAACATATAGTAATGGTCTCGAGTACCTGCAACATGTACATCCCACACAAACTGTAGCAACAGACACACAAGAAGTCTAACTGGCACGCAGGGGCACATTGTATCCTGTCAGGAGGGAAAGGATGGTGTTGAATAGAGTCGATGTGCATATGAGGTACTTACCTGCTCTGCTGGTGAGCCATAGAACTGACCATACAGGGGAAGGACCTCGCTCACAAGCCTCTCCAGCTCCTCTGCTGTTCACCTGTTGGACGTGGCATGATTGCTCCCAGAGGTGGCAAACAGCAGCTAAGTGGTGGAGGTGTTGCTGGCAGCAGTGTAAGGAATTAAGTGACTGATTTTGCACAAGGTGGCATACACGTACGCCACGTATGCGGTCATCACTGCCGACGGACACAGCCATTGGGCAGTGACCACCCCGGGCAACAGCGTAAGCCTATGGCTGTGTCCGCCGCAGTTGGTACCACCCACAGGTGGGGATGACTTCTGCCAGCGGACGTGGGCAGTCCCTGATGTGTAGTCAGGTAGGTCAAGAATCCGCCATTTTGGCGGGTTGAAAAACTGTATGGCCCTGGTAAATGCATCACAACAACAATATATGTTTAGGATCACCACAAACATCCCCAATCTGTCTTGCTGTGTAGATCTGACAACACAACCACCAGTGTAGTGTGTTGCAGGGTACAGATGTAATATGACGGCAGCGCAGGGTCCACCTCTGCTAACAGTATTTTTGGCAATTCAAAAACAGTCACATTTCAAGGGGCAATTGGGTAGCAGATAGTTGGGTGTTATCCGAATCCATGTTGTGGACACGTGTGGACAACCATGGGTGTCACATTTGAACCCTGTGTAGTTGTCAGCTGTGATGTGTACTGGGTGTCATGCATTGTCAGTCAGAAATACTTGTTACATGATATTGTTGGCATGCATGCTGTGGACACAGTGACTAATGTTCCAAATTATGTATTTCCACACATAGGTACCCTGGGAGAGGGAGGGTGCGACAATGGGGAATGTATGCAATCAGTTGGAGCCAGATCTGATGCCAGCTATCAGGAATCCATACTGCATACCGCCCATTATTCAAGTCATGTCAGTATTGTGGTCCTATCTGGTGGTATGTTCCAACCTATATTCAGTCTGGTGTTGAGAGATTTCCTCTCAGAAATGTTGAGCCACATTGACAGCTATATCAGGTTCCCTGATGTGAAGTTTTAGCTAATGTGAAGGCTGACTTCTTTGGTTTTACTTGCCTCCTACATGTGGTAGGGGCCATTGATGGCACACATGTTGGCTTGGTTTCACCGCAGGCCACTGAACAAATCTATCTCAACAGAAAGAACTTCCATTCCATCAACATGCAAGTTGTCTGTTTGGCAGATCTTTACCTCTCAAATGTATGTGGCAGTTTTCCTGGATCAGGCCCTGATTACTTTATTATGCAGAACAACACCATACCCCAGCTGATGTCAAAACTGCAACCAGAGAGTGCCTGGCTAGTTAGTAAGTCATGTCTATCCTGATTGTGTGTGAGCAATGTCAGGTGCTACAATCATGAAGTCAGTGACTCATTGTTGCACTTATGTCTCATTCCTTAACAGGAGACTCTGGATATCCAAACCGTCCTTGATTATTGATGCCCCTGAGGAATCAAACTACGCCAGGGGAAGTCCGCTTCAGTGAGGCCCATGGAAGAACATTGCGGGCAGTGGAGCAAGCTTTTGGGCTCCTGAAGGTGAGATTTCTCAGTCTGGACAGTAATGGCAGATCCCTTCTCTACTCACCCGGGAAAGTGTGTCAGATCACTGTGGCATGCTGTATGCTCTACATCGCCCTGCAGAGGAAGATTATAGTGGTGAAGAGGAGGAAGCTGGCTTGTAGGAAGATCTCATCCAGCTACTTCTCATGAGTGTAAGTATGTCATGTGATATCTTGACTGTGACTGTGACTGTACACTACACTGTAGTTGTGAGAATGTGTGGAGTTTAGTGTTTTTTACACAGTTAGGGAGCTGATGCGCTGTAAAAATCATCTAAAGGCTAATTGATGAGTCAGCTTTTGGCAAATCACCACATAGATGATGTTTCTTTGTTTTTGTCAGATTCCTTGCAAAGTACTTTGTTCTCCAGGTGCTTGCTATGTGACTTGTGTCATATGTATGGTTCAAAACCTATATTCCTTGTTCTGTCCTTTGTACAGCTACCTTCACCATGACATCTTCATGTGGGCTTTTCAGAGTTGTGACTTTGGCAGGTATGTGACGCTGTTCTGACATACAAAGTGGACATGGATTGTTCCAGGTAATGTAGATCACAGAGATTGGGTGTAGGAGACTTGTACCAAGACAGCTTGCACAGTGTTTGGTGGAAGTTCAAAAGTGCCCATTGGACTTGTTTCTTCTCCTGTGGTGAGCCTGATGCATCATGTGTATATATATGTAGTCCTAGACCACAACCATGTCAGTTCCCCTTCACATTTGCTAAACACTCTTTTTGTATGACTTGTATATAGCTGTAGTTGTGTTTCATCATTGTAGGCCACAGTGCCTGTGTCAAAACAATGACATATGTTTGTGTGCACCAGATGCATGAGCATTGGATTATGATGACCCTATGATCAGAAACTATTGTACTGCCATCTGTCTGAATCTTGGATTGTGTGATGTTGGATACGTTTTGTGTGGTATGTGATAAGGCTCAAGCTGGGGATATCAACCACTTCAATGTTTGACTATTTTATAGGACAATGTCTGGCAAATCCCTTCCTTCTGTGGTCTGGCGATCTGTACCTGTACATATGTTCATTTACTCAGTATGGGTCAAAAAGTTCTGATTTCCTATAGTTCAGACATATTGGCAGACTATGTGCTGTGCACTGAAATACAGTTTTTAGTTTGACCAGACACTTGTATATAAGTGTTTGTGTGGGATGGTTGTGATCCTGAGCTGGACACTGTGACCATGCAACATATCCCATCTTGAACAAGTACCTTGAAACATCATCATGTGGTTCACATGGTCTGACATCTCTAAATCGCTAAATATGCAATCAAAATCAGTGATTGTTGATTTTATTGTGAAGCTGCGACTAACGGAAGATATATGTGGCATAAATCATCAAAAATTAAGAAATGTGAAGGGGTCAGTCATGGTGAATGAACTCATTTGGGTAGATGCCACACCATTGAAAGTCCACAGTCTGGAGTACTCTTCCTGTTGGAAATGGAATTTGGTTCAGGATCAGTCCACAGAGTGAATGTGTAACACAAAAAGGAGGACCTTAAGGAAGAGGGCTATTTGCTGGCAGTGGTGGGTGTCTTGCCATTCGCACTTCCTAGATTCTATGCTGGACGTCACCGCTTGCGGAGTTTGGGGACTCAGTTGCTACAGAGACAGGGGTCTGTGGCTGGTTGTTCCTCTTCTAGGGCCTCCCCTCCCCCTTCCTGTGGCAGGTGCTGATGTTGATGGGCCTGCTGTTGATGAGCCAAAGGAAGGGTAAGTTTGGTTTTCAAAAGCCCTGCTCAGAGTTGTGTGTATGTCCCTCAGCATCCCTCTTAGGGAGGCCATGTTGAAATTGTGGGCCTCTGTAGCTGCTTTAAATCCCGGTGTTCGGTAGACACCTGGCCCATCACTCCTTGTGTTCTGGCCAACAGCAGCACCAGTGTCTTCACTCTGCTGGCCCACAGCATCCCTCCCATGCACCCTACCCCTACAAGCCTGCCACAGGGTGGCCTCAAGAATTGGGTCCTGGAACTACAGTGTCCGTAGTGTGGAGCTGCACCTCAGGATCTAGGACTGGGAGGGCCCAGGATGATGCAAACTGTGGTAGGTACACAGGTTGGGGGGTGAATGGTTTCCTGTGATGTTGATGCAACACGGCTGGGCGGTGATGTGGGCACAGTGAGGCTCACTGCTGCGTCTGACCAGGATGCCCAGATGGGACAGAACCTTTCTCCACCTCCACAAGTCCAGGAGTGTTGTAGTCACTGAGGGCTTCATCCAGGGGGGTAGTGGTAGTCGTCTTTTCTGTGGGCTCGGTGTGCCCAACGGCAGATCCACCCATTGAAGAGAGACGTACATTGTTACTGGTTGATTTGTGACATCTACTGCCAAAGGTTTTGTATTACAGTAAGCAGAGACCATGAACCGAGGTGATTTGTAGGTAATCCAACTGTGCCAAGTAACCAAGGTATTGGGTGATTTGACATGATATGTGAAGCTTGCCTAAACTATTTGACTCAAGCAGCTGATGAGATCTGCTGATCATTTGCACTTTGGAAAATGGCCTGAAAATGACATCTTACCACAAGTGCGGCCAACACAGTGGAGAGGCAACATATGGTTTTGACCATTTGGAGGCCAAGTTGAGTGGGATGCAGACAAACCCAGGAGTTTGTTGTATATGTGACTGGATTCATCATGTGCACAGTGCTGTGTCAATATGTCTTCTGCCAGTACCAATCTGGTGATGCATCTTGAGGCCTTAGGAATCCTTGTTGAACACAATGGGTAAGGTGTCCTTCTTGGCCTCAATAGTTTCATGTTGGGTTGGCAAGTCAAGATGTAGCTAGGTTGTCAGACACGCCTCTGATTTGAACATGATTTATATCTTGGTCACTCCCAGGTGAGTAAACATCAAGACTTGGTAAACAAGGGTATTTGGACAGGTGACCACTGGGCTGGTGTTTGGAGTCACAACAACAGGCCTTATTGGGCTTGGCAATCAGGTATCTCTCTCTACTTCCCAGCAATAGACACAAGGTATACTCCCAGGTGAGTACACTTCACTAGTGAGTTGCAAACAAGGGTATTTGGACAAGTGACCACTGGGCTGGAGTTTGGAGTCATAATGAGAGAGGCAGTATGTTCACTCCCTTTACTACACACACTGTACAAATGTTATCCTCCCAGGTGTGTAACCTTCAATTGAGAATGCAGACACAGGGGTAATTGGAGCAAGTGACCACTGGGCTCGTGTTTGTGGTTACAACAACAGGACCTATTGGGCTTTACAGTCAGGTTAGTCCCTCTACTTCCCAACACTTGACAAATGGTATCCTCCCAGGTGAGTAAACTTCATTTGAGAGTTGACAAACAGTGGTATATGGGCACATGGGCACTGTGCTGGGGGTTGGAATTACAGATACAGAGCCTCCTTGGAGATGTGAACTTGACAACAGATGTGTATTACATATCTGTATGCAGGTTGTATTTAGGGTTGAGCATACATTTACATTCTGGGGCATACCATGGATCTTGGAATGTGTTTTTGACATTGCGAGATTTACAGGCACTATTTGGACTTATGGCTTGTGATGGCCCTTGGTAACTGTGCTGTTGGGTCCAATGATACACATTAACAGTGTTACAGCTCAGAAACTCCGGGCATTGAATGATGGAAAAATAAAAGAACAAGACAGTGGGAAAAGGTGAGCTGTGAGCATGCATGACATTGCATTTTTGTGACATTTTTTGTGTTGTAACTTACCAGACTCTACTCCCCCAGGTATTCCTGTCAGGGCCTCAGGATACAGGATGGCCAACAACTTCTCCTCCCAAGGAAACCCTTGTAATGGGGTATTAGGAGGGCTGCCACCAGTCTTCTTGACCTGCAGCTGGTGCCTGGAGACCACGGAATGCACCTTGATCCTGAGGTCGTTCTACCTCTTTCTAATGTCCTCATTTGTGCACGGAGTGGTGCCTACAGCATTCACTCTGTCGATGATCCTGTCCCACATTTCCATTTTCCTACTGAGAGGAGTGTGCTGGACTTGGGATCCAAACAATTGTGTCTCTACTCTTATGATTTCATCCACCATGACTCTCAACTCATCTTTGCAGAAATAGGGATTTTTGGAACCTGACATGGTGGACAAAAACAAATGTGTGACAGGGACTTACTTAATGGGGAAGTGCAATAGAGAGTGAATGGACGAAAGTATTTGCAGGGTGTTCTATGGGATGGTAAAAAAAGGGGTGCCTAATCTATGTAGTATATGAAAAAAGGTACTTGGGCTTCTTTTTCTTCCAGTGGAGAAGCAAAGAATTGTAGTCTGTGAAAGGGTGTGTTTTATAGGATGCTTTGCAAGTGTGTCCACTGAAGCAATGTGTGTCAGCTGTGTTGTTTTTGAATTCATTCAATGTGCAGTTGTCTGTTACTTTGCTGACCGCATACCTCGGTTGTCGACCGCCATTGGCTAACCGCTGCCAGGAGACTGCCATGGTGGCTATGTGATTTTAATAGGCTTGCTGGTTGGCCACATTGTTGACAGTGCTAGAGGTCATACCGCCCACATAAGAACGCCGTGCCGCTGGCGGGCTTACTTTTTTGCTTGGCGGTTGGTGGCCCTGGCTGTATAACTCGTAATACAACAGTCTGGGGACCACCGGTGCAGCGGTCATTTTGGGGCCACCAATATGATGGTCCGACCGCCAAACTCGTAGTCAGGTCCTAAATCTTTTGCCAGCCCCAATCTTCCTATCAAATACATATAAGTCACCTCTAGGGCAGACCCTGGACAGCCAAGAGTGCAGGGGGCAATGTATTTAAAAAGCAGGACATGTACCTTTCAAATTTTACACTTCCTGTTAGTGAAAAACTCTTAAATTCATTTTTCACTACTGCAAGGCCTACCATTTTCCTTAGGATGAACTGGAGTTACCTTATTACATATTATAAGCATAATTTCCAAATGGGAACAGGTAATCAGTTCATGTTTGGAGTCTTTAGAATTGAAAATTAAAACCCTAATTTATGGTAAAGCTAGATTTGAAATTACAATTTTGAAAATGCACTTTTAGAACATTGGCGTTTTCTTGCCTTAGCTGTTTGGTGCTTGCAGCCCTCTCTGTGTCACTTGACTGGGTGTAGCTGACAGTTCGGCTTTGTTTATTGTTCCTAGACAACCACACACAATGGGGAGCTTAGGTGTGATGGGAGGGAGGAACTGGACACAGCCACAGTTACACTTGAATAGACTGGCTCCACAAAAGGCTGCATACACCCTGTGGGTGGTGTAGAAACTGGGCCAGGAAGTCAGGGCAACTGTGCACTTCGAAGGCATGACTCTAGAAGCCTCTGCCCACTTCAAAGGCACAACTGTGTATAAATACTGGTCCTCAGACACCAACTCTTCAGTACAGTTCTGGACCTGTGAATACTCTGCTGGAAAGAAGGACTGCGGTGCTGCTACAAGGACTGCCACTCTGCCGGACAGCTGCGCAAAAGGAACTGCTGCCCTGCTGTGCTTACCTGCTGCCTACTGTACTCTTGCCTGGAGAAGGAGAACTGGATGTAAAACCAGGAAACCAGGGTGACTCCAAGGGTTAGTCTGCTGGACTCCTGATCTGATACTTTGGCACATGAAAAGGTCCTCAAAATCCTGCACCAGCCCCTGAACCCAGCTGTAGCAAGTCTCTGACACCCCAAGTGGTGCCTCTCATGTCCTGGCACCTTGGTGTGGCTCATGGGTGTTAATAACAAGCTTATGGGCTGTTCACACCCACAAACAGGCTCTTTGCATTGCAGCATCGACAGCTTGCAAGGATTGCCACAGTGAACCTCCAGCAATGCCAGCCGGCTTCTCGCACTACACTGGCAGCCTCCCGCAATGCACTAACGGCTCCTCATGGCACTCCCCAATGTGAACTCTACTCTTTATCCAAACTTGAGAAGATAAAACTTGAGCAGGCCTAACCTGGTGACTGTATCCAACCTGCGCTAAGTCGCGGTCAGCCTGAAAGTGTGACTTTGACCTGGTCCAGTGCTACCAGATATTCCGAATTGGTGTTATTTTCACTAACATATTTAAAAGTTCATATCCCAGCTTCTACTGATTGGAGTTTTTCTGTTTTGATCTTGTTTTATTTATTACATTTTACTCTATTTTTCTGACGTGGTGTAGGATCTTTTTGTGTGGTGTTTTCACTGTTTTCCAGAATGAGCAGAACTGGGAAACAGCAGCTGCTGGAAGAAATGCACACCAAAAGGAGCAGACTCCTAAAAATAATACAATTAAGAATGGCAGAAACCAAAGAAGAAATTAACCCAAGGAACCAACAGGGAAAACCAAAACATAGGTGGACGAGACAGGACGGATGGTGTGAACTATAGAGAGCAGAACACCAAGGAAATACATACCACTTTGCTAGAACAAAAACACATGGTTTGGTCGACTTTTGTACTGCAGCTCTCTAAAGTACCCCGGAAGTGTACAGCTATCCAAAAGTGGACTCTCACCATGTAGCGTATAGCGGTCTAGTTTCTGATATGTTTTGTTATTCTCAATCTTCCTGTTTACTATAATCTCCACTGTAACCCTACTATACCTTAAGGGCTATGTCACTAGCTGCATGAGGCATTTGGCTTGAGTACTTTCACCTTTGGTATCGGATTTATTATACAAATCCTCCCATATAAAACAAGGGGGCACACAAACCGTGAACCCATTACATTGACACGCCCTGGAGCAGATAGACATTGGTGGAGAGGGGGCACAGCACAAACAGCTGACGCTGACTTTGTGTAGAAAAGGCCACATTATTGAAACAGGTGCACTTCACTTACATACACTAGACCTTTTGCATTACAAAATAAAAAAACTCACAATACAAAGATGTTCACCTATGTTAAACTACACCCACCCCTAAATGTCCCTCCCTACCCACAAAACCTAAACCTGCAAGTCTCCACTTCCTCCTATGCTGATATTCTTCAATTGAGACCTATGACCTCTTATGCTTTCATGCACATCTTAACATCTAACTAACTTATCTTCCTACTGAACCTTTAACTTCCTGCCTCACCCAGGCAAGAGCCTGCCCACCCATTCTTTTTCAGCCTGGATTCAATTTCCTAAAACTCATGGCAACTTCTCTGCCAACTGCCACCCAGTAAAAAAGGTCCTACCTAGACTTTTTCTCCCCCGACACTCACTGCTGATTATTCAACATGATAGCCAACACCTCCCTATGTTGCAGAAGGTATAGCACTATAACATAATGAGATAGGTGAACCCCATCCCCTGGTGAAACTCAGCATTGTTGTACTGCAGATTGGCATGCCGAATCCTGCCAGCTCTGAGCTTCCTTCAAAAAACTCTCATCTCTCTGTTATTGTTTCTCCTGGTTTTATCAATCGCTGTCAGCTTGATAGCCCCCCACCATGCTCTTCTAAGAATAAACTTCATCAACAGTATGTAGCACCCTGACCACTCTCTCTTTATCTCTCTTAAGTCCTCCTTCATGGCCCTCACGAGAGCTAACCCTTTCTATAGTACCATGTGGTCAACATGCAGAATGAATACATCTGGCAACTTTCCTCCTATTAACAATTTTTCAGGCAGACCAACAGTTCCCTCCAATGCATGCACACCTTGCTATGCCATTACACATGAAAAAGGCTGTATTTGAGCCCCAAATTTGTTCTGTAACTCTTGACTCACTTGCCTCTCTGCCCATTTCATGAATAAGTGCCCAATAATCCATATGGATAAGCCGGCTGCCGCTGGGCCGGGTACCGATCCTGAAACACAGCAACAGCAATTGAGAATGTGATAATTAATCAACAGTCCCCGTCACCCACCCGAACATACCACCGGAAACATTCAGAAGATCACCTACCCAACCCCATTATGTTCTCTGAACTCCAACCCCTCCTATCTGCCTATGTTGCCATTCCTATTCAGAATGAAGGTGTCCCTAGCATTGACCCCTAAATAGGGAAGCACCTTGCACAAAATGGCTAACAGCTGAGATGATGTCACTGGCTACCCAATCTCATGCTGGAAAACTGTCCCTCTTGAGTCCTTGGTCCATTCCCAGAGTGATATGGCCCACCACACCGGGCAAAACATGTCAAGAGGATACTCGCGAAATAACATCAACTTACCCTTCCCTTTCTGATCTGTTTTTGACCTGTGCAACGATACTTTAAGCACCTTGCCATTCCAACTCACCTCTTTCCAGAGCAAATCCCGACTCCACCGACTGCCTAACAACTCCAGCACATAAAATGCACCAAAGAATATCCATACCATCAACATAAAAAACAACACATATTCGTCGAACCCCTGACAAATCGCCAGCAGACTGCGCATTACATCACAAAACAAGACCCAGGTCATTGGCCTCCTCTTTAGCCTCCTTCTGCCAGCTTTCCTTGCCCATCTCTCTAGCATCCTTCTACTCAGTTCACCTGCTGATGGGGCGTAACCCCAAAACAGCTTCCCCATGAGTGCTATACCAGCCAGTTTCCCTGATATTGTGACCCTTGACAGCCTTTTTTCAATTAATGACAGAATGAACTGTCCTAAATCCTCTGTCCTTGCCCATCCCTCCTGCCTCCTTTGAGCCCTGCTGTCCAGAAATTTCTTCCAAGCCTGTGCATATAACGTTCTCGTAGATACTGCCAATTACCCTACCACCAACTGGAGCATCCTCTGTCACCCACTATCCAAAGCTCCTGTGGTATCCATGTCCTGACCTGCCGCCTCCGTGGCCAGCCCATGGAATCTCTCCCACTGAAAATGAGATAAAGCATCTGCAGTGTGATTGTCCACCCCTGGCACATATTTTGCCCTAAACAAAATATTGTACGTCACACACCTCAACACAAAGACCGACCGCAGCTTCAACACCTGCACATCTCTTGCAGACTGCTGGTTCACTGCTTCTACCACTTCCATGTTATCAATCTGAAACATAACCTTCTTTTGTGCCAACAACGCCCCCATAGGGTCACTACCACCACCAGTGGAAAACATTTCAAAAAGGCAAAGCTCCTTTTCCCCTTGTTTCCGTGCCTGGGGCCATTCCTCTGTGCACCATTTCCCCCTGCCAATACATACAGAAGCTCGTTCCTCCCGTGGAGTCTGAGTAGATCTGTGCATCCCATTCCAATTTCTTTAAGTGCCCTCATTAGCACACCCTTGAATGATTCCAGGAAAAAATGCCACACTCAGAAGTCCTCCCACACCCCTGCAGTCAGTTGCACATCATGATGTAACAACGGCAAACCAGACAGGGACATTCCTGTATGCCTACAGAATGTCATCCCTGCTCTCACTACTATACAGGCAAAGTTCAGATGCCCTAGCAACACCTGTGCCTCCATAACTGTTACCTTGGCCTTAGCCAACATGGAATCCAAAAACAAGTGCATTGTGATTTTCTTATCTGCTGGAAGGCATGCTTCAATAGCCTCTGAATCAATCTCAATTCCCAAGAAAGACAGCACAGTACTGGGTCCAACTACCTTCTATGGTGTTTATAGCACCCCTCTATCACCATTGAGCTGCTGACAACTTACCAGCAGCTACTGGCAGTCATTGGAACCAGGGTTACCCACAAAAAGAAATCATCCAGATAGTGTGTGAAGTATTTGTGTCCTGTAATCCATGAGAACAGCCACTGTAAGAGTGTACTAAAACACTCAAAGAGGGCACAAGAGATTAATTGTGCTTCAAACTGAATGCCCAACAGCTGGAAATTTTCTGTGTGTAGTGGCAGCAAGCAGAAAGCAGACTTGATGTCCCTTTTGGCCATGAGTGCCCATTTTCCCACCTTTTCCATTGGGGAGAGCACCACATCCACTGAGGAGTATGTCACTGAGACTTGTTCCTCCAGAATAAATCATTATTTGAGGTTCTCAACCACAATGGATGCTGTATTAGCCTGACTTGCCCCTTTTCTTTCTTGGGTGCAACACCAATAGGGGACACAATCAAATTAATCATGGGCTAATCAAAAAACGGCCAGCCATCCTGCCCTCTTGTATCTTTATGTAACTTGTCCCTCATCTCCTGCTTGAATACACTCACCAATTTAACATTGTTTGCCCACCTACAGACGCTCGGGCCTTTATACCCCAGTCAGAATCCCCTTTTCCACCAGGGAGAGTGCCACATCCACGAGGAGTATGACACTGAGACTTGTTCCTCCAGAATAAAATCATTAATTGAGGTTCCCAACCGGCCATGATAGGTGCTGTATTAGCCTGAGTTATCCCTTTTCTTTCTTGGATTCAACACCAATAGGGGACACAATCAAATCAGGCATGGGCCAGTCAACAAACTGGCCAGCCATCTTGCCCTCTTGTATCTCTTTATGTAACTTGTCCCTCATCACCTGCTTGTGCGTACACGCTGATTTAAGATTGTTTGCCCACCTATGTCCCCTCGGGACCTTCTTACCCCAGTCAGAATCCCCTGCTGAACCCCTCCCTCAGTAAAGCAGCATCCTCCTTTTGAATGTATTGCTACCTCCAAATATTGAGCCTTTCCAATTTAATTGATGTACGAACTCTTACCCCCGGGTCCTTGTGTCCCCAAACCTGCCCTGAAACTTGACGTTTGTCCATGCTGCTGAAGCCCTGCGGGTCCCTGCTGCTGCTGTCGATTCCCTGCATATGTGCCTGCATGCCCCCTCGCTCCATAACAATGGACAAGGGCTTGTCTCCCTGCGTATTTGGAACATTCATGACAAAATTTGCAGTATTCCCTTGTGCACAAGCCTTTAATAAAGCCCCAACAGGCTCCCATCTGACTACCCTGTATCTTACTTGTTGCTCCCACCCATCCCGAGGTTAGTGCCCTTTAAAGGGCCAATACACTATCGGCAGTCCACTTACCATCAAGATGGTCTTCCTGAAATTGTATTGTATGTTGCCATAAAACAGAGTCTATCTCCCCCCATTGTGTCTCATTATCCAATGACATGCAAGCCAGGATGTCGTTCTCACATTGGGCCCACGCATATCCCCCAACATTAATCTGCGCTTTCCTTATTACATCCATGTACTTAAAAATCACCACGCACTTCTCTGGGTGCTTTTCATGATATATAAGCTGGCATATATTAAGAAGGCTGACATCCAGTTTTTTTTATGGTCAGAGGCAGCTTAGGTCTCTTGAATAACTGATACTCTTCTTCTTTTGATCCCTTTTTGACCCTCAACTCTCTGTGCAAGAGTTTGAGCATCTCTACACATTCTCCCTTCCAGATCATCTGCCTTGTTGATTCATGGAGACATGTTATAGGTAACGCATTGTAAGAGCGGGCCCTGATTGGCTTCTAACTAAGGTCATTGGTACTGGCACACTGCTTTCCAAGTGCTACCATTGCTGCTTCTTTAGGTTGCTGTTTCCCAGGTCTGTGGTGGAATTGTTGTGGAGATGCCCTAAGGATTACTACTGTTATTAGACCTGGATATTCTAATCTACACAGAATCAAAAGAACACTGCATGTGTCTGTACACTTCTTAAGGACTGCCTTCTACACAGATGCCTCCTGGTTCGAAAAACACAACATTTTGAGTGTATTATCAAAGACTGGAGTTTTTGTGTGTTTATTTATGCTGTGCAGTGTTGTTGGGATTTTTGTTTTGACTGTTTTGCACTGATTAGCTTTTCTTTAGATTCGGAATATTTGTGGGTACAAAACAAAAATGCAAAGTTTACTACCCCACCACCCTTGTTCTGATGTTTCTGGAGGAGCTTAGCATGCTCTAGTCAAAATGCAAAAAGTGCCTGCACATTATTCTAAAGTAGTGTGAAATACTTCCATCTTACTGCAGTGTTTGGAAGGAGAAGGCACAGCATTCTGAATATTTTCCTCATATCTTTCATAAGAATACCACTGGTCTCAATGAGCTTGGAGTTAAGGGGAAGAAGTTGGATTAACATTGCAAACACACACTAAGTGCAAAATGTATCATTTAGACATGAGATACGAAGGAAGATGTACCAGAGTGTGGTAACTTATGTGCTGAATTTGTGAAAAGGTCGGTGTTACCTTACAAATTTGGACCTAATAAGGACAGGATTTGTGGTCAATTAATACTGAAGTGCAGTTATTAGGTGAGGAAGGATGATTCTACTTTGGCATAAGTGCTGATTGTGAAAAGAGGGTAGATCATACCGGTAACAAGGGGACTCATAGCATGCCCCATTATCCAATCTAGGCACACAATGTCTATTGGGCTGAAATGGCTCGAACCCCATCGTACACTCACCAGCTGCTGTAGTCTAGGCTGGGGCTGATTCCAGGTAGATCTGCCTCATCTAAAATATTCCTCTCCTGTTCCATGACCGTTTGTAACCAGACAGTCAGGCTTTGTTATGTTACTTGTCCATCCATCCTTGGCGGGCCCCTTGCCTCCATGTTCTCTCTGTGTAATGGATTCAACTAATTGGTAATCAGCACTCATCTTTCTGGTTTGGGTACTTTTTGGCCTGGGAACTCATGTGATGTCAGCAGAAATTAACTCTACTGTTATTATATTAACGTTCCCTTCATCACCAGCATTTCTCTGCCTTGCCTCCTTGACGTTGCCTTTTCTTGGATGTCAAAATGATATTCTTTTTAAAATCATTTTACTGAATCTTTTGGAAGCACACACATTCTTCAGGCATACAGCACAAACCCGTCAACACGCACACAATTTACAGCTGTCATCCACATTTGGGATTCTACACCCACCTACCTGCAAATTAGAATATACATCGTAAATCGGTAATGGAAATTGAAGCTATTTTCTCTGGGATCCCATAACCTGGGTTCAAGGTGTGCAACAGGGAGGGGGGCAGAGTCATCAGGGTTGAAGTTAGAGGTGTGGCCAAGATGGCATCCGCAACGGACGCTTTCTGAACAGCTCTGTGTCTGACGGTAATAAATATCCTTCTTCATCCTGCCCATTCAGTCTCCCTTGCACCCTGCAACCACCCCAGCTGAGACTTGCTGCCAGGGAACATAAGCACTGGCCTGCTCGCGTGGCACCATGGCTCCCTGATTGAAGGAGCCCTGTGAGGCCTTCAGCGAGGTAATCTGAATTGGACCTGGATGGGCGGTCTGGTTGTGCAGGACATCCTCCCAATGACTGTCACCAAGCTTGTAGCTTCTATTGGCATTATAATCTGCTCTGGGATGCTGTGCAGTGAGTAATCACGCCAGCTATGTGACCTGATCCTTGTTGTGTGTCATGCCCGCTTGCTGGGAACAAGAGGCCTAGGAGCACAGACAAACTGGTGTGGCAAGCAGCGCGGCTCCTCACCTGTTAACTCTTGGCAAAGATGCTCCAAAACTTTGGACTGGGCCACCCATGGATGGCTCTGCCAAGCTGAGGGCTGCCTAATAATGCAACAATGGCCTGAACCCATTCATTCTGGCAGTGGGGTACATCTATTGGCCGTGGAGAAGCATCTGCAATAAATCGCACAACACCAGCGAGACGAGGGATCACCGATCTGCAGGGTTACGGCAGTGACTGGTCTCCTTCAGGGGCACCCTCTTTACTTGTGTGCAGCATTGCAATAGCAGACAGTGCAGCCTTTCTATATATCTGGTAGGGATGCAGCGGTCAGGAGTATTGGAGGGATACCCTGGTGTGATATTACCCTGCTGTGGGTCCGTGGATTGTTAGCCGGAGGCGCGAGAAACATGGGCGGTCACCTGCGAACTGCCACACAGAGCCTGTCGCAACTCAGACACCCTCAGTGAGTGAGAGATAGACATTCTGCTGGCCCGAGGAGTTAATGCACCTCCTCTGGGACTGCAGCTCCACGGATGTGTAGACTGTCAACTGTGGCCTTTGACTGCTACACACGGACTGTACTGCCACGCTGCCCATGTGCCTTTAAAGGCACGCTGAGACTTCTGTGTGGCCTAGGCCGCATTTGTACCTCTTAACTCAGCAGTTGTACACCAAAGGCGGCATTGCCCCATCAACTAGTCATATAACTCACTACTTTCATCTGGCAGCTACGACCTCCAGGCCTACACCTTTGCTCTATCTCTGCTGCCCCAATGAAGTTAGAGGCCAACTCGATTTACCCTGACATTGGGTAGTGTGTTCCTTGTTTTTGCACTCTGTGTTTGCTGCCTGCAACTGCCAGAGTCATCCCTGGAGGGAAGATACACTGACTGAATCTGCCCACCAGTTCCTCACAGCCTGTAAAAAAACTCTTTTAGTGTGCCTGCAGCACTGATTTTGCCACCCCCTAAATAAGTCTTTTGTAACATGTCTCAGGTCTGCCACTGCACCCCAAGAACAGGTTTTAACGGGCAATTCGACCTGGCGAAATAAACCTTTTGCCAGGCCCAAACCTCCCTTTTTAATACATATAACTAACCCCTATGGTAGGTCCTAAACAGCCCTTAGTGGAAGTTATATGGTATTTAAAAGGTACAGCATGTATTTTCAAGTTTTACATGTCCTGGTAGTGAAAAACTCCCAAATTCATTTTCACTACCTATAGGATAACATTGGGTTACTGTATTATATATAATAAGTGCTAACTTTTGATTGAGAACAAGTGGAAATGTCATGTTTGGTCTCAAAAGAATTGTTATTTAAATCTCTTTAATGGTAAAGTAAACTTTAAATAACAATTCTGAAAATGCCACTTTTAGAAAGTTGTTACAAAAAACAGTGTAACCCAATATTCCCCACAGAACTGGGTAATCTAAACTTTAAAGCACTCAATGTTCAAGGAGGAATCCTTTGCATACAAATATTTCAGCAATATTAAATACTATTAATGTTGTAATTAACCACAGATTAAATTCCATAAATGAATAAATCTTCAAACAGCGTGTAATTTGTTTCTGGTAAAATGAATATTTTTTATATATTCACTAATAACATATATATCAACATAGCTAAGCAACAAAGAGATGTTTTGTGTTTCTATACAAATGCACTGGTGACCCCTCTTGTCTACAATCCCTTTACATCCAAGGGACAGAAGGAGAGCACCAACCCTCCTGACTCTCCAACCACAAAAGGTTTGAGTCCTATATGCAGTCTTTCAAACAATCATAAAATCACTCCTAAGGGACTCCAGCAGCTCATGCGAAGAATTGTGTCATGGAGAGTATAAGGTAGATGTTTTGGTTTCTCAAGGCTCAAACCGTCTATGAGACCATCCTCAGGACAATGCGTCAAAGCGGATTAAATCACAATAATTGTTGCTTTCCTAGAACAGAACTGCTTGCTCCTTTTCATCTGGCACATACAACACTAGTAAGTTACTCCAGTATAAAGAAAGGACAATGTAATTTCACCAAAGATACGTCAACTCCCAACAGGCTCGAATCATGATTGATTGCTTTTGGAAAGTTGTAATTTTCTTGGCCTAAAGGTGTCTGAAGCATGTGTCCTGGGTCACATGACTGTGAATAGTTGGCAGTTAATCTTTATGTACTCTCCTCCCAGAGAGTGAGACAAAGGGCGACTGAGTGTTTATAGAATGGTCTTCATGCCAGGATGTGCATCCTGGAACTGTTAACTGCCGCACTTACATTTCAAAGGGCTGCCTACAGCACATTCACAGAGGAACTTGACACTAGCCTTTTCTAACCCTATACCACGTAGGACCTGGAGGGGGAAAGGAAAGACATTTCCAGAACCAGATGGGGGATTGTCTAGAAGTTTCCCAGACTTCAAAGAATGGCACCAGGTTTAAATATTGGGCCCTCAGATCAACTCTTCAGTATACTCCTGGATTGCGGAAAAACCCCAGAAGGACTGCCTTGTACTTCAAATGACTGCCCTGCTGCTTGAGGCCTGAATTGTACCTCAGAGGACTGTCCTGTTGCTAGAAGAGGGCTACCCTGCTGCTTGAAGCTTGCCTTGTACCCTCAGAGGACTGCCCTGCTGCTTGAGGCCTGCTTTACTACTTGATCCCAGGGCTACCAGAGTAACTCAAAGGGCTAGTTGACTGGCCTCCTCTAAGAGCTACAGGGACATATCAAGTTCCAGAGGCCTTGAATCCTGCACTGGGAATCTGTCTGGAGTGAGCCCTGACCCCCCAGGTGGTGCCTAACCCGTTCTGGACCCTGGGAAGTCCTGAAAAAGGCGTGCGCTCCTGTAGCCAAAACCTGAAACTTGGGACTTGGAAACAAAATCATTGAAGAGTAACCTGAGAACCAGTAGGAGACTGGGACCTACCTGCTCGCTGATCTGCCTGAGGTGCATCGCCGGTCAGCCTGACTGCACAGTAGCTCCTGCTACATTCTTCACTGCAGCAGCAAGTAATGTTCAGCTGGACCTTCGGGAAGGAGGCCTCGGGAGCCATTGTCAGCTATAGCCTGCAGCTTTATCCTACTAGAGACTTTCGACTTCCAAAAAAGTGACAAAGTTCAAATGTAGAAATCTTTACCGCAACTTCATAAAGCGACTCTCTGACAACGACACCTCCTCCTCAGGCAGCACCGGCTGCCTTACCCTGCTAAATGCACATTCCCATGGACTTTCAAGTTTGAGGTAAACTCCACCTCATGTAGCCAAACCGTGCTCCAGCCTGCTCAGCCTTAACTTTGAATTTGTCCCAGTCTCACTTGACCAGATACTTGTGTCGGGTGCTTTGATCTCTTAGGTGATATTTTTCACTTAAAACTTCAACAATTCATATCTCCAATTCTACTGGTTAAATTTAATTTGCTTGGGTGTCCGTTTATATATTAAACGTTACTCTATTTTTCTAAACTTGTGGGGGATTTTCATGTGTTGTGTTTTCACTTTATTACTTCTTGTGTGCAGCATAAATATTTAGACTTGACTGCTTTTGTGCCAAGCTACCAGACGTTTAAGAATAGGTTAATTTAGTGGCTTTTGTGGTTCATTCTGACAAATATTGTGGTTGTTGCTTGAGAAGGGTCTTCACCCCCCTCAATCAAAACCCAATTTCTTGTGAGGAGGTTCCTCCCTTGGAGTTTCTCAATGGTGACTTTTTTTCCTCATAGAGATAGATGAACAAATGATGTATTTGTAGTGTGCAATTTGATACTGTGAATTGCACACTGTGTACAGTTCCACATTGGGTAAATAGACACATGCAGGAAATGTCACATGATAGTTCTAGAAGTGTGTTTCAAAAGCTATGGTTTGGGTGACTTTCTGGGCCTTCTAAAGTGAATGTTTGGGAATTTCTAAAAGTAGTTAAATGAGCATCTGTACTACAAGCAGTACTATAAGTGCAGATGTACTACTTTGTGACTTGGGCCCCATCTGTTTGTATAATGACGTGCAAAGATTAAATAACTAGTTGGCAACTGTGTGTGCTTCTACATTAATGTGCTATTTGTATTGATGGATATGCAAAGATCCTCTTCTATACTATTTATTCAAAGATCTTTTCAAGAAAGCAGCATGAGGTAATACACTATTTCCCTCAATGCATGTATGCACTCCAACTTTCGTGAACTTCAGAGAATGCCAGGCCCTATTTCATTTTTCTGTATGAGCAAGATCTTGTTCTTTTCCAGGACAGAGAGAGATATTATTAACTAGGTCAACAGTACTTTATTCTTGGTCCACGCCACAAGTGGTGGAGGAAACAGCCAGACAAATAGGTAGATGGAAACTGAGGTGGCAGGGCACTACAAGGAGATCTGGTAGTTGATTTGTTATTGCATTCTATATTCTACTTAATATACATAATATGCTTTCACATGTATGTTGTCAAACAGGCCAGTTCTCTGCACTGTGTAGGAATTCTGTTTATATAATTTAGGGAACAGATATGAAACCTAGCTGAAAAACTGGGTATAATTAAGGTTGATCTCTGGAACACTTCTTATTTACAGGATATGTGAAATAGCAAAACAAATTGCACTTGAAGAGTAGGGGTTTCAACTCTTTCCTTAAAATGGCATAAGATGGGTTATTTCAAATAATTAGAGGGATTGAGTTTCTGAAAAACTTGCTTCAGAGTTCTGATTTTGCAGTAGAGGAGAATTTCAAGGCAGTTAATTTTTCCTACGTGAACTAGAGCCTCCAGAGGTTGTTAATTTCTGAGAGAGTAGTCCACTGCATCCCCATTCACGGCCTTATGAAATAGTCATGCTGAGTTGGACAGTCACCTGTTTTCAATGAGAAGCTCTTTAAGCTGATCATGTTTAATGTAATGTGGAATGATCTTCTGACATCAAAGACCAGTCAGGTCGCTGCATTGAGGGCAGCTTCTAGAAGGGCCAGGTGGATTCTAGGTATGCCTATTAATAGTGAGTGGCGTAGTTCGGTTTACATAGAACCTTTTTTAAATTCATCTGTTGATGGGAGTGACTTGATGCCCAGAAATAGTCTTATTTGGTATTTGACTCCTTTTACAATGGCACTAGTGTGAGCTTGCAAATTCAGGTCATTGTCGAGGATAAAGCCCTGATTTAACATTTTGACAATTCCGGGTTTTCCATTGGGCAGATTTGGGTTAAGCTAGGTGGAGTGTCGTTGTAAGGAAAGGTGGGATATCTAGGTGAACTCCATTTTCTTTGGGTTCTATTTAATATGATGTTGAGTCATCGATGACCGTAAGTCCTTTAGAGTCTTTGTTGCCCGTTGTATGGTCGCTAGTGAGGAGACTTTCAAGTGCAGTTAATGTCCTCAGTGCATAGATAAAAAAATGTTTAATCTTCTCAACATAGAGTTTAGCGTCTGCATGTAAAAGTTGAGATGCTTGAGGGAGACAATGGACTCTTGAGGAGCTCTTTGTAGATGCTACTAGTGGCTGGAAAGAGTTTGAGAGCTTCTTTAGTGAACAATTGCCAATCTAGTGCTCAAACCACATTCGAACAATGCCTTCTTCCATGATTTTCAGAAGGGACAATGGTTGACTGTGTCATTTTTATTTTTTATTTTTTTATATTAAGAAGGAAAAAGACAAAAAGAAACCATCCACATTCAGAAAGAATCTTGTCTACTTGTCCACTATTATTCCATATACATTTCCCGTATACATTTTCACACATCATGGAATGCTTTGATGCCAAACAAATGAATTAATCTTCCTTTAGTCATATGGAACAATGTTCTCTGCTTACATAACACACAGACATGAGGCTAAGGGCCAGATGTGGGAAAAAAGCAATTTGCGACTTGCAAATTGCGAGTCCCTGCGACTCGCAATTTGCAAGTCGCAAATTGCTATGCAGTACGGTGTCTCAGACACCGACTGCAACTCGCAATGGGGTCGCAATGACCCACCTCATGAATATTCATGAGGTGGGTCGCAAATTGCGGCCCCATTGCGAGTATAGGCACTCGCTAACATGGAGGCCTGCTGACGTCAGCAGACCTCCATGTTAGCGACCTGCTTTTAAATAAAGCAGTTTTTTTTTTTTGAAATGTAGCCCGTTTTCCCTAAGGGAAAACGAGCTGCACTTCCAAAAAAACCGAAACCTTTAGTGTCGGTTTTTTTCAGGGCACTCCCTGCCCTGAAAAAATATTTTGGGCTCCAGTCACAAACTGGAAGGGGTCCCATGGGGACCCCTTCCAATTTGCGGTGGGTTACCATCCACTTGAAGTGGATGGTAACTGCGATGCCATTTGCGACCGCATATGCGGTCGCAAATGGTATTGCATCCCAATGCGACTCGCAAATAGGAAGGGAACACCCCTTCCTATTTGCGAGTCTGAAATGCATTTTGCGAGTCGGTAACGACTCGCAAAATGCATTTCTGCATTGGGATACGCGTTTTGCGACTCGCAAACGGCAAATTTTGCCGTTTGCGAGTCGCAAAACGTTTGCTACATCTGGCCCTAAATTATCTATTACAGTAAGACAATATGCTGGACGCAAAACTTTAGACTTGATCAGGGAAGAAGAAAGATTTGATCCTTCCCCAGTACTGTGCCCTGCAAATCGAATGTTAGTTCCTGAGTCATTTGACCTGTGTGATTACAGCAGGGCTCTAAGCTTAAACAGGAGTCAACCCGACCCCCCTGAAGCGAGCCAACCCCGTATTCCCAATTTATTCTAAAAAACATTGCTGTTAGCGCCCATATCAGGCCCGACGTTCCTTTACCCTCTTTCCCTTGCAATTGTTATGGGTCTTCTCCAAGTTGTACATACTTAACAATCAAGAAAGCTATTGGTGTATCATAGGCAGTTCCTTATATAACCAAGTTGTTGTTATGAGAAGATGTGCTACAGCCATGGCAATAAATGCAAAACAGAGCTTTCCCTTGTCATTTAAGATACCTCGGTCAATGCCTAATAACATCAGAGATGGCATGATATTGACTTCTTCTTCAAGAGCCACCTTCAAGAAAGACCTAACTCCTTCTTTTAACACCTAAAGCTTTGTGCATCTGTATAACATATGCAATAGGTCTGCGCCCCCCCCCACCCTACAGCGATGACATTTATCATCAAGTCTTTTACCCCATTTACACAGCTTTGCCAGGGTGTAGTACAGATTAAGGATAGTCTTGTAATAATGGCTCCTCAGGCTTGCTGTGAGCAAAACTTCCATGCCAGCCTGAAGTGATTCCTCTAGAGCTATAACTTGGATGCCCAGCCTTTCTTCCCCTCTACCCAAATGAGACTCTAGATCATCCAATGTCCTCTCGCTCAAAGCTTTATAGATCTGCCCAACATTATTTCTCTGTATCATGAGCTCCAAAAGTAGTATTTTTTCCACTTATAGTTGTCCACTCCCACGTTTTAATATAAAATCCGTTATCTGTGAATGCTTAAAGAAAGTTCTCCTGCCCAAGCCATGCTTTATCTGGAGGTCGCCAAATGAACATAGACGTCCCTGACAGTAAAGTTCACCAAGTCTGATGCCCTCTGCTTGTTCCAAGATTTTATCATCTCCATCCTGGAATATTGATGAGAATAAAGAAGATCTCCACAATGGGGTATACCTATTATATCTTGTGAATGCTGTTTTACCCTTGACCTGCTTCCAGACATTATAGGCTGCTCAAACTATCTTGAAATAAACCTTCTTGAAATAACTGTGTGTGATGTTTCCTACGAAACAACCCCAGGCATCATCACCCAGAGTCAGTTCGTATATAGATGGTGGTTCTAGTCAGAATGGGACGATTCCATCCCTGTCTGTGATGAGGATCCCCATATATTGCAGCAGTGTCGACCAATAATATAATTTAAAGTTAGAGACAGCTCAACCACCTCTGTTTCTGGGAAGCGCTAGATACTTCAGTGCCTGTCAAGCCCTTTTATACAGCCATATAAAATTGGAGCAGATTGAGTCTAACTTTTTGAGCTGTAATGTTTCCAGTTCTAAAGGTATAGTGCTGAACAAATAGATGACCTTTGACAGTTGAGTCATTTTAATAACATTACATCTGCCTGCTAAAGTTAAGTGTAGCTCGTTAATTATCCTGAGATCTTGCCTGGCTTTTCTCAGTACTTGAGTATAACAGTATTTTGATTATTTTCTCTACATAGCAGTGAGTTTAATTCCCAGATAGGTTGTGTTCTCAATTCTTCTACTATCCATCATTATAATGTTGCTAGTACTATCAATATGGGTTTCTCTTTGTTAAAGTGATAGCCTGATATTACCCCAAACAATTATTCTACCTGTTTTGTGGTGCAGGGCAATGTTGTCTGCATGCCCTAAGACATTGGTATCATGCCCCTTTATACCAACTGGTGTTATAGCCAAATTCTTTAAGAGTTGTGTGATAAATGAGTCAATATACAATGCAAACAGGAGAGGGGAGCACGGAAACCCCTGTCTTGTCCCTCTTGTTATTGTGATCCTTCCTGATTCTATACCCATGATTTGAAGTTGGACAGTACGATTATGATAAAGTGTCTTAGTGACCTTGATCATGCCTTCCCCAAGCCTCTCACGTCTGAGTACTTCTCAAAGATACCCCCAGTAAATCTAGCTAAATCTGGCCTTTTCTTCATTAAGGAGAATCATGGCCAGAGGGTTCCCCGTCACTTCTGCAACATCAAACAACGTTATTGCTCTCCTGATATGCTCTGTAGTCCCTCTGTGGGGATTGAAACTGTGCTGCAAGGGTGAGAGTAAGTTGGTCATGATCCTCCCCAGTCGTATCACAAAAATGTAGATTATAAGAAGGCATTAGAATAGATTAATGAAATCAGTCTGTATGACCCAGGTTTCACTGGGGAGTTTCCCTTTCTTCCTGAAGATGACAATATTTGAGCTTCTCCATTAATCCGGGGGGCGGCTCCTGCTGAACACCTAGAAACATATCTATCGGGTATTTTGCCAGTTTCAGAAAGAATACCCTATAAAACTCTAAAGGTAGCTTATCAGGCCCTACAGTTTTGCTAGACGTGAGTGATTTTAGGTCTTCCCTGACTTCATCAAGAGTGATGGCGGACTCCATGCTTTAACCTCTAGATGTTCATTATTGATTCCCTTTAAAAAAATGTCAATCTGGACCACTGATGAGGATCTGTATGCTTGATGAAGCTCTTCATATTAATCTTTGCATAGTTTGCTAATGGAGTCTGAGGTTACAGACAGGTTGCCACCCTAGCCTTTGATAGCCTCAATGTCCCTGTCTACTTCTTGCTGTCATGTACAAAGGGCCAGTAGTGTACCCACTGACTCTCCATACTCATAACTTTGATGATTGCTTAAGTAGAGATTGTCTACAGTAGGTCACAAGTATTATCTCCTTGAAGAATTATTATTTATTTGTGTATGTGAAGGCGTGGCCCTTTTGTACTGGTTCATTTTCAAAGAGTCCTTGATAAGTTAACACACAACCTCTTTCTTACTTTTAGAGTGTCCCTAAGTTGCCAATGATGAGAAAGAGAGCAAATTGGCAAGTAGCAGCCAATTAGCTCCTGGTGGTCGTTTACGCGAGGCACGTCCTATATATATGTTTACATTTTTTCACACAATTGTGAGTGAAATTATGTGAATATCCATGGTCATTGGACCTGGCTGAAGCATAAAACACAGGCAGTTGGGTTGTCGCAAGATTGGGTACTCGGACTAGACCCATCCTGAATGGTAGTCCATAGCAACAGAGGGATACTTCAAAAAGTGAGAGAGAGAGTGTGTGCTGACGTATCAAGGGCTCTTTGAAAATGACTTGGTTTGGTTGGAGGGCGTCCTTGATATGGATTCCCTCTTTAGCTCCTACTATATAAGGGGCTTTTGAATCTGTGAAGGAGAAAGAATCTGATCTTTTTTTTTTCTTTGCAGATGTGGGGGAACTTCTCACAGTTCTCGATGATGCTCGAAATAACCAAGGCTTACTAGGTGAATGTGCAGTTTTACATGATCTGACAAACAGTTTCCTTGTTTGGTTTTTGCCATGTTTATCATCAAGGCTCTGTCATTTCACCATGCTTTTCAACATCTATATGAAGTAATTACCGACAATGATCAATAAATTTCAGCTCACATGCTATGACTATGCAGATGACAGAGTAATACTCCTTAAACTGAAAGCCCAAACGACATTGGAAACTCAAAAATCTTCAGTTTTCCTCGGAGCCGTTGATCAGTGGATTACATCTCAAATTGAATGCTTCCAAAACTAAAATACTCACATGTGGTGATTGGAAAAATTATGACCTAATTTGCTCCTGGCCTGATGATCTGGGACCACCTCCTAAAGTACCTAAGGAAGTAAAAAACATTGGAATTAACATGGACTCCAAGTTATCAATGAGTGTCTGTGGCAGGCGGAACGGTATAAAAGCAACAGCGAAAGGGTATGGTGCTCAGGTAAGTGGTTTATTTAAGAGTTTGGGTTTAAATTGTCTTTCCTTCTGTTTACAGGGTTTTAAGGTCTCTGGATAGCTTCTTCTAATCTTCTCATTAGGTCTTATTCTTCTTTCTTCTTTGGTGGCTCCTCGGTCTCCCGTATGGCTCCAGCGGGGTTTACCGGGAAAAGAAGGAAAACGCTAAGGTAAGTGGGGAATTACGTCTGGGTTTGGATTTTATAAAACTAAAAGGGGAAGGGGAGAAAGGGGTGGTGTTGTGCTGGTAGCGTGTTGGGGCAGCGTAAATAATAGCCTTAGAGTGCACGTGTTATGATTCCCTTGTGCCTATATACGTGCTCTTTACTGTCCCTTCCCAGCCCTCCCTTACTCCTTTCCAGGTCCCTTCCCCAGTGCCCTCTTAACCTGTGTATTTCCTCTATTATCCCACAAAGACCGTACCTTAGCGTTCTGTCAGCTGGTCTCCTCCGTCGACAGTCTCTTTTCCCTCCGGCACGTCCTTGTTCAGGGTATCGGCTATGCTCGTCAGTTCCTCTATTCGGGTTCCGTTTCTCGGCGTCTCTCCTCTCGCTCCTTCTCCTTCCCCGATATCGCGGCCACACCTCCTTTTCACCGCCGCGGCCCGGAAGCCTTCTTGTGTCTCCCCGGCAACCAGGCAACGCTGTCCATGGTCAGGGAGCGTTCCCACGGAAACGTGGGAACGTGGAAGTGACGTGTCGGGACTACCCGACACGTTGGTGTCCGCCAGTGCCGAGGATGTGTTCGGGTCCGCCCGATCACAGTGTTCAAGTGGACAAGTTAGCAAGATCACGCTTCATTACTTTAAAAACTCTGCGACGCATGTTCCCCCACTTTGATTTCCACACAAGGTCCAGGCTACTATTTGTCTAGTACTGTCAAAACTGAATTACACCAATGGCCTCTACCAAGGATCATCTTTATCTGCTATGAAAAGACTACACCAAATTCAGTACTCTGCTGCCAGACTATTCCTACATGTAAAGCCATAAGCCCACATCTACCCTGCCTGGAGGGCCCTACATTGGTAACTTGTTGCCAGAAAATCCACCTTCGAACTGCTTTATATCACCCACAAAGCAATGCATGGAACAGGACCGCTTTTCATCAGGAATAAAATCTCCAAATACATTCAACAAAGGAAACATCTGCTCCAGGTTTTTACTTCACCTCAAAATCCCACCATACAAGAAAAAAAACATAGGTAGTACATCTTTCTCTGTTCAAGCAGCCAAACTATGGGAATTGCCCTGCCATGCACTGCTAACTATCCCACAAATTACAGTGCTCATGATATCTTTGATAACATCATTGATAAAGTCACAGTAGCATCTGCAGTAAAATTATTGATCAGATACCTGTGCGTGGCGAGGGCCAGTGGCGGCTGCCACAAATCTCAAGGGGAGAGGTAAGGGAGAGGGAATGGGGCGACTAATAAAGAATACAATAAGAAAAAAAATGCCTTTTTCTCTCCTCCTGCTGCGTTGCTCCTCTGGCCTTCTTCTGGTGACCCAGTAATCGCTGGGTCACCAGCACAGGCTCCCTAGCAATCCTAGCGCTGCTTACATGCTAAGCATAGCATGTAAGCAGCGTCAGAATTGGCCTGAGTGGCTTAGAGTACTGCTCAGACACAAGGCTGGGGTTTGTGCTGATTCTCCAGCCCATATGTGTATACAGCTGAGTTGGAGAAGCCTAAGTGCGCACATGTGTTTGGCCAGCCTCAGATGGCTGGCCAAACACACGTGCACTTAGTGCACTCTCGCCTACCACCTCCTACATCACAGCCCCGCCCCACCCTGAACACACTGCTGGCTGAGCCAGCAGATGAAAGATAAAATGATAATAAAATATTGTTTTATCTTTCATCTCCTGACTTAGCCAGAGGGGGGCGACACTCCTTTGGCACTGAGAGCCCCTGGAGCGGGCGCAGGTTATAGTTACATCAGGGCACGAGTTATAGTTACTTTAGATAACTCTAACTATAACAGGTGAATTTCTATGGTTTTGTACAAGTAAATTCAGAACCTAATTATAACGGTCCTGTAATCTTTGTTTTGGTTCAGTGAAAAAAAAAATATATATATATATATCTATATATATATATATAAAATATACTTGTTGTCACCAGTAGGTAGTTAGAGATAGGCTACATATTTGGCATAGTTTGACAAATCTTCATGAAATCTTCCCAAACAAGTCTCCTCTAAGGTCTTGTTGTGCATGAAAAGTTTCAGGGTGATCCATCAAGCAGGGGCTGAGAAAAAAGAGGCAAGGTAAAAAAAAAAGTGTGTTTCCCATGTTAACTACAGCCCGAACCGCTGGGCAGAACTACACCACATTTGGCAGAAAGGTAGTTCTTGGTCGGTAAAGCACCCTTTTTGTTATTTGGTGTAAATCCATTCAGTAGTTTTTAAGATATTTAAAGAAAAACATTGCATTTTGCATACATGTGTGTTGTTACAGAGCAAGTGCACATGCCGATTGTGAAGGAGGGGAACTGCTACAAGGAGCGAGAGCTACATCAAAGTGTGCTGCACTGGTATAGGCTGATTGGTGTTGTACAGTGCTGCTATTGGATACAATGCTGTTTTTCTGTTGAAATTTCACGTAATTGTTTAAATTTAATTGCAAAAAATTAAATGCTTTCAAGCTGTGCGAGATATGTTTAGAGGCTGTTTTGAAAATGTTCTTTGTATTTTTGAGGCCTTTGATTTTAAATATCTGATAGAGAAGCTCAGTCATCCATCCTTATGAGGTGTGTGGCCACGGTCTTTGCTTTTCAAATCTGCATTGGGGTTGGTGATTCCTCATGATGTATGAAATATTGTTTGGTGTCTATTAGGATGGAGAGTAAGAAAGATCAAAATGTATTTACAAATTAGTGGCATAGAATGTAGCATATGTGATGAATTGACCTGCATTCAAAGGCCTAACAGGGAAATAAGGTGAGTTGTAAAATGTGCATGTTTGAAATTTGATGAACCATGTGGCCACCATTCATATTGTGCACCATGTTTTAACGTGAGAGTATTGCATTTATATTAAATGAAGTATTACTGTGAATTAATGTTAAGAGTGTTTTATTAAGATGTAAGATATTAAAACTGGGAGTATGAAATTAAATGGATTTTATTAATGCAAGTTACATGTGTGTAGAAAAATAAATGCGTATTTAAAAGTTGCCTTAACATGACACAGATAATGTTTGCAATTAAATAATTTGCTTTGCATATTTGAATCAAATTGTAAGGTGCACAATAAGGTTTATTAATGTATTAAATGTCTTAATTGTATTAATGTGCATTTAGGCTTTTTTAGCTTGACTAGGCCTGTAAGTTTCATTTTGCAGCAGTAATGGAAAATTGCTTGTTTATTCTGTTTCGCCTCGGAACTGAATTATTTTTTATAATGCTAATGTAAAGTTGGAATGTCCTATTATACTGAAGGCAGAAGAGCATGTTTATCACTAATAATGTTGCAGTATTTGTTCTAGCAGCTGAACAAGACAGGAAATTTGTAGTTCTCATGTGAAAGAGTATTAGTTTAGTTTATTGTGTCGTGAGAAAGGATTTTAAGTAACAAATTATTAGAAAATGTTATATTTCAGTGTAATTATGTGAAGTCATGGAATTAAGAATGGACTTTCCCTGAGAGGATTCTGAATTGTTGCAAACTTAGTGGCACCACCGCTAGCCATTGGATGTTGAAACTGATGCCCAGAGTGTGCCCACCATAAGGTCCAATCACAAGAATTGAGCATATTTACTTAGTGCAAAACTCTGAAACAGAGGGCAGTTCCCTTTAGATTCTTCTCGTTAGCTGTTTGACTTGAGATCTCCTTAGAGTTTTGAATTAGTTCCATGCCTGATTCCATGCTGTTCAGAACCCTGTCAGAGTCTGCTTTAGTCTCCTGTCATCCTCCTACTTTTTAAGTTCCCAGATGAGTTTTCTCATCATAATCTTAATTGCCCCAATTGTTGCGCGGGTTCAATACTAATAGGCCCAACTAATTCTCAACAGCTGAATTGTCCTATGTGCAGCCCATGTTCTGCACTTCCCAGATGCATCTATCAACTGATGCCGGAAGAAGGTGACCGTCCTGCTTGACGAATCATCGCTGTCTGCTGTTCCATGAGGAGAGGTATAACTAGATTTTCTGCACTGTGCGGATGCAGCTCTCAACTGATGCTGGAAGAAGGTGACCGTCCTGCTTGATGAATCATCACTGTCTGCTGTCCCATGAGGAGAGGTATAACTGAATGTGGTTTCTTGTATTCCTCTTCAGTCAGGCACTTACACCAGTGTAATTATTTTTGTCTTTCTTATATTTTTGCTTTTGCCCGTTCCCACACATGCTAGTTCCAATTTGTGTTAGTGATAAGGATGGCCCAGCCTTGAAATTGATTAATAAAGCTGTATCTGATAATAATGTGTGGATTGGTGGACAAGAATGAGCTGCTTAATGTCAAGAACAGCTCATGAAAAGATTTGTGGGATTGAAAATTACTTCCTGGTTTTGTAGAATTTGTATTTGAGGATTACATTTGTGTAAAAATGAAGTTTTTCAAAGCTTTAAGGAGCGTGTAGAGAGGGGATGTTTTTATTCTAGTTAGGGACGGTGACCCTACTCCATCTGAGAGTGCACCAGCATTCGAGGTATTGGAAGAGAGAGGAGTTTCAGCATGTCTTTGGGTATATCAATGGTGCAAATTCACTGAGAATGAAGGTGCCTTAGTTTTTCTTAGTTATGGAACTTTTAATTTGAGAATTTTGGAGAATTTGAGGAAGGTGTTGTATGACTCAAAACCTCTTCCTAGACCTGCACAATGTGAAGCACTTGCTATTTGGAAATTAGTTGCGAGACAAAAGGAGAGTATCAGAAATTTGAAAGGAGAATGAAGAAAGCAGAGAAGACACTAGCAGACGCTAGATAGGATGCACAGCAGAGAATGTGAAGAGCCAATACATTACATGTAGTGAAGTTGTTCCTAGAAATCACGCTGCAAGGTGATGGAAAAGTTAAGCCTAAAGCCAAAAAGAAATCTGAGGAAGGCACAGAGCAGAAATCAGGTGAAAGTCAAAGTGTAGCAAACACTGAAAGTGATTAAGAGGGTGAATTTATAACACAGTTTCTGCAGAATCACCCCCACCATATAATACAGTTCAAACAGTCAGTCAGAATATGGTGCGCTGTACAAAGTCAGATGCAGATGACTCTTAATGTGCCTACAGATAATGCTGCAGGTGCCAGCGTGCTATCAGACAGTCCCTAATGTTGACAAAGCTCAGAATGTCACAGATCCAGTTATTCCACAGCCAATTCAGAATGCGGGAATTACTCAATTCGAGTCCACACCTAATGTGCAGACACCTGTACAAGTTGGGAATCAGAGACAGACAATGCTTATGTATTCCCCTGTGATGACATCACAGAAAGTTTCCCTGAATCAGTCACATCAAGCTTTTGATACAGTATGGACTGGCCAAAACAAAGGATTAATGTTCCCGCAAAGTCACTTGAATTTGTCCGGACCGGAACATTAACAGTTCCTGTAACCATAGGTCCAGTAGTCCCATTATATGCCCAGGGTAATAACAAGAGTGGGCCCCAGATTCCAAATCCAGTATCAGCAATTAATGCACCTTTCGGAACTAATGCAGAAATGGAGAGACTGAGCACTACTGGTCCAGCAATGTCCCCTATGAATTTTTTTGGCTCGAATCAGACACACAATGGAGTGGGTCCACTGATTGATGTGACATGTCCTCTGCACTCAATGGGATCATCTGTGATGGCTCAAGGGCAAGCTATGAGAGCCCCATGTAAAGTACCACAGTTTATGCCTAAAGATAGAGGGAATAACATTAGTTTGCAAGGGTTGTCAGCACAACAGTTGACTGAATGGTTAGACAATATGAGTGGAGCAGCAATCTCAGCAAACATTCCTGGGGGAGAAAAGACATTGAATATGGCTAGATTAAAATTGGAGCTAAATTAGATGATTGAAGGAACACTTGAATTGGACAGATTAGATTCTTACAATTAAAATAAATTGCACTTCATGTGCAAGGATGTTACCCTTCTAGAAGCTAATTTGTCTGGGAAATACGAAATCAATAAAACCAAACAGTTGAAGAAGAATTATAGATTAGAATTTAATGTGAAAGACACTGCGAACATGAGATCACTTGGAATGTAAATTCACACTAAGGAATTAATTCAATGCATTCAAACTTGGGGAGCATTAGATGAATGGGAAGGTAGATGGGCAAAGAAAATAGATCAGAAGAAAAAGCTGTCTGCATCTTCAAATGATGTACAGCAGGCTGAAGGAGCTGTAAAAATGATGCCAATGAGAGAAATTCCTCGAGGGAATTTTGTTTGGGTTCCTTGGAGCAGAAGTGACATATTTTCATTTACAAATGATTATCCAAAGTTGAGGGACAAACCAGTGGAATGGTACCAGCAAACGGAAAGGTTTTTTAAGCTTACAAAGTGCCTGTGAGAAGATTTGAACACTTTATTTGAGATTGTGGTTCCAGCAGATTTGTGGGTTAAGTGTAAGAGGAGTGTTGGTTGGTCAACGTGTGAGCCGCCGAGAGGTGCAGTAACAGGTCTGCTATCTGAAGAGGTGATGAAAAACTATTACAAGGTGATTGAGTTTCTGAAAACTAGTGTTTTCCCCACAGATATTGACTGGCAGAGGATTGACAGGACATTCCAGGAGGCAAAGGAGTCTGTTCATGCTTATTATGAGAGACTGCTAAAAAGCATTGTGACAATACAATGATGCAGAAATTATTGAAACAAGAGACATGATTCATTTTGTGATCACACTTGTTCAAGGATTGAAGCCTGAAATTAGTAATCTGGGGCCAGATGTAGCAAACGTTTAGCGAGTCGCAAACGGCAAAATTTGCCGTTTGCGACTCGCTAAACGCGTATCCCAATGCAGAAATGCATTTTGCGAGTCGTTACCGACTCGCAAAATGCATTTCAGACTCGCAAATAGGAAGGGGTGTTCCCTTCCTATTTGCGAGTCGCATTGGGATGCAATACCATTTGCGACCGCATATGCGGTCGCAAATGGCATCGCAGTTACCATCCACTTCAAGTGGATGGTAACCCAATCGCAAATTGGAAGGGGTCCCCATGGGACCCCTTCCAGTTTGTGACTGGACCCCAAAATATTTTTTCAGGGCAGGGAGTGGTCCAAGGGACCACTCCCTGCCCTGAAAA
This sequence comes from Pleurodeles waltl, assembly GCF_031143425.1. Taxonomy (NCBI): domain Eukaryota; kingdom Metazoa; phylum Chordata; class Amphibia; order Caudata; family Salamandridae; genus Pleurodeles; species Pleurodeles waltl. Next base: position 921,704,877 of record NC_090440.1, read on the forward strand.
AAAACCGAAACAAAAGGTTTCGGTTTTTTTGAAGTGCAGCTCGTTTTCCTGTTAGGAAAACGGGCTACACTTCAAAAAAAAAAAAACTGCTTTATTGAAAAGCAGGTCGCAAACATGGAGGTCTGCTGACGACAGCAGGCCTCCATGTTAGCGAGTGCCTATACTCGCAATGGGGCCGCAATTTGCGACCCACCTCATGAATATTCATGAGGTGGGTCATTGCGACCCCATTGCGAGTCGCAGTCGGTGTCTGAGACACCGTACTGCATAGCAATTTGCAACTTGCAAATTGCGAGTCGCAGGGACTCGCAATTTGCAAGTCGCAAATTGCCGACTTGCTACATCTGGCCCATGATTCAGAATCATTTGATTTGTTGGCAAGGAAAGCTGATTGATGAAGTGTTGCAATATGCAAAATATTTTAGTGATGAGATTGATTTGAAGCAGAAAAGATTGAAAAAAGGCAATGGTGATGTAAATCAAGTCTGCCTAAGCAGCAGGTGAGCAGGGACCACAAGGAATTATGAAAATAGGAGGAATGCAGGGAACACAGCAGCAAGGCAATATGGTTCCTCAGTGCAGAAGTAGAGGTTGTGGAATTCGAGTAGATCCAAATGTGAATGTGCTGATATTCACAACATGAAGAAAATGCTTCCTTGTCATGCGTGTGGTAATGTTGTACATTGGAAATGGGAGTGTCCATTTAGGTATGCAAATCATTTCATGCAAGGTGGTGGTGTTGCACGGATGGTTGACAACAGTCCATTTTCAAAATCAGAGAGTTCAAAGGCCCTGAAATCCAAGCACAAATGTTCCTACAGGAGTAGTCCAAATGCAGGTTCCCCAACAACAAGTACAATTTCCCAACAGCAAATCCATGTCCCCCAGCAAATGCAGATTCAACAAGCTTCGATGGCATAGCAACAGGTGATGGTGCCTCAGCAGAATGCGATCCAGTGAACAAATGCAAATGTAAATTAGTTAATCACACAATACCCATTGATTGATTTCAGTGCTGATGAAATGAGTGAAGAATGCATGAGCAAGAGTTCAGAAGAAGAAGAATGTGTGTTGGCTGTCTCATTGGAGGTAGATCAGTATGGTCCTTATGCGAATGCAAGTGTTATGGGTCATGATGTTTAATTCCTAGTTGACACTGGAGCAATTTGTTTTGCTGTCAGATCTGCAGAAGTCCTTAATGTGCCCCTTTCAGGAAGAACAGTACAGGTTGTAGGGTAAACAAACCAGCATTTGGTAAACCCCATTACAGATCTCATTCCAGTTAAAAATAGGAACCCTTGAGGGCCTGCATCGATTTGTAGTTTGTGATTCGAGCCCAGTGAGTCTGCTAGGAAGAGACTTACTATGCAAACGAAAACATTCCACCTCTTGTACACATGAAAGGATAGCAATTTAGACCCATAGTGATAATGAGACTTCCTGTCAAACTGATGAGATGTATCCTCTCATTACTTTGTTTCCTGCTATGACAGTTAAAGATTTGCCTGATGAATTACAAGACACAGTAACACTGAAAGTTTGGGATCTCTCTGGAAAAGATATTGGACTTATTCGAGGTGTTGAACCTGTCAAAGTTACTGTAAAGCCAAATGTAGTTTTCCCCAGAACACCTCAGTGTAACATGATTCCAGAAGTGATTGAAGGAATTGCCCTTGTAATTGCAGACTTTGTTGAGCAAGGAGTGTTAAAGAAATTGATGAGCAGCCCATGTAATTTGCCAATTATGGGTCTGCAAAAGCCAAGTGGGGAATATCGCATAGTTCAGGATTTGAGAAAGGTGAGCAAAATTGTGGAATCCTGTTGTCCCGTAGTGCAAAATCCAGCAGTAATTCTATTTCAGATTAAATTTAAAGCAGAATGGTTTATAGTTATCG